>NC_067167.1:21422829-22034912 GCF_903995435.1 Acomys russatus | reverse complement strand
TAGTGAATGCTAACGGGAGGGAAATGGAAAATTACGGACACATGGGAATATTGTGGCCATAAAAATTTTTTTAAAGAAATCGTGTTGTAAAACTGCAAGTGACAAATTTTCCTATAAAGCATAATTGCATTTGATTCAGAAAGAAATCTTTGGAATTCTGGATCTGAAAGGCTCTCATACTTTGGCTCACTACTTCCAGTTCTGTTGGAGGGCTTCCACTAGTCCTCACACTGGAGACCTTTCCTTATCTAAACAATCATTTCCATTTCAAAGAAGCCCCCTCGCTGACTCTTTTTGTAACAGTTGAGCCATAACAGTGTGGTTCCTATGGTTACCAAGAATTCTAATTTCAGTTCCTCATTATACATTTTATCATGAAAGATTGTGCAGTGTTGCTGACTAGGGCACGCTTTGGGCCACATGCTTTTCTTTCTATTACTTCTTCCTCCACATTTCTCATACTTAATCCCTATCGAAGCTTCCTCTTTTGCTCTTATCTTTTATTTAAAATGTATGTGCCCAGTCTCTACAATGATTACGTTCCTAGATAACAAACTCAAGGCAAAGAAGCAAAGCTGAAGGACAGGTGTTAGACCAAAGTTAGAACTGGCTCCTCCTTTCCAAGGCCCAAGGTTTGGCCCCATAATGAGGGAGATAGGGAAGGGACAGCATGAAAGCCCACAGACTTATTGCTTACAATTTCTCAACAATGAACAGATTTGCGTTCTCATGGGTCTGGAAGGCCCTTTCTCTACAAACCAGAGTCATGTGCCATAGGCCATGAATGAGCTTCAGAAAGCACCGTCACATGCCACAAATTCTGTACACAGAGGGACGTGTGTCCGTGTGTGGTATATTCGAAGGAGGAAGAGGAAGAAAGAGAGGTACGGCCATTCACCAAAGTTTTAAGAAAGAACTCTAGAGGCCCAATAATTTTGTTAACATTGATGGGAGATATTAAGCTTTGGCACGCTTTTTTTTTAAAACTAATATAGAAAGACGTTACAGAACTATGAAAATGTCCTTCCTCGTGGATCTAATCATTTCACTGAGGAGTATATATTTAAGAGGCTGGTTAAGAAAGACCACAAAGTGAATATTTGTTGATTTTAATATTATAAATAGTGCGAGCAACTCATGTGACATCAGCCTATAGCCATGAAAAAGATATTTGATAAAATATTAAATTGTAAAGTAGACAGGAATGCATGTGACATGAGTAAGCGATAACAAAATACCTAAACACTTGAAAAATACTTTACTAAATAGTTGTACTAAAGTAATGGACTTTTGTTTGCCTTTTTTTTTTTCCTTTGAGCCCCCCCAAATTTCAATGTCCTGTTAAGCAAATGCTAAACTAAAGCAAAGCAAAAAAAAAAAAAAAAAAAATCTGTCAAGTCCACATTCCACTAAGATGAAACTAGAGATATGAAAGAGACAAATCTACAAGGAATTTGAGGACAGAAGAGGAAACGAGAGCATCACATTCTTGGAGCCTATAAAGCCAAGAAGTGATGCATTTACTTGGGAGAAGGAAAAGGAGACACACATCAGCAGTGGAGTCGCATGGGGACCAAGCTTACTCATATCAAAACCCCCAAATTATCCTCAGTCAAGCTTTTTTTTTTTTTTAACCTCTGAAGGAGCAGACACAGATTAGGGTACCTATGTCAGGCAACTTCTAGATTAAGAGTAAAGAGTAGTCACAACTTGATTTCTCCATCCTAACCTGGTCCCTTTCACCTCTCCAAAACATTGGCTCCCTGCAGAGACTAAAACCAAGGATTGTGTCCTATGAACAATGGAATGAGACAGGACATACTGAAAATAAACCATTTTTTATGACCACTGGCATATTAAATAATAGGACACACCTTCTGTGCCTTGGGATGAGAGTTAAGGGGGCGGCTCGGTAGATAAAGTCATGATGTGCATTTTATAATTGTTTCAGCACCAATGTTATGATTAAAGATTTAGGCGGTAAGATATAAGGTAGCAAGCAACAAGGTAGAGGAGTTTATTAAATGAGCATAAAGGGAGAAGGGAAAACAGGAAGGGGTACCCCAGAGAGAGAGAGAGGAAGACCAGGGAGGGGAGTGGGGGAAAGAGAGAGAGAGAGACCCCATGTAGAGAGTATGGCCTTTTATATGGCCCTGGAAAGGCCACACCACCGTGACAGGTAAGCAATGACATCACAAGTAGGTGGACGGAAGCAAAATGCTAACAGTGCAAGCATGAGGACTTAAATTCTGGTCCCTGTCACTCATGTAAAAGCTGGGGGCCCAGACCTGTTGTCTGAGGCCCCTGCAGCTGGAGAGAGTAACACCTTCCATCTGATGGGTGGAGCTCACTGGCCAGCCAGGCTAGCCAATGACTAAGTTCCAGGTTAAGAGGGAGAACTGTCTCAAAAATTAGTGCTGCCCCAGGTCTGGTAGCATATGACCTTGAGTACCAGCACTTGAGAGATTGAGACAGGGAGATCTCTGTGAATCTAAGGCCAGCTGGGTCTCTATAGCAAGTTCCAGTACCAGGACAGTCAAAGCTGTATAATAGAAAGATCTAGCCTCAAAAAAAAAAAAAAAGAAAGAAAAAGAAAAAAGAAAAAAAAAAAAAAAGAATGTGGAGAGACACCCAAAGTCAACCTCTGGCCTACACATGCACACATATGAACATACCACACAGACACACACAGAACAAAATCCTCAAGATGACGAGTGCAGAAGAATAAATCTACAGTCTGACTTGGTAGCACAAGCCTATAATACTAGCTACTATAATACCAGCCTGAAACAGGAAAGTGATAAATTCAAGGCCAGCACTGTCCCGGAAGTAAAAATCACAAAAATTAAATTTAAAAAAAAAAAAAAAAAAAAGGCTGGAGATGCAGCCTAGTGGCCGAGCACTTGCCTGTCATTCAGAAGTCCCTGAGTTTGTTTCTCAGTACCATGAAAAATAAATCAGCTTAGAGACACTGCTACCATCCTTGACACAGGGTTTCTCTGTGTAGTCTAGTCTGTCCTGGAACTCACTATGTAGCCCAAGACTGGCCTTGAACTCAGAGATCCACCTACCTCTGCCTCCCTGAGTGATAGGATTAAAGATATGTGCCACCACCCCTCAACAAAACTTTTTTTTTTCTTTCTTTTTTTTTTTTTTTTCTTGCCCATAGGTCCGCAAGTGGAGTATTCATTCCAGTTACGCCAGAACGAAGTTCATCCGAGCTTCCACTCCACCTTTCAGTATATGGCTTAAATGAAAAGAGCACACAGAGAACAGGAGACATTTCAGGGAAAGCAGTAACATGAAAAACAGTACAGTAACCGAAAACAGACAGTAAAAAAAAGACTAGGAATGAAGAACTATGGTCAAGATAGAAAAACTCAACCCTAAATAACTTAATGCCCTCAGAGAAATAAGAAAAAAAAAATGGTGCCAATATAGAACAAAAGGCAGTAGAGAAACAAGGGGAAAAAGCCACTTTTGCTAAGACATGTTGACTCCTCACTTAGGCCCAGAAGGAAACTGAAAGAAAAACACTAGCATGGCATCACTGCCTCTTTTTGTGTCTACACTCTGACTGAAGGCACCAAGATAAGTAGGTATCCTTAACCTTTTCTCTTGAGTCCACATGTGCCTAAAATTTACATAGTTATGCATAAGAATTAGCCTGTAGCCCTAACGATTAACAGAATCATGATGCAGTAACTTATCACATTACCTTGCAGAGCCAGACCTGAGAAAGGGAAAGGCCAGTGATAGGCAGGACTACACCTTGTCCAGAATTACTTAGTTACGTGCACCTCTTATCCTCTATTTCAACCTAAACCCCATGCTAGTACCCCAAAAATGGTCTTGGTGAAGTCCGTGAACCACTTTCTTTGTTCTCTTTCCCACCCTATGTTCACATTGACTGAATCTCTCTCTGCTTTTTATTCATCTCTTTAGTATATCAGGACAGGTAGCCAAGTCTCGCTTCCTAGGGCTCCTGAGAAAAGGTTTTTATGCTAAAAAACCACAGTAACACTATTTTAAATGCATCATTAAAAATATAAGGAGAGTTGGTAATGGTGGTGCATACTTTAATCCCAGCACTTGGGAGGCAGAGACAGGTGGATCTCTGTGAGTTCACAGCCAGAGAGTCATATATATGTGTGTGTGTATACACACACACACACATATATATGGAGAACTCTTGAAACTAAAAGAATGATACCAGAAATGTCCTTGTTGTATGGTGGAGCATCTTTCTGGTATATTCCAAGGAGTGGAATAGCTGGATCTTGAGGTAGCCCTATTCCCAATTATCTGAGAAAGTGCCAGATTGATTTCCAAAGTGGTTGTATAAGTTTGCACTCCCACCAGCAATGAAGGGGTGTTCCTCTTTCTCTACATCCTCGCCAGAATGTGCTGTCGTGCCCCTAGAACTCTGACAGAAGGGGACCTCCTCTCCCACCATATTCTCACAGCCTATCAGGTCTCATCCAGATAGCCTGCATCCCCTTCCTCTGAGTGCCACCAGGCCTCCCCACCAGGGGGAAGTGGTCAAATCGGGGGCACCAGAGTTCATGTCAGAGGCAGTCCCCACTCTCCCCACAGCTGTAGAGAATGAGCTGTCCATTGGCTAGAACTGAACAGGGGGTCTAGGTTTACTGCATGTATTGTCCCTGATTAGTGCAGCCCCCCCCAAGTACATATATTCCAACCTTGATGTTCTTCTTGTGGGGTTCTGGATCCTCTGGGTCCTTCTATCTCCCATTCTTCCAAACCACTCTCACCTGGAATCCAATAGCAAGTCCAAGCATCTGTCCCAACCCCCCAACTGAGTGAAGATTCTCAGAGGACATCCATGTTGGGCTAATATCCACTTATAAGGAAGTATTTACCTTGTGTGTCTCTCGAGGTCTGTGTTAACTCCCTCAGGATGATCATTTCTAGTTCCATCCACTGGTCTGCAAATTTCAAGATTTCCTTGTTTTTGATAGCTGAGTCGTATTCCATAGTGTAAATGTACCACAGTTTCTTTATCCATTCTTCAACTGAGGGGCATCTAAGTTGTTTCCAGATTCTGCCTATTACAAATAAGGCTGCTATGAACATGGTTAAGCAAATGTCCTTGCTGTGTGATGGTGCATCTTTCGGGGATATAAAATGTATTATTTTAAAAAAAAGAATAGAAATAAAGGAAAAATATTTCAAATACAAAAGATGTTAAAAAGAGTTGTGTCGTCCATGCTCCCTGCCTCTGTACATGATGGAGAGAATAAACCAGGAAAGAGGACAAGTTAACAGGAGCCTGAAAAGTCCATCTCCACCATGGCAGGGACATAAGGGGCTTTCCATGACACCATGTCTAAAGACACAAAAGCACCGAATCCACTTTGCCTGCAGGAAGCACACTGATGCTTTCACAGGATTCTATGGTAATCTTACAGAGACCACACAGTGTGCCTTGAATGCACTGGAAAAAGAACTATAATTTTTGCAAAAAGTTTGTGGTTAAGTGATGATATGAAATCAGATTATAAACGAAGCTTCTTGTCTCTGTTAATAGTCACATAAAGAACTAATTTTATTTTAAACGTTAAAGATAGCGCAATTATACATGTAAAGAATTTAAGAAGAAAACAATAAAACTTCAAAAATAGTGGTCACAATTTTTTAAAAAACTGGTATAGTATTAAGAAAGCTATTTTAAGGTATATTTCTACACCTAGCCAAGTTAGCAAGCAAACGTTATATAAAATCAACACATTTCAAATATCAAAAGACTCACAACATACAACCACCCAATAGGGGGCACACTTTAAGGATGCTTTTCAGGAAGAGAAGGCAGGAAACCAACCAAAAAATTTTTCCAAGCAAAAAATGGCTTCAGAGAAGTGAAGTTATCAGTCATTAAGTGAAAACTGTGAAGTGCTCAAAAGAACACTCAGCCCAGATAGAGCAAAGAGGCACCCAAGAGACGCAAAGATAAATTAAAGTCGACACTTTGTAATTGAAAACATTTTAAACGGGTGACAATGTAAATTAAAGAAATCAGAAACTGTAAGAAATGTCCAAAAAATTTAAAAACTAAAATGAGTGTGCCATTGATTCTATTATTATCCTTACATTATGAAAATAAAAGCATGATTTGTTGACTCATTCTTTCAACCAAACACAAATTATAATTGTTTTTATGTATTACATTTTTGATAAAAAATTAGTAAGGTTTATTGGCCAGAATGGCATTGATAAGTTAAGCAAAAAACAAAGCAAAATAAAACCTGTCAATTTATGAAGAGATAATAATAACCATTAAAATCCTGTTTCAATGACAAATTCAATGATAACTGCTATCTTTGACATGACAGGTTCCTAAGTATATATATACTAACTGCACAAAATGCCAACATTCCAAGGTCAGCACTGAACAAGAACAAAAGTGAATGCTTAATACATACCCCTTTAATGAGCAGTACATAGAAGTTGTTTTATGAGATTTTTTTACAAAATTATAGATTAATCAGTCTGTGTATTACAAATACTGTGCTTGGAAGCATCAGTACAGTGCCTCACATCAGCTACAATAATATAAGCTTGCTTGAGAATAAATTCACATACAGCTTAAATGCAGAATTCATATGTGTGTAATCCCCTACTATGTGCAAATTAATTCCCTCCATATGCTGGTGGCGATAGGAAAACATATGGCCTGGATTCCTTCAGGAAGGGACTATAAACCTAGCTGGTGAAACACACATAAATAAGACAGATCGCTGGGCCCCAAGGCACATTCTAAATAAGATGCTAACTGAATAAAACTGGCAATTAGTGAATGTTACACATTGTGTTCAGTTCATTCTGCGTGAAAAATCAAACAGAAAAAGCAGTCAAGAAGGCCAGATTGAAGTCCTCATTGTGACATTTCCTAAAAGGAATGTAAATCATTTCATTTAACAGCATTAAGCTTGTTTGTTTTGACGGATTGCCCACTCTTTGGCTCTTGAGAAATAATGATCGCATCACCTCCAGTGGCCAGCAGCTTTCTCTAGGTTCAATGGGAGAGCTCCCACATTGCCGTTTAAACAGATGGTAGCCTAAGCTGGCATTTTAACATTTTAAAAAATATTCTAAATATCATAATGTTTAAAATACTCCCATGAGCTCTAAGTTAGCTAGTGCTAGGTGCATTAGCTTACGTTTCCAACTCTTGTTTCGGCTGGTATTGGAAAGAAGATTTCTCCTGCAACCAGGGTACCCACAAGATAACAAGGTAATTACTAGAGACCTCTTATACACCTCGTGCTAATTAGGATTTGTTTTGTAATATGTAAAGGCACAAAAAAAAGTATTAAATTAAATGAGATGATAAATATTCAATAAAAGTCATGTCACGGTGGTTCTGATTTCAAGTCTTCTGACTGATCAAAATACACTCTTGGTCAGGGTAGGGGTTTGATGTTTACTGCACGTGTTGTCCTTGGTTGGTGCCATAGTTTGAGCAGAAACCCTGGGCCCAGATCTGCCCTTTATAATGTTCTTCTTGTAGATTTCTAGGACCCTCTGGATCCTTCTATTTCCCCATTCTCCCATACTTCTCAGTCTCCACCGTGGAGTGGAGAGTGGGGTCTGACTTTCACAAGAACTCTGGTGCCCCATATTTGATCACGTCCCCTGGATGGGGAGACCTGGTGGCACTCAGAGGAAGGATAGCAGGCTACCAAGAAGAGACTTGATACCCTCCGAGCATATACAGGGGGAAGAGGTCCCCCTCAGTCACAGTCATAGGGGAAGGGAGTAAGGGGAAAATGGGAGGGAAGGAGGGACAGGAGGATACAAGGGATGGGATAACAATTGAGATGTAATGTGAATAAATTAATTTTAAAAAATACAGTCTTGGTTCCATTTAGCAGCTTTGCGATGAGTGAATTTGTTTAAACCAAACTCATAAAGCTATTTTTGCTAATAAGATACATTCCACCTTTATACAGTATAGTCTCCCAAGATTTCACTGAAGGGACTTATTTCTGGAAAAAGGAATTCCACTGGGAAAGTTGTTCTGAGAAGCCCTTTCCAGATCAAAGAGATCATGATTCTCCGAGAAAGGCCCCAATCTACAACATAAACACTAAACAGTTCCTCACATCCTGAGGTTTTAGCATGCCGACCTCTTCACACCAGTAGGGCCCACCCGCGGCATCTGCTTAGTGTTTGGAACATTTTCTCTTCCCACTTGGATTTTGCACAACACCTGCAATTTAATCAGGATGTTTTTTTGGGGTGTGCCTGCACTTCCCTATCAAGATTTCAGCTTTGGGCAGCTGCCAACCTGTAAGAGATTTTCATCTTGAGGCCTCTTCCTTTCTTGCAACACTGGTTGAACTGTTGCCAAAATCAGCAAGCTGCTGATGGAACATCCCATTTTTTTAACTTACTCCTGTCCATTTGAAAATGCAAAGCACACCAGGGCTTCTCACTGTCATCTAACTTAACTTACTACAAGTAGACCGGTCAATCTTTCATCTCCTTGGCCACTGTCAACCATCATATAGTCTCATCTTCACATATGAGACTGTAACAGGAGAGACTTTTTTTTATTAATTTATTCTTATTACATCTCAATGGTTATCCACTCCCTTGTATCCTCCCATTCCTCCCTCCCTTCCATTTCCCCTTACTCCCCTCCCCTATGACTGTGCCTGAGGGGAACTCCTCCCCCTGTATATGCTCATAGGGTATCAAGTCTCTTCTTGGTAGCCGGCTATCCTTCCTCTGAGTGCACCAGGTCTCCCCATCCAGGGGACGGACGTAGTCAAATATGAGGCACCAGAGTACATGTGAAAGTCAGACCCCACTCTCCACTCAACTGTGGAGAATGTCCTGTCCACTGGCTAGATCTGGGTAGGAGTTTGAAGTTTACTGCCTGTATTGTCCTTGGATGGTGCCAAAGTTTGAGTGGGACCCCATAACAGGAGAGACTTTTAAGCCCTAGAATCCAGTATCCAGAATCCCATGATCCAGTAAATGAATGTATATGAATGACTAGAATGTAATGACATGGCCAATTGTTACTAATCTTTAGGCTGCGGGGTGTAATTGTAAGTCTTCTCTTTCCTCCTCAGACATTACCTCCCTGAAAAGCAGCATCCTCTTAACGCTGGCTGTAGCATTCCTCCAACTTTTCCACTTTCTACCACCTCACCCTTTCAGTTTCATCACTCTTCTCATAGCAGCACTTGAAAAAAAAACCCCACTAAGTTCTAAGGTGGTTACAGTAGTAAATATTGTCTCTGGTTTCCATAGGTGAAAGATATGTTAAGCCTGACACAGTGATGGTGACAGGTAAGAGCTTGTTTGGAAGTAGGTAGAATGACAGCACATCGAGAATGCTAGCCCTGTGGCTTGCTGCTTGTAGAACAGTCTAGAACAAGAAAATGCATGACTACATAACATGCTGACTTCTCTAATCATGACAACACATTAGCATTTCCTATGCAGTAACCATAAAGGCAGTAAGAGTTACCATGCTCTCAGATAGATGACAACTGCAGTGAATGCTCTACAGTAATTGTGAATGGGAAGGATTTTTCACTTTATAAAAAATATATATATAAATTTGATATTTAGTTAAAAACATGAATACATCCCAGAGGTTTTAGATACATGAGCTATTGCACAATAAATGGAATGAATCACTAAATATAATGTTTTCTCCTAACTTGCAAAAATTGTTCTTTCTGAAGGAAAGAAAAAAAGAAAAAGAAAGCACTGACTGTTGGACAGCCATGCAAGCTCAGTCCTTGGGTACAACCAAAGCTTTCCCTCACTTCTTCGACCCTAACTTGAACACTCTGATACCATTGCTGTTGTTATTTTGTGTTCCTCTCTTATATATTATATCCTGAGTGCAGTTTCCCCTCCCTCCTCTCCTCCCAGACCCTGTTCCACCACCTTTTCTCTCTCCCAGAGCCATTTCTCCTTCATTTCCCTTCAGAAAAGAGCAGGAGTCCCAGGAATATGAACCAAACACAGTACAACAAGATACAGTAAGACTAGGTACAAACCATCATATCATGGCTGGACGAAGCAACGCAGCTGGAGGAAAAGGGTCCCAAGAACAGGCAAAGGAGCCAGAAACTGGCCCTGCTCCCCCTCTTAGGAGTCCCACAAAAACACCGAGGTGCACAACTACAACATGTACTCAGAGGACCTAGCTCAGATCCACACAGGCTCCCTAATTATTGCTTCAGTCTCTGAGCACCTATAAGCCGTGCTTAGTTTTGTGTTGGGCTGCCTTCTAGGCTTTTCTTAAGTTCCCCTTTCATTCCTTCCCGCCTACAAAAACAAACAAACAAAACAAAGAAGGAGCACTGCCAAGGTAAAGTGGCTTGAGAAGGAAGAGTATTTTGAAAGACTCACTTCTTTTCCATGCCTTTTGCCATAACCTCTAACCTGAGATCACCTTAGTAGAGAAACTAAAAGTGCAGATGGCTAGAGTGCCCTGACAGTGATCTTCCAGCCAGACACCTTCCAGGACCTGTCACCATTATAGTTCCCATGAGCCATCACAGGCAGGCCAACCTGCTTATTTCCTAATCATTTATCAAAAAAAAAAAAAAAAAAAGTCTAAAACCAAGAGTGAATAACTTATCAGATTTATTCCAGTCCATGAAGAAGATGCTATCAAAACTCATGACCAATAAATGTCTTGACTCATGGGCGAAGGGAGAGACGAGTTGCCTCACTCCTCACTTGAAATAATTGTGGATCCTCAAGTTGCTCTTCTAAAGGCTCCAGAATAAAGAGCATCCTGACTGTTGCGTAATCATTTGGAGTGGGAGAAAGGGAAAGTCATGTCCTGGAAAGGTGGGTGGGAGGCAATTAAGAGGCAGAGTATGGGTGGAGCGGATGGGGGGGTTTAATCATGGAGGACACTGCATGGGCTGTGAAGAAACAGCGGCTCCTTGGGCCAATAGATCTGACTCAGTCCCAGGAAACAAATCATTATTAGCTCTGCCTTTGCAAAGGACAGGTTGAAGGCACAAATGAATATGCAAACACTTGTTACCAAGTGGACTAGATCTTCATATTTACATACATACATATGCATACGATTTCTTCAACGCTGGCTGTGTATAACACCCTATCCTGGGAGCTTTGAATATATTTTCTCATTTAACTCTTACAGCACTCCTAAAATAAAAGCAATGCCCTTTGCATTTTAGGACAGACACAAGTAAAGCTTGGAGAAATTAACTAACACGCCCGAGATCACGTAGCTACAATATGTATGGAAAATTAAGTGGTCACCCTAAAGCCTTGAACACAGACAGGTAACTTTCCAATAAGAGGGAAGAAAATTAACATGTATTGCCGTGGAGAAAATCCGATGCTCATGGACACACATAGTCTTCACCACTGCATGGGTATTAAGAGGTAAATTTTTTAGTGGTGGCCATTTTTATATCTGTGTCTTCAAAGCAAAGAACACTCTGCTCTGAATATCCAATAAGGATGTGGTATACTTCTATAAAAACATTTCAGTGAGGGGTGACTGATAGTAATGGCAACAAGAGCTGACAGACAAGAAACAGGCTGCAATGAGATTTCTTCTCCCTCCTTTACCCTAATGGTTCCAAAGGGATGTGCCCAAAGCTAATTGTCTTAAACAGCTTTGATCTGTGTGTAATGAAGAGCCCAGAAATGTAATCTGTCAAAGAGCCATGAGATCTACACACTGTGCTCTGCTTTCGCCATTGCACATGTGGCATGAAAAGTGTGCTAGTCAGTTTTCCATTACTGTAACAAAACGCTCGAGATAATCAACTTAAAAAGGGGGGAGGGGATGGAAACGGTTTGTGTTAACTCATGGTTCTAGAATGCTCAGTCTCAGCCTTCCTAATGCTTCTTTAATACAGTTCCTCGTGCTGTGGCAACCTCCAACCATAAAATTACTGTCATTGCTACTTCATAACTATAACTTTGCTACTGCTATGAATCACGATTTAGATACCTCTGGTTTTGATGGTCTTCAGTAACCCCTGGGAAGGGTAGCTAGATTCCCAAAGGAGTCGTGACCCGCAAGTTGAGAACTATGGTTCTGGAGTTAGTTCACTACGGATGGGCCACGTCACTCAGGGCCTGTGGCAGAAGCACATGACCCAAGGAGCCCATTCACCAAGACATGGGAAGGTGAAGAGAGAAGGAGCAAGAGACTTGTGTCCCACAACCTTCTTCAAGAACACGTATGGAAGGGACCACGGTCTCTGTGTTCAGTTACAGTATTGCTCAGATCTATTTTTGTTTACCACTATACTCACACTCCTCACTCCCCAACAAAGACTAAGTGAGTAATTAAATTACCCAATACCAGTAACTGATTCAGTCCTAGTCTCCCTCATCAACACTTCACTAGAGTTGACTGTTAAGTATCAAAGCAAACACCATGCTTACAAGTTCACTGGGTTTCTCAACAGCCAGGGACTTTATATGCCTCAGAAACCAATGTCAAAAAGCTACCATCTTCCTTCCCTCTCAATCTTAGCCAATTAAAAATAATAATAAAATGCATGCTGGGCGGTGGTGGTGTAGATCTCCATGAGCTCGAAACCATCATGTGTCTACAGAGCTAGTTCCAGAACAACCAAGGTGACACAAAGAGAACCTGCCTCTGAAAAAAAAAATTAAAATCCTATCTTTATATGCTTCGAAAAGCACTTTATCAAACATATCGATTTTTAAATTTTTGTTAATAAGCATAACGGTAATACTAATTAATATCAAACATGGTTTTTATTCTGGTTTTACTTCTAAAAAGTGATTGAGGAAGCAATAGAGGACTCACACCCCATCCTCATGGAACCCCAGTGGATGCTGGGTATTATGGATGATAATGAACCCTGAATGTACTGTGTTAGTGTCTCCATACTTACCTGTGACAACGCTTAAATTCTAATTTGGGCACGGCGGGGCATTACTAACAATAACTCCTAATAAAGCAGGACAATGTTAACAACATACTGTGATAAAACTCATAGGAATGTGCTTTCTTTCAAAATATCATTTTGGGTCACAGTTGACTGAAACTAGAGAGGCAAAAGGATGAGAAAAGAGATCATTGAGATGTGTGTGATGGGGCACCCGGGATGGAGAACACCAAGTGGAAAAAGGGATAGGAAAAGTCTATAGTGTGGATGCAGTGAACACACTTGGTCCTTAGGCCCTCCAAAAGCCACAGGTGTTGGAGATGCAAGCCATCTCCAGAAGGCAACAGACAGAGCAGCATTGCTTTAAAAAAAAAAAAAAAAAAAAAAAAAAAAAGACTGCTTAAAACTTGTATGAAATTTTAAGTACCTTCCACTGATTCCTAGTGTATGGGACTTCTCCGTCATCAAAGCTGGACAGAAGATAAATGCTTACTCCCAACGAAGCTGCATCTCAAACTCCAAGCATGGCCAAAATCAGAAGCAAGGTGTCATACAGGAAAAAAAGGGATTTATGAAAATCTAGTGAATTATAACCTCTCGCAGGAAACTATAAAAGTCTTCTCTGAGAAGACAGAGACAAAAAGAAGGGAAGTAGAGACGGCAGACATTTGTGGAGAAAGAGAAAAAAAAATAGGTTTTGTCTTAGCTACTAAACGCTGACAGCTGGACAGTGCTATCCACACACAGGAAAGTTTCTACCAAGCTTCCTAGGCTCCACTCATAGCTGCAAGTGGATGGACAAGTATCTCTAACTGACCATGGGAGTCTCTTCGTATGAAAAACAGATTCAAGCAGGCAGGAAAAGACATAGAAGAAATAAAGATCAACACAAAAAGGATTAAGCTTCAGAAAAAAAGAACTGAATCCCTTTAGGAAATTGAGATGACACTATAAAACAAAACTGGGAGACTAAAAAATTTTTAATGTTGCACTTTATATATTATGTATAACCTTATAATCTGCATATACATATACAACTTACCTGGCAGCACAGCTGCACAATTTATATGAAATCAACTTCATTACCTTACACATTCTAAACAAGTATTTGCTACTGAGCTGCCACCCCAAGCCTAAATGTCATAGAGCCAAGGATTATGTCGCATTATCATTCATACCACTTTAGATATCTTAAGCACCCTTTAATATTTTAGAAAAAGAAAAAGGTAACAAAAGCAAAGTCAAAAGCTATTAGCACAATATGTATAATTTTCACATATTTCAACATAAGAATTTCGGATAAATGAAGAACAAGGGTAGAGCTCACAGTTCCTGTGAATAACCAGCTAAAATAAAGGTTTCTTGAAACGAAAATGGTAACAGGACCAGTCAAAAAAGGATTTTATGAAACAAAAGTTGTTCCCAGCAAGCAGAACGAAAAGATAAAGAGTTTTTATAAAAAACGGAAAAGAAGGAAAGAATCCCGACGCACAATATCTGAGTGACGTGAATTAATACAAATCCAACATAGAATGCGAGCGGACCTTGTTTCTGCTCTCCTTTGAGCAGACCCCCTGAGAAGAGTTGTCTATGCAGCGTCTCCATCGTCTCTTTCCTGTCCCTTCCCACTCTTCTTAGTCCACTTGTGTTCCTTTCCCTCCCACCACTCCACAAACACTATTTTTTGCCTTAAGTAGGTGGCTTCACAGTCCTCGCCTCGCTCTGCTCTCTCTGTGGGACTTGACAAAGTAGGTCATCTCCTCCTTGGAATCCTTTCCTTGCTCGGCTGTGGTACACAGCATACTTGCTTTTTCCTTCTCCTTCACTGCATTTCTCTCAGCCTCTTGGGCTGCTGCTTCTTCAGCTTGCCTGCCTGTTCAGAAGTAGCCTTTAGATCTCTCCAGAATCCACAGACGCCCCTACCCAAGCTATCTCGTCCAGTGCTGAGGGTAATGAACCACCAATATTCTATAAGTTTCCACATCTATAAGGCCAGACCACATGCCTTCCTTGAAAATCCAGATCTACATGGCTGAGTGTGTTCTATGGCTGTCTCACACCACCGACGTCCAATTCCAGACTTCACTTACCACTCCCACTTCTCTCCCTCTGCTCAAAAAATAAAAACAGTTTCTCCTGCGCTTCTTCCTCATTCTGTTTTGGGCAACTTTTTTTTTTTTTTTTTTTTCAGGCTTGAGCCAAAACCTTGGTGGCATCATTGCTTCTTCTTTATCTTACAGCCTCCATGCTGTCTGGTCTACAAATCGTGACCCACTCTGTCCTGGACACAGAAGGAAATCCAGTACACCCCACAATCCCTGCTGCCACTAACATGACACAGGACACCATTTCTTCCCCCACTTTTTACAATAGTGTCAAATAGCAGCCTGCACTACCTCTGCCTGCCTTTGGCCTATTTTCAATACCCTGTCTAAAGTGATCTCAATAAGACAGAAGCCAGATCATGTTTCTCTTTTGATCAAAACTTTCCCATGGTTCCTTTCCTGTGTGTCGTCCTAGGGATGATCTGCATCCCAGTTGCTTTTAGCTTCGCATCCTGGATGCTCTCATAGACTCTTTCACTATAGCCTCACTGGTTGTATTCACTATTCCTTAAGTGCATTTGTGCTTTGAACTTGGTATTTCCTGCCAGTAAAGCATCCCCCAGGGAGCTGCAGTCCCTGCAGTCTGACTGGAACCTCGGTTTCTGAATGAAGCCTTTTCCCTGGGTCTAAAAGTGCAATGCCACACGCCCACCTTTTTTGCTTAGCAGTCATCACTTCCTAAAGCATTTTTTTTATTTTGCCCATTGAACTTTCCTAGCTCCACTACTGAAATGTGCACACTCCAGGAAGGCAGGACTGTTTGCTACTCTGTTGCTTGCCATGTCCCCAGAGCCGCGAAGAATAGGGAAATGTGAAAAGGTAGTTTATATGATGCATGCCATAACCGTGAAACTAAAAAGCAGAAGACGATTGAAGGAAAAAGTAATACTCGAAAAAATGTCCTAGAACTCAAGGGGACACCAACCCATGACATCTTGTCAGTAACGTCTACACCAAGAGCATCATCTTAAATGTTGGAGATTCTCCTTAAAGGACCTAAAAGTTTCTGTGTTAGAGTTATTACCAATATACAAAGAATAAATATTTACTTTGATAGCAAACTTCTTATTAGTAACATAATTGATTAGCAAACAATAAATAGAGTGCAGTAAGATTATTATATAATAATATTTTACACCATATACATTAGATACCAAAAATAAAGAGTGGCGCCTTTTTGGTCAAATTCGGCATCCAGGACTTGGGATGTAGCTTAGTTGGTAGAATGCTTGCCTAGCACGTAGGCACCACTGAATTTCATCCCTAGAACCATATAGGAGGTACTGGCAATCTTGGGAGGTAGAAACAGGAGGATCAGGAGTTCAGTGATTTCCCTGGCTATGTAAGGAGTTTGAAGCTAGTTTGAGCTACAAAGGACTTCATCTCAAAAACAGAAATAAAATCCACATCTAAACAATAACTTAAATATCAAGGCTTAAAAAACAAACAAACAATAATAATAAAATAAAATAAAATTTAAAGGTGTAAACTTAACTCCAGCTCCAGGAATCTAGCACCCTCCTCTGGCCTTTATGGGTACTACACACATATGTGTATACACACACACACACACACACACACACACACACACACACACACACACACACCAATATAAACAACTAAAATGGTAAAATAAATCATTTTGAAATTGTTATTTCCCAGGCACCTTTTTTTTTTTTTTTCAGGAAGCTTCTAGAAAATATACTCTAACAACATGAGGTAATGGACCAAAGAAAAAAAAAACTATCGGATTCAAGAAATAGTCGGTCTAAACAGGAAACAAAAAGAATTAAGAGAATAGTGGAGACAAGTTCTTAGGGGATAACCTGGTCCAACTAGAACAAGACAGGGGCAGGCTACAGCAACATCCCAACTACAAAGTAAGAACTATTAAACTCCCTGAAAACTTTGCTCCACATTCTGGAAAGCTGAGCCTCACAAAGGGTTATCCTCAGGGTTTATTGGTAAAAAGAGAGGAGAGTAATAAACAAGATAGAAAGGGAAACAACTACATGGGGAGTTAAGCACGAGCCATCCTCTCATTGGGCTCATAGATGAAGTGTTGCTCATTTCTGAGTTGGTAATCTGGCCCAACCAGTAGCTACTGAGACTGATGAACCTCATTTTCTAAGGATTTGAACTGTATCTAGCCCAGAATTGGTAGCAAGCACCAGGGATTAGACACTTTATGCCTTTTGGTCCAGCTCTCCAACAGGAAGTGGAGTGGAAGGACTCGCCATCCCCAGAGAAAAGGACTGGTCAGCTCCTGGGTGTGACACCCCAGTATGGGTTACAAACAACAACAGAGCAAACACAGAAGCCAGTGCCCCGTTTAAAAAGTAAACCAATAGAGAGCAAGAGTCAAGGGAGCTAAATTCTAACTTTTTATCATGGTATCATTAAATAACATCTAAAATTTAAAAAACAGGAAAATGAAAGATTACAGATACCTACATAAGTGATAAATGATAGAAGCATGGAGGCTAAATTAGATGAAATAGATGATAGGTAATAGATAGCCACATGAAAGATAAATGATAGATCCGTGCAGAATAAACTAGATCTATAAATCATAGATAGATAGATAATTGATAGATAGGTAGATAGATAGATGATAGATAGATAGATAGATAGATAGATAGATAGAATCAGAAATATCTAAAAGGTTAAATGAATATTTAATTGATTTCCATTAAGGGATGTCATACTTTGTAAAAAAAAAAAAAAAAAAAGGAAAAGAACATGGACGTTCTTATGGTATCCTTTGCATGACTGATACAGTTTGTCAATGAAGTTGAATGTTGAATGCCATGGCCTCTTGGTAAAGTTTGTGTAGACATGGATTCTAGACATAAGTCAAGAAAAGTAGATTAAAAGTAGATTATAAACCATACAAATGACAAGTTTCTATTTCAGAGTCTTCTAGCTAGCTATACTGCAGAGCATGAATCAAATGGAGAGAGACCTGGCATGGGATCGGAGAATTCTTGTCGTGGAATCTCAAGTGAAAAGATAGGGGTCGAAGACCTGGTTCAGTGGCTAAGACCACTTGCCACTCTTCCAGAGGACCTGAGTTCAGTTCAACTCTGCAATTCACTATCTGTAACCCCAGTTCTAGCAGATGCAACATCCACTTCTGACCATCACAGACACTGCACACACATGGTACGCAGGCATATACAAAAATAAAACTTTAAAAAACTTTAAAATAAAAGACAGAAAGTGTCACTGAAGTTTTGGCTTCTTTGTAAACTTGGTTATGTTATGTAAATGTGTTTTGCTTTAATCCCAAGTGTGGAATTTTAGTTTGGCTTTTAGTTTCTCCATAGCTGATAATTGTCTCCTGTGGGGGCGTGGTCTTTGCCAGCCTACCCATGCAGCACAGAGAGGGGTGGGCACGGTCTGGGACTCTGACGAAAATAAATAGGAGAGTGCAGAGAGAGAAAGGTGGCATGTGGTGGTGGCCCAAGGCATGTAGCAATTTGGAGAGACCAGAGACCAGATGGCAGATGGAGAGAAACATTTCAACACAGCAGCTGGGAGGAGACTGCTTGCTGTGTTTACTGTTGATGGAGATTGGTATTGCCCCAAAAGAACCCATTTGACCCTAAACAGCTGGGAGAAGTTAAGGGCTCTGCGCCCCCTCTCCCCACTAACATGCTTTCTCATACTCGGGGTCAAGAATTGGTAGAAGGGAGGTAGAGATGTCAATACAGCAAATAAAATAGAATTTTAAAAACAATCATCCACAAGAAGGTCTGAACAAAGTATTGTTTTAAAAAAAAAATGAAAGAAGGAAAGAAGAAAATAAACCTATCAATTGATAGGACCCCTGGACTGGTTGATACCAAGTTCCATGATGAGGCACCAGGGAGATGTTAAGGTTGGGAGGAAATAGGTGACACCACTTGTCCTTCAGAGAATCTGGCATATTATTTCACTTTGGGGAACATTCTATGCTGTCTCCCTATGTTATCTAATATGAAACATCCAAAAATATGCTTCTGTTGTTTTAAAAAAAAATCTATCATGAACCCTTTCAGCCATCACATCTTGAATATTTTAAGGGGACATTTATAATGATTACAATGCTGCCTTTCTAAATTGCTAGGTGGGAGTAGGTCCCTGCAAAATGACCTCTTAAAGGAAGAAATATTCTTAAATGCGAACTCCTCCCTTAAGTGGCATTTCTTCCTTATACAAAAAAAGCCTTGCTGTTACCCATATTGCGAGTTCAGTCTGGCCTACCCATCTCAGGTTGACGTCAGGACTCCCCCGTCCTGTAACCAAGAGTTAGCTGCTACTTTTATTCCATTGTGCGCACTGCCAACAAGTTTCTCTTCCTAACATTCTGCTTCAATCCTCTCTTATTCATGACTCATAAAAATCTACCGGGGTTTTTCCTTCCCTGTAAAATAAATATGCATGTCCTGGACAGTGTATGGCTGATGTCAATATTACTAATAAACATCCCAGTGAGCCTGAGGACAAAACACTGTGATGGTTCTCATACCACAGGCGAAAATGGCCAAGGGAAAAGACCAACTTCTGAATCAAACCTGAATACTTTTTTTGTTATTTGTATTCTATGTGCATTGCTACTTTCCCTGTACATTTATCCGTATGCCATGTGTATGTCTGGTGCCCATGGAGTCCAGAAAGTGGCAGTGGATCCCTGGGACTGGAGTTACAGCATGAGACAATTGTCGTGAGTTGCTGGCAATCAAACCTGTGTCCTCTGCAAGCGCAGCCAGTGCTTTTAACTGCCCAGTCATCTCACCTGCCCTCAAGCTAAATACATTCTTTTTTTTTCTTTCTTTCTTTCTTTCATTCTTCTTTTTCTTTCTTTCTTTCTTTTTTTTTTTTGTACCCATCTTCAAACTCTGCATCCTCTTCCTATCATCTCAGTTGAGAATTTTTTAGATCCCTTATGATCTTCATGCGCGTGTTCATATATTTCACATATACTTTGTGTTTTTACATTTGTTCATTTGTTTAGAGAGGGACTCAAATCCTTTAAAGCATTCATAGCCTTAAAAGCGTTAAAAAGCACACTCATCAGAAAATACTGCAGTGGAGGGGGTGAGAGCTCTCTCCACACCCAGCTCCTTCTCTCGGTCTTGAATGCCTTGTCTACACATCTGGTCATCCGGCTCACTTGGATCAGAGGCACAGTTTTCCTCCCTCTCCATGTGCTGTTTTTCAGATGCCTTGCTAACTGTTACTCTAAATTTTTAGTGCTCGTGATGTTAAATAAATCTAATAATTAATAATAGCACACCTTGAATTGCTGTTTATGGGTTCTGTGTACATGGTTACTAGGTAACCCTGGTACTTGCTTCATAGACTCTATGACTCACGCATCTTAGACACCCTCATATTCTCTATATCATCTGCACTACGTCTCCTCATAACATTGATTTTTGATAAATATTTGCTGATTTGAGACAAGCGTTTCCCTTTCCATGGAACTGAGTTATTCAAGCATCTATTAAATACCTATAGTATGCCAGGGCCTATCGTGGAAGTAGACAGATAGAAGTGTTTGCCACACAAGGTGGGGAGAGAATTATTTGTAAGGGGTGTTTACTCATAAAGAAGTAAACTCAGAGGATACGAGAAATGGTCCATCTTCCAAGAACTAGTTAAGATATACAATAGGGAAGACTGGAAGATGTGTTCTGTGCACTAAGAGACAATGATCTCCCTCAAACTGTTCTCTTTCTCTCTCTCCTTCTCCCTCCCTCCCTCCCTCCCTCCCTCTCTCTTCTTCTCCCTCTCCCTCTCTCTCTGCCTCCCCCCTCTCACTCCCTTCACACACACTCAGGGTCACACGCACACAAATAATTGAGACACTCTAAAGATAAGATTAGTGACCCAGTGGCTAAAGTCAGTAAGGAAACTGGAGTTGAGGATATGCGGAATAGAGAGAAACTGTTTGCGCTCCACGAAGGTATTAGTCACACGAGGGAAGTGACGCCAGTCAGCCTTCCTCTTATGAACCATCTGTGTACTGCTCTACGATCACACAATGTATGTCCGCACGAGTTTATTGTGCGAAAAAGACTGACAACCCTAAATAAAGCACAGTTTCAGTGTGCCAGTAAGCTGAAAAGCATGGGCCACTGAGTGCTCCATTCCAATCCCTACGAGCAAGACCTGGAGTTCCATGCTAGTAGCCATAGGAAAAATACTGCGCGTGCTTTACCTTCTAAGTACTTCAGCTGACAGGGAAAAATCAGATACATGAAAGTGAGCCAGTAGCATAGTAGATCATAGAAGATATACATTTAAAAATTAAGAAAAGGCATTAATTATCTAAGTGAACTTGTTATTCTGTAATTTTTAGAATTTTAGTAGTAGTATGAAATTTTTATTACAAAGGGACTTCCAAAACATTTAATTGGCAATGCCACACACATGCTTCTCTGGATTTTACTCGTGTAGGACTTCATCCCAGCCACTGACTTCTAATTAGCTGCTCTTCCTATTGCCTCAGTAAAACAACTCCGACAAGAAGCAACCCAACCCAGTTTTTAATTTGGGTTCGCAGTTCAAGGGCTACACCTCAACAGGGAAGGAACAGCTGCAGGAACATGTGGCAGCTGACGTTGTATCCACAACTAGAAAACAGAGCGATGGGTGTGCATGCTTGACTCCATTTCTCCTTTTTATACAATCTGAGAACCCATCCCTGGTAACGCAGTACATAGTAGATGGGTCTTCCCACTTCAATTAACCTAATCAAGAGACTGCTTCACAGGAAAGCTCAGAGGGCTTTCTTCCAGGTGATTCAAAATTAACTGGCAATTAAGGATAACTACCACGTATCCCCTCCATTAAACCGGCCCTGATAGGTAATAGTAATTCTGACCAACCCGTAATATGAGGTACTGGTACTGCTGTTCCCAAAGACTTACACTCAATGAGTTCATTTAAATTATATTAAAGACTACATGAAGACTTAAAAAGTTCACTAAGACATTGCTTCCCTTGTCTTAGAACTGGGAACAGATAATTAGACCAATTTCACTGGAAATAAGTCCTTCGTGTTCTTTGACATGAATAGGCTTTGAATTTATTATCTTTACTAACATACTTTACAATTTATTGTTATCTAAGTAAAATGTTACTGGCAGCTTTCCTTTGCATACAAACATCATTTTATCTTTCTTCTAAAAATATTACTTTGAAAAAATGCTCAGTATAAAAAGCTTTAAAAAGGGCAAGGGTATAGGTCTCCCATAGAGCGCTTGCCTAGCCTGTGTTGGGAGTGGATTCCCACTATAGCAAGGGAAAGATTAAAATGGGCCACATCGTGAAGACAGCTAGTTTGGTTTGGTTTATTTTTGCCATTTCTTGGTGCTTAGGATACCCTGCTATATAATAAATGTATAATAAATATGTGCCTCAGTAAACATATAAGGCTAAGTATGATTAGGATGAATACATAGAAGTCATGTATAGTGTGGCATGCATCAAAAAATAGGTAAATTACAGGGAGACGTTAGCAAACAAAGGAGAGTGGGCGATCTCCAGGACTTTAGGCAAACTCATGGTCGCTCCAAAGAGAAACTACCTCTTTCCCATTGTTGCTGACAACTCAAATGTCACTGCCCCCAAATAAATCGTTTCCATCTGATTTCCAAGCACATCAGCCAATTCCCAGGCCACATCTAGACAGTATTTCCTGTGACTCAACTGGGCAAGATTTATCACTTCTTTTCATTCTCGTGGTGTATTGTTCATAGAAACAGTGAAGCAGTTTACACAGTGCTCCCACAGAAAAGTTCTCATTCATCATTTGCCCAAGTGAACTACAAGCATTTTCATATAAAACTCTCCATCTCAATTTTTTAAAGTAGTTTATTAAATATCCACATCTACTGAAGATGTTCCAACCACATAAAATGTCAGGTAAGACGACGTCTCTGCACACCTCTGGGTTTTCTTTGTTTGAACT
Organism: Acomys russatus; assembly: GCF_903995435.1. Taxonomy (NCBI): domain Eukaryota; kingdom Metazoa; phylum Chordata; class Mammalia; order Rodentia; family Muridae; genus Acomys; species Acomys russatus. The sequence goes on along the minus strand of NC_067167.1, from coordinate 22,011,936 downwards.
GAGGATAATTGTTTTCTGTATTGGCAGCAAATATTTTTTAAGTACAAAACAAAACAAACAAGCAAGCAAAAACTGTAAAGCAGATGAACCAAAGATGTCTTGAACAGCCATCCATCTGAAAAAAAAATTTGAAATATAAGCACACGTTGAATCAAACTTGACTCTGTACATGCTGCTATTGCAGTCAATGGTCTTTTTTCTAATGTTTTTTTTTGGGGGGGGGGACATGTTAAGGCTCCAACATTCATCCAACTGTATGACGCAGTAATAAAGCACATGAGAGCAGCAGATGGAAGTAAATAAAGCTTTATTTTGGCTCATGGTTTCATATGCTTTAGTCCACTGTTTCTTCAACCTTCCTAATGCTGCAGCCCTTAAATACAGTTCTTCATGTTGTGGTGACCCCCCTCCCCAGCCATAAAAGTATTTTTGTTGTTACTTCATAACTATAATCTTGCTGCTGTTATGAATCATAGTGTAAATATCTGATATACAGGATATCTGATCCCTGAAAGGGTCTTGACCCAAAGGTTGAGAACCGCGGCTTTAGTCTATGTTTGGCTGCCTCCCTTGCTGAGGTGAGGTTGCACTATCGCAGGAGAATGAATTATCCGCTACCTCGTGTTGGTCAGAATGGGGAGAAAATGGGAAACGGAGGAGTGCAGTGGCCAGGCATACCTTTAAAGGCTCCTAAGCAGCACCCTCAGGGCCAGCCCTCAACTCCCACCGTTTGCAATAATCTTTTCAACCTTGACTTCAGCAATCGATTCAAACACTAGTTAGGGCAGGACCATTCACGGTCCAGCCGCTTCCCAAAAGCTCATCAGCTGGTGGCCAAAGACCGTTCTCAGCACACATTTCCGACTCAAAGCACAACATTACTTTTATTAAAACCCAAAGAAATACGTTGGCATTCTGAATGAGTAGTTACCAGGGCACACAATGGTGTGACAGCATGGTCCGGCGCTTTGCATTTGATTGTTAGTTATTTTGCTCCCCGAGGTCTGCTTGCTGTCTTTTCTGAGCAGACACTCACGTACCCCAAAATGACATTTGTAACCTTGCCTAAGAAATTAACCCTGATTGGCTGAATCGAAGACCTCACCTGGGCAGGGCAGAAGTGAGGGGCAGAGATAAAGTTCTCAGCCTTTAGGGGAAAGACGAATCATAGGAGAGGTACCACAGGAGAAGGAAGCAACAGATTCGTTGTGGGTTAAGAAAACAGCCGCGCAGGTCAGGAGGAAGATGATAGATGTAAAATAGCCCAGAGAGAAATGATTAAGGCATATGGCATGGGATGAGAGCTGGGAAATAACAAGATAGCTTAGGTTGGAAATATCTGCCCAGCCCTGGGTAAAATAGGGCTTATTCTGAGATCCATCAGGTGTGTCTGTGTCTTTTATTAATTATGATTTCAGGTTACATAAAACTGCCATAATATGTATAGGCTTTTAATGCTAAAAATTAATAGCCCGTGTATTTTCTGAAACATATTGGCGCCTAACATGGGGTGCCGTTATGTTGTAGTGTTATGCCAAGATTACTCAGATCGCGAGACCCCAAAAAAAAGACCACCAGGACTCAATACCGATGCAATATACACAGAGTCCTGTATTACGGGCTCAGAGCTTCGGATCACAATCCTTCCTGATGGAACAGGATAGGAGAGAGATACCAGAGCTTCAAGGTTAATGGGTTTATAAGGAAAAACTGTAATTAGGGGTAGGGGGTCACAGGAAAGTAAGGAAAAAAACCATAAGCAAGGGTTGTGAGTCTCAGGAATGTTGACCTTCAGGCAGGTTGGGTGGAGGCTGGATCTCAAGGGAAAGTTGTGAGTCTCAGGAATGCGGACCTTCAGGCAGGTGGAGTCCAGGAGGCTGACTCTGCAGGGAAGTTGTTTTATCTCAGAGGATCATGGGGTGTTAATTGTATCTAATTGTTCCAGTACTTTCTGGAGAGTGCTGGCAGGCCCAGTTTATGACAGTGTGTGATCATTCCCGAAAGGCAGGAAGGAGTGGGATTACCTGGGTCTCAACTTCTCAAAGACCACAGCGTTAACTGTAAAATATACATTATGTATAGGATATGGCATTAATTTTGCCCCTACAGAAGAAAATACAAATAAATGGCTAATAATGTTTATTATTAAAACCTGTAAATATTATAGTGGTTTTTTTTATTTAACCCACTATCAAATCAATAAAAGACACAGACACCTGATAGATTTTAGATAAGCCTCAGTTAACCTGGGCCTGGGCAGATAGTGACCCCCCCCCCCCCAAACTATCTCTTTACCTCCCAGCTTCACATCCCACGCCAATTGCTCTAATAATTCCTGTCTGGGCTACTTCCCATGCACAATTTCACAAATACTTGCTTATGCTTTCCACCTGGGCCACTTTCCTCCACTCATGCCAATCCGGCCATGTGCCTCTCACAGTGCTAACCCACAGTGACTCTGCTGCCTCTCTCCTTTCCCTGCCATACTTCCTCTTTCTTCCTGTGATCCTCTTTTCCTCCTCCAACCTTGGCCACGCCTACCTCATTTCTGCCCTCCCAGATGTGCAGGTGACTTAATTTAGCCAGTCAGGGATGATTGAGGAACATTCCTTATACCACGTGGGTACAGGAGATGCTTCACCATCCATAGCAATGCCCAATGGCAAGTTGGTAACCAGATCTCAGGGCACTGAAGTCAGCATCTGAAAACACAGGGCATGAGGTCCTCCTCCAACACAACAGAACACCCCGCCTTAAAACCAAAGGCATTAAACATCCTCAAGAATGGTGGGGTGGGTGTGGGGTGGGGGAGCTGGGAAGGAAGGAAGGAACTAATTTAATAAAGGATGAAATTTAAGAACAAACAAAAATAAAACATGGAAATTACAACCCTAAATGTGGAAGCTGCCCATGGCTGCAAAGTGTTGTGTAAAAAGCTAGAACTGCACACCCAGGTATAGATGAGTTTAAATGCTGTCTCTGTCCTGTGCTATCATTCATTTTAACCCTCTGAATATAATACAGGAGAATCATAGCTACTGCATAGGGTTCTAGAAAGATAAAAAACAAAACAAAACAAACGAAAAATGCCTTGCAGGGTACAAGGGAGACAGCGTGTGCTCAGCACATGCTAGTTTCTTCCTCCTGTTTTACTGTCAGTGCATATGAGTCTGTGTTTACACACAGTGTGTGTGCTGGTGGCTGGTGAGGCAGTCCGCCATCAGTGGTAGATTTAGGAGAGGGCAACAGGCCATAATGTGAAGATATGAGTGAAACAGCTTACACTTCCAGTAAGGTTGAAACTGAACAGTTTACATACCTCACAGGCAAGTCTTCAACAGTGATAAACCTGGGCTATGTAAGAAATAAGTGTCATTTTATTTCCTTTAAAAGACAAGGGAGGCAGGAGTGCTAGGGTGTGATGCATAGGAAAGAATTTCTACAGCTATTTTAAAGGCAATTGAAAGCTGATGCTTCTAAAGAAAAATAAAGCCAATGGCTCTTAAGGAAATGTAATAGGGAGATTTAATGTTGGGTACAGCCATAAAGATGACAAAGGAAATAGCTTGAGAATTCCATGAAGACTTAGCTGTCACTGCTGATCAAAGTATGCACACAGAAGGAAAATTCTGCAAGTGGGTTTTATAATGATGTTCTCATATAGTCCTTTGGGTTGATGTTTATAGTAATACCATCTCATGGCTTTTTCTTTTCTTTTTTTCCTTCCACTACCTTACCATGTTGTTACCTATGGGTCAGTGTACCATCTCTTCAGCATCCCATGTTGTCTTGTATCCCGTGTAGCAGTATCCCACGCTGAGACAGATAAAATCACTTTGATGGAGAATTTATGATAGCGTGGTGGCATTTCCTTAAGCCTGGAATGCCTGAAGAAAAAAAAAAAAAAAAAAAGAATATCTGTGGCTAGACTATGTGTTGACATTGTTTAGCTGATGTGTAAATCAGGGTAGTGGGAAAAACAGGATATGAGTCAGCAAAGGATCAGAATACAGGCAGGGACGCTATATCAGCTCTGATATAAAATATGCTGCTGGAGGCTCCACATTTAGGGGTTCTGTTTGGCCGTGGGAAGGTCAAATGGATAAGCATTGCTTAGGGGTAGTCCACTGACAAAGGGAGCTGGAAGATATTTCTGCAGTTCCTCCCTACCTCCTGCCTCCCAGTGGACTTCAGTTGTCTTCAGCACATGCCATAACAGATTGCTGCATGATCTTCATCAAGGCCTGGTGTTTTATGAAGACATGCCAGGTTGGCTTCAAGCTGAAGAATGACGTAACCCACAGGGAGTAGGAAGCTCTGAGAGTGCGGAAGCACGTGCAGTGCACACAACTTCAAAAGGCTCTGAGATTCACCAGTCGTGCACGAAAAAGAAAATTATGATAAGGAGTAAAGTTTATAAGAAACTGGTTTGGCTATTTGTTGTTGACTTGAGGAAGCGGTTTGTTGTTGTTGTTGTTGTTGTTGTTGTTGTTGTTTAAGTGCAGATTATGGCAAAGAAATTGTATTTAGTGGACAACAAAACTTTTGCTTTTGCAAAAGTGTTGACATCACAAATTCACTTATTATATCTTAGGAATTCATTCCAGTTAGTGCTCAGCACTGGTTACTGGTGGAAATAGAAGGAGAAAAGGCATCATGTACAGTCACTAGCTAAGTTTTCAAGAAAATATGGGAGGGACAATTAGCCTCTCCTAGGGATGAGCCCCCTTTTTGCTTGTTCAATACAAAGGAGTTCTGCCCTAAAACCAAATACATACATATACATTTGCGCATACATATACATGTGTGCGTATATAGCAATAGTAATCAAAGAAAAGAGAGTATCAGTTTGGAGGTAGAACATAGAAGGGGTTGTCAAGAGGCATGGGAGGAGTGGGAGGGCAGGTACCCGAGAGAGGCTGGAAGGAGGAAAAGAGAAAAGAGTAGTTCTACTTTAATTAAAATGTATTAACTTTTCTTTAAAAGGAAACTATCGATCATACATACAAACCATCGTATTGTGTAGCGGTGACATATATCATATTCAGATGGATAATGGTTAGCAGTGGGCTTGTCTGCTGCTATGAATGCAGCCATTCAAGCTAACAGATGTCCATTTTCAGCTTGTTTTGTCTTGCTGATTTATCTGTGACTTCAAATGGTAGCTCATATTCATATCATTTCAAGAATAGAAGCCCGCCCACCAACGGCCTCTACCAGAGCAAAGACTCAGAGGTGGAATGTCTCCACTTACTGTCCTCCAGGACATTGTCTCTTTCCTTCCATTCACCACCAAACCACAACAGGACCAAAACATCCATTTTCCCCCCTCTCCTCTCACCACTAATCACCCTCAAGCTACTATTCAATCAGTAACTGCACATTTTTAATTGACTCACTTACTTTGCCAAGTGGTGTATGAATTCATTGTGCAACTTTGATATGCTATTGCATTGTTTTCCACTCCATTCAGAAGATTATGATTAGTATCTGATTTGATGCATAATTATTATCGCATCCTACATTCAGATATATGTACTAATAAGTGTGTTTTTATATAATTAGATGTTAGGTTTAATAATGCTTTGTACCATTCCTAAACTACCCAAGAGTTATTATGTGAGCATTTTTAACTTTGGTTCCATAAAGAAGTGGATTGTACTGCCATTGCATTTTTTCCCACTTGAAACAATGGAACATATTCTATTTACTGAGAACTTAAAGAAATACATCAAATATACATTTTATTTGGTCTATAATGTACATATTTACATAGCCATGACTTATGCACATTTATATGTATATATATACAATGATGCATAGCTATCTATATGTATGTGTTTAACTATGCTGTTGAACATCCTAGAAAATATTATAAAGAACCCCAGCTTTGGAGATGAATAGACTTACAATTGAACTACTTCTCTCTTGACTTGCTGGCTGAGCCCCAAGTTCTTAAGTGATAAAACAGCTACTCTGCATAATAGCTGCTTCATAACTTTCCCACAAAATTTAAAAGTAATAGTGCATAAATACCATAGCTATGCTAAGTATAGGAGAGAGGTCAGTGCTTAAGCTGGAGGGATGTCTTTATCAATAAAGTATATGCCACACAAATATGAGGATCTGAGTGATATCCCCAGAACTCACATAAAAAGCCAGGCATGGCAATGTGTCTCATTAATCCCAGTGCTGGGAAACCAGAGGCAAAGGAATTCCAGGGAGTTGCCGGCCAGCCTAGCCTTGCTGAGTCAGCAAACTCCAGGTTCAATGAGAGACCTTATCGCAAAAAAAAAAAAAAAAAAAAAAAAAAAAAAAATTAAGGTGGAATGTCTGTTGGACAAAAGACTTGGAAGATTAGAGCCACATCTAATCTAAACACCTCCTCCCTAAGAACTACCTTGCATAGTACCAGAAGGTGATATGAAAGCTGCCAAGAGAGCAAAGCAGCATCCCTACAGAACCGTGACACCAATGAACTACAAGGACCAACTTGGCAAGGTATCTGCACAGTTGCAATAATGGCACCTGTGTCTTGGAAGTAACCAACAGATGTCTTATTGGACTTGAGACCCACTCAACAGGAAATAAATCATGTCTGGTTCTGTAAACCCAGCCCACTACCTAAGCCTAATGAGAGTGCACATCTTAGAGAAGAGCCTATTGCCATCACTTTAGTAGACCTGTATAATCGTGATTGCATTCTAAATACTCACCCTTACACCCACAGACTTGTGTAGCTCTCACCCCTTATCAAAGAAGCCTCCCTTTGCAATAGACAGGGACCATAACAGAAAACTATCACTGATCAAAATATACAGGATTACTGAGCATAGGGTGCTCAGCCCCAGCAGATACATTATAGCACAACTCCTCAACTTAAGTCTCAGGGAACACCACTGAAGAAGAGGTAGAAAGATTGTCAGAGTCAGAGGAATGGGAAGTTTGCTATGAGACTGTGTCTCCTAAAAATGAAAAGGAATCCACAGCAACATGGCTGCCTGAATAAGACCCAAACAGTGACAACACCAATGGACACACTGATGTGGAAGGAAGAACTCTCAAGAGACCCCATTCATAGACAAAGAACAACAGGCGACAAATGGCAAGTGAGAGAGGGAGAATTACTTTTCCCCACGCATGAGCCCCCTGCTTGATTTCCTAATACCACACGGTAAATCCCCAACAACCAACACTAAATGTGTAACAATAACAAAGTAAAGGAGTCCATGAATTTGAAAGGATGGGTTGGCGGGATGAATGGTGTGGTGTCTTAGTTGCTTTTCTATTGCTATAAGATACCATGTCCAGTGCAAATTATAGGGGGGAAAAAGTTTATTTGGGGGCCTCTGGTTTCAGAGGGTGACTCCATAGTGGTAGAAGTAGGCAAGAGGCAGGCATCCGGAACAACGCTGAGAGCTCGCATCTCAAAGAGCAAGCCGAAGGCAGAGACAGAACAGCAATGGGGCTGGTGGGAGGGTTTTTAAACCTCATACTGGCTTCCAGCGGCACACTTTCTCCAACAAGGCTACACCTCTTAACACCTCCCAAACAGCCACCAAATGAAAGCCAAAGTATTCAAATGCATGAGCCTATGAGAGCTGTTCTCACTCAAGCCACCACAAAAGGAGGGGGGGAATGATATAATTATACTTTAATTAAAATGTTAAAATTGTTAAGGGAGGGGAAAAAAAAAAAGCAAAGGTGAGGAGCGATTGAGAAAAAAAAAAAAAAAAAAACCCTCCAGACTTCAACTTTTAGATTCCACATGCGTACAAATGAAGCTATCTGTACCCATGTGCACATATGCACTCACACATGAACACACACATGTAAACATATGCATACATACACACACACCCTGCAAAAAATGAAAAAAAAAAAAGGTTTGGTATTCAATTTTCACTTTCTTTTAGGTGATTTTTCTTTCCCACTAAGTCTGGTTCCTGAGCCCATGATGATGTAGGCACCTACCACTTACCTCCTGCTGGCAGAACACAATGGCCTCACGATGGGGCCTGGTGACAGCTGCCACGCTTGTCACTGAGGGACTTCTGGGAGCTTTCTGCTTTCTTTACCCTGATGGCTAAAGAAAATGGAAAAAAAAAAAACCTTTTTTTAAAAAAAAAGCTATCTGGGATATTTTTGAGGAAGTGTCACAGAGCAAAGTTTTAACGTTTCTCTGATCTTTTTAAACTTACTGCTTACCAGTCTTCCAAGAAGCAAGCATAGCCCACAGTTCTGTTCTGCAGTGGCAATTTCTATATCTCTTACGAGACAATTATCTGTTTTGTGGTTCTGTAAATGATGATGATGATGATGATCTAATCTGTATACAGATGAGATATTAAAACTAAGGAAAGAACATTCTCTAATTCGACCTTTGCAATTAGGAAAAATTCCTTTTGATGTCTCCCTCAAACTTTATCAATTTTCATCAGCATAATTTTTTTTAACAAATTAGACTTCTCATTCCTTTCCTACTCACTCATTTTGAGTTCACCCAGTTTCCAATTTGATGCATTACTTTTAAAGAAAACAGAGGATGCCAGTGACTGGTCACATGTTTCCCAAATCAAGGTCTTAATTTCAATTATAGCTGTGGAAAAGCCAAGTACAACCTGAATAAATACAAAACATCTGATCGTCACAGCATTGAGATTGGCCAGATCGCAATCAATGGTTACTTCCTTCTCCCTAATTTTAATTTCACTTGAAACTTGCCCTCGATAATTGAACCCAGGTCTCTTGACAAGGTAACATTATCTCAGAGTTTACAATTTTGTTAAACTCTCGTGATTAGCGAAAGGAGCATGCCGAGCCCTCCACTGATTGCTCTGGGCTGGGAAGGTTTCCTTCCTGTGGCATCAGCACGCCTGGGCTGTATTAAATGTGGAAGACACAGCAGTGTAACCACTGAAAGCAGCTGCGGTACCATCACGGAAGAGGCACCGTGAAGGAGCCTCAGTAAAGTCACACTGTGCATCAGAAGAGCAGTGCTGACCCTAAAAATCAAAACCACCACATAACTGAGAAATGACTTCAAATAAATTCAAGTAAAATTATGGAATCAAGAAACTTAGAGGATCCGGACTGATCTGATTGAAAAAGCACCTCCATAGCTAAGTCTCATAACCAAAGATGGAAAAAAAATATTACAATTAAATTGGATAATTACTTTTCGGATCTGATCTAGCGCTCGCAATAATAAAGTGGGAAGTTTCAGATAATCACTTCTCTAGTCATAAGTAAGGAGCTAATAGAATCCCAGACTGAGAACAGTGACTTTTAAAGAGACCTGAATCAAATTATAATGAGACTAAATATAGAACTAAAGTTAGATAAGAACTCAAGATATTAGTAAAGTCATTATATATTTATAGTATGTCTAAAAGCCATGATGAACATAAACACTGTTTTAATCATTGCTGTAAGAAGAAATGTTTAGGATACGAAACTCAGTTACTGGGGAAATGTTTAGAACTCTCTTCTACCTCTGTTTTCTTTCTTTCTTTCTTTCTTTTTTTTTCAACTTTGAAAATAACTTTTACATTCTTCCATGAATATCTTTTGAAAACAGTAATGGAAAATAAAATTAATTTCTAACATTTTACATTAGTGTTTTGAGGTTCTGCGCACTTGGAAGGATGTTCGCGGTGTATCATTAAAACAAAGCCTTTCCCCATAAGCAGTTGGGAAAGTCTACACTGCAGTTCACATAATGCAAAGGCCCTCACCTCCGGGACAGTGGGCTGTTTGTAGCTTCCTATCCTATCTCAAAAAAAAAAAAAGAAAAGAAAAGGTAGGAAGACAGAGGTAATGATGGGTCATACAGTGTCTTTGGATGACTATATACATGAGGATATGAGAGATGACGTTAATTCTCTAACGATGTCTCCTATATTCAGGAAAGGCAGATGCATGAAATGGCAGAGGTGCCATCCCGCTTCACTGACCATAGCTACATCAAGATAAGCACATGAAAGCACGATAAATATATTTAGTTTACAACCCTGGGAGATGGCTCATGAGGGTGATGATGAAGGGACTGTGCAGTAAGCACAAAAAAATCCTTGTCCTGTTCCCGGGTGTGTTACCTACATGGCTAATGCAAACAACAGACTGCTTATAAGGAAAGAAAATACAGAGGGGGTTAGTTGGTGGTAATTGCTCAGTACAAAAATTAGACAGAGAAGGCCCATTAGAGGTGGTGGGCGTAAGAACTTCCTGAGCTGTGTATGCTCAGCAGGGGTAAGGATGGGAGAGATACAGCACACGGAATCAAACTTAAAGCATGCTGGTGTTTGTGAGACTTGTGCTCTGTGTGTGGTGGACAAGCTCTGGGAGGCGTTGGTGCAGAGACCCACTCACACTCTAACAGGATTATTATGGATGCTGAGCTGTAGACGGAATGAAGTGGAGCTGGAGCCAAAACAAGAAAACCAAGGTCAGAGGCTAGGCCAGCCTTCCAAGAGCAAGATGGTGGAGGTTCTCAACTCTATCGTTCGCTCTCAGAGAGGCAGCACAAGAACTGCTTTAGGTGTGAAAGTTCCAGACCCTAGCATCTAACCCTTACACCCCTGTGACATAAATAGTGTTGCCATTTAGTAGGCAAAGAAACTGAGGCTCTCCCCATATTACTCAGCAAGTGGAAGATGGAGACGCAGATGTAAGTCTATTGGTTTCCCTGACTACAACATTTTCATGCATATTTGAAAATGTTTCGTAGTAATTAGCATTACTGCATCCACAGGTTGCGTCAACAACCACATTTAAGGTGATTTTTAAGGGACAGGGGATGAGATGAAATAAAAGGGGCGGAATTCTTCCATCCATCTAGGCTCTTTATTTTTCTGTGGACCTTGTACACGAGTCAAAGCAAGAAACTTATTATTTCCTAAATGGTTCTTAAACCTTCCCAACCTGACCCTCAAAGCAACAAGTTGAATAATAGATCACACATCACTCAGTCTCTGAATATCTTCAAGCAACCAACCAAATACATGGCTGGCTGCACCTGCTCCTGTGTTCACCTGGGGCACTCTTGAGGGGAATCCCAGAGATGCTTAGGCCAGACCTCCCAAAGCGTTGGCCATATTAAAAGACTGTGTACAAGGCAAAAAAACAAAAAACAAAAACAAAACAAAACAAAAAAAAAAAAAACATTCACAATCTGTCCACCAGGCTTCTTAATTATACAGAAATCAAATACTGATGAAAACTGGGACTTAATAGAACTCTGCTTCCTTGGTTATTACAAAGACGTCTTGGCTTGAGGTACCGAATTTAGTACTTTTTGGATTGCAGTTAATTTGCACTTTTCTTTGTAGTTTAGGAATATAAAGTCACCAGTGGAGGAAACAGACAAAAGTAGAACCCATGAATTACAAGATTAGAATCTCAGTCCTGCAGTAAGACTCTGTTGCTGAAGACAACACACACGTTGATGATGGGGAAGGGAAAAACCAAGTTGGTACTAGAGAGGAAGCTTTCAAGGCAAGCCTTCATACTCCCTGACTACGCTGTGTGGGCTGATGGGAGGGTGGGGATGGGGAGAAGGAAGGCATCAAAGCCTCACCCTCTGTGACCCTTGGTAGCTAAAATAATAAAAGGAGTGCAGTAGCATATAAATGGTCAGGAAGGAACCCATCACTTTCACTTTTCTTAAATTAAATTTACTTTTAAAAATATATTCACCTTACATCCCAATTGTAGCCCCCTTCCTCCTCTCCTCCTGGTCCCACCCTCCCCTCTTTTCTCCCTCCTCCCTCCCCTTAGTCCTCAGATAGGGCGAGCCCTTCTCCGCTACCAACTGACCCCAGACTATCAAGTCTCATCAGGACTGCCTGCATCCTCTTCCTCTGTGGCCTGGTAAGGAATCCTGCCAGAGGGAAGTGATCCAAGTGCAGGCAACAGAGCCCATGGCAGGGAGAGCCCCTGCTCCCCTTAATAGGGGACCCATATTGAGACTGAACTGCCCATCAGCTACATATGAGTGGGAGGTCTAGGTCCTTTCCATGTGTGGTCCCTGTTTGGTGCATCAGTCTCTGCTGCCCCCCTCCCACTCTCTACCACCACCCACTGCCACCCCACCCCACAACCCCCACCACCTCACTCCCCACTGCCCAGATGTGTTGGTCTTCTTGTGGAGCTCCTGTCCCGTCTGGGTTCTTTTATCCTACTCCTCCTCCACAGACTGCTTGTGCTCTGCCCAAAGTTTGGTTGTGAGACTCAGGCCCTGCTCCAATCCCCTGCTGGGTGAAGTCTTTCAGACAACCTCTGTGGTAGGCTCCCATCCTGTTTTTTCTCTTCAATCACTTCTGATGTCTTACTATTCTACTTGCCCTTCTGAATGAGAATTAAGCATCCTCCCTGGGGTCCTTCTTGTTACTTAGCTTCTTTAAGTCTGTGGATTGTAACATGGTTACCCTGAATTATATGGCTCATATCTGCTTATAAGTGAGTATATACCCTGTGTGTCCTCCTGGGTCTGGGCTACTCCACTCAGGATGTTCTTTCCCAGCTCCATCCAAGTTCCTGCAAATTTTATGATGTCCTTGTTTTTGATAGCTGAATAGCAGCATTTCGTTGTGTAGATGTGCCACAGTGTCGTTATCCATTCTTCGGTTGAGGGACATCTGAGTTGTTTCCAGTTCCTGGCTATTATGAATAATGCCACTATGGACAGAGTTGAATAAATGTCCTTGTTATACAATGGAGCATCTTTTGGGTGTCTGCTCAGAGGAACTCATCACTTTCTAACTGGTTTTAAGGCCTACACGACAGGAGGAAATGCAAGCCTAGCACTGAAAATCTAGCCAAGAACCCATGGTTGTAAAATCATAGGACCCAAGAGTTTATTTACCATTATTATTTTGTTAAATGGACAGAGTGGCAAACAGCTCTCAAAATCCCTCTCACTGTACCAACAGATTCGTGCAGATCTCAGACCTCATCAAAGAAGTTTGTGTGGTGGACAACGGTAAATCCTGAAAGCCACAATCGGCCAAAGTACAGACAGCGGGCATCTGTGGAACACTCTGCCACACAAGAGACATCTATATCAACATCACACACACACACACACACACACACACACACACACACACGGTCCAGAGAGGCAGCAACAAGACTGCAAAAGCTAGAAGGGAGAGAGGACTGAAGTAAAACAGTATTTTCTGGACTTGGCAGGACTACTGCAGTCTTTAGCTCACAGCAGCTACAGATGACCACCCAAGACCTGCTCAAGAGCAACCTAGCATGATGGAGAAGGGCTTCACAAGACCCCACCCCAAGCTGAGGTGCTATTGACAGGTGATGGCGGCACCCCCATGCTGCAGCTAGTGGCCCCACATTCATGAGGATACCAGAAGCACAAATTGGAGTTAAAAGGGGATAAGGGTGAACCTGGGAGGAGTTAGGAGAAGAAATGGGGATTAAGTGTGATCAATATACATTGTAAATATAAATTTTTAAAAGATTTAACAAAATTAAAAAAACAGAATATCAGTCTGTATTTACTTCTGATTAGATGTGGACTTCAGAATGTCATTGCCAGCCAAATCATCCTGTCACTGTGGTCAATCCATTTCACAGGCCTGGCACTTTAAATTCACTTCCAGGGAACAGGACCAGGATGAAGGAAAAACCACAGTGGCTCAGATACTCCAGAGGCTCCAACTATTGCTGTGGTGCTGCACTCACTGTCTCTGCATTGGTTATCACTGAGTTTAGTTTAACAAGATAAAATAAAATAAAATAAAAACTAGGCTGGAAAGATGGCTCATGAGCAACAGTACAGTCTTCAGAATCCACACTTTAAAAGTACAGTCACTGAGGCCTCTTGTCACAGCACTAGGAGGCAGAAACAAACCCCTGGACTTGCTGACTAGCCAGGCTAGCCAAATCAGCAAGCTCTGGGTTCAGAGAGAAACGGTGTCTTAAAGCAGAAGATGGAGGGCAAGTGAGGAGAGAGCACATGACACCAAGCTCTGGCCTCACACAGCCATGTACACACACGCGTGCTCAGAGACACACACGCAAACACTCATACATGCACGTACACACATGAACACATATACATGCACACACATGCACACACACTCACATATACATGCACATACACACTCATACATGCACGCACACACATGTACACATATACATGCGCACACACATGCACACATATGCACACACACCACAGCACTATACAAAAGGCTAGAGATACGAGATTAGCTTTCAGTTCTTCCACTTTCTGTTATACTTTAGATAGTGACAACAGAATTATGACTGTGAAAGTCCCATGACTCTCTTTCTCCCGACTTCACTGTCTGAGTGACAAAGGCCTTGGGAGAGCATTACAATATGATTAACAGAAGCCTTCCATGCCCCTCCCTTTCAACTATGTGCCTGCAATCGCCGCTATCACTACAAAGGTAGCCTCCTTCCTGCCCCTCCAGCCCCCATCCGCCAAAGTAGCAGCCTAAACAGGAAGCCATTGAAGAAAACTCTTTTTTTTTTTTTTTTTTCAAGTGTGATAAGGATGTGGAAGTGAGCTCTCCACAACTGATAGCTTGTGGCTGGGGTGCAGGAGGCAGGCAGCTCAGCTCTATCTAAGGGGCAGACCACTGAGAGTTTGTCTGTGCTCCCGAGAGTATATTGATAACACCAAATGGACTGTATTTTTTAATTTTATTTTTTGAGGGGAGGGGAGGTCACATGGAAGGACTGGGAAATGAGTGTGATCAGGGTACATGATGTGAAATTCCCAAAGAATCAATAAAAAAAATATTACGTTGGATATATATGTATATTATGTGTATACATATATATTCAGGTGATATATTGATGCACAAAAACCTAAAACAATCATCTCCATCAGAGACACATCAAGAGACTTAAAGAAATCCAGCTATTTGTTGAAGTTTAAAATCCAAAGCAGATCTGCTTAGACCAATGACTTTTAAGTATGTCTTGAACTTTTCCTGCCTATTAAGGTGAAGTGGTTTAGGCTCAGTGTCTTGAAAACAACTGCACAACGCTGAGACTCAAAGTTCGAGTCACTGGAGAACAGTGCCCTGCGGGAGCTCCTCACAGGGCCTGCCCAAGTCACAAGTGAATGCACCAGAACGGAGGCAACCCTGCAGAACAGGATGCTCTCCTTCCTTGAGGTGACAGGTTACACACTGAGAGGTTATTTTTTTTTTCATCCCCATTCAAAACATTTCATTTCTTGCCAAACTAGACGTAAGGGGAAGAAGTAAGGTCTGCCCTCAAAGGCTCCTCCGAGACTGAGACCGGAGAATAGCCGGACACACGCGCAGTATGAAAAATCTAAATTAAACAATAGCTTTGCAAGGGGCACCTCCCCGTGTGACTTTGAGTCAGAGTAAAGGGAAGTTCACAAAAATCAAAGCAGTAAAAGGGATCTTTATTTGGAAAGTACTCATTAGCCAGGCAAAGCCAAGCTTTCAGGATTAGATCTATGCGCAAAAATCCTCCTGGCCGTGAAACTAGGGCTTTGATTTTGACTGGCTCATAAAATAAATAGTAATATCCCCTTACAGCTCTGGGTTACTTTCCAGTTTACAAAGCACCTTCGCATAAATTATTTTACTCCAGCCGCACAGCATGCTTCCTAGGTACTGAGGTCTGACTATTCACTCTTGCGGGGTGGGGATTGGGGGGGGGTGACGGGGGGGGGGGCGCGGGGAGCGGGGAGTTAGGAAACTGAGGCACAGTGAACAGACAGAACTTCCTCAAGAACACACGGTTAGTAAGGAGAGCGGAAAGTGGGTACATGGTGTCACATGCCTTTTTTTTTAATTTTTAAAAAAGCTGTTTGCATTATTACACATATCTAAAGTAAACTGTATACAGCAAGAAGAACCACGAAACAATCAGGAATTATATTGTTACATTCATAGTGTTTTGGCTATTTGTATTTGGCAACCTTGAAGAAAACATCTCTCAGCACTCCTGGAGGCAGAGGCGGGTGGATCACTGTGAGTTCAAGGCCAGCCTGGCCTACAGAGTCCAGGGCAGCCAGGGCTACATAGAGAAACCTTGTCCCAGAAAACAAAGCAAAAAGGAGAAAACGGACACAGCTACTCAGGAGTGTTTCCTCCCTACAGTCAGTAGACTATCTCAGAATTATCAAGAACTTTTCTGTGTTCACTAGGGGAATTCTAAAAAGGTCCTAAGAGCACAAAAGAAGAAATAGATCAGACTCAGACAGTGGCAATCTTTAAAGCTGTTTTCTTTTTCTTTCTTTCTTTCTTTCTTTCTTTCTTTCTTTCTTTCTTTCTTTCTCTTTCTTTCCTTCCTTCCTTCCTTCCTTCTTTCTTCTTCCTTTCTTTTGATCTTTTCTATTTTTTTAAATTTATTTATTTATTTATTTACTTCGTATCCGGATTATAGGCTCCCTCCCTCCTCTCCTCCCATTTCCACCCACCCCTTCCTCCCCTATTCCTCAGGAAAGGGGAGCCCCCCACCCCTCACCCCCCCCACCCCACCCCACGCCCCAGCTCATCAAGCTGCACCAGGACTGAGCACTTCCTCTTCCCCTGTGGCCTGGGGAGGCAGACCCATTAAGGGGGAAGTGATTTAAAAAAAAAAAAAAGCATGCAACAGAGTCCATATCAGAGACAGGCCCCCACTCCCCTTACTCGGGAACCCACTTGGAGGCTGAGCTGCCCATCTGCTGCCTCTATGTAGGGGACTTAGGTTCAGTCTATCATGTTCCTTATTTGGTGCTTCTGTCTCCTCTCTGCAAGCCCCTCTGGTCCCTGGTTTGTTGGCCATGTTGGTCTTCCTGTGGAGCTCTGTCACCTCCAAGTCCTTCTCTCCTTCCCCACACTCTTCCACAAGACTCCCTGTGCTTTGCCCAGTGTTTGGCTGTGAGTCTCTGGGTTTGTTTGGCTCTGCTGCTGGGTATATATCCACTCAGAGGACAGCTATGCCAGGCTCCTGTCTGCAAGCACAGCCGAGCATCATTAATAGTATCAGGGGTCGGCTCTCTCCCATGGGGTGGGTCTCAGGCTGCGCCAGGCGTTGGTTGGACATTCCCTCAATCTCTGCTCTATCTTTATTCCTAGACATCTTGTAGGCGGGGTAAATTTTGGGTCAAAGTTTTTAATGGGTGAGTTGGTGCTCCCTGCCCTCTACTCTGAGTCTTACCTAGTTAGAGGGCGGCCTTGTCAGTCTCCATGACTCCTGTTACTAGGAATCTTAGCTAGAGTCACCCTTGTATCCTCCCAGAAGCCTGCAGTATGTTATATCTCTAGCTTGTCACAGACATGCCTGTAACCACTGTTTCTCTTCTCTCTGCAAGTCCTCTGTTCTCTTGCCACCCCCCCATGTCTGATCTCCACCCTCATTTTTCTCTGCATCCCCTCTCCTGCCTTCTTCTCTCTCTTCAAACCACTTCCTCTGAGGATGATTAAATATAACTCAGAAGGGGAAATAGAATAGACAAGCTGTTTTCTGTATGTTCTGTGACAGTACCAAGGATTTTAGTCTGGGAATGTAGTTCAGAGTTTACCTAAGACGCACAGGACCCTATATTCTATTTCCAGCATTAAAAGTAGAGGGGAGAGGAGGGACAGAGAAAGAAGGCACTAAGAATATTTGGAAGACAAACAAAACTATTTTTTTAAAGATTAATTTATTTTTATTTTATGTTCCTGAGTGTTTTTGCCTGCATATATGTATATGCACCATATGCCTGCAGTGCCCATGGTAGCCAGAAGAGGGCCCTCTGGATCCCCTAGAACTGGAGATAGCCCTCATATGGTATTCTTAACCACTGAGCCATCACTTCAGTCCCATAAAAGGATTTTTACTTTTGAGCTTTGTAGTAGTTAATACCAAAGGCCAAAGAAACAGTGTGTACAAAAAGCTTTGTTGATATAAGTAGTTAAATAAATAAATGTTCCATGAGCAGTTTCCAAGCATAATTAAGTATCTGCTAAAATACTAAATATTATGATACACCATGTTGAAAACATGTGACATTTACTTGTAGTAACCAGAGTTGGTCTTTTGGTTGGTTGGTTAATTGGCTTGCTAGTTGGTTGGCTTTATTCACAAATATGAGCTATGATAAAGCAGAGAGCTATGGCTAGAAAGACACTGCTTTTTGAATACTGCCTTTACGGGAACTACACATTTTATTTAGCTACTGAGAACTTTATATGATAGAGGTAGGGATCAGCTTTGGCTTTGTGCCTTAGTACAGAGGCAGCCTTGAAAAGCAAAGCATTGGAAGATGTGGAATTCTTAGTTTTAAAAGAGGAACAATGTTGTGGAGCCTGCTGAGTTACCACAGTTAGTTTCTGTCTGTACGGAAGCCCTTTTCAGCTCTCAACACTGAGTAGGAGGCTATGGGAGAACAGTACTTGAGATGCCAATCATTAACTAATGTTCACACTCACTTCAAAGAAACTGCTTGTACCAAATGGTGCCCATGTCCTATCCTCACAGAAAATTGCTGCCCTATGGAGAACTCACTCATAACTCAAGCAAATTGGACTTCTTTGGCCTGGAAGTCTAGAAATTAGCCTTATTAGTTGAGATAATAAAATAAAGTTCGTGGGTTAGGAATATGACGTCAGGACTGGACCCCAGGCCAGCACAAGTTACATCCAAACCAAAAATAAAGGGCCATAGGACAGCTATAGAAAAGGCTGTAAGGAGAAAGCACAGGACTGAATGGGTGAGCCAAGAAAAGCAGAGGCAGGGGTCGCTGGTTTCACCATTTCTATTTTCCTTCCTGCTTTGAAACTGTTTAGAGAAGCCCTGATATCCTCTCAGCCCACTCTGGTCGTCAGCATCTGAATGTGTGCCATCCCTCTAAAACAGAGAGCCTTAAATATGGCAAATGCAAGAAAGGGCAAGACATGGTTCTAATAAAGAGGTGCCATTATAATAAAAAATATGGAAAAGTTGAAGGACTAACTAAAACACCACAGTGAGCATAAGATCATAGCTGGGCGAGGCTAGCCCAGACCCTCAGCCAAAAACAATCTTCCTTAAAAAGCAGAGAGCTCCTGGCAGTGACAAAGACATTTATGAAAATATCTGCAAAAGGCCAGTGAAAACGCAAACCACCAGAAGTAAGCTCTAAAACAGTCAGTCAGATCTTTCAAAGAAATAAGGAAGAAAGGTGGTGAATCAACTTCCAGTTTCTGAACTCCTTTGAAACGCATTTTCTGCCGTTCTGTGAAAGTAACGGTTAATTTAACTGAAAGTCCAAAATCAAGTGTGGCTTTGATACCTGGTTAGTTTCTGGCTTCTCAGGTCATCACCAGTTAAAGTCCTGTTTGTGTCAACATAGATTTCCTACTTCATGACTTAAATCCAAAGGGAAGAATTATCTTACAGCAGACATAGCCAGTTGGTTATTGGCTCTACCATTTCTGTTTAAACAATTTGACATAAGAAGATTAAAAAAAAAAAAAAAAAAAAAAAAAAAAAAAGATGCAGAGGCATATGTCTTTAATCCCAGCACTTGAGAGGAAGGAGGATCTCTGTAAGTTCAAAGCCAGCCTGGTCTACATAATGAGTTCCAACACAGACAGGGCTACATAGTGAGACCCTGACTTGAAAATACAAAAAATTTTTTAAAACACTAAAAATAAGACACATGTGTTATTTGTTTTAAACTCCAGTGTTTTATTTTGCCTTACAAAATACGTGAATTTTTTTTAATTTATTATGTATGCAGTGTTCTATCTGCATGTCATTTCTAACTTTTCGAGCCTCAGTTCAAATACTACCTATACTGGGAATTTCACACCCAATTTGTCTGCCTCTAATTAAACCCCACATCCCTTTAAAACATAACAATGCATAATCTGCAATACTGATCACTACTGCAGAGTTCCCTGTAGAGGCAGGAACTTCTGTCTAGCACAGTACTAGAGCCACAATGACGGCCCTATACATGTTTCATGAATAATAATAATAAAAAAATAACTGAATTGTTGAGAATCAGATAAGCAAGAAAAGGCAGCAACCTTAGGTGCTGAAAATAGTGGGTTCTTTCAAACTGAAAAAGGGTTTGGATGGTGACTAGGGAGAACTGTTCATCCTATATCATCTTAGGAGCTTGGGAACGGATTTCTTTAAGACCTGAATCTCTTAGAAATATCATAGCCTGCGCTTCATTAACTCAGAAGTAAAGAAGTGCAGTCACTCTCTTTGATGCTGATCTAACACATGGCTGACATGCATGGGCATATGAGTGCATGTGCACACACGTGTGTGCACAAACACACACGCATGCACACCTTCATTAAATCTATCATCTCACTACTTTGAGCACAACACATCCAAGATGGCATACCATTGATGTTCCACTGAGGAATTAAAGTGACTAAATTTTAAATTTCAGTGAAAAGAAAAATCCACTTCACAAGTTGCACGAGTGTGAAATTTTAACAGACGATGATAAATAACTTATCACATCTCTGGGGCCTGGCTTATGCTGCATTCTGTTGGGCAATAGATAAACAGCCTGGCCTCATGATTTAAATGCAAGCCTCAGATGTATGCAGCATGCCTATGACTCTGAGTGAGAGGCTTTAATTCATGCCCAAGTCACTGTTATACAACCTGAACGCCAAGGCAGTTCTGTTACTGTCACTGGCATGGCATCTTGGTAGAGCAACTGGAAAAGAGAAAGGCCCATTTCTCCATCACCATAGGTTCTTTTCCAATTCTAAGTAATTTGGATTTGAATCATTGGTCAAGAGTGCCATAGGAGCCTGGGGAAGTATCTACATGTAATTGAAAACCAGCAAGAATCTAATGGTTTTTTAAAGGCTAAAGGGAAGTTGGGAGATGAAAAAAAATGTGATGGGCTTTCTCAACAAAGGGAACAGAACCCAACTACAACAGAGCTTGTCTCTCATGCTCACCTCTATCACCACCTGAGTCCAATAATCCTGAAACAAGCTGCTCTGTATAATGGCTAGGTCACCCAACCATGTGCCTGAAAATGTCAAACTGCTAGTAAAGAATCATCATTCCCGACCTGGTTTTATTATAGACAAATAGAGTTCAGTTCTATGGTGGACTAAAGGTCACCCCCTTTGAAGTATCATTGGGGTGAAACTATTGGAGATTTCCCCTGTTTTTGTTGTTGTTGTTGTTGTTGTTTTTGGTTTTGGTTTTGGGGGGGTTATTTTTGGTTTTGGTTTTTGGTTTACTATAAGAATCGAGCAAAATGGCTAAATGTAACTAAAAATGATTTGCTTATAGTTTTCTGGTAGTGGTGGTCACTCTACTGTATTTGGTATAATTGGTGGAGAAGATCAAAATGACTGAGAGTCCATCTTACACCCATCAGAATGGCAAAGATCAAAAACTCAAGTGACAGCACATGCTGGAGAGGATGTGGAGAGAGGGGAACACTCCTCCGCTGCTGGTGGGAGTCAAACTTATACAACCACTTTTGGGAATTAATCTAACGCTTTCTCAGAAAATCGAGAATAGTTCAGCCTCAAGACCCAGCTGTACCACTCCTGGGCATATACCCAAAGATGCTCCACCATACAACAAGGACATTTACTCAACTATGTTCACAGCAGCTTTATTTGTTATAGCCAGAAACTGGATACAAACCAGATGTCCTTCATCCAAAGAATGGATAAAGAAACTGTGGTACATTTACAAAATGAAATACTAGTCAGTTAATAAAAACAAGAAAATCATGAAATTTGCAGGCAAATATATGGTACTAGAAAAGATCACCCTGAGTGAGGTAACCCAGAAAGACATACTTGGTATGTACTCACTCATAAATGATCATACTACAAACCTCAGACCCAAAGAACCTAAGTAACAAGGAGGGCCCAAGGGAGGATGCTTAAACCCCACTAAGAAGGGGAAATAGACACTGGAAGTAGATAAAGTGTGGGAACTAGGTGGGAAAGAATGTGGGGAGGGTAATGAAGGTGGAGACCAGATGTGGGGAGAGGGGAGGAGGGAGGTGAGAGATCTGGGAGAGAGAAGGGAAACTGAGGGGGTGCATCTTTGGGACAAGCTGGAGATTTGCAACATGATAGGTCCCTGTGTGGATATGGAAGTGACTCTAACTGAGGCTTCCAGCAGCAGGGGTCATGGAGACTGAAGTGGCCCCCTCATAGCCAGGCAGGATTTCCAGTAGACAGAAGGGAACATCAACCTACCCACAAAATCTTTGACCCAAAATTTACTCTACTACAAGAAATGCAGGGATAAAGATGGAGCAGAGATTGAGGGAAAGGCCAACCAATGACTACCCCAACCTGAGGCCCATCCCATAGGAAAAAGCCAACCCCGGGCACTATTAATAATATTCTTCTGTGCTTGTAGATAGAAGTATAACCTAATTGTCCTCTGAGAGGCCCCACCCAGCAGCAGATCAAAACAGATGCTGAGTCTCACAGCCAAATATTAGGCAGAGCTCGGGGAGTTTTGAGGAAGAGTAGGGGGAAAATAGAGGGACCCAGAGAGGACAAGAACTTCACAAGAAGACCAACAGAATGAACTAACTTAGCCCATGGGGGCTTGTGGAGACTAAAGCTCCAACCACAGAGCATGCATGGACTGAGCCTAGAGCCCTGACACATATGTAAACTGATGGGCAGCTTGGTCTTCATGTGGGTCCTCTAGCAAATAGAGCTAAATGGAGCAGGGAAGGAGGGGCTGTCTCTGACATGAACCAGGTTGCCTACTTTTAGATCACTTGCCCTAGCTAGTCTGCCTTGTCTGGCCTCAGTAGAAGAGGATACACTTGGTCCTGATGGGACTGTATGTGCCAAGGTGGGTTGGTAAGGGGATGTTCTCCTCTTCTGAGGAGAAAGGGAGGGGAAAAAGAGGAAGAATGTGGGAGGATGGAAAAGGGAAGAGAGGAGGGAGTGGGTACATTCAGGATGTAAAGCAAATAATAATTGATACAGAAGTTAAAAGGCAGATTGACAAAGGACTAGCCTTAAAACTATACTACTGACTTGGAGTAGTGCTGCATCCCACAACTTGGGAGGCAGAAGCAAGTGGATTTCTGTGAGTTCAAGGCCAGCCTGGTCTGCATAGTGAGTTCTAGGACAGCAAGAGCTACATAGTAAGACCCTATCTTGGAAAAACAAAATCAAAAACAAAGCAAAACAAATTACCTAGACTACTTTGAGCTTCTGAATGGACAGCAAGGTATCATCAGCAGTGTTCTGTTTCTAAGACTATATATCTAGGTTCCAAGATGAGTGGTACCTACAAGGACTGTATCAAGAATAACAGGACATATGCCCCTGTCTGCTGGTCTTTGGCTCTCTCTCACTCCCTTCAGTGAGAGATAAATTTACAAGCAATGAATAATAATCACTAGTTCACTACACTTAAAGGAGTATTTGTAGAAACAACATATTTTAAATGTTTACTCCAGCCATTTCAACTTCTCTTCAAAATACCTGAGATGGCATGGATAGTAATCAAAGACAAAAGTTCTACTTCTATAAACAAAATTAGTAGACTTTCCCAAGAACCTCTACAACACCTAACGATGGAATCGAACAATGCAGAGGCTTTTCTGTGTTTCATCTAATCATGCACAATATTTCAGCCAATTAAAACCTGAAGAAAAACAAAAGTAGAAAGCCTGTTGGTTCCACTGCTCTTTCCCCGGGCTCTTAGCTCTTACTTTAGGACCCGTAATCTTGCTACTAGTTGACAATTTGAGACAGCTAAAAAAGATCTCTACCAGTTCTCCCTCCTGCATCATCGTCTATCTGTTTGGAAACCAATTCTAAGAAAAATTGTAGAGAACTGAACACTCTAGAAATCAACCTTGCCGTTTGTCCTTGGCATAGATTTCCAAGTACTCCCGTCTATCACAGAGCACTTCCCAAAATAAAGTTCACAGAAGAATCACATCATGAAATGGCTTTCAAAGGAATGTGGGGGAAAGGACCTATAGGCTTTTCCTGGATGCTTACAGTACGTGTAACAACTTCAAATATATCCTCAGGAAGTAGACATGCTCACACTTCTATCTACCACTGCCTAAGTCCTTAGCTAGGAAATAAAGCTCTCCCATGACAACTCTTAATTCCCTACGTGACAAATACTCTACAAATCCATCTGGACAGATGCTCATTCAGAGAAACAGACAGTGGGCTTAAGACCAGCTTCTATCCCTAGGTGTCAAGCTGCTCTAGGTGAAACTGTGCCTGATCCACAGAGGGTGACAAGTGGGCCAACCCGCCCATTATCTAATATGGTCAGTTGTGGCCCAGTTTCTCTTTTTTCCTGCCCCAGAATTGTCCTGTGAAAAACAAACAAACTAACTAACAAACAAATGATGGCAATCCACAAATGCTGTCTGATTGCAAAATAAGTTCAAAAGCCTAATTTTCTCTAACCACAAATGAATAACCAGGAATCCTTTTGCTTTTCTGTTGGTTTTGGTTTGGTTTGGTTTGGTTTTTGAGACAGAGTTTCTCTGTGTAGATACTGACTGTCCTGAAACTCACTCTGAAGACCAGGCTGGCTTTGAACTCAGAGATCTGCCTGCCTCTGCCTCCCAAAGTGCCGGGATTAACGTCTTGCACCACCACCACCTGGCCAGAAATTATTTTAATATCTGGAAATGGTACATAAACAGGAGAAAGAAGGTAATGCTCATGACTGCAAAGGGGATCATTCTCCAAAAATGACTCCATGTGCCAATGTCTTAATTTTTAAAATTTCATCAAGCTATGCACTTTAATCAAATGACAGTCTAAAACTTACAACAGCCTAACTAGATTAATAGACTTGAAATAAATTGAACATTTTCAAAAAATATCTCCTTCAACAAGCAAGCCAAATCTTCGGAAAGAATCCTACAACAATGTGACTGCATTCTTTTAAGAAACAGATCCTCACAATACTATATAAACAATTCCAGGCTATACAAAAAGGCCTAATCTCCTTGCCTGATTGACAAAGCTAGTATAATCCTGCTGTCCTGTTGTGTTTAAGCCTGACATTAAACACAACACAACAGGGAGAGAGAGAGGGACAGAGAGAGTAGTAGGGGGAGGGAGAAGAAGAGGAGAGGGCTGACAGATCCAATTCAGTAAGCTGAATGAATGCAAGCTGAATTGATTCCTACGCAAGGCCTGTAATTCCCCAATGTACACCAATGCACATATGCTGAAGGCGGCTAATGAGAAATTGCTAGTGTCCATTTTTTTTACAGTATGTGTAAGTTTTCTCAACTTGTCATATCAATAGTTTTGTTATGGAACTCATTCTGATTACATATATATATATATATATATATATATATATATATATATATATATATATATATATATATATAATTCAACATGAAAATGTTGAACAGAGCAACTACACAAGAGCCTACTGAAGAGACAACTCAATCACAGGCATACATTTCAGGGACATTTTCCCTTTAGAACTATTGGTTATAACCCAAGGATCCCTCTTAGCTTGTCCTCTATTTGCTTTGTCCTCAGTGCAACAAGACAATGTCTCTTATAAGAGAAGGGTAGGGATTAATTCTCACCTAGCCATCTAGTTGAGAGCCCTGGTGTCTGGTCTGGTGCTAGTGAAGCACAGGCTGCTCTCGCCAGGAGGAGGACACATCTGTGCTCTGTGCTCTGTGCTCTGTGCTCTGTGCTCTGTGCTCTGTGCTCTGTGCTCTGTGCTCTGTGCTCTGGGCTCTGGGCTCTGGGCTCTGGGCTCTGGGCTCTGGGCTCTGGGCTGTGCACTCTCCCCTCTCCCTGAGGTCACTGCTTTGCTGGTGCATTTGAACTCTGCAGTGCTCTGATTTCACTACTCGATACGAACCTAGTGATCTTTCCCATAGGCCCTGGACCTGGCTAACTTCAATAAATAGCTTATTGCATCATACACATCTTCTCTGCCTTTGGCCTCCCATTCCTATGTAAAAACTTGATGCCTCTTTATCTCACAGAAGCCAATGAGGAAATGTTTTTTAGAGAAAACACAATTAACACCTAAGGATTATATAGATAGCAAATAGCATACACTTAAGGAGAAGAGAGAAACAAAACACCTACTGGAGAGGCATAGTTTTAAGCACACTGTTAAGTAATGGCATTCCATCAATTTCTATAGGAGCCCTGAGTGTTTGGCACCTCATCTTCAAAGAGCTCGGAGCCTCAACACTTCGGCAATCTCCTTTTCTAGAATCAGGAAACGGCTGGATTTAAGCCAAAGCTTGCACTGAGTCATCAGAGCTACACTTTCTTCCAGATGAAGCCAGCCAAATTATTTTTATTTTGAGTCTTTAAAGTGAGGTAGGAATGTCAGAGAGACAAGATTTTCCTTTTTGCGTTTTACCTCATTATGAAATGAACATTCAATGCTATAGATTGCTTCCCGCAACAAAGGCTGAAAGTTTAATCAGAGATTAATCATCAATTCACACCACCGACTCTAGGATCGCCCATGTCTGGTTCTCTGCTTTATGAATTTTTTTCTTCATTTCATCTCCATTAAAATGTTCCCTTTTATATCTTTGTTGTGGTTACTTTTAATGAGCCAACTGAACTGAGCTAAGGGATGGCCCACATCACTGGTAAAATGGCTCTGGCGATATCTGTGACGGTATTTTCAGAAGAGATTCGCCTTTGAAACAGTAGACTAGACAAAACGCATTCTTAGCAGGGCAGGCCAGCACCATTCACTCTGCTTGAAGGCCTCAGTGGAACGAAAGGATAGAGGAATGGTGAATTCACTCTCAGCTTGGCCTGGGTGGGGCCCATCTTCTTCTCCTGGAGGGACCAATGCTCCAGGTTCATAGGCTCAAGTTTGGACAGGCACTTTCAGCACCGACCTCTCTTCCCAGGCCCAGGCCTTTCAATCAAACCAAAGCTCCCATCTTTGGCAGGTGTGATTGTCAGGCCTTTAGAAAGGATATCTTCCTCGGCTCTCCAGCTTGCAGGTGGTAGATGATAAGACTTCTTGGAAACGTGTTGAAAAGAATGAGGCTAGAAGAGAAAAGCTTGACAAACATCTGGGCCTCTGTAGACCCAGTTCCATCCTACACAGGCTCAGGTTGCATTTCTGTCACTTGCATGAAAAGCCATAATTAATATATATCATTTCATAACCCACCATTGAGCCAGTCCATTTTTTCATTTCATGAACAAAGCAGCCACAAAACCCTTTGACTTAAACTCTGCCCTGCCTGTAAAATATACTAGGGCCGTGGTGGCAAAGAATTTGTAGCAGTAGCCAACATTCTACTCCGTGAGAAGGAACCCATACCCAACACTGCTTGGGTAACAAAGAACCTGAGACTAGAAAGTCCACAGACCTAGGGTAAAACCAAATATGACTGGGCTAAAAATAATAATCAATAAAATGATCCCTAATGAGGCCCTGCTATAATCATAGATCAATGCCTCGTCCTGTCATTATCAGAGAGGCTGCCTCCGGCAGCATCTGAGAACAGATGCAGAGACTCATAACCAGACATGATGCAGAAAGAGAAGGTGTAAATTCCAGATCACCATCAGAGGAGGCAGAAATATTGTCAGAGGAGATGGAGGACACAGGGAGAGCAAGGCCTTCTGAATCAACTGCTCAGGGTGGGGCACATAGGAGCTCACAGAGACTGAAGCACCAGCATAGGGTAATACCTGGCCCTCTGTGTATATATTATAGCTATTAGTTTAGTGGTTTTATGGAACTCCGGACTAGCAGTGGGTCTCTGACTCTTTTGCCTGCTCTCAGGATTTACCTCTCCTTGCTGGAATTCTGTGTCCACCTTCGATATGAAAGTTTTTGCTTTATCTTATAATAGTTTTCATTTTTTCATGTTTGGTGGTTATCTCTTAGAAGCCTGCTCTTTTCTAATGAGAGAAAGGGGGTGAATCTGAGGGGAGGATGGAATTGGGAAAATTAGACGGAGGGGAAACTGTAAACAGGTTATATTATGTGAGAAAATAATCTATTTTCTTTCTTTTTTGTGTGTTATATGGAGTTTATTAAATGAGCATGGGAGGAGAAAGAAAGGGGGAAGGAGTATCCCAGAGAGAGAGACAGAGGGAGAAAGGAAAGGGAGAGAGAGGTGTAGAGAGGAAAGAGAGAAAGAAGAGGGGTAAGAGAAAGGAGCCACAGGGATGGTTTGTCCTTTCATATGGCCCTGGGCAGGGCCATGTCCCTGAAGAATCTATTTTCAATAAAAATAATTAAATAAAGTTTAATTGGAAGACAATCTGAAGCACTGTCCATCTGAAATTGGGCTTCGCACATTTCTACAACGTCAGAGATGTGCGTCCTGGTACCATCCTGAAGTCACCAGCATTGGGGACCCGCAGGCCAAGCTCCATGTGGCAGCATGCCTTTGTTCTCTAGCACCTGAATCCAGATGACGTCACTATGGTGACTTCACTTTGACACTCAGATGAAAGGAAGTATGGTATGAGTAAGTCAATGGCAGAGGCGAGACCCCACCCTCCTCTAAAGTTAAGTTTCTAGGAAGAGAAAGGCTAAAGGGATACAGGGGAAGGGAGGGGGTAATTCCAAAGGCAGCTCACAGTATATAAACCAGCAAGTGATGTGTTACTTCTCTGCAAGATCTGCCTGGAGGCCCTCAAGGTGACTCTACAAACAGCTCAGCCACTCCCAGCAGCGCCCATATTCTCAGAGCCACTCCTTGCTCCGGTTTGTGTCCAACACACCATCCTGGCTGTCTTTAATGCCAGCCTTCTGCAGTGAGCTCACATCCTCCCTCCCTCCTTCTTCCTCTCCCTCTGACTGACTCACAGTGCCCAAAGCTTTAAGATGTAAAAAACTTGTCGGGTCAGCTAGACTGGAATTACCAACTACGGATGGGCCAGCCTTCTGTGAAAGCGAATCTCACTTTCATTGTTTGTTCAAGGCTCTGAGGTTACTTAGCCTGGTCATAAAAAGCCCCAGCCCTAGTCCCAACTCATTTTTCCAGCACCAGAAACAAAAGAGTTCTATGTCTTTAAAAGGTAAAGACAACATGCCCTGAGTAAGTCCAGTGTCCCCTGGCATTTCATTATCTTAAGAAAGACATCATCTGTGTACATTAAAAGTAGGTAGCCAGGTCATAGCTTCTCCCCAGATACTGTTTTTTTAATATAGATTTTTTTTCCTTGCCTATGCCTCAAGTGGTGTTAAGGAATCCAAATGTGGAAAGGTCAGAGCTATCGGTAGAAGGAAGTTAATATAGGGTGGAATTCCACGGGTAGTGCCCCTTCCTACCGTGTAAACCTTTTTGCTGTTCTTTTGTGCTGTTTAGTTTTATATTATATTGTTTTATTTGAGATGGGATTTTGCTACATAGCCCAGGCTGGCCTCGTGTTTACTATGCAGCCCAAGCTATCCTCAAGTAATGGCAATCTTCCCACTTCAACCTTTCAATCTAGGGGATTATAAGCATCTATTACTTGCTATAAAACTTGTGTATTTCAAATTCATCAACAAATACTTGTGGGGGTTATCATAAATTCTACAATAAAAAAAAAAAAACTAAGCAAACATCGAGAAGGTAATGTCCACACCAGAAAACCATTTGCCACATTCCACAGCTTTCAGAATTTTATGTACCTGTATTTCTAATCTTTTTTTTTTTTTCAAAAACATATTTATCCTAGGTATCAGGACAAATAAGCGCATGCTGCTAGAGGTTTCTATTTAAAATCAAGTTGGCATTTTATTATCTAAGTCTCCCAGTCCACAGGTTAATAAATCAAGCAATTTTTAACCAAGACTCAGGTCAAGCTTACTCTGTTCCTGGCCCAGTAACACATACATTTGATGCCTTGACACTTAATAGGGCTTCCCCCTCTCCCATTTTACTTGTTTATGATTCTTTTCCAAAGACATGAAAACATAATAACTTTTTGTTATTTGTTCAAGGAACTATAGAAAAGTAACTGGGGGTGGGCAAGACAACCCATGAGTTCAAGGCCAGTTTAGCCTATGTACACAGTTATGGTAAAACCTGGACCACATAAGAAGACCAGATCAAAAAAGAAAAAAGAAGGAATGAAAGAAAGAGAGAGAGAGAGAAGAGGAGGAGGAATAGGAAATAGAGATAAACTACTGGCCCCCGGATGTGAACCCACTGTAAACACCAGTCGATAGAATGAGATGTAATCAAATAAATTAGACACAGCTATATTGTCCAGCATCGTTGACCTCACTGGCCTGAACACTCTGGATGGCTCTGAGTGGTCTTTTCTGGAAAGTCATTATGCATGAAGACATTAGCTTTCAGCTGCGTTCAATGAGCCCTCAAGCTTCTCAGCCGTATGAACTCAACCTTTCAGACAACTGTTTCTCCACAAACAATCCCAGCACTTGATCAAAGTAAAGGAATAAAAAAAGAAAACACAATCCTATAGCTGGCTCTGTTAGTATTTTGGTAAGCTCTTGGAAAAAAAAAAATCAAACCCACAAATTAGAGTTGAAAGTGTCCTGGCAACGCTCAATCCAGGGGAAACCCAGAAGAACCCACGGTTCTGCAGCACTCCTCAACCCCCTACATGGCCAGCTGGCTGAAAGTTGGGCCTTGCACTCTTAAGAAAGAAGAGGCAGATTGGGTTCTTCAGTGATGCTTAGGTCCCATTTAATTCTCTACCACAGGCCTGCCTCAGATGGTTCACTTATGCCAGTTTTCCGTTGACAATGAGAGATGTTCATGTACTAAGGGACGATGAACCCAGCTAAACAATGAAAGGAGCCCAGAAGTTAGACCCAGACCTCTCTGAGCCCAGAACCCACACAGTCTTATACAGCTTTGTCTTTCAGACGCGTTGTGGGCCGGGGGTGCTCATGACAGATCTCTGAGAACCACAAATGTCAAAATGCGGGGGTGTAAGCGACCATGAGTGCTCAGCTCCAAATGGGACACCTATAACACGCCTACAGCTGAGGCTCAGGGAAATTCACAGGGGGAAAAAAAAAGTCCAAAAGAATGCAAGGAGACCCAAAGTATTGCTGCCCCCTTTTAATATGGTCTTCCAGATATGACTGGGGCATGCGTAACTTCTTAAGACAGTGGCTTCCTGTACATAATTGACACGCCAACATAGAAAGGGGAAAAGGCTTACAAGGCCCCACTCATAAGTGAAGAGCTACAGTCAGGTCAGCCATTGGCTGCTGAGGCAGGAAGAACCAGCTTTCTTCAGAGATGAGCCATCTGATAGACTGCCCAATTCTAAATGATCAGCCCTAAATCCATGTATATATGCGAAACACTAATAATAATTTGAATCAGTAGAAGAGATCATAAATTGGAAAGGGGAATTGGGAAGAGGACATGGGACTGGTTGGAGGGAGAGAAGGAAAGGTGGAAATAACTGTGCACAGTGTATTCATGTATGATATTCTTTTTTTAAATATATTTTATTAATTTATTCATATTACATGTCAATTGTTATCCCAGCCCTTGTATCCTCCCATTCCTCCCTCCCTCCCATTTTCCCCTTACTCCCTTCCCCTATGGCTTCTTAAGTAATAATTTTTTCTGTTTGTTTCTGTTATTGTTTTGTTTGCCTATTTGTTTGTTTATAAATGAAAGGAGAAAGGAAAGGATATGATTGCTCCTAGGTACAGAGGAGGAGAAAGTATGCTGTAGAGAAAAGGAAGCGCGTAGGACAGTCGAAGGCAGAGACATCTGGGAGAGTCCAGAGTGGACATGACCCTGAGCCCTGTGAGGGGAAGACAAAAAGGAAAGCCACCAACCAAAACGGGCAACTTGGGCCAAGAGACTGTCCAGGAGAGTAAAGCAAAGGCCAAAAACCAAGGAAACCAAAAATGGATGAATTATATAAGGAAGGGCAGCTGGAGGAAGACAATCGCAGCCCCTGGGCTGGAGAAGTTTTCGGTAGGAGCCAGAATTTGCCAATCCTACTCTCTAACAAGTGGGGACTGAGGGATGCCAAGAGAACCCGGAAGGGCCCCTTTGACAGGTCAAACAGGCATCTTAGCTGTTTGTCCCAAGCTTGAGACCTAAGGGTTTGGTTTGGTTTCCCTCTCTCTCCTCTCACTTCTGAGACAAAGTCTTACTATATAGCCCAGTCTGACCACAGACTTGCTGCAAAACCCAGGCTGGCCTAGAATTAGAAGTGCTTTCCTACCACGTTTTGAAATGCTGGGATTGCAGATACCCAGCACCAGGCCCGGCTGGCTGATTTTCAGATCCTGTGATTCCTTTCAGAAGAGAATTTCTACAGCCATTGCTTAGTGTTTTATTCGAGGTCACAGAACATGCCTTAAAAAGAAATCCTAGAAAACCAATTTCCAATTTGTCTTAGGCCCTTCAGCTCTCAATTCTCCATTTTAGAGGAAAGTAGCTACTCACAGCCATTCTTGTCTGCCTCTGGCACTGATTTTCTTATCTGGAGAGTGGGAACAGCTCCTGGGACAGTAATTCACACTAACTGACATGTTGTAAATGAAGCCTGGCTCTGAAGGAAGTGACGGGGACATGGAAACCAGCCCGTGATTGCTCCCAACTTTGCTGGGCTCGCTCCATTCCACACACAGCTGGCCTAAGCATAAAGCACTCTCCTCAATTTAGTATAAAATCCATTTGAAAGACTCTTTCATGTCTTATCACCATCTAGTTGGGTAGCTATATGGGCTTTTAATTTCCTGTTCCAAAATTTTACACCATCCAAAAATTAAATCAAAATGTTTCTTCAGAATCTCCTCTCTCTCTCTCTCTCTCTCTCTCTCTCTCTCTCTCTCTCTCTCTCTCTCTCTCTCTCTCTCTCTCTCTCCATCTCATGAAGCTAGCAGCTTGCAACCATTCCCCAATGTGGTCAAAACAAGAAAGGAAATGAATCTAACCACTATTTATATTTAGCACCCCAACAGGAGCTGTGTTTTCTAAGTTGACTGAAAGGGCTGCAGTCTTGGTGAGCATAGCCAGCTGCTCTCAGATTTCCCCATGAGAGGGTTTTTTTGTTTTTTTTTTTTTTTTCATGTGATTGCCTGTCCTTTGAAGAGAAAGAAGATCCTCCTCCCCTGGGAAATGTTAACTTAAATTGTTATATGTGGTGATAATTAACACAGGAATACTACACAACACTAACAAAGAACAGACTTGTGGTATACGTGGTAACAATGGGGAATCTCAGCTGTTGTGCTAAACACGAAGACTGATTGACTCATACATAGAACTCTAAGCTGATCCTCACGATGTGAGTGCTAAATGAGGTAGTGACCGGAAGGGACCAAGGAAGCTTACACACATGTGATGTGCACACGAGTGTGCATGCTCTTGTGCACGCACACGCAGATACACAAACACACATGCACACACATGCATATTTGTGCACACATACACATACACATGCTTACACACACAGACGCACAAACACATTTGCACACAGATGCACACACACATGCACTCACACACACACACAACTCATGCACACATACACATACATGGATGCACAAGCACACGTGTGCACACACATGCACACTCATGCACATGCACATACACACACAGATGCACAAATACACACACATGCACACATTTAAACAAACATGTGCACACACATGTATTTATAGGGGATGTATATTTAAGGTAATGTCCTTAATATCTTAAATAATGTCTTTATTTATACTTCAATAAACCATTTTTTTCACTCTGATAGAAGGGTGAAATGATTCACATTGTTGCTAACTCCATTTTCTGTAGTACTTTCAATGTTTTTTTCATTTTTGTAAATATCTATTGTCGTTATCATTTTTATTATTTATGTATATGGGATGTGTTTGTGTGCAGGTTCCCACAAAGCCCAGAAAGGAATGTCAGAGTCCCTGGAGCTGGAGCCACAGGTGTTTGTGAGCAGCCTGATGGGGGTGCTGGGAACTGAACCCAGGTCCTCTGGATGAGAGCAGTACATGCTCTTAGCCACTGAGCCATCTCTCCTGATCTTGTTTTGTCTTTTTATAGACAGGCTTTCACTATGTAGCCCTGGCTGTTCTGGAACTTAATCATGTAGACCAGGCTGGCCTCAAACTCACAGAGACCTGCCTACCTCTGCCTCCACAGTGCTGAGATTAACTACACCTGGCTCAACAGTACTTTTTAAAATGAAACCTAAAACCTACAGGTCCGTACTTGTTATAAAATCCAAACAGCTCTGGAAAGCAAAAGCGAAAGCTGCCCACCTGATCTGACATTGTTTTAACTACCTCCCCCAACATCCTACCTCATGAAAGAATCAGGTGTCTGACTGCTAACCTTTTGGTTGCAGCATATTGTTATAACTCATAATGACGTCACCAAATATATGGTACATGTACTTTCTTTTTCTTTTCCATGTCTCCCTATTCACAATACAGGCCAGGCACAATGGCCTAGGCTGAGGGGAAAACAGGGTAGGGGAGGGTTATTCTGCCTCCTCATGGCCTGGGTAAGCACTAGGAGCCAGTACCTGTACTTCCTTACGGTGCCACCAAATATACAAATGTACCTGTGCCTTATAACCTTTGTAAGAATCCAAAAATGGACTAAATTTCAAAATGCGTGTAGCTCTAATCATTTTGGGTAAAGATGCTGTCAAGTTTAATTTACTGGAAGGTGCATCGGACAATAAACACATGGTTTCGCTGGCATTATTGCTAAACTTAAGTAAACTGTGAGGGCTTTGTTTTTTGTTTTTTGGTTTGTTTGTTTGTTTGTTTGTTTTTTATTGAGAAGCTAATAAGAAGCTGATTCACAGAGCATACCGGGAGCATAGCACAAGAAAGACTAAAGCTGATGAAATCTCTTCCACACATTGTAAATGAAGTCCACATGCCCAAGGCAGAAAGCCCACTAGCCACCAGAGACAAGGGATGACAAATGTAGCTTCTTTGGGATCTGCCCAGCACTCAGCGAAACTTGGGGTTTTCTTTTTTTTTTTGTTTTTTGTTTTTTTTTTTGTTTTTGTTTTTGTTTTTTGAGACAGGATTTTTCTGTAGTTTGGGCTGTCCTGGAACGCTATGTAGACCGGGCTAGCCTTGAACTCACTGAGATCTGCCTCCCAAGTTCTGGGATTACAGGTGTGCAGCAACACCATCCCCCTCTGCCTCTCAGCATAACTTTTGCACGTTACCCTCAACAAGGTTTCTCTGGAATGAAATGACCCTCTGACAACCTTGTCCCCTTAACTTGTTACCCCTATTGCTGTAGAGGAAAAATGAACAATTTTAAAAATAAAGTTTACAATCTGTGAGAAGTCACAGGTAGGGGTTTTCCATCTGTTGGTAAGAAAAAGAGGAGGAAAAAGTACAGTACGTCTTGGTTTTCCTTTTAACATCAGGGTCTGTACCTCTTCAAAACTCTCAGAAACTCAACCTGATCCTTAATCCCTGCTGGGTATCCTGTCCACTCAAAGAAAAAAATCTTACAAACATGTCACTGGCCATAGATCCTTCCAGCCTCCCTCTCTTTCTGGCAAGGATTCAGGAGGTGGATGGGAGAATGTGCCTGAGTGTGTGTGATGTGTGTGGGAGTACACCTGTGTGTGTGAGAGATGTGTGTGCAAACGTGCCTGTGTGTGTGCATGCACCACAACTTCTAAACTACCGTTTTGTATTTTCTCAAGAAAATACAAAATGCTTATATTTTCCTCAAGAAAAAAAAAAGCACTGTTGCCTGCTTTCCATCCCAGAAGCCCTGAAAGTGTCTACTCTGTGCTTCTGCACCACGCTTGGGTGATCATAAATCAGCCGTCTGTGGATGAGGTACTCAGACCCCTTTGAAACTCCCCCCATCTTCCCCAGCAGCGGCAGCCTTTTATTAATGGCTCAGGAGTCTTTCACGCCTCCTTTTAAAGCCAATGCATTTGAAGCAATAAAGCAGGGAACAGTTTATAGGCAGGAAATATTAAAATATTTAATTGCTTTTTTTTCTTGGCACAAGGTGGACAGCCTCAAGCTTTCTATAACACATGAAAATAAATAAATAAATAAGGACACCTGCCCAAGCTTGAACTGACATGAAGCAGGGACTTGCCAAATTAAATTCATCTGTGACTAAACCTCTGCTTCTAAATCCACATCCACCCATTTCTTTCTTTTTTTTTTTTTTAATGAGTTCTAACCATTTCCCTCCAATTACTTTTCATTTTCTTCTTCCTTCCCCTCATCCAGGCTACAAAAACAAACAAGCAAACACAACTAAATTGATACCATCGTGATGAAAATGATTCTTTAAGCTGCCCCAAAGAGAGATGGGCCGCAACTTGAATCTGAAATCATCCCCACTGTCCGTTCCTATGGGTAATAAGCCCATCAAAGCCTTCTCAGGAAAAAAAATTGCTAAATGCTGTAAATGCCAATGGACTCACTGAATCTTTTGAGTGGTGTAAGCAGCGCAGGAGGACGCCCTTTCACCCTTTGATTTCCTCACAGCTGTCAGTTGCAAGTAGAAGGAGCTTAGACGTATCCCTTGGCTTTTCCAGTCTTCAGTTTTCATCTCGAACCTAAAGATAATGTATGGTGTCTCTCATGTGAGTTAATTATGGGCACTCAAAAAAAAAAAAAAAAGACACCATTGCCAAGTGTTTGTGGTGGTCTTTGTTCCTCTGTGAGCCCCCCTCCTCCCCCCACCCCCAGCTAGCTGTCCTTTTTTATTATGATTCAAGTCCCAAAGCGTTATCTTGCTGAAATGTGCGTTTTGTGTGTGTGTGTGTGTGTGTGTGTGTGTGTGTGTGTGTGTGTGTGTGTGTATGTGCTCACACGCATGTGTGTGTATGGGCAGGTGTACCTGGAGGCTGGCAGTCAATGTTTAGTCATCTCCATGTTATATGATAAGACAGAGTCTTTCACTAAACCTGATTCCAGTTGATGAACCTGCCTGGCCAGCAAGCTCTGGGGATCCTCCATGCTCACCTCCCCAGCACTGAGACTGCAGCCATGTCCTGTTCCATTCAGCTTCTTATATGAGTGCTAGAGATGAAATTGGGCTCCTCAAGATCATGTGGCAAGCTGTGTGTGTACTGACTGAACTGTCTCCCCAGTCCTCTTGCATTGTGTGTCTTTTATTTTTATTGTTCTGAAGAATGAATTTCCTCTGGTTGAAGCACAGCTTCTCAGTCAGGAATCGGGCATGCCACAAACACGTGGCTGGACTCTCCTCTTGTGATCTCACAAAGCACAAACCGAGAGTCACCGGGCCAAGTTCCAGGAGAGGACTTTGAGCAGTATCTGGCTCTGTATTCCCATGGTTGTCACAAGAGGCCATGTCTTTGTGGGTAGGCTAGAGGCCTCTGTTTATTGCTTCCTGTCACCAGCAAAAATTCCTCTCAGCCCTTAGAGGGTGCACTCAGACTCTTTCTACCTCAGCCCCTCTGTGTACAACTTCAAATGGGGAGACTTGCCTTCCCAATGTTTCCCTCAGGCTTAAATTTTCTCTGACTTCTCTACTCAGTGAGAAGAAGGTCTGGTTTTTTTGGCATAGTCATGTGTATGGTCTTGTTAGATCAGCCCAGACCATCTCCTTATCAACTTGGCTAGTAGGCCTCAGCCACCTGCAAATGTCTCCTGCTACATTGCAAGCGACCTCAGAATGACACCAGAGGGCCAAGGTCATGATGGCCGTTTTAGAATTCTGACAGTAATGGAGGTTGGGAAGAGAAAGGGCTTCAAGGCAGAACCAGGAAAGAAGAGAACCACACAGCAACTTCTCTTCCTCGTCTCTATTTTTGTGTCCTCCAGTCCAACCCTCCTTGAGTTTTTTTCTCTAAATAACTATAAGCAGGCTCCCCACAGCCTAAAACCTTTCTCATAGAGTACAAAGCTGCAACCCCGATTTCACCTCTATGTTTTTATTCAAGCTGCACTGTCCAGCTGGACACTGCGCTCGGTACCCTTCTGTCTAGGGACCTCCTACTCATCCTTTAATTGTTCTCAAGCGTCACCTCATTTGCTCACTCCTTCATCCAATAAGCAACCATTCATTGAATTCCCACTTTAGGCTGGAGACCAGGCAAAACAGGCTCACGGAGCCTCTGCCTTCGCGTCAGAGAATAGACGCCATCACAAGCGTATAGGCAAGTAAGTACTTGGTGGCGGCCCATGATGTGGGCAATGCCTGAAGGAGGGCTGGAGGGTCTGTATGAGGCACAGAGCCAAGGCGAAAAGTTTTCTGGGAAAAACTGGTATCCAAGTTGCTATGGTCTGCATGTAGATATTCACTCTTCCACAGGTTCATGGGCTAAAAGCTGGGTCCCCAACACAGCTGGTAGATTTCGAAAGACGGAGTGAGAGGAGACAAAGGCATTGGAGGAGTCTTCTCCAAAAGAAATACATGAGGTTTTCACAAGACTCTGGCTAGCCATTGTGAAAGCTGTGAGAACGGGTGGGTATAATATGAGGCGGCCACCTGCACTTCATTCTTTCTGCACTGGGCCAATTCTTTCTATCTCTCCATTGTGCTGGAATACAACCAACAACCAGCTTCAAGGGCACCAGTGCTGCTTGTATTTCTCAGCCACTGGTACTATGAATTATCAAATAAACGACTTCCCTTTATAAAGTAACCTTAGTTATTTTGTTAAAAACAAACAAAACCACAAAGTAGACTAAGATGTGACGGACGGATCTGGGCCCAGGGGTCCTGCTCAAACTATGGCACCAGCCAAGGACAATACGTGCAATAAACTTCAAACCCCTACCCAGATCTGGCCAATGGACAGGACGTTCTCCACAGTTGAGTGGCAAGTGGGATCTGACTTTCACACGAACTCTGGTGCCCCATATTTGACCATGTCCCCTGGATGGGGAGGCCTGATGGCACTCAGAGGAAGGATAGCAGGCTACCAAGAAGAGACTTGATACCCTATGAGCATATACAGGGGGAGGAGGTCCCCGTCAGTCACAGTCATAGGGGAGGGGAGTAAGGGGAAAATGGGAGAGAGGGAGGAATGGGAGGATACAAGGGATGGGATAACAATTGAGAAGTAATATGAATAAATTAATAAAATGTATTTAGTAAAAAGATACAAGTTAAGAACCAAAGCTTAAGCGGAGCTAACAACATGAGTAAGTGAAAGAGGAGGGAACAGTTCCCACCACATAACAGTGTACAAATAGAGCCTGGCATCATGGCACCAGCTCATAGTTCCTAGCACTGGAGAGGCAGTGCTCAAGGCCAGCCTACCCTACAGACCAAGGCTAGGCCAGCCAGGGCTTACACAGTGAAACTCAGACTCAGCAAGCCTTTAGCAAACAAGAGAAGTATGCAAATGAGATGGCATGACATGTGTTTAAAAGAACATTGTTCCTTTGAGAAACTCAAAATATCTCAGTTTACAACATAGTGCCCTGGCAGCAACAGAAGCACTTTCCCTTGGGCAAAGAGGAGACACTAAAACTCTAAAATTACATAAACTTCTGTCGGGTGATAGAAATAGTTTCTTTTGCTGCCCTGCAGATAACTGGGGTGGGGACGGGGATTGAATAAAGGAAGAAAAAACAGAGGAGCTGTTCAGATGAGAGCAACTGGTTTTAGGTAGAAGCAACGGAGAGTGGGAGAAAGAGTCAGGCTGGAGACAAGATGCTAGGAACCGGAACTTGTGAATCAGATAATGGAGATGAGGGAGGGCGATGCACATGCTTCTGGCTTGGGCAACAGGGTGGCTCCCGGTGCCTGTCACTGACACTGAGAACATGGGCAGGGAGTGGTTTGTGGAGGAAGATAATTGTTGCAATGGTTTCTAGGATAGCCAGTAATTTAGCAAGACTATTTCAAGCCCACCTGTATGATTCAACTACATTAAGTAAGAAAAGAAGAGCACTTGCCCGGTAGGAGGGCAAGACGGGATAGGATAGTACAGACACGACATCGGTCACTTCCTCCCTTAATTATTGACCTCAGTTCCTAGAGTGGAAGAGTCATCCCCTGGAATTTCTTACTCAGTGAGGAGGATGGAGAGTGACCACTGAGTTCTTCTAGACACGCGCTTGGCTCGCTGCCTCCCTCGTCCATGCAGGTCTCCACTTCAGTATCATCTGCTTACAAGGAATACACTCATTATTCTTTATAAGGAACAAAACCTTCCACCCGTATCCCAGCATTCCCTTGCTTGCTTACTTGATTTTCCTCGACAGAACCTCTTAGCCATTAAGAGAGAAAGAGAGACAGAGACTTAATTTGTCATCTGCTTTAGAAGACGTTGCACAAATGTAAGGACTTTGGTCCCTGCTCAGTCTCCATGTCTAACATAGTATTTACCACATAGTGAGAATCAGCAATTATTTACTGAATAGATGGAAAGAATACAGTCAAATGATTGGAAGATCCATCTCAGATGAGAAAATTGTGTAGGTATCACCAGGTTAGAAATTGTATGGGAATCATAACAGGTAAGTTTCCTCAGGAAGAGGAAAGAGATCCCTGAGAAATCCCAAGATTTGCCAATCTTTACATTGTGAGCACTAGAGGAATTTATACCCAGAAAGAACCATCTCCTAAGGAAAAGGAAAGAAGGGTCGAGAAATCAAAGCAGGAGATAGATCATCAAGAAGTCACCTACAGTGAGTGCAACTGAGAAGGCAAGAAGTAAGAAAAGGGCCTCAGGCTGGGGAGACAGCTCAGCTGGTCAAGTGCTTGTGTGAGTGTGAGGACCCTGGTTCAATCCCAGACACCCACATAAAAAGCCAGCACAATGCTATATACTTTTAGACCCAGCTTTGGGAAAGCAGTGACGGAAGACTCCCTTAGGCTTGTTGGCCAGCCACTTTGCCTAATTGATGAGGCTCAGGTCACAGTGAGAAAAATCTGCTCCCCAAAACCAAGGTGGAGCTGGGGATAATGGCTCAGAAGGCACAAGGCCTTGATTTGCAAGCATAAGGACCCAAGTTCAAATCCCCACACTGACATAAAAAGCTAAAAATAGCTGCATATGCCAATAACCCATTGGGTTACATTGGTAGAGGAAGAAACAGGTTGTTGCAGATAATTTGGTGGCCATCCAACCTAGCAAAAATGCTGAGTTTCCTGGTTCACTGAGAGACTCTATCTCAAGGTGATAAGGTAAGAAGTAATACAGAGAGACAACCAATGTCCTGCTCTGGCCTCTGCATACACATACACATGTAAGTGAACAGAGAGAGAGAGAAAGAAAGAGGGAGGGAGGGAGGGAGGGAGAGAGAGAGAGAGGTTGACGGCTATGGGGAGGGGGGGGGGCGGCAGCAAGATCAAGATGTGGGCCAGATTTCAGTGGGATCAAGAGTCAAGCAGTAAAGGATGAGGGAAGAAAAAGAAAAGATAAATGAGGGACAGTTACTGGAAAGACCCCCCGGCTAAGAGAAATCATTTATCTTAAGATGGTGGAGGCTTGCACATGTTTAAAGGTTGG
Source organism: Acomys russatus (assembly GCF_903995435.1). NCBI lineage: Eukaryota > Metazoa > Chordata > Mammalia > Rodentia > Muridae > Acomys > Acomys russatus. Next base: position 21,970,582 of record NC_067167.1, on the reverse strand, counting down.
TGGAAAAGACACAGTAGACAGGAAGTGGTTTCAGCTTAGAGAAGTCACAAAGATAATCAATACCGGGAGATCTCTAAAGGACAGGAAGGGAGGTTTCCTTCTTCCGGAAGCCTCCTGTGACCTCCGCAGCCCACATCTCCATCCTTCCAACAACAGCCTGTATCTGGTGCGAGCAAGCACAGGCCTATTCTTGTGGTTACACAGAGGAAGTGTGACCTTGTTTATGCTGTGGCTTTGCCACCAGGTTTGAGCTCTATAAGGGAAGGAACAACTTAAGATTTGTTTTTTGCATCCCCACGAAATAGCACAGAATTCAGTACATTTAAAAAAAAACTTTAAATAAATATTTTTATAAAATAATGCATGAGATAGTGAGCATTTGAGTGTGTGGGGAGGTGGATACAGGGACACGTGGACTCAGCAAACAGCTAGTGAAGGCTAAGGACCAAGAAAACAGATGAAGTCTGTGAACAAGTGAATCTGGGGGCAAAGAACAGTGAGACTGTTGGAGGACAAACTAAAGGCAAAGTTCAGCCAAATGGAGCATCGCGAAGCAGCACTTTATGAATTCAAGAAAGTCGGTGTGTGAGCACAGAGCCTTGCCCCTTCCCAGCTGACTATTTTATGTGACAAAGGAAGGTGTTTGTACAGTTATAACGATTGACTACAGGCTTGCTCCCTCCTCTTCCTGGTCTTCATAATTGAAATATATGAATCTCTTGCCTGAACTTTTCTCTGTAAGTTCTCAGAGGTTCACTGGCTTCCAAGTTCTTGAACGAAAGACACACACCCAAGCTTGCGAGGGACAGTGGTTCAGAGCCTGACTTGTTTTAATATGTCTTTCCACTCAGCATCCAACATCACTGCAGTCATTGCATTCCCTTTCCAGAAGTATAGGAAACCCCCATGTGGCCATTTCCTTAAAGACGAACTGCTAAACTCGGGGCATGAAAAAATACTGCTCAAACATTCCCAAACAGAGTGCCAATGCTTGAATCATCAGCACACATCCAGGGACATGGGCCAGAGCGAATGAAGTACACCGTGCACTAAGGCCCAAAAATCATTCAGGTCACTTATGCAAGTGGTAAAAAGCTATCCAAACAAACATATAAGGAACTATGACGTGACCTTGGAGCGGTCCAGAATCCACATCCTAAAGTCTCCTGGATATGAGACACTAATCTGACACTTGTTTTCTTTTTACTGGCTTTCCTTATTGTAGTCATGCTTTAAAACAAATAAGAATGGTGTCCTTTGTTGGCTCCTGTTACTTGGACACCAGATCTCTAATCTTGGTTTTGGCCTTTTACCCTTGTCCAAATATGCTTCGCCCCACCCCCCAATAATATTACCCCATTGAGAAATGGCTTCTACATGAATTGCTCCCAATTATTTGGCCATGAGCTCAGGCCTACATTGTACTCTCTCAGTTGAATATCCGGATGTCCCTCTGGTACCACAAACCAAATATGTTCAAAGCCAAACTCATCTTCTCCCTCCACAAAAACCTGCTCTTCCACTAACCTCCCCAGCTTCTATGAATGATGCCTCTGTTGTGCTAGGTCGAAACCTCAGCTGTCACTCACCCCTTCCTCTTGTGAATGCATCTTTTGCTCTCATTCATTCTTAAATTCTGTTGCAAAGTTCTGTAAACAGCATGTCCCACATGTCATCCCATCCAACCGTAATAGGCCAGTCTTTCCAGTTCAATACCCTCATAGGGCCGGCACTCCTATCTTCTCACAGGCCTTATTGCTGATTCTTACTCATAGAAGAAAATGGCCAGTGCAGATTGTATTCAAATCCTGCTTTTATCTCCTTCTAGGATGTGATCTTGAACAATTTCCTAAGTCCTCTAAACCTCATTTTTATTTCATAAAATGGTCATTCATTGCAGGAATATAAGGTGATGCAACTCAAAGTGCCAAGTATATAATTGCTCAAAGAACCAGTTACTTTTGTCCTGGAGAGTCTAAACTATGTATTTTCCACACCCCTCAACCTCACTGTTTCCCTTTCTGTACAGAAACAAGATACAGCGATGCTGCCTTCAGAACTCCCCTTGACCTGCTTTCCTAGTCTTCGTCTTCCAGACTAGACTTGGTCTTTCCCAAACACACATGGCTTCACCACACTGAACTTCCTACCTGATAGGATTTTCCCATTCATCTTTAACACTCAAAATCTTTCCTTTTTTTTTTTTTAAAGACAACTTGAATGCCATTTCCTGGATCCTAAATCTGATTACTCAACATGATTTCTTCGGCTTTTGACAGATGAGTTGCTTATATCCAGGAGGTAAGGCCACAGACTTCTGCTTTTGAATCTTTGATTTGCTTTCTTAAAATACATATTTTAGAAGCTTATATGTTTACACTGAAAATAGGCTCATATATATCTCACTTGGTACTCAATTCTAGTAGTACTTTTCTACTATATTCAGAGAATTAGCTCATTTGGTTTTAAAACCATGTCCCTGGAAGAATGGCATGTGTATGGCAGGCATACAAAATTGACAAAGGCAATTGATTCTGTTTATTTTAACCAATGATTTGTCCTGAGTTGCTATTCACAAATGAACCACTGAGTGACTTTATGGTCCAAAATTACCCTGAAAGCCAAGAAAAAAAAAAAAAAACATTTAATCCAATTTTTTTAACATTATGGCAATTAGCAACATGGAAACTCTGTGTGGTTTCATCAGCTTATATCAGGACCATCATACCATGCATTATTGACAGGAAATGAGCACCAGCTGTCCACTCAGGGAGGGCAGCTGAAGAAGTAGAGCCCTGTTCAATGTGCCCTTGGATGCTCTTACCCAAACAAGCTTATACACAGATACCTGATACCTTCAGTCACCCAATAACCACCTAGACATACACACAGGCCTGTAGCTTAGCCTGGGTACAAGTCAAAACCCAAGAAAAGCAAACAGGCACTTTGGCCTATGAAACGAAGGCTAACCTTAGTGTGACGTAAGCACTGAGTGTCATCTCCTTTAACTTCAGGCAGAATACTCAGAGGCCTCTCCCACTTGCCCAGTCAGGTTCTACAAAATGCTCCTAACTGTTGGTCAAGATCACCAAGCCAGCCACAGACACCATTTTTTCAGTTCTTATACAGCTTTGAACTATATAATATCTTAAGACCAATATCTTAAACTCAAAGAGACCTAGTTCTGAGTCTTGGCTTCACTGTCTAGCTATAGACAGGATACTGGCCTCTTTGCCTTAGATTTGCTATCTAAGTAATCCCTGCCCTACATCGTTGTTGTCATCACTAACAGTAGGTCATGTAAAGCACCCAAGCCAGCTGTTGGCATTGGTGTTGGTGTTGGAGTTGGTGTTGGTGCTAGTGTTGAAGTTGGTGTTGGTGCTGGAGTTGGAGTTGAAGTTAATGTTGGAGTTGGTGTTGGTGTTATTGCTGTTAGATTACAGATAAGGGCCAACATGTCTAACACAATCTTAAAAATTCATTCTGACCAATTCTCTTAAATATGATTCCTTTTGTTCCTTTGAAAAATAATAAGCTTCTAAGAAAAGCAAGCATCTGTACCTTGCTTTCTAAAACCCACTTGGCACTAAAGCTTTCAGATTAATTTTCAGAATTTAATCCCATGCAGGAAGTTCATTGATTCAACCTGATTTCTCCCTCATCCTTTGAATCTCAAGATTCACCATCACCTTGAGGTTCTCCTGTATTGGTGGCAGTTTGCCCACTTGCCCCACGTTAACCCACTCCCCTTCTCTCTCCATCTCCCTAGCATACAGTGGGAACTCTCTCTCTCTCTCTCTCTCTCTCTCTCTCTCTCTCTCTCTCTCTCTCTCTGTGTGTGTGTGTGTGTGTGTGTGTGTGTGCCACCCTGCCCCATTTTAGCTACTATTCAAAGCCACTCTTAGCCTCCTTCTCTGGATACTGGGCCCTAGGGAGAGATAAGAAGAAAAAAAGAAGGAATTTTGTCTCCAAAGAACCACAATCTGCCAAACAAATTTGACAATGATAGCACCTACACAGGTTTTGTTCTAATGCATAAAAAAGAGAGTCCTTGATCTAAATGAATCAGAAATACACATTTTTTCCCAGTTCTAAGAGCTATACATGAGGCTAAGCAAGTATTCAATCACAAAGCTAAACACAAACTTTTGGGATTTTTTTTTTCTTTTTTAGACAAAGTCTTATTATATAACCCAGGTTGTCCTCGACAGAGATATTCCTTCCTCAGCTTCGCAAATGCTGGCATCACAGGCTGCACCACCATGCCTGACTCTGAAGTATATCCTTCTGAAGATGTGTCTTGTATCCTGTATCACAGACATATAGACCCTATGTACTAAAATTATGAAGACTCTTGAATGGTACACTTTCCCTATTATGAGTCATTTGCTAAAGTGTGGATTTTCTTTCAACTTCCTTCCCTGCGTCTCAGGTTGGAAATTTAACACGGATTCTGGAACACTCCACCACCACCTCCCTGCCCGCCCCCGCACCATCCTCACTGATGTTACAAAGAGGCATTGTAGCTTTTCAACTCTGGGACCTGAAGTCTGCCGGAGGCATTTGACCTCTGAAACCTGAAACAGGATCGAGCGTTATTTGAGAATTGCACTTATCCGTCTGTATCTACAGGCTCTGCATCTACAAATTCAAAAATCTCCAGACTGAACATGTGGAGATTTTTCTCCTTGTCAATATTCTCCTAGAAATACTCTCTAAGAACACGCAGAAGAATCTACACCGTATTAGATATTATATATGATCTCCAGGTGATGGCTTGGGGCGCTGAATAAGAAGACCGCTACAAATTGACCAGTTTACAGAGAAAGTTCCAGGCCAGCCATGTGTGGAGACTCATCTCTTCTCATCCAAGTCAGGACTCAGCAGACCCACCTCATATCTCATGTGTTGATCACAATCACGTTGAGAATATCCTATCCAGGGCAACCTTACTTCCAGCCCTCCCCTGTCTGTACGCTAACCTCTTCAATGAGTGACTATTCTGGACAACTGTGGCTACTCTTCGTAAACTACTGCTCATAAATAACTTCATGTTCCCAAGTTCTATACAAAACCCAGCCCCCAATAAGCATCACATAGCTTTCTCTGGGGTTTCCTCCCCACTAGCCTTGTCTCTTGCCACACACTCATTGAATCCTAGGCTAACTAAAAATACTAAATGGTACATGCCCTTAATCCCAGCACTCAGGAGACAGAGGCATGCAGATCTCATGGGAGTGAGTTGAGAGGCAGTGCAGTGGAGTTTAGTTCATGGCAGGTCAATTCGTGGAATTCAGAGGTAGTCTACAGGGAGAGTTTTACAGAGACAGGTTGAAGAGAGAACAAGCCAGACACAGGTGAAGACAGAACAAGCCAGAAAAACGAGAAGGAGCCAGAAGATTAGAACAGATTGCTCGAGTTAGCGTGAGGTCAAGGAGAGCAATTCAATGAGAAACTGAGAGAGACCAGATTGAATCAATCAGCTTGGAGAGAAGTTTGAGCCAGGATACCTGAGTTGAACCAGGCAGCAAGCATTCAGAAAGAACTAGAAATGGTGAGCTTATTCCACAGTAAGTCTCAGAGGCTAAAAACATGCTAGACCTAGTTAGATTGTACTGAGGTTAGAAGCTTTCAGGACTAGACCTAATTTAGCAGATGGAGGCAATAAACCTCCAAGACCACAATTACCTCGGGTGAGTAAAAGTCACTTGAACTAACCAGCTGCAACACCTATGAACCATGACAGTGACCAGGGTGGCCAGCCATGTATAAAGGTTCAATAAGTGGCACTCACATGTAGTGACAACCAACAGTTGTTTAATTGGACTGAAGCACACAGAAAACACACTAACACACACATACACACACACACACACACACACACACACACATCATGTGTGTAATAATCAAAGAAAAAGAGGCTCTCAGCCTGGGAGTAGGGGGGCATAGGAGGAATTCAAAGATGGGCAGCGTGAAGAGGCTGCAGGGAAAAAAGAGGGAGAGAAGTAATGTAATTCTATTTCAATTTAAAAGGCACAAGAAGAGGAGGGGGAGGGGAGGAGGAAAAGGGAAGGAGGAGGAGTTGACAAGAGGGACAGGAAATAGCTTGTTACTCCTCCATTCCCTGGCACACTCGTTTTCTTGCTCATTCCCCTGTGTCTAGCACATGGAATGTCTCTTATTTATTTCTGCATAAACTACTACATAGTGAGCTCTTTGACAAGAAGAATAACGATGGCACATAATAGGGGCTCTGTGAATATTGACCTCAGGGACCTTTCCCTATTTCTTTAGGAAGTATGTTGAAGACATCTGACTTTCAAACTATATCCACTTGAGATGACTAATATAGTGAGATAGTTTCAATGGCTAGAGTACCATTTCAAATTCCAGGAAACCCCTGAAACACCTTTTTTTTTTTTTAATGTTTTTTTTTTTTTTTTTTTTTTTTCTTAGAAAGTCATCTAACTTTTGCCAATTTGAAACTTTGCCTGGAAGCTTTTGGTGTTCGTTTTGAAACAGAAGCAAACTTTTTTGTGGCCTTGGCCATGGTTGAGAAGAGACCCACAGAGATGATTAAAGGCTGGAAACTAGACTAGGAGAACTGGAGGGAGAAGCTAAAGGCAGTTGATACTCAAGGTCAACCATGTGACAGGTTGTTATGTACAGTAACAATGACTAACTCGTGATGCCAAAGAGAGAGACAGGAAATGGGCTGCATTGCACTCTAGAACACTCGGTTAAATAACAAGGCACTTACTTGGCAGAAAACATTATGAAATACTCAAAGTTTTAACAGGAAGGATGCTTACCTAGTCTTTTCTTCTTCACATTTGTACAAAACACCCAGGATCCCCAACTAATCTGGGATGCTGTCTGTGTGGTCCTGCCCAACTCAGGGATTATACAGTCCTTGGGACCAGTCCTCAGATTAGACATAGATTTCTGCCACTCAGGGGGTCCCTCCAACTCTGAAACCTTGGAGAAGGTGTCCAAGCAGAACTAAATGTAAGCCACTTTTTCACTAAACATTTATTGAGACCAAGCTACCAGGTACCATCATCATAAGAAAGGCATGCTTTGTGCTAAACTGTTGGGCCTCAACCCTCAGAATTCTGTCTGCTTCCAGTACAGCACCACATTACATAGCAAACACAAAAGCCATATTCTTTTCTTCTGGGTGACACCAAGCCTGAACTGCCCTAACCTCCATGCATACACATGCTATTTCCTTACCCTGCCGTGCCCTTCCCTGACTTTCTGACTTATGAAATTATTCTTCTCCTAGAAGCCATGGAACAAGTACTGCCCTCTCCGAGCTGCTGTGTTGTCTCCGCTATAAGGCCCTCTCTAGACTGTGATACTGTCTCATGTTTCTTGCTTATAAACATTAGAAATGGACTCAAAGTCAGTGTAATACAAGAGAACTCCCTGGAAGGCTATGCAGAGCTCAGCAGTAGCTTGTAGTCCTAGAAATCGCTAAAGTCCAGGGAAGTAGAAGCCAAATGGCAAAGGGACCACTGTCTCACAAGCCGAATCACCACAGCTATGCGCATCTACCTCACTTGAGCCATGTATACCTCAAAAATATTCCTTCTACGCCCATTGTCAAGACCTGTAAGTGGGTTTAGTTGGCCAACTTTAGGTCTTCTGTTTAGTCTATGGCTACACTGGGATGAAAAAAGAATCATCTCTTTCAGTGGAAATCACTTTCCTACCTGCACATCCAACACGTAGGGTAGCAGTGTCATGTACTGGTAGGTACCAATCCAAAAAAGTTCAACCAAAAGATTAAGAGTAAAGAAAGATGTGTTAGCTGTATCAGGAAAGAAAATCACTGGGCTTACTCTCTAAGCAGAGTTCTTACCAAAGGAAGCAAGCATGGGGATATTAACTGGGGAGAAAATACATTCATACAGGAAAGTTCATTAGAGGTAAGAAAGTTGTTTAACATGTCAAATTAAGTTGTACATTTCTGAGCATGCTCAACTGAAGGTCACACAGTTCAAGAAAGAAAAAGGGATAGCAAGAATAGTTCAGGCCACATTCAGTTCATTTGCTTAGGTCACTTAACAAGAATTGTGTAAGAGACTCAATGATTTCAGTTGGCTCTCTACAAAACTCTCCAGAATATAACTGCAAATAAGAGGGGAAACTCAATATAAATGCAGAAATGTGTCTCCAACGGTGCCTGCCTTGCTTAACTGTTAGCAAGTAGAGGAGATATTATTTCCCCATAAGAGAAATTAGAGGGGCTAGAGAGATGGCTCAGTGGTTAAGAGCACCTGCTGCTCATCCAGAGGACCCAAGTTCAATTCCCAACACCCACATGGCAACTCACAACTGTCTAGATCTCCCTTTCCAGGGGACGGCCTCATCTGACCTCCGTGGACACCGGGCGAGCACACGTTACACATATATAATGCAAGCAGAACATTCAGACACATAGAATAAAATAAATTATTTTAAAAAGAGGGAAAAAAATCAAAGAGGAAGAGGAAAGCTGTGGCAGGCAGCTCTCACTGGTATTATTTATCACATTGCAGTGTCAGTCTTGGTGTTTCCTCTCTGTGGTCCCTGAGGGCAGGGACTCTACCTCTTCCTCTCTCATAAAGTGAGGCATGCAGAATCAGAGATCAATAACCTCTGATAGGCTGCATTAGTAATTCATATTTGTCGGCAGACTCATGAAAGGCAACCCTATTCATCCCAGTACTTAGTAGCTGTAGCCTCTGTGCTCTTACACTATGTTAGAGGGAGCATGTGCTAATTTTTAGCCTCACTGACTGTTTGGGGTGGTGTTCAGAATTAATTCCAGGGCTTTACTCATGCGAGGTAAGCACCCTACCATTGACCTACATCCTCAGCCTTCTTGGATTTCTTAATAAATTCAAGTCGATATAATAAATCTTGGTTACTCAAAATATTCCCAGAAATGAGGTCTGTGATGTACAAATGTAATAGTTAAACACTGAGTCAAACTCATGCACCCATCCAGCTCCTCAAATAATAACACACTGATTTCTTTTACTTAGTTAATGGTGAGTACAGAAAAAGAAAGAATAAGAAAAGCAATACCAGAAGGTTGGAAACAGTCCCTAAGCACAATGAATTAACTAAATATAGCAACAGCGCATGAGTGTCTCCATGGTTACAGCCAAAAACAGAAACACGACTGACTGGCTTGGTAAGGCCATTTCACTACCACCAGCATTCACCAACAACGTCTATGACTGTTGCAGGCTGTGATGCTACACGGTTCGTTTAATCCGATTTCCAGTTTATTCTAAATCATCACACCTTGGATGAAGAGTGCTTCACTGAGAGGAATAAGTGGTCACCTTGTTCAAGGGGGAGGAGAGGTCTTTGTGATGCATTGGTAGAATTTTGGCAGCTCAGGAGTTGATCTGATAGATGACTAAGAGGCATGTATGCTGATATTTCTTTAATAATGCCCTGTCATAGATCACATAGAGGTTAGGTGTTAAGACTGCATAAAAAAAAAAAAAAAAAAAAAAAAAAAAAAAAAAAAAAAGGATGTCTCACTTTCCTGATAAGTGAAGACTTTTGTGGGACATGCCCCTTGGGCTAGTGTGCAGATATAAGTGAGTATATACCATTTGATTCTTTCTGCTTCTGGGTTAACTCACTCATTATGGTCATTTCTAGTTCAATCCATTTGTCCACAAATTTCGGGAATTCCTTGTTTTTAATAGCTAAGTAGTATTCCATAGTGTAAATGTACCACAGTTTGGTGCTACTCAGAGGAAGGATAGCAGGTTACCAAGAAGAGACTTGATACCCTACAAGCATATACAGCGGGAAGAGGTCCCCCTCAGTCACAATCATAGCGGAAAGGAGTAAGGGGAAAATGGGAGGGAGGGAGGAACGGGAGGATACAAGGGATGTGATAACAATTGAGATGTAATATGAATAAATTAATAAAATATATTTTTAAAGAACTGAGCTTTGGATGCATCTGCCTAGAACTTGCCCAGTATTCCGTTCTAAGTTCTTCAATAAACATTTCACATGAAGCTTGCATATCTGCCCTTATGTTCTGTATCACCAAGAAATATGTCACATGGCAAAATCTTTACATATTCAACTGACTAGATTCTATTCTAACGCGCCTGAGGAGGCAGCGCTTGCTACCAAGATGTTCACAGTGATGTTATGTGGGATTGACTCCTATTTCAAAGGGCTTGACAATATAGATCAATTTTAAATTCAAATCTAAGTTATACTTATCCTGATTTTAGCGTGTCCACCTCGAACTTACTCTTTTTCCGTGACAGAAAACTTTATTTTAATAATCATTTAAAAGGCAGGCCAGCTAGAGGGTTCAGCATGTAAAGGCACTTGCTACCATGCCTAACCACACACACACACACACACACACACACACACACACACACACACACACACACACACACGATTTCACATTTCTTTAAAAGCATGAAAGTTAGCTCTCGTGTATCTAATCCTAGATTTACAGGCTGGCTGCAGTCTGGATAAAGGGTCTTGAAAGAGACTGTCAACCACCCTGAGAATATTTCCACATTGCTTCTGTGATGCACGTCTCTTTGGTGGACCTGTTTGGCAACGCCGAATTGCTTTCGCTGCAGCTGTAGATTACCTGTGGTTTCAAATGAACGACTGCTTATTTGATCCTCTCTTCCTGTTGGAAAAACAGCTGTAGAGCAGACATCCTGCTGTTCAGAGCCTCGGGCCTCAGGATATTAATAGGAAGCCACAGAAAGCATCTCCATGGCTTCACCTGTGGCACACATGGCAAAAAGCAATGGAACTCATCAGGAGGAACTGATTTAAAACATAAGCATTCAGCTTGTGGGCCATATGTCCTAAAACCCCAGGAACTGCCATTTGCCTAATAAACTGCCTCCTTCGTGTAGAATTCAGAAGGGAAGGAAAACAGCCAGTTTCCAATTAAAAAAAGACAGAAAGGTAGGCTTCAATAGCCCGGAGCACTTATTAGAATGAAATATTTATGCAGTAAAGCAAGAAGTAGCATCACATAATTTACATCAGTTTCTTTGGTCTTTAGCAAAAGATCTGGGAGTGGGCGGTTAAGGGCATACAGATGGAAAGAGGAAGCCAATAACAAGGTACTTTCATGTATTTTCCATCATGGGTAATTACTTATCCTAAAGTAAATATGGGGCCATTTCAAAACATCATTCCAAAACTTTTCCCTGTTCTTGGAGGGGAGAGAGTGGACGGAGAGAGGAGACATGATTATAAAGAATTAATGGTTTTATTATCCAGATGAGGAGATGGGGGATACAGAGGTGATACGGCCTCTCTAAGACAACTGAAAAGGTGCAAGGGCAATCAGCCGAAAACAGGGCGTGGAAATGTGGATTCTTAGTCCAGAGGAGGACAAATGAGGAATGGCCACATCTGTGCCTAACACAGAAAGCGCCGTTAGACAAAGGACAAGAGCATTTCTGCTGTTTTTACTCAGTGAGACGGCCATGAAATATATCTGAGTGACAGCACAAAGGACTTACATCATGCAGAAGGAAGAATTTCCATGCAGTGGAAGTTGTGGGGAAAATGAATCACGTTCAGACAGAGGAAGAACTTAAGAATGAAGGATTGTTTGGGTACCATACTTTTTAATTTTCTTTTCTTTCTTTTCTTTTCTTTTTTGAGATTATAATTTCAACATTACTCCCTTCCCTTTCCTCCCTCCAAGTCCTCCCACATAACCCCCACCTCTTGCTCACTTTCAAGGATATGGCCTCCTGCTTCATTAATTGATATTGTGCGTTTGTGTGTGTGTGTGTGTGTGTGTGTGTGTGTACAAATTCCTAAATAAATATATTCCTGCTGAGCACTGTGAAGGAATGCTCTTTCAAGATCCAGATTATACTTGTTTTTCTGCATATCAGCATGTGCTAATGTAGCAAAGAAAAGCATGGAAATTTAAGACCAGTGCCTTAAATCAGTGTTGGAGACTAAGGGAACTTCTTTTGCTGAGTATCTTGCTTATCAGGGAAATATATCTTTATTATTCTTTCATTGATACATTGCTCCTGCTGGAAAAATAAATAAATAAAATGAAACATAAACTTCAGACCCATAAAGACCTGAGCTCCAGTCCTAGCTTTTCTTCCCACCATGTGAACATAGCATTCTCGGCACACCACTCTCACCCCACCCCCCAACAGCATATTGCATTATTGGCACCCAGTGCATAGAAGCTTCCACCAAACTCTCTGGATTGCTGTCGACTCTGAGTATCCGCTGTGTCTTCCAGTGTGTGCTCCTAACTACACGCCAGTTTTCAGAAGCTTAAATTACAATGAGAAGCACCAGGGTTTGTGTGAAAGTCAGTCCTCACTCTCCGCTCAACTGTGGAGAATGTCCTGACCATTGGCTAGATCTGGGTCGGGGTTCGATGTTTACTGCACATATTGTCCTTGCCTGGTGTCATAGTTTGAGCAGGATGCCTGGGCCCAGATCTGCTCATCAAAATGTTCTTCTTGTAGGTTTCTAGGGCCCTCTGGATCCTTCTATTTCTCCATTCTCCCCTACTTCTCTGGCCTAAAGTCCCAAGAGAATGTTCTCCCCTCCATCCCATTTTCCTGATAAGTGAAGAGTTTCATGGGACATGTCCCTTGGGCTAGTGTCCAGATATAAGTGAGTATATACCATTTGACTCTTTCTGCCTCTGGGTTAACTCACTCATTATGATCATTTCTGGTTCAATCCATTCGTCCACAAATTTCAGGAATTGGACAGGACATTCTCCACAGTTGAGTGGAGGGTGGGGACTGAGTTTCACACAAACTCTGGTGCCCCATATTTGACCACGTCACCTGGATGGGGAGGCCTGGTGGCACTCAGAGGAAGGATAGCAGGCTACCAAGAAGAGACTTGGTACCCTATGAGCATATACAGGGGGAGGAGGCCCCCCTCAGTCACAGATATAGGGGACAGGAGTAAGGGGAAAATGGGAGGGAGGGAGGAATGGGAGGATACAAAGGATGGGATAACAATTGAGAAGTAATATGAATAAATTAATAAAATGTATTAAAAAATAGACTGTCAAACATTAGAAATGGATTGAAAACAGACTAAGAATGAGAAAAGGCCAAGCTATAAGAAAAGTTAACATTAGGAGGATGACTAAATAAAGATGCTTCAAAGTAGGATGATTGTGAAGGTGGAAGACAAAAGACAAGCATGCTCTGAGCAGGCAGAGTGTTTACTTTGGCAGACACTGCTGTGAAGTCTAGAAACTGTAGCAGGGAAGGACTCCATTACATGTGACAACCTGAAGCTTGTCCTTGACCTCTATGAAGGCAGTTCCAGGTGGCAGACACATCAAACTGGGTTGAACAGTACAGGAACAGGACAAAAGTAAACATAGGGTTTGGATAATCATAGATTGGGCTATAAAGGAACAAAATTGGACAAAGACATAAATGGCACTCATGGTTGTGTGATCTTTTTTCTTAAAAGGAAGGACTGAGTAACAGTAAGATGGAAGGATAGCAGGCTACCAAGAAGAGACTCGATACCCTATGAGCATATGCAGGGGGAGGAGGTCCCCCTCAGCCACAGTCATAGGGGAGGGGAATAGAGGGAAAGCGGGAGGGAGGGAAGAATGGGATGATACAAAGGATGGGATATCAATTGAGGTGTAAAAATAATGAATTAATAAAAAAAATTTTTAAGAGAAGAAAAATACCTAACCAAATTAAAAAAAAAAAAAAAAAGAAACAAAGAAAATTTACAATGAGAGAGCATTGTTGGGCGAGTCCCTCCCAATGGAAGAAGTTTATTCCTCGGTCAGTTAACAAGCTGGAGCACAGTTTGGTTTATCTTCAAGTAAGAAATTCTCTGACAGCGGAAGGGGACAAATGTGAACAACTGTGTGCTGAGCACATAAGGCTGTTAGGAAGTTCTCCATGCAGCATCCCTGCTAAGAATGGCTGTGCTGTTTGGGCATACTCTTGAAGGGGACCCCATATTTGCCTATAAGACTCCCTTACAACTAACTAGTCTCAGCACTAGGGAGGCAAAGGCAGGCTGATGTCTGAGTTTCAGGCCAACTTTTCTTCTTTCTTTCTTCCTTTCTTTCTTTCTTTTTTTTTTTTTTCACTTCTTTTTAAAATTTAAATGTATTATAATTTATTCAGATTACATTCTAAATGTTATCCCCTCACTTGTATCTTCCTGTTCCCACCATCCCTCCATCTTCTGCCCTACTCCCCTCCCCTAGACCTCTGACAGAAGGGGACCTTCTGCTACACTACTCCTGGGCATATACCTGAAAGATGCTCCACCATACAACAAGGACATTTGTTCAATTGTGTTCATAGCAGCCTTATTCATAATAGCCAGAAACTGGAAACAGCCCAGATGTTCTTCAGTTGAAGAATGGATAAAGAAACTGTGGTACATTTACACAATGGAATACTACTCAGCTATTAAAAACAAGGAAGTCTTGAAATTTGCAGGCAAATGGATGGAACTAGAAAAGATCATCCTGAGTGAGGCCGGCTTTTCTATAGAGTGAGTTTCAGAACAGCCTAGGCTACACAGAGAAACTCTGTCTTGGGGGGGAAAAAAAAGCAAAATACAAAAACTTCCTTACAAGCGTCTCCTCTTCACCTGGTTATGAACAATTTGGAGTGGTTTTGAACATTTCAGCAAGGCTACTGTAATTAGGATAAGCCACAGTGACATAACAAAAAGACCCAAAATACAGAATCTAAGTTCAAACAGAAATGATTTGTTTTTCATTTCAGTATATGAAGAGTTGACAGGACAGTGATGTAGCCCTCAAAATATGGCTCCTACCCAAGGATTTAGGCAAGTCTGACCAGTAAAAAGGGGCAGAAAGTTGGGAAGGATAGGTTTACAACCCATAATAACTAGGCATGCTTTAAGTTACAGCCCATTAGCCACATTTAGTCACACTGCCACATTAGTTGCGAGGGAGACTGGTAGTGGCAGTGTTATCCTGGAATAGCCACCTGTCTAGCAAAAGCTCAGAATGTGATGGTAGTAGGCCTACAAGGGGACACTGGCAATGTCTGTGCCACAGAACTGGCTGGGGAGTGATCCCAATGCATACAGACAGCATCACTCAGAATCTGAAACTTGGTGTGGCATTTGCAAATATTATGCATTGAGTAAAGACCCTGGCAACATTAAGCAAGGCGTTAGTACAAACCTTCTTGTTTGTGTAATGAAACCTGAGTCATTGAGAGGTACTGGGGCCAAGCTACATCTGGGAAGATCTTAATATGCTGAGCCAGGAGAGTCAGAGTAGAGCTATGTTGGAATACAGACAACACTTAGCATCAATCTTTTAAAAACTCAGAAGTCATGGGAGGGCACTCTGAGCGAGCCTGGACTAGCCTGAAGAAGAAAGAGCCCCACGCCGATGCAGAGTTCATGGTTTATGAAACACCAGGTCAGATGAAGTGACAACACCCCATCCTTGACTGTGAGAAACTATTTCTAGGGCCAAAGAATAAGTTCCTACCTACTGCCAAGAATGAGTTTACCAGACACCATTTTGTAAAGTCCTATGGAAAGAAATCTTTTCCACCCTATCTGACAGAGTTAATATGTCCATTTATTTATTTACTTATTTTGGTTTTTTTGAGACAAGGTCTCTCTGTGCTAGCCTTGGCTGTCCTGGACTCACTTTGTAGATCAGGCTGGCCTCGAACTCACAGCTATCTGCCTGCCTCTGCCTCCCAAGTACTGGGATTAAAGGCGTGCACCACAATGCCCAGCCCTAATATGTCCCTTTATTTCATTGTCTCAGTTTCAGGTGCTCTACACAAAGTCTCGGGATTCAGGAAATGAGGTGTGTTTTTTCATGAAACACTTGGAAAAATGTGTTTTACTCTAGCTGTCTTCACTGTGAGCTGGTTCTCTTCTCTGCATGCCAGAAGGGAACATCTACACTACAAAGCAAAAAAAGCTTTCCCCACTTTTCCCCCAAAAGAAGAGACTATACCACAATCTCTAGTTCCTACATGAACAAGGGGGGGCGGGGAACAGACACCAAAATACAGACCCACCAGAGATGAGCCTCAGGCACTAGTCTGAAGTCAGTATAAACAAAAATACTCCCTTGAACAGCTCTACAAGATAACTGAGGAAATCCGCTGCATTGTGCAAGGCACTGCTGATTATGAAAAGACTTTGAAAGGAGAAAAAAAAACTTGATTTTCTGATTTAACAAACAGATATATGCTCACTCATGCACACACACACATTCACACACAAGTCAGAAATCTCAACCTTGTTCCAGATATGCCTATTCCTCATTACATGGACATGGTAAACCCTGTATCTCTGAATTTCAATTTTCTCATTTGTAAAAGAAAATAAGAGCATAGCATGGAGACAGAGGCCAGTCTGGTCTACAAAGCGAGTCCAGGATACTCAAGACTACACAGAGAAACTCTGTCTCAAAAATCAAAAATAAAAATAAAAACAAAGAAAGGAAAGGAAAAGAAGTTGAAAATATTATTTCTATTAATGAGGTTTTTCTCCTTTTAACCACACATGAGTTTTCAAAACTTAACAACATTTTATCACAATATCATGGATAGCACAGAACCATATTTAAAAGATTTCCTACTTCATACCTAGATTTAGTGAATGATATTTCACCCAACGGGTCAAGAAAAATCAGGATTCTGAACATCCCTTGCAAATTTTAATTTTATAAAGAATATGGATAAGGCCTGAGGCCTGGGCCTCCCATGGGAGAGGGTGCAGAGTTGGGGGACAAGGACAAAACCTGTGTTCTAAGAAACTGTTTTTATCTTTGCCCTCTTTCCAAATGCACATGTCACTTTATTGTTGCTATTCTCTCCGAAGTGGCTTCATTTGTGATTCAT
The DNA here is from genome assembly GCF_903995435.1 of Acomys russatus. NCBI lineage: Eukaryota > Metazoa > Chordata > Mammalia > Rodentia > Muridae > Acomys > Acomys russatus. The sequence goes on along the minus strand of NC_067167.1, from coordinate 21,953,678 downwards.
ATCCTGCTGGCAATAAAATGTTTATAGCAGATGATCCCACCATTAACGTTAACTTCAAAGGATTAAAGCTAATTATGGCGCTGGTTTTGATTACACTTACGCTGACTTAGATTTGCTCTAGAACGAAAATATTGCAACGAACCCCAGTGGTTGTAACAAGAGGCCATCAGTCCTCCGCGTGGACACTGCCGACCTGGCTGAGCAACTCCACCAGCTCCCTGAATGCAGACAAGCTCTGATGTCCAAAGTCACTCCATAAAGCCTTTGCGTGTCCTGAATCCAATCCCTAGCAGATCAGTCCTAGATCTCTTTGCTGAAGAAGAAAATATCAGTACACATTCTCAACAGGTCTGCCTCTAGACTGAGAGAGAGAGAGAAAAAAAAGAGTGTCACATCTACGGGGGAAGCTGACTTGTCACTGACTACATGCTAAATTTCAGGCAATTGTGTAGCTAATGGTACCAAGCAGCTTCCACAACCCCAACCTCTACTTATTCCTTCCTCATCTCCTTATGTCAGCCTTATAAACCTTGATTATCTTTAAGTCTTGACTCTTATCTTTTCTCTCACCCTTCTCTCCAGAGCCTACAGTCACAGACATTGTCTCCCTTCTGACGCATAGTGCCCACGCTCACCTCTACTGTACTGTGATAGCTGAATCCCAGTCCCGTTCTTATGCCCTTGCTATGAGGGTAACCGGGTGTGATTTAGTCACAGTTATTGTAAAAGGAACTTTTATTCCCCTGCTTGAGTTGTTGTCTGGGAGGCTTACTGCCTCTCTCTGCTAGCCTAGGCCTCGTCCTGGGGGCTTCTAGCCTCCATACAATCTAACCTAGGCCTAGAATGTTTTCAGCCTAGGAGACTTACTGCTTAATAAGCTCACCCTTTCTTGTGCTTTCTGAGCTCATAGCTGGACGGTTCACCTCAGCTGTTCTGGCTCAAACTCCTATCCTAACTGACTTATTCTGGCTTTCCTCTCAGCCTCTAAACTGCTCTTCTTGACCTCAAACTAATATCCTGGTTCCTTCTCATTCTCTGGCTCATTCAGTCTTCACCTGAGTTCTCTCTCTCTCTCTCTCTCTCTCTCTCTCTCTCTCTCTCTCTCTCTCTCTCTCTCTCTCTCTCATCTATCTATCTATCTATCTATCTATCTATCCTGTCTCTCTATTATTATCCCAGTAAAACTGCCTCCTCTCTTCTCATACTCTGTGTTAGCCCTTAGAGAGATTTCCTTTCCTCTCTCTTCTCATGAGAGTTGGACATATTCTATTCTGTCAAATCTTCTCTGATTCCTTACTTCTCCCGCCACTGAATTAGATATCACTTTCAAACATGGACGCTTCCTTGTACAAACTAACTTTACCTTCTTTGTTTGGGATTAAAGACATGTACCACCATGCCTGGACCTAAGCTTTTCTTTACCTGAAACTTGCTTTATGCTAGGCTGGCCTTGAACTCAGATCTGCTTGCCTCTGTCTCCTGGATTAAAGGAGAGTTTGTATTCTATCCAGATAACACAAACCTAGAAGGTCTTTAGATGTGATCTTTTGGCAGAGTAGCCATGTTCTGAATTAAAATTCTTCTATAGGTTATCTCTACCGTGGTTTCCTAGGACAAGCCTCGCTCTCTTGACATACCTATCCTGCTTAAAGGAAAGTTTGTGCATACAATTGGTTTGAAAACACTGTGTTATATTTCTCTTTCTGTAAATTTCTCTAGTCTACATTCTCAAAAGCTTCGGTTCCCCCCCCCCCCCACAGATCATTATAAAATGAAGAACTGACCCTTACTAATGAGGAAAAAAATTCAGATCTGGAGTATAGATGGCACTTGGGTCAGGGGGAATCTATTGTTTTGGGGGAAAGTTATTTATTTTTACAGAAAAAGAAGCCATCTATTTCCAGAGACTATCAATCTCAATGAACACAAGTAATTTCCTACCATGTATTGAGGGCTAAGAATCATTTGTCTGCATAGCAAACTGTCGGCTAGCCTAGGCTAGGTATGTACAGAACTAGAATCCCAGAACTTGAGAAGCAGACAGGTGGATCTCTTCAAGTCCAAAGCCATCTGATCTTCACAGTGAGTTCCAGGCCAGCCATAGCTTCAAAGCGATATTCTGTCTCAAAGGGGGAAGGGGAGTAAGGAGAGAGGGAGGGAGGGAGGAAGGAAGGAAGGAAAGAGGGAAGGAAGGGATGGAGGAAGGAAGGAAGGAAGGATGGATGGATGGATGGATGGATGGCAGGCTGCATGACCTTGAACAAGTCACCTCAGCCCGGCATCATTAGGTTCTTCTGTGCTGGTACTATAATACCCATTTTCAGAATTCTTATGAAGGCTAAATGAGAAAATGTTCATGGTTTTAGCATAGTACAGCCCATTCTACACTTAAAAAAATTAATAGCCAATATTCATCATTTAGTAATAACCAAACTACACATTGATTGTGATTACACATATACACCCTATTACATAGTTCTAAAAGCAGTGTGAGATTTAAGGAGTTCGGGAATGCTTCAGACTCTTACTGTATGTACTATTTGTATGCCAGAGCTCTCTAGAAGAAACAGAGCCAGCATAATTTGTCCCTGATTATGAGACTTATTAGATTGGCTTATAGGAGGATCTGGAGCTACATAGTCCCATAATGCCTTGTGATGGTTGCTTTTAGTTGTCACCTTGATTGGAGTAAAAGACGTCTAAAACTGGTGAAGCACACCTGTGTGCCTTTAAGTGTGTTTTCATAGAAGATTGACAGGTAAGACAGAGCTTGCCATGGGGAATACCCATTCTCAAAATAAGTGGCCCTTCCCCACAAGCAGCTAGCATGCATAGTAAATGTGAGAAAACAGTGCTGTACAGGTGCTGTTGAGTGCTTCTTTCTGAGTGTGTCTCTTGGTATAGCTGACATCCTGTGCTGACGTCACACTCTAGCCTCTTCCACCTTTCAACATGAACTCAGCACCAGCAGCCTTCCAGTCTTCTAGGCTGTCGGGACTAGACTGGGAATGCTGAGGTTCCTAGATTGAGAGATTTCTAGTTTCTCTGTTGCTCCAAATACAGAAAAAGATTGTTGGATTACCCAGGCCTTATCATGTAAGCCAATCTAAATTTCCTTTTATAATAGACACACACACATCACACACATACACACACACACACACACACACACACACACACACATTTTATTTGGTCTGTTCCTCTAGAGCACAGCTTCTAAAACGTTTTCCACTACTGTCTCATTTTGCTTAAAAGTTTTTTACACAACTTCAGGTATATAATATAAAATAGATACAGAGATCAAATATTTAGTGATAATAAATTTGCTTTAAAACAATTACTTGACAGGGGGAAGGGGCAGTGCTGGAGAGATGGTTCAGTAGTTAAGAGCACTGGCTGCTCTTCCAGATTCTGAGCACCCACATGGCAACTCACACCTGTTTATAGCTCCAATTCCAGGAGATCTGGCACCTTCACAGGCATACATGCAGGCAAAACACTGCTGCACGTAAAATAAAAGAATAAATAAATCTTTTAAAAAATGACCAAAAAACCACAATTACATGGCACACATATAGTTCTACTGCTATTAAAGACAAAAGCAAATTTGCATGACAGTGAGATAGATAAACTTATTTTTGGATTAAAAAATTAAATCTTGGCTGAATGTTTGTTGGTTAAAATTTTGAGTTTATGAATAACACTTCTGAGAAATCTGCTACACACACACACAGTATAAGATGACAGAAGTATGTTTAGGGCCATTTGAGGAATTGTTGAAATTTCTATTCTAAACATAAGCCATAACCTATTTAATGACTTTTTTATATTGAACTCAAGCGACTTAAACAGCAATTTTTTAAATTGAGTATTCTAATGTACTGCTAAGATACATAATTTGACACTTATATGCTAAGAAATGGTGGCAGAGGAATGCTAAGTCTTTGTTTTATGTAAATAAATGATTACGTTTCTATAACAGCAATTCATAACACAATAAGATGGACTGTGAGCCAACATTTCTCAGGCGGGATTTATTGCACTATACAGTATAATGACATACGTATGTAATATAACATACGCATGTTGTATGTTCAGAACTAAGACTACAACAAAGCCATGTAACACAGGCAAATACTACAGACTCATTACATGCTTAATTTTGAATGAATTTTTGGTGACTCTACATTCAGAAAACGTTTACCATTGCCATTTTGGTTTGTTTTGCTGGTTTTTTCGAGACAGGGTTTCTCTGTCCTTGACTCACTTTGTAGACCAGGCTGGCCTGGAACTCACAGAGATACACCTGCCTCTGCCTCCCCGAGTGCTGGAATTAAAGGTGTGTGCCACCACATCTGGCTTCCATTGCCATTTTCTATGAGCCCTTCTGACACCCTCTGAGTTTCATGAGCCCATGTGGCATGCCCATTTGCAGATTAAGAAACTATGCTCTCGAGAACCCTGCATACTCCAATGGCCATCTACAAGAAGCTAAATGAACCAGTAGCTGTTCAGCCCAAGAAGCTGGAAGCCTCAAAATGAAGGGACCAATGATGCAAACCCATCTGAGACTGAAGGCTCAGATCTCCAGAGAGTTGCTGGTGTGAGTCTTTATTCAATGCCTGGAGAAGATGGAGCATGGTATCTGTAGGTTACAGATGAAAAAGAAAACACAACTATCCAAGAGGATCAAGCTTGTAAGTTTTACTCTCTTCTTCTTCTACTTTGTATCTCATCGGTGCATCCACCTTATTGGATATCATTTTCCACATCCCCCTTTTGATTATTGACCCAAAAGCCAAAGTCTCTGGAAATACTCTCGCTGACACACCCAGAATTGTACTTCACCATCTCTCACTGTAGCCAAGCCCATGATTGGCCATCTCTCTGTTTCCATGAACACCGATAGCTACTTTTCTGTGGCTGAAGCAAGTAGGAAAGGTGTCTGACAGAATACAAAATCAGATTTTCCTTTGTGTAGGAGAGATTTCTGCTGTCTTCTTGGATTTAATCTCCCTCCCTCATAACAATAAACATCTCAAAACTCATCTGGCCCAAATATACTCTTATTTTGAAGAATCCTTCCCAATTAGAAGCAGCGGGGGAGTATGAGTAGCATTGTATAAGGTATCTTTTGAAAGGAAAATAATCCCCTTCCTATTCCCCTTTATTCGTCCAGATTCTAGGAATATGACAGTGATATCTGCTGCATAATTGGAGACACAGCAATAAAAGTCAGGTTAGAAGCATCTGGGTTCCGAATATCTTGGAGTACAGACCCACCATATCAGCTCTGACTTGGCGACAGCTGGGCTTGCCAGAGAGGCAGAAAGAACACTCCTAATTTAAGAAACTGTTAGTCTTATTGGATTTAAAGGGTAGCACTTCAAGTGAGGTGTCAAGCATCTAGCATACACATCCACCAGGCCAGCAATCTGGAGCCCTGTGATATATATTAGACCATGTGATGAAAATGTCTCCTGCTATATTCCCCATAACAGCCCAACCTTTGTGCCTAGGCCATATGGTATAACAAGCCAGAAGCTTGCTTCTTGCCCCTTTTAGTAAATTGTGGAAGAGTGCCTGCAGGTACAGTTCACCACTTGCAGACATGACAGTAGACATCATCTGTCCAGGCTTTACAGTCCAGGTTCTTGGAGCAGAGCATTACATCTGGAGACTGTTTAAGGATGAAAAACTGCTAGTTTTCCTCTGTTCTCAGCCTGAGCTCATTATAAAAAGAATCTGTAGATGTAGCAAGAGAAAATTCCCACTTCTGGCTTCTATCATATGGATGATCCTATCCAAGCCTATTTTCTGCACATCAGAAGGGTGGCTTTGTGGGTTGAAGGGTACCCACCCTCATTCATGATGACACCTGTTATAATTGACATGGATTCTCATCGTAGTAGGATCTAGAATTCTAGAAGTCACACTTCAGGGCTTGGGAGGAGGGGGTTCTAGACCCACCCTGAGCGTAAGTGATGCTATTCCATGGGCTTGAGTCCTGGACTGAATAAAAAAGAGAAAGTGACTGAGGCATCATATTCTTCCCTTTCTGCTTCCTGGAAGCAGATGCAGTGCCTCACACCTCTGCCATCATGATAACCCCACAACAATGCATCGTGTACTCAAACTATAAGCCCTTCCTTGATAAAATAAATCCTTCTTTCCTTAAGATGCCTTATCACAGCACTGAGTAACTCAAAAAATACAACACTGTAACATCTATATCCCAGAAGGGAACTGGATTTAGAATTAGTTATTAGTTTTTTTAAAGATACAATTAAGTTAAAATGAGGCCAGTTAGCCAGGCAAGGTGCCATATGCCTTTAATCCCAGCACATGGGAGGCAGAGGCAGGCAGATCAACATGAGTTCAAGACCAGCCTAGTCTATAAAGCAAGTCCAGGATAGCCAAAGTTACACAGGAAAACCCTGAGAAAAACCAGAAGAAGAAGAAGAAGAAGAAGAAGAAGAAGAAGAAGAAGAAGAAGAAGAAGAAGAAGAAGAAGAAAGCACAGAAGGAAGGAAGAAAGAAATGAGACCCCAATAGGGTAGACTTGCAGGCACCTTAATGTTAAACATCTAGCAAATCTAGGACTGAAATAGAAATAAATTTCCATTGTTTGGGCAGCCCAAAGGGCTGTTCTTTAATGAGAATGCTAACACGGGCAGAATGGCAAGGCCAGCTCAAGGATCAGGAAGGAAAAACAAAGCCTTAAAACAGAAAGAGAGGGGGAGAGAGGGAAGGAGAGAGGGAGAGAGAAAGAAGAGAGAAGAGAATGGGCGAGGAGAGAGAAGCGATCATTGTGTTCGTTTACTCAGAGGCTCTAATCAGAAACAAATTCACTAGACCTTTACAACTGTGAGGAGGGAATTGAAGCCACAGCCTGGCCTGTCAAAGCTTGTGATCACGCAGGCCCTACAGCAAGCCCTATCTTCCACCTACTCAAAAGAGGCAGGGAAAGGGGGCAGTTGTCCAGGACCTGCTGTAGGTGGGATCAGAAAGGCTGGTATGAGAAGACAGCTCTCTTCCTGGAGGGTAGCAGCAGCACCTCCCAGATGCTCTGAGCCTGGAGAGTCCCTCCTGTCCCAGGACCAGCCTTCTTCCTTTTCTTTCTTTTCCACTGCAACAGCATTTGGTGACTGCCAGAGCCTAAGTGACTGGACAGTCCTTGCCTTGCATCTTTTTCCAAATGAGAATTTCTCTGGCAGTTATTATGTTGCCACTGCACGGAGGCCCGTTGGGTAACATGGGGCCAGGAAATTACGGAACTAAACAGAACTCTATTCTGACCTAACATAAGAGACAGAGAAGAAGCCTAGCGTTCCTGAGCTTTGAGCCAGTTTCAGAAACCAGATGGGTCCACTTTCTCCCTTTTAAATGTGGGGAGAAGATACAGATATGTTTTCACGGAATGGAACCTCACAGAGTCTGTTGGGTGTTTCCAAATGTGTTTTCAATTTTCCCCCCATTATTAGAACTCAAACACTGAACTACCTGGCTGCACAACTCCCCTGACTCGCCCTCCCCTAAAACCCAGAATGGCAGAGTCATATGAGCACACAAGATGTGAACTTCTAAAGGTAGAATATGTACCCTGTCTACATATTCTTCTTTCATTTTTCCTTAGGGCTAGAGCTCTACTTATCATGATAAAGATTTACCAGTCTTGACAAGATGGAAACTTAGAGCTGGGCGTCATGGCACACACTTGTCACACTAGCACTAGGGAAGCAGAGGCAGGAAACCCAGGAGTTCCAGACCAGTCTTAATACAATGTGTGTTCCAGGCCAGCTCCAGGCTGAGCTACATGAAACCCTATCTCAATAATAATAATAATAATAATAATAATAATAATAATAATAATAATAATTATTATTATTATTATTATTATTATTATTATTATTATTATTAAATGGAAACTTAGAAGCAACCATGTTCCAAATGACTGAAAGACCACTGTATATGTTTATTTTATATGAAAGTAAAACATATATATATATATATAGTAAACAATAGATATTTTCAGAACCCTCTTTTTCACAACAGGACTTATCTTCTACATGAAGATTTATCTATGTTTCCTTTTATCTGCAGATGTGAAAGAAAAGATGAAGAATAAAGGCAGAGGAGCTAGGCAATGGTAGCACACATCTTTAATTCCAGCACTCAGAAGGCAGAGGCAGGCAGATCTCTGTGAGTTCACAGCAGCCTGGTCTACAGAGTGAGTTTCAGGACAGCCAGGGCTACACAGAGAAACCCTATCATGAAAAACCAAAACTATACAAATAAATAAGTAAAATAAAGGCAAAAAAACTATCATATGACTCTTAATTTTATTCCCTTGTTCTCATTAGGAAATGTGTCACTTTACATCCTACTCTGTATGTGTAATAAATGAGTCGCCAAAAAGTAAAAAAAAAAAAAAAAAAAAAAAAAAAAAAAAAAAAAAAAAGGCAGAGCAGGAAACTGAAGGCAGAATGAAAGAGATGTGCAAAGGTCGGTGTCTGCCGAGAAGCAGACATGGGTGACTCACCTCTCGGAATCCTGCCCTGACAGTGAGTCAAGAGAAAAGATGACGAAGAGCATTAGATCTGTAGCCTGACATGGGCTGTGTCATCTTCTCCATCATCCAGGCCCATCTTTATCCTTAAGTGCTTCCAAAGTGTAATGATGACATGCATAAATACCCAATTTGAGTACTGAGTACTGAAGCATCTTATCTCACTGTGTTTGGCACAGGCACACTCATCAAGAGGGAGCGAGTTCTCACCAGCACCCTTCACTTCTCTAGTAACAAGAGTCCACTAGTAAGAATTAAAAAAATCCAACCATCATACGGCATAGTCTCTCTCTCTCTCTCTCTCTCTCTCTCTCTCTCTCTCTCTCTCTGTGTGTGTGTGTGTGTGTGTGTGTGTGTCTCTCGCGTGTGTGTATGTGTGTGTGTTCACATCTTTAGATACATGCATGTGTAGATGTGTCTTTCTCCCTCCCTCCCTCCCTCTCTCTCTCTCTCTCTCTCTCTCTCTCTCTCTCTCGTGTGTGTGTGTGTGGGTATGTGTGTGTTCACATCTTTAGATACACGCATGTGTAGATGTGTATGTGTGGCTCTGTATTCACGTGTGTGTGCATGCGTGTGGAAGCCAGAGGACAACCTCAGGCACTGTCCACTATGGGTTTTGGTTGGTTGGTTGGTTGGTTTTTGTTTTTTGAGACAGGGCCTCTCACTGGCTTGCAGATTGTGCTTTAGGCTAGGCTGGCTTCTCAACCATCCACAAGGGTCTGTCTCTGCCTCCCCAGTGCTAGGATTACAGGCGTTCACCACCACACCCAGCATTTTTTCACATGGTTTCCAGGGATAGAACACAGGTCGTTAGGCTTCCATAGTGAGCATCTTACTGACTGAGCTATAAACTATCTTTTATTGAGTGTGCTTCCTTGCACAATTCTTAGAAATATGTCTTACGGGCATAGTAGTAACCGGTACATCAAAGACTATCTGTCCTCCTCCAAGTTGGACTATGTAATCGGATCCATAGGCCCGCCCCCCCTCACTAGTGAAAGCCTTTTCAGACACATATTCTTTGGCCCAGCCATTTCTTAATAGTAACTGAGTAGATCGGTGCATGATTGGCTGTGGACTGAGGGAGTTACAGATAGAAAGGAAAGAAAGAAGTACACACTATTTAAAGAAACTAATTGGACCCAACAAGAAGTCACTCCAGCAGCCCAAATGAATATAGTTGTTATTCTAGCCTGCTGAATTAACCACAATACTTTTTGCCCCTAGCTACAAGGCTGCTTAGAGCCGCATTTAAATCCCTTTCACATAGTTCTGTAGCCACTTGAGTAAGGAGCACATGGTTTCAGTCACCTGCTAACCATACGGCACAGAGTATAGTATGAAAGGATTTCCTTGAATTTCAATCATGCAATACCAGGTTATAACTTCAATGCAAAACAGACATGTCCTGAAAAGTTAAGAGACCTTTTCAAAGACAAAGGGGGCTTCTAACCTGCTCACAATTAGCCATTACATGCTACTAGGAGCTGTTTAATTGCGTCCGCCACCCTCAATTAACCAACAACAAGCGAACAAAGACCAAATAAGCCAAATGAGGTCCACATGTGACCGATTATTCCCATTAAGATTGTAATGAAATTGGGCTCTGCTTTGGTTTTTCTTGCTTTTCTGGCTCCAAGAACTTACATGAATTAAACTAGCAGGGGTCGGGGGGGCCATGAGGGGGATGCGGAGGGGGCGGATGTTAAGCATAATTTTTGTCTTTCCAAAGGGTGAAAGAACTTCATGCCTCTAAACTCCTGCTGCCTTAGCAATGGTCTTCGCTCCAGACCTCAGCATTTGCTCTGCAGTGGATCTGATCCGAATTCCATCCAGGTGGGCCCCTGTGATGCAGTCTGGGCTCAGTCTTCTTTTCTGCACTGAGTAATAATAGAATTTTTAGCCCAGTTGTTTGCTTGAAAACAAGGTACTTGGTTTCTTTGTTGTGATTTTCCGGTATTCTTTAAACACTACTTTACAGGGATGATGAAAGGAGAAAGGAGGGCACCATGACACTGCTTGCGACCCCTTGGGGGATCAAATGCCTATTTCTTCTTTTTTCTCTCTCTCTCTCTCCCTCCCCCCCCCCTCTCTCTCTCTCTCTCTGTCTGTCTCTCTCTTTCTCTCTCTCTCGTTCTTTCATTTATTCCTCTCCCACACAATACATCCCGACCACAGTTTCCCCTCCTGCCACTCCTCCCAGTTCTCGCCCCCCCCCCCTTTCCCCCAGATCTGCTACTCCTCCATTTCCCTTCAGAAAAGAGCAGGCCTCTCAGGGATATGAATCAAACACAGCATAACAAGATACAATAAGACTAGATACATACCCTCATATCAATGCTGAACAAGGCAGCCCGGGAGCAAAAGGGTCCCAAGAGCAGACAAGACAGTCAGAGACATCCCTATTCCCACTGTTAGGAGTCCCACAAAATCACCAAGCTATACAACAACCGCATGTATACAGAGGACCTAGTGCAGACCCGTGCAGGCTCCATGACTGACACTTCAGTCTCTGTAAGCCCCGATGAGCTCTGCTTAGTTGATCCTATGGGTGTGTTCTCCTGCTGTCCTCAACCCCTCTGGCTTTTATAATTCTTGCTTCTCCTCTTCTGTGGGGTCCCCCCAACCTCACAGGGGTTGCCGAAGACCATCTACATATCAAATATTTACATTATGGTTCATAATAGTGGTGAAATTACAGGTCTGAAGTAGTAACGAAAATTATTTTAAGCTTGGAGGTCACAACATGAGGAATTGTATGAAAGGGTTGCAGCATTAGGAAGGTTGAGAACCATTGCTTTAAGCTAAAGGGTCTGCCACTTAGCTTTGCTTTTGGAGCCAGTCTTAATAGCCGTCCCCCAGAATTCCATTTTACATTTGAATTTCCTGGGTCAAACAGCTGTCAATTTTATATTTAAATGTGTGTTTAAATGCACATATCTCGTTACGCATATACTTAAATATAGGTTATTTTTAATTTTTTTAGGTGGCATCAAGTTTTTAATATGAATTGAACAAAATAAAAAAATGGACAATAAGGAGAGTATAAACTCGAATGTGACTCAGTGACACAAATTATTAACACATTTTTTTTTTGTTTTCTTTTGACGTAAAAGAACTTCACGAATGCAGATTCTTGAGAACGTTTCCGGCTCTTTTGAGATGCCACTGAGACAGCCAAGCGGCTGCGGCTGTGTGTCTGCTGGTTCGAGAACCTGTTGGACCCTGTTCACGCAACATGGAGGCCCTCTCACAGGCAGGTGACCTGAAATCCTATAACTTCTACAACTCCACCATATCAAAGCACACTGTGTGTTTTGAGTCCACCGCTTAGGAGCAGAGTCGACCCAAACACTGGTGCCTTCCTCCCGAGGGAGGCTGGGAAGACCATGAGTCTCAAAGTTTTCTCCTAAGAGCCAGACCGTAAATATATTATTAGGCTTTGTGACACTTGAGGTCACTGGTTGCAGTTCTGCTTTGGTGGTGAAAGCAGCCTTATGCAATAAGTAAGCAAACGAGCCTGGCTGTGTTTCAATAAAACAAACTACGAGGCCAGATTTAGCCTGAGAGGACCTAGTTTGTTTCCCACCCACCCAATCACCCTGAAACCTCAGATTCTCTTTGATCTTCCATTTCGCCAGCCCAGAAAGTACTTTGATGTTAAGCCACACAAGTTTAGGATTGAATGAATGATCTAGAATCATTTGAAGAACTTGATAAAAACATCGATTCACATGCCCTTTACCCTAAAGTGTGATTTAGTACATCTTAGTTTCCAAAAACGTGATTTTTTCCCCCTCTAAATCTCCTCCAAAGGGTTTTAATTCAAAGCTAGATTTGTGACTTCCTGTTGTAGATAATGAACGCAAGTTCTCCAGTAATTTCATAACATTTAGATATACCGTCTGCTATCTGAGTTGGAATAATTAATGCTAGCTGCCACGATACCAAACCCCAAGACTCAATGGCTTAACTCAGAAGTGTGTTTCTGTTTCACTTACTCACCCCCTTCTATTTTATACCTACAACTTCTAGACTCTTGAACAACAAATGGGGGTGGCACACCATCTCTCCTTACATGTGCTGGCAAAAAAAAGTGATGCCAGGTACTTTTTTTTTCTTCTTTTTCATATACTATTGGCTTTTTAAAAAACTCTGTTCATAGTCTCTTTTTACACTTTATGTTTTACTCTATATATACATTTTTATTCACTTTACAGCCTGACTGCAGGCCCCTCCCACCTCTCCTTCCAGGCCCACCTTCACACCCCTTCCCTATTCCCTCATTCCCTTGTCCTCAGAGAACAGGAGGCCCACCATGGGTACCAGCCTACCCTGGTACATCAAGTTGCCGCAGGACCAGGCACATCCTCTCCTATTAAGGCCAGACAAGGCAGCCCAGATAGGGAAAAGGGATCCAAAGGCAGGCAACAGACTCAGAGACAGCCTCCACTCTGTTAGGGGGACCCACATGAAGAACAAGCTGCTCATCTGCTACAGATGTGTTGGGGTCTAGGTCCAGCCCAGGCGCATTCTATGGTTGGTAGTTCAGTCTCTGTGACTCCCCCATGGTACTTTTGCATGTCTTTCACTGGTGAAATAAAAAGTATGACAATAACTCCAACTTAATTATAAGGGGAAATCAGGAAAACAAAAGGCATATCATCTGATATATTTTTATCTGAATCATTTGCCAGTCAAAACCATGGCCCACCTCCTTTGGACCCTACTACAAAGCAGATGTTTAAAAAGTGTTGGTTATCAGTTAAAAGTCAGAACTACATGGACATAGCTTGATGTCCCAAATTATGACTTACACCTTGCTTTTTGGAAAGAGCAAATACTTCAAATTCTAAAATGTATCAGATTTTCTAAACTAAATTAAATTATACCTTCTTAACAATTAACCATAAATTATCAACCAGGTGTGTTGGTGCACTCCTTTCATCCCAACACTCAGGAGGCAGAGACAGGCAGATCTTTATGAGTTTGAGACTAGCCTGGTCTACAAAGAAAGTTCCAGAGCAGCCAAGGCTATTACACAGAGAAACCCTGTCTCAGGGGAGAAAAATTAAGCAGAAATGTATTGTGTAAAGTAGAGCTTGTGTGCTCTTTGGCTTCTAAATTGGATACACAATGACAGGCGTCATGGCAAAAGAAAACAGCATAGAGTGTATTCCCAAATTGTCTTTGTGATTGCAGGTGCAAAGGTCAAACGCTAGTTCGTTTAACAAAGACATGTGTCACCATGATGTGCCATTTTAGAAGGGCAACCAGAAACACAGAAGCTACCAGCTCCAACTAAGTATAAGGAAAATCCACTCCCACATCTCAAAAGTGAAAATAAATAGCTGAATGTGAGGTCTCTTTTTTGTTTGTTTGTTTGTTTTGTTTGTTTGTTTTTTGAGACAGGGTCTCTCTGTGTTAGCCTTGGCTGTCCTGAACTCGCTTTGTAGACCAGGCTGGCCTCAAACTCACAGCCATCTGCCTGTGAGGTGTCTTCTTGAATATTAGAGACATGGACAACATTTCAAATAATAGGGCCATAAAAAATGTTTAAAAGAAGAGGGTAGATATGCCTCTGTTGTGATGTCACAGATCTTAAGGCACATTTGAGAGAATACCAGCATACATAAAGAATGAGCTCCGTATTCATCCATAGCAAGAAAGGATCATTTTAAAATAATGTATTTCTTATTTTAAAATAATTGAGAGGTAGGATTTAGATGTATTTGCCATAGAGAAATGATACAATATTTAAGGTAGTAGATCTATTAGCACCCTGAGTTCAAAGTCCCCCAATATATATAGATGTGTCAAAACACCATACTCTATCATGTACCTATATCTACAGGTCTTATGCCAATAAAAAAAAACAGAATAGATATTAGTTAGATTAGGGGAGGTTCTAAATATTTAGGAAGGCATCTCTTATATGGGAACTAGATACAATATAAAACTATTGATTTAGAAAGACTCAGGAGGCACAAAAAGGTATTTATGAAATTCATAATTTTATTTAGTATTGAAAGGATTTATGTAGGCTGGCAACCTGTAGTCTATGATTGTCCATATACATTATCTGATTTTTCCAAGTAAAAACTAAAAATCAAAGAAAGAAGTGCTAATTGATTTAGAGTGTTGTCCTTTCCTGAGTAAACATTGCTTATGATGAGTATGACCTTATGCATTGCTCAAGAGTGGTTTCCTTAACAGACCTGCATGGGGTTTCCATGTCAAGTTGCTGTTTAAACCCTGCCTCTCAACCTTTCATGTCAGGGCCTGTATCCAAGTCCTTTGTTTGTTAACCAGATAAATCTCTCCACCTACAGCTTACCTTTCCGGGTACTCAGCCACAAAACATTTGCTCAGCCAATTTGCTAGTATTTGGCTGTTTTGTCATCTCAAGGGATCTGATTTATGGACAACTATAGCTATTTCATTTCAATGTTGGCCTCCTTACCTTAGTGCTGAAACTCCTTCATAATTCTGCAAACTCACAAAACCTTTCAAATAAACCACATTTGTTAATGTAATGGAATTATTTCTGATCCACTTGCCAAGGAGCTATGTTACAAGTGACTGTTACACGACTACAATCTACATCCAGTGACTTCCTCAGAATTCCCAATTCCTTTAAAGAAGATATAAGGAATATTTTCAGACGATTAGTTCAGAAAACCTTTTTTTGTTGTTTTGTTGGTGGTGATGAGGGTAATGATGATATTATTGTTGATAATGGTGATGCTGATGTTCTTTAATTATAGATGTTGATTACCCCACCCAGAAATTTTTTTCTTTTTTTAATTAAATTATTTTATTATATTTCTTTTTTAACATATACATTTATATTACTACACATGAATAAAATAAACTACATACAGCAGGAAGAACCATGAGACAATCAGGAGTTATATGAATGTTACATTCATACTGATTTGACTGTTTATATTTGTCAACCTTGAAATAAACATCTTTCCTACCTTGTTGGGTCTACATTTCTGAATGAAAGTCAGTATCATATCTCATCTCTATTAACTTAAATCATCTATCTTGATCTAAAAAGATCTTATCCCCTAACCAACTAAACTTGATTGAAGACTAAACTATATGGTCTTCAACCCTATCAGAGATTTGAAAAGGAATAAAACTTAAATACCTGAGTGAACTGGAAGTTCAGGTTAGCAGCTTCCAAAATGAAAAAATGACAGAGACAGTTTACTGACTGAACAGTTAGTTACCCAACACTCTTTATAACAGTGGAGCAAGTTTTTTTATTTGTGTAATAATAGTACTTTTGTTTGGGTTTTTTTGTTGTTTTTGTTTTCAGTTTTTCAAGACAGGGTTTCTCTGTGTTGTCTTGGCTGCTCTGGACTTGACCAGGCTGGCCTTACACTCACAAAGATTCTCCTACCTCTGCCTCCCAGAGTGCTGGGATTACAAGCACCACTGTGCCCAACTAGGATACGTTTTTTTGTCTGTAGACTTTGTATTTCACAGTTAGAGAAATCTTTTATGTAAGGTTTATTTCCAAAAGAAATAGTGCACTACTTTTCCATAGATAAATCATTGAAAAGTTAGCAATTGTCTAGCAGAAGTTCATCAAATTGCTGTTTTTGAGTAGTTTATATCCATATGAAAAGATTAGATATATCAAAAGCCTAGTTCAAGCATATGCTTATTAGGTTGTTTAGTGCAATTATTAGTTGATGAAAGCATATTACCAACAGGTGCCCTTTTCCCAATCATTAGAAAAACACTGAGCTTTTACTATGTTAAGTCACAAACACTGAGAATAGAAGCAATCTGACTTTGAGATACCTTTGTTTTACAAATGAAGAAACAGATGCCCATGAAAAGGAAAACATTAAGAAAAATGGCAGAATTGAGACCAGTCTTTCTCCTCGGTCTCTTCCTAAACCCTCTATTTTTAGCTGCACATAAAAGCCAAAGGCTGCTTGAAGGAGAGATAAACATGTTTTTTGTTTCAATCACAAGTGGGGAATAAGAAAAAGACTTTGAGAGAGCAGGTAATGTTTATCCCCTTAGAAGTCAAAAACCACCATGTGGAGGAGATTGGTTATTAAGCAGCTGAAAAACATCTTTGAACAAATGCTGAGAGGAGGTATAAATGTGAGCCAAAAAGAAGAGGCGGGGCCTTTGGAGACTTAAGATAGTTTTGGCTGTTCATCGCTTCACTTCAAGATGCTCCTAGAGAGAACCGCTTCCTAGAGGGAAGGCTTCGGGGCTCGGGGCTCCGGGCTCCAGCTGAGGTTCCAGGTTCTGGTTGCTCCAGGTTCCAGCAGAAGAAATCCTGCTGACTATTCCAGGAGAATTGTTCCTCAGAAATTATACCTTACGATATCGTTATTGTATTCTTTAATCTTCTTTTCCTAATGCTTAGGTTAGTTGGGTTATAAGTGAGGTACTCTCAGTTAATAAGTTCATAATAAAATATATTTGTTAAGAAAATTGAGCCTCCAGCTGCTCATCCTTATACTCTTGGAAGAACTAGAAAGATATCTGAATGATAGACATTCCTAAAAGATGCAAGGATTGTTGGCTTTGAAATAGAATAAGTGTTCTTCACAAGTACTGAATGACAATTTTTTGTTCATCTTATTGAAATGTAGTTACCATAAAATAATCTGTTTCCACATGTCCCTAACTCATGCTTGTTGACAATAACAAATGACTCATTGAGAAATGAATTTTAGCAGATTCCAATTGCCTGGTGGATTTTATGATGCCCTTTTACAGGGTCAAGGAGCAGCCACGTAACCCTTTGGGGCCATTACTGGGTATAAACTCTGTGGCAATTGCACTTGCTCCATTATTCATTTAATTGGTTCAAGAAAAAATGCCAAGGAGATGAAAGTTAACAACTTCATTCTCAGCAGGCCTCTTCCCAGGCAGTAAAAACAAATGCCCCAATGTGAGCCACAAAAAAAAAAAAAAAAAAAAAAAAAAAGTATGGAGATAGGTGGAGGAGGGAGTGGGGAGAAAGCATTACCAATATTACTGCATGGTCCCCAGAACACAAGTGACCTCTCATTTTCATAGCCACGGGTCAAAGCCTTCCTATGGAGTTAAACAAAAAGGTATAAAATAGAATCACTTTCATCATAATATTATAGAAGCCAAATATGTTGTTTTCCTGGGAATAGAAAGGCATGCAGGAAATCTTAGGCAGTTACTCTAAGTCACGTGACCAGTTACCAGCTCTCAAAGGAGAACCCCCTTCCCCGGATACCTAAACTAACTTTCTTTTCATTGCATTTGTAGTTCAACAAAGACCTAAAATGAGTCTTCAAAAGATCTTTCACGATAGAAGCATTAAATTCCTAGTTGTATTCTACTCTATTCCTGAACATTCTCACATGAATTTACAATCATAACATCTTCCTCACAAAAAAACAAAAAACAAACAAAAAACAAACCTGTCATAGAGACATGACAAGATATTGCCATGCTCAATTATGTAAATAATGCCTGAGCAGAAATAAAAATCTTTTTTAGGCTGGGCTTATAAAGAATACATGTTTTGTTTCTTTTTATAATGGTTTAAAGTTGCTCCCGTGACAATTACTTTTGAATTTATTTTTCCTTATGCCTTCACTTTGAGAACTATGATATGGTGTTTCTAAGGAAAAAAAGGATGATTTGAGTTTAAGATTATTTTGAGTTAAAAAAGGGAAGCAACAACATAAGATCAAAGGTAAAACCAGCCCTGAGGGTTTCAGGTTCTCTGAAGAATTTGTTTTCTTCCTCAAAAATCGGGTGGAAATAAATCTCCTGAACCGTTCTTTCCTTAGCTTGATGCAGTCAAAACAGTACACCCCATCACAGATGGGTAGAGTTGCTCTCTTTGAGCCAAAGGTCAAAGGAATCCTTTGTGAAAGGTCCTTAGATCTTCGCTGCAAGTAAAGTTTCTCTTTTTCATTTCAACAAAGCATGAGGTTAAAACTACAGTGCTAAGGCAAATGTCTCCCAAGTCACCAGCTAAGAACATCTGCCGTCAGGGGAAGGAAGATAGCTTTGTGAAAATATGTATTTCCTTTAAATGCAAATGAAACCATACAATGAAAGATCATCCAGACTGCTGAACTAAATTTACAAAGAAATATATGACAGATATGGTAGCACATGCCTTTAATCCCAGCACTTGGGAGGCAGAGACAGGCAGATTTCTGGGAGTTCCAGGACAGCCCAGTCTATATAATTAGTTCTAGGACAGCCAGGGCTACATAGTGAGACCCTGTCTCTAATTACTAATAATAATAATAATAATAATAATAATAATAATAATAATAATAATAATAATACAGAAACAAGGAAACAAAAAAATCTATGAAACCTGACAAAGATACATAGACATGGGTTGACCAGTTACAGGGATACTGTGTTCTTCCTTCAGCACCACAATTTCTCTCAAAAGAAAAGAAAGCTGGCTTTAGTTAGACATTAGTACATGCTATGGTAGAGGCTCGCCCATCTACAAGCACTTTCAAACCTCAGCACAAGCCCTCCATGTATAATTCTCCCAGTTTTTTGTTTTGTTTTGGGTTTTTTGGTTTGGTTTGGTTTTTTTGTTTGTTTAGTTGGTTTTGGTCTTTCCCTTTTTTAAAAAATTTATTATAATTTATTCAGATTACATCCCAAATGTTATCCCCTAACTTGTATTTTTCTGCTCCCACCCTCCCTCCCTCTTCTGCCCTATTCCCCTCCCCTAGATCTCTGACAGAAGGGGACCTCCTCCCCCACCACATGAGCACAGCCTACCAGGTCTCATGCTTCCCCTTCCTCGTTGTGCCACTAGACCTCCCCACCAAGGGAAAGTGATCAAATTAGAGGGTATCAGAGTTCATGTTAGAGACAGTCTCTGCTCTCCCAACCCAGTGGAGAATGAGCTGCCCATTGGCTAGATCTGAACAGGGAGTCTAGGTTTACTGCATGCATTATCCTTGTTTGGTGCAACTGTTTATACAGGATCCCCTAGGTTTTTGGTCTTTGGGTATCCTGGAACTCGCTTTGTAAACCAGGCTGTTTACTCACAAAGATCCTCTTGCCTCTGCCTCCCAAGTGCTGGGATTAAAGGTGTGCACTACCTTGGCCGGTGAATTCTCTCAGACAGAGAAAAGGGAACCAACATATATCATCTGCAATGTGTATCAGCCAACATGTAAACAAACATGGGTTAGTTGATTAGGGCTACCGAAAGTTAGAAGACTTTAAAATATCCTATTCATTTAAAACCAAAAGCAACAGCTCTAATGTGTCCTAAAGCATCAGAACAGAAAAGGACCAAAGACGCATTCTGCTCCCCAGCTAGAGTGTCAGGGATTATTGACCATCCATAACTAGGTGTTGGAAATATATATTTTTGCATGAAATCGTCCAACATTCTGCACTGTATGTTACAACCATAGCAGTGTGTAGCGACTAGTTTCCATATAAATTTGTGAAAATGTGGGTAAACCTAAAACTTCACTTCTTCAGTGATGGTGGTACATGTTAAACCCCCCGTGGCCTGATCTAATAAGTGGCTACTATGTTGGGCAGTAAAGATAGTGAGCCTCCATCTTTGCAGATTAATCTATTGGATAGCACTGTTGGATTCTCAACCTAAACTAAGAAATGAATTTAACAACAACAACAACAAAAAAAAAAAAAAAAGCAAAAAAAAAAAAAAAAAACCACACCTTATTTCATGATATTTTGTAAGTTAGTACTTTATGTTTGTATAGCCCTTCATGATTTTTTTTTCAAAGATTTAAAAATATTATTTAGCTTCCAGCTAAAATGATGCCTCTAGTTTGAGGAAAGAAGGTGAAAACTGGGAGTTAAGTGGCTGAAATGTCATGAGTGAGTGTCAAAGGCTGTAAGAACTAGCTCAGACTCCAAGCTCAGCGTTTTAGGGCACAGAACAAACATACACTTTCAAGTCAAAGGGAGCTTCAGCCCAACTCTGACATGGATCACTTAGGATGTGGAACACTTATTTCAGTTTCTTGTATTTCAGATTTTAGTTTCATTGTCTAAAAAAACTAGGTTGTTAATGACAATCCCAAACAAAATAGCACTAACCATGTGACAGTACCCAGGTGTGACAAGTGGCCCTCCTCAAAAGTGAACAGGATTCACCTCTATTCTTTTTCATCCTGATTTTAAAAACAAAACTTTTTCAACATTATTTTCTTCAAATAGAATCAACAGACGTAGCTCATAATTTAGAAAGCTGATTTTGAATATGTTGGCATTTTAACTGTTATATACACTCTAGTCTCAGCTGCTATATTTGTGCTACCTCAGAATTTTCAGGATTAAGTGAAAATTTAAATAGCATATAGAATCTGACTTGTAGATGTACAATAAATACAAGGCCCCTCCTGTATAGAAGGCCTTCCTTCTATAACTCAATGCCTTCTAGGTCTCCTTGGTGTTTAGGTATGGCATGTCCCTGTCCAGCTGTGCTTGATTCTTCTCCTAGATGGCTAAGTGACTTGGCAATATTCATAATGCAGTGGTGATATATAGTTACTATAAGACAGTAGCTTATACATTTCAGTGGAGAGGAGTATAAAAATAAGATTATATATTTGGAAACTCATTTTACAGGAAGCATCAACAGTAGCCATTCCAATTATTGATTACTTAGCTAATGGAAATGTATATTCTATGCTTCTTCTATATTATTTAAAAGATCTTTACCGGAAGATCTTGAAACAGACTTACTTTCATAATTCTGTTGGATCCAAGATACTAAATTTAACCTACATACCCTCAGCCTGTGATTTATAAACTTATGATAGATCTGAAATACTATTTTCATTTACTATTATGACTTAAGGGTACGTTTGCATTGTGTTGATCCTCAAAAGAGTTCTCAAAGAAAGAAATAATGAAACAAAAACCTCAAAAAAGTGGGCATTTTCACCTTCCACCTCATGGTAATGGAGCTGATTAGCCTAAGAAGAAGCTAAAAATGTGAGCAACACTTTTACCTAAGCAGGGCCAGCATCTTTATCTTCAGGGTTTTATCTACAGGACTTCACCCAACACATTTCACTGGAACTTCACACTAACCCTGTAAGGCCTAAAGTATGATGGGTATTATCTCATTTGTTCCAAGTGAAGAATGTGAAATTCCAAGAGATTGTGTAACACAGACAATTGTGAAATCCGGATGAGAATTCAAGTAGCTTGACTCTTCAGCCAGAGACTTTTCTATTATCCAAGCTACCCAATTAAGTGAACCTTGCATTAGAATAGCACTAAAGGGCTGATTAATATGCTTCCACCTATTAAATCAAAACCAGTATATGAAGTAATGGCAACCAGAAAGCCAGCCACAAATGTCAGAGAATATCACAAGGACTCAAAGGCAGCAAGAAGAGAAATTAGATGTCATTACCCAGTTCCATACTTGCGAGCTGTTGGACCACTTGTTACCTTCTGCAATTTCATCAGTCAACGGGAGTCAAGGCAGAAGTCATACTGAGTTTGCAGATGGCACAAATTAGGGAGGAATGGCAAGAACCCTGGGGAACAAAATGAGGATTCAAAAACACTTTCATTAAGCCCTAAGCCACATCTAACAAGAAGAGAGGACTAATGATACAAACACAACACCCTTTCATTATGAGCTGCATTATGTCCCCTGAAAATTCATATATTGAGGGATCGGAAGTGTCAAATAGAATATGTGCTTAGCATGCATGAAATACTGGTGTGTGTGTGTGTGTGTGTGTGTGTGTGTGTGTGTGTGTGTGTGTGTAAGGATTAACAGCCAACTCTCAGTCCCTCGGAATGTGACTACATCTACTACTTGGCTGCTTGTTCTAGCTTCATTTCTGTGGCTGTGATAAAACACTTGACCATAAAATAAAATAATAAAATAACAGAGGAGGGAAAACTTTATTTAGCTTACAATTCCAAGTCACAGACCATCATTTTGGGAAAATCAAGGCATGAATTCTAGCAGCTAGTCACATCATACCTACAATCAACAGCAAAGTGATAATAAGCACATTCTCCATTGCTTGCTGTCAGCTACCTTTCTCCTCTTATAAACTGTTCAGGCCCCCTGCCTAGGAAGTGGTGCCACCCACTGTGGGCTGGGTCTCCCTACATCAATTAGCAATCAAGTTACCCAGAGACCAAACTGATCTAGATAATGCTTCCTTAAGACTCAACTTTAAATACTAAAAGTCAGAGTAGAAATTAATGAAATGAGAGTAAATAAGATGATATAAAGATTTTTTTTTTTCGAGACAAGTTTACTCTGTGTATCCTTGGCTATCCTGGACTCACTTTGTAGACCAGACTGGCCTCGAACTCACAGTGATCTCCCTGCCTCTGGATGATATAAAGAATTAACAAGTATAAGACCTAGTTTTTGAGATGATAAACAAGATCATCAGAACCTTGACCCTAATAACCAAAAGAAAGAAGAGATCCAAATTAACAAATGAACAGGGAAACATTACAAAAAGCACCCAAAAAAAAAAAAAAAATTAGAACATATTATAAGGGAATACCTTAAATTAGAATTTAAATTACAAAGTTCAAAATAAGTTGATGAATTTCTAGATTCACCCAAACCATTAAAGTTTAATCTAGAAATAAACAACACAAGCAGACCCATAACAAATAAAAAGATATCTAGATGAGAGAAGCATGGGAGAATGGCAAAGTTGAAAGATCCAGAGGGTCCTAGAAGCCTACAAGAAGAACATTATGATGAGCAGATTTGGGCCCAGGGGTCCCGCTCAAACTAAGGCACCAGCCAAGGACAATACAGGCGGTAAACTTTAAACCCCTACCCAGATCTAGCCAATGGTCAGAACATTTTCCACAGTTGAGAGGAGAGTGGGACTGACTTTCACACATACTCTGGTGTCTCATATTTGACCATGACCCCTGGATGGGGAGACCTGGTGGCACTCAGAGGAAGGATAGCAGGCTACCAAAAAGAGACTTGATACCCTATGAGCATATACAGGGGGAGGAAGTCCCTCTCAGTCAAAGTCATAGGGGAGGGGAGTAAGGGAAAAATGGGAGGGAGGGAGGAATGGGAGGATACAAGGGAGAGGATAACCATTGAGATGTAATATGAATAAATTAATAAAATAAAATTTAAAAAAAGAAAAAAACAAATAAAAAGATAGAAACAGTAAAAAACAAACAAACAAACAAACAAAAACCTCTGACAATAAATGAATAAATAAATAAGAAGTCTAAATGGATTTAAGGCAGAATTCTACCAGACTTAAGTAAGACCTATAGCCAATACTTCTTAAATTATTCAAAAATTGAAGCAGAAGGAAAACTTCCAAACTCCTTCTATGAAAGGAAAAGAAAAAAAGGAAAAGACAAGACAAGACCTACAGGCCAATTTCCCTGGTGAACATAGATACAAAATGCAAAAGATGCATAGATGCAATAATAAGTTTTAAACTGAATTCAGGCATATATCAAAAATATCATCTACCATGATCAAGTTGTCTCCAACATCGAAATGCAGGAGGGTTCAACATACATTAAGTTAATAAATATAATAAACCATATAAATGGACCAAAGAAAGAAACTCCATGATCATCTCAATGGATGCAGGAAATGTCTTTCGCAAAATTCAGGATGCCTTTATGAAAAAAGTTCTGGGTAGAGTAGGACTAGAAGGAACACATCTCATCATAATAACAACTATATAAGACAAACCCATAGCCAGCATCATTCCAAATGGAGAAAAACTCAAAGAAATCCATTTGGAGGTGATATGACATTTTACATAAGAAATTCCAAATAGTCCACCAGAAAACTTCTGGAAATAATTGACACTTTCAGCAAAGTAACAGAATACAAAACCAACTTACAAAAAGTGGTAGCCTTTCGACATACCAAGAGCAAGCACGTTACGAAAGAGATCATGGACATTCTCCCACCACTAATAGCCTGAGAGAAAATGAAACACCTTGGAATAAACCCAACCAAAGAGGTGAACAACATCTACAATGAAAACTTTAAATCTCTGAAGAAAATGAGTGATGAGGAAGACACTAGAAGACTGAAAGATCTCCTATGCTCATAGATTGGCAGAACTAATATTATGAAAATGATCATCCTACGAAAACCAATTTACAGACTCATGCACTGCCAGTCAAAACCCCTATGACATTCTTTACTGAAATAGGAAAAAAAATCCTAAAATTCATACGGAACTACAAAAGGCCCTGGATAGCCAAAGCATTCCTGAATAGAGAGAACAAGTGTAGAGGAATTTCCATACAAATGTCAAGATGTATTTCAGAGTCATAGGAATAAAAACAGCACACTACTGTCACAAGAGCAGACATGCAGATCAATGGAACAAATAGAAAACTCAAACGTGAGTTTTCTGATATTTGACAAGGATGCCAGAACTACACACTGGAGAAAAGAGGATCTTCAACAAATGGTGCCGGAGAAACTGGATGTCCACATATAATAGAATAGAATTAGACCCATATCCATTACCCTGAACAAAAATGAACTCAAAATGGACCAAGGACTGTAATGTAAAATCCAAAATGCAGAAACTTCTAGAAGAAAACACAGGTAGTGCCCTACAAGGTATTAGTGTATAAAAGGACATTCTTAATAGAATACCATTCACTCAGGAAATGAAGGCAATAATTGAGTAGTGGGACCTCATAAACCAAACATCTCTTGTGCAACAAAATAGTGCATTGAGCGGAGAGGAAGTTCACAAAATGGGAAAGAACCTTTAAAGTATGTATACGAGCTCATGTGTGCACACACACACACAATGTGTGTGTGTGATATTTGTCATCTGTCATATATATAATAGAGAATTAACATCCAGAATATACAAAGAACTCAGAAAACAAATGGCCCAATTAAAGATGGACTAGGAGTCTGAACAGAGAGTCCTCAAAAGAAGAAATAAAAAAATGGCTAAGAAACATCTTTAAAGGCATCCCTCATCCTTGGTAATTAGGATAATGCTAATTAAAACCTCTTTGGGATAACATGATATCTCAATCAGAATCAGAATTAAGAAAACAGCCAATAACACATGTTGGCAAAGATGCAAAGAGAGGTGAAGCCTCATTCTCTGTTGAGACTGCAAACTGGTGCAGCCACTGTAGAGAAAAGAAAAAAAAAAAACCAAAAAGTAGCTATACCATTGGATTCAGTTACACCACTTCTTGGCATATGCCCAAAGGACTGGATTTCTCCACAGAGACCTGCTCAGCCATGTTCACTGCTGCTCTGTTCACAATAGCTAAGAAAGGGAAACAATCTAAATAGCCCTTTGACTAACAAAGGGATAATGAAAATTGGTGCATAGACACTGTGGAACACTACTCAGTTGTAGAGAAAAATTAAACCATGATCTTTGCAAGTAAGTGAATGAATCTAGAAAAGACCATGTTGAGTGAAGGAGTCCAGACCCAGAAAGGCAAACATCACGGGCTCTCTCTTTTTGGAAACTCCTAGCTCCAAAGCTTCAGATGTGAATTCCTACGTAGTTACTACAGTAGTAACTAAAGAGAAGAGAAAAGTAAGATGTGAACATTGCCAGGATTGGAAGGGGAGGGGGCGGGGTCTAAGGAGCAATAGAGAGGAGATTAGCAGGGCACAAATGATCTAATGGGAAAATGGGCAAACAAGGCAGGGCTCTGGTTAGGGTGGGGAGGGAAATAACTGCAGAAAAAGGGAGGAAGATAAAGCAACAGTTAAGGCTGTCGGAGAGAGTCATAAGAAACCATAGTGTTAACTATCTACCAAAAAAAAGTGAAAACAAAAAAACCTCTAACATACATATGTCCTATGTAAGTGCACATATAATTTAAATAACGCTTTCTCATCTGCGCTGCAATGCTCCCATCCAGAGTCAAAGATCATCTAACAAAACCCCCAACACCAGGCACAAGAAGCACTGTTTTGAATAGTTGGACCAGGTTGTCTAGGAGACTCCCAGAACATGACAGTATACTGCTATTGCCCTTGGACTGAGGGCAAGTTACACAAGTAAGAATACACTGCAACATGGAATGCTGTAGGACGCTGATCAGAAAAGATGGAATTGGTCTCTTCAAGTGCATCCACAAAGCCAAATGTTGTGGCATGTGCCTATGATTTCAGCATTTGGGAAGTCAAGACAGGAGGATGAGGATAGAAAGTCATCCTCAGATACTTTCCTATAATAGCTTATTGCAAAAATAAATAAATAAACACAAACACATACTTGTATGCATGTACTCTCACACAAATCCAAATGGTCATTTTCTGCAAACATTAAATTCAAATATCCATTGTGCAGTTATGAAAGATGACACATAGGGTTCCTAAAACAATGTATGGATCTCTGTCTAGGTATCAGAGGAGTCCAGGCAACAAATATATTAGAAGTAGGCAGTAATGACAGCCTGCCATTATTGGTAGTATAGCAAAATCAATGACCAGGAAGAAAGTGTAATTGACATCCAACCACAGGGACTAAGATGAAGGACTCCAGGCCCAGAAATGGAGTTCCAGGCAAGGAAAGAAGAAACCACGGGCAGCGTTCTGCCTCCTGCACCATAAATACTGGGCAGAGGAAGTAAATTTGAAATAAGATGGTTCAGAGGCTCACAACAAAAAATAACGTACATTGAAATTTTTGACCCAGTAACTACCAGCTGTATGTGTCTCTGGCCCCATTAAATGCCCATTAAATGTGGGTTCACAAAAATGGCATTCATAATTGTCACAGTTAGGGTTTCTATTGCTGCAACGAAACACCATGACCAAAAAAGCAAGTTGGAGAGTAAAGGGTTTATTTGGCTTTCACTTCCATATTGCTGTTCATCGCCAGAGGAAGTCGGGATAGGAACCTGGAGTCAGAAGCTGATGCAAAAGCCATGAAGGGTGCTGCTGACTGGCTTGCTCTCCCTGGCTTACTCAGCCTCCCTTCTTAGAGAACCCAGAACTACCAGGCCAGGGATAGCACCGCCCACAATTGGCTCCGCCCTCTCACATCAATCACTAATTGAGAAACCGCTGTACAGCAGGATCTCAAGAAGGTGGTTCCTCAACTGAGGTTCCTTCCTCTCTGATGACTCCAGCTTGTGTCAAGTTGATACAAAACCAACCAGTACTAACTTTATGTTCATTCCAAAGTATGAACAGAACCAAGGTTAAACATGTTATTCTTTCTCAGGAAGACCGTAGCGGTATGCAAATGACTTCAGTGAACCATGAGACCCTGTCTCAAAAGAAAGAAAACGAAAAGCAGAATTCTAGTAAAATGTCTCTGTTGCAAAGATGATAAACCCTGTGGATGGGTGCTTCTGGGCACTGAAGCCCGCCTGTTAACGTTTCTGAATTTAAGAGAGGATTAAGCTTCAGATGGGGTTAAATTTTCCTATTCCAGAGAATTTACATGTGTAGACTAATCCAAAATGCATTTTTGGGTAGCAAAGATTTTAAGTTCATGGATTCCACATTATATTGTCCATATTCAAACTCCATCTGGACCACTAATTCTAGACCATTTTGCCTAGTTGATATCTCTGGACCTCAGTCCAGTCATTGGAGAACAGGAAATGATGACATTAGGTCATGGCTGGTTTTCTACAGCACAACAGTTAGCTCCATGGCAAGCACTGCTTATCACCAGATTCACTAACCACCTTGAGTCACACACAATGAGCAAAGGAAACACAATGATAATTGAAGAGTACATCCTGGTTCCTTACGATCCTCTCAGTTACTAAAGAAGACTGAATCAAAGCAGACTCCCAGGACAGGTATAGTGACATAAGCCTTTCCCCCCCACCACCACCGCCCCCAGCATACCTGAAGCAGAGGCAGGTGGATCTCTGTGAGTTCGAGGCCAGCCTGGTTTAAGTAGTGAGCTCCAGACCAGCCAAGGCTATATCATGAGACCCTGTCTCAAATGAAAGAAAACAAAAAGCCGAACTCTAGTAAAATGTATCTGTTGCAAAGATGGTAAACCCTGTGGCTGGGTGTAGTGGCTTTAGAGAAAGGAATGGCTGCCTGAGCTCGGGAAATCTTCCTGAAAGCAGTGTCTAAGCTAAATCTTCAAGGATAGTCATTGGATGGCAAGGTTCTTATGGTATGCTTGATATCTTAGTCAATTTTTTTTCCCTTAGGAGGAAAAAAAAAATCCTTTCTAAACATCCTAGCCTATAAAATAATAATGACCAGCTAGAAATTTTTTTTCTCAGAACAGTTAATGTCAACATTTTCTGCAATGCATAGCACGTGTCAAATGAGTATGTTTTGGCCGAGAAATTTTGCCCCCATAATTGAAGGAGAAAAAAAATCATTTGAAAACAAGTGCTAACCTCACGCTGAGTGTCTCAGAGAGGAAAGAGTATACAAATTGTCTAGCTTACACATGGAAAACAACACACTGGCTAGCTCAGAAAATGTCACCAGAACCTTGCCAGTAAACTGGAGCCTCTCTGATAGCCAAAGGTATTCCTTATCCTCTCCTAGCCTCATCACTTAATGTTGTGTTTGGCAATAAACATTTGATGAATTAATACATAAAAAAAGAGAAATGAAGTAACAGCTTTTAGGGAACAGAAAATGATAAATCATCTGATCACTGGGAAGAATAAATACTAACCGCCCTAAGCATGTGTGTGTGTGAAGCTTTGCAGTTAGGACTGTGCATTGGTAACCACAACTTAGTCTCAGGAACTTGTCTTCATTCCATACCTGTTCACCACTTTAACCAGCACTCTCATAGGCACTTGGCCTTCCCGGCACTATTGCAGAAACTGTGGACAGTCTTGTAAGCCAAAAAAGGGGCAAGCCCCTGATTTCCCAAGGGGTGTATTCTAACAATAATCATGTGGCATCTACAACGATTGGTTCTAGGACACCCTTGGATACCAAAATCTCCAGATGGTCAGGCTCTTGTTTACACGTAATCTCCACATATCTTCCCATGTCATCCTCAGACTATATGTAGTGCCTACATTTTATACACATAGTTATTTCGGGTAGGAAATTGTGGCAAGGGGGAAAATGTATATATGTTGAATACAGTTGCACATTTTTAACAGGTGTTTTCCAGTATGGTGAGTTGAGTCTGTATATGCAGAATCCATGAATATGGAAGGCCCACAGTAGTAAAGTGTGATGTTACAGTATGCTGTAAAGTAACATAACGCAACATAAATTCTATTTATGGTAGCATTATCTAATATTGTGTTCCAGATCATGGAGGATGTTTGGGCTGAGACTTGGTCTGAATGAAGCCATTAGTCACCCCCATACCCTCCAGGGTGCTCTTAAATCAGGATAGCCCTTCAGAGCCACACAAGCTTTATCTAGACATCTGGGCTCTTTTGGCTCTGAGGTGAGCCGACCTCACATGCAGGCTGAATGGGCAGGGGTAGCTATGTGACCTTGAGTGCTGTGGCTCTCTTCGGGCAAGGGTGACTCCCGAGGGAGCTGTCAGGTGAAGGCTGTGTCTGGCGACATTCCCAGAGCTAAGGAGTGGGCCTTCCACCTCGACTCTCACACTTGATTTATTATCAGCCTCTCTCTCTGCTTGAATGTCAGCGGCACAAGGGCAAACGTCTTGTTTTTTCTAGACGGCTTGTTAATTTAATGAATTAATGGTAATGCCTAATTATGCCACAGAACACACTCCCAAACCGAAAGTTTCTAATGGATGAGTCAAGTTACAGCACAAGATATCTTTAAATAATTTGAAATGGAACGGGTTCAAAACTTTTATAAATATGTTTCTATAAAGTTTGGTTAAACTGAACAGTGACTTAAGCCTGTCCACATAATTCCAATGGCCATTATTATGGGATGCATTGTGCCTGTCCCCGTCCTCCATTCATGGCAAAGTTCTCATGACGCCAAATGTAATTATTGCAGGTAAGACAATGACTGTGGCCACAGCAGACTCCTTGGAAGGAGCAACCAGGAGTGCTGCCACCTTGATTTCCGACCCTTAGCCTTAGAGCTGTGGAAGAATCAACGGCTTCGGCTTACTTCAGTGCGGCTTACTTTGTTCTAGCATTCCTAACAAAGGACATATGTATCACACCTGAAAAAGGTGCCCAGCAAAAGCACAGCATAGCAATTACATATAAACTTGGGTACTGTCTTCACTGCAGTGACTATTGCTGTATTGAACAAGCATGACTAAAAGCAGCATGGGGAGGAACGGGTTTACTTGGCTGCACGTCCACATCGCTCACTGCTCGTTATTGAAGGACGTTGGGACTGGAACTCAAGCAGAGTAGGACACTGGAGGCAGGAGCTAATACAGAGGCCATGGAGGACTGCCACTTAGAGGCTTGCTCATTATAGCTTGCTCAGCCTGCTTTCTTATAGCGTGCAGGACCAGTAGGCCAAGAGTGGCTCCACCCACAATGGGCGGGGCTCTCCTCCATCAGTCACTACTGAAAAAAAAAATGCCCTACAGACATGCCTATAGCCATTTGGAGGCTTTTTTTTTTTTTTCTCCCAATTGATGTTCTGTCCTCTCAGATGACTCTAGCTTGTGTCCCACTGACGTGAAATTCGCCAGCACAGACACCATTTAACAATGATGGCTTTACGTTTGTGTTTTAAACAATATTTCTGATGGTAATTGGCGACTCAGTCATTGCCTGTCCGTCATAAAGCTAAGCAGCCAGACATGCACTTTTGACATCTTATTGTTGTTGGCTGCCTGAGACGTTTCTCAAGGTGCTTATCTATTTAGTAGGCATTGATTCGGTTTAAACAAGTACAATCTGTAAATCTACTGTCTGGACTCTGTTTCACATGGCAAAAATCTGAAAGCAAACAAAAGAGCAGGAACAGCAGCCCTTTTCTGCCACCTTCTATCTTATGGGACTCCCGTTCTCTGGAAAAATTCCACACTATTCAGGACAAACAAAAAAACAAAAACCAGAAAAACAAACAAACAAACCCCAGCCTGACATACATGTCAAGGGGGGGGGGGTGCCAATCATTCTACGTGTCCAGTAAACTTCATTTCCTTCTTACATTATTAGGCAAAAATAAATCATAGTCACAGAGTTTTCTCTCCAGACCTCAGTGATTGTCTGTAACCAACCTTTGGGTGCATATGCACCAGCCTTGGAAACCATTCTACCTCAATAAACAAAGGGAACAGCTGTTTCTTGAATTACCTCTTAAGACAAAAGCCATCTCTGCCCTCGGTTCTATTATGTGTAGAATTAAGCAGGTCATAGGTGACCTATCGTTCTGAAATACCTTTTGAACATTAAATGCCAGCACTCAGCTTCATTATTCAGTGACATTCTCTGTCCTGGGGTCATAGCACCCTGAACTGCCCTGATGTGTACCTCTCTTCAGCAGGGACAACATTGTGAAATTGCTCACTATTTCATCAAGAAACCCATTTCCTGGTGTTTGAACACTGGCTCAACCCAGAACATCTAGGTATATTAGTCATATAGTACTTTTTTCTTTTTTTGGTTTTTGGACACAGGGTTTCTCTGTGTAGCCTTGACTGTCCTGGACTCACTTTGTAGACCAGGCTGGCCTCAAACTCACTGTGATCCACCTGCCTCTGCCTCCCGAGTGCTAGGATTAAGGGCGTGCGCCACCACGCCTGGCTACGAGGTAGTTCTTTTAGTAGATATTTTGTTCTGTAACTTCCCATATGTGAGCCTACTGCAGTCTCTATTCCGTAAACTGTCTACTTCCATAGATAAGAAGTAGAAGTTTGTGAGCTACATTCTCATCAGCCTGTTCCTTTCCCCTTAGAACAAGCAGAAATTCTCTTGCGTTTGTTGTCATGGTCTTTCGAATTATGATAATTTCCCAATGGAGTCAACTCTTTGAAAAAAAAATCCTTTATGGGAAATCTAAGGGTTGCAATGAAGCTCATGCAGAGCACTGTAAATAGTTCATTTCTCTTATTCTGACGTCTACAGATCTGCATGCTTGAAGCTCACCTTGTCAGAAAGGTGAGTACGTGTGCTTATACAGACACACAGCTGAAGGCCAGTTTTAGTCATATTTCTAACCAGTTTAGCGCTGCTCTGGGCTCCTGGACAGGTTTGCTTTTCAGGCAGGGAACTTCCTAGAGGCTGTTGCTATTCCCAGCTTGCCTGTTCTCCCAAGATTTGTCTAGAGCCACTCATCCTCTGAGACTGGAGAGGGGAGAGCAGGTAGTCAGCTCCTGGGCAGGAGGAGGGGCGGGCACTCATTCCACATGCTGCACCAGAGAGAAACGCTTCATTGTTTGCTCCCAATCTCAACACCCTGCCAACGCCAGCACTAAAGCCATCATGTACAACGATGCTTCCCAAGGGGAAAGAAAATCATGGCACCAAGAAAATCTCTCTGTTTTTAAACTTCTGACCTTATTCAGTATTCGAGAGAACAAAAACTGTCAACAGTTTTAAACGTGTTGAACAGAGTGAGCCAAAATTAACTCTCTGCGCCAAGTCTTGGCTGTCTAACTCAAATGATTTTCTAATTACTTTTTGCAAAGGCCAATAAGAACAACAGAGGTTTTACCAATTCATCAAGACATAGAAAAAAAACAAAGAATTTCCTAAGCAGGAGCTGCTAACATTCTAGACCAACACATTACTGCCTGTGACTGAGCATTTCCAACATAACACTAATAGCACCATTAGTATATTTCTTCGCTGATATGACTATTTAACTTTTTTTAAATCTATATTTTATTTATTTAATCTTGATTTTATTATGTATTTTATTATATGTACATGGATACTTTTCAGGCGCATATGTACAGGTGTCATGTCCATACCTGATCAGAGTTACAGATGTTTGTGAGCCACCGTGGGTTCTGGGAATCAAACCTAGGCCCTCTGCAAGACGAACAAGTGGTCTAAACCACTGATCTATCTCTCTAGCCTATTATTTAACTTCTTTTTAAAATTTGTTTTTTAGTTTTTCCAGACAGGGTTTCTCTGTGTAGCCTTAGCTGTCCTGGACTGCCTTTGTAGACCAGGCTGGCCTCGAACTCACAGCAATCCGCCTGCTTCTGTCTCCTGAGTGCTGGGATTAAAGGCATGCGCCACCACGCCCGGCACAACTTCTTACTGTGTACTTTGATGCAGCCTTTTCTTACTGCCACAGGAAACTGCCAAGAAGAGTTTGGGTAATTTTTTCTTTTTTAAAAAAATTACTTTAAAAAAATGGAGGTTCAACTAAATATTAAGGTATTTTGACCATAGTCACAGGCTATTAGCAAATAGAAAATTAGAAGGTAAATAATTATATCTCTCTTGTGTCAATAGCCTACGTTAGCCTCTACATCCAAAAGGCAAGAGTCCTGCCAATATGGAAGAATGTGTTCCTCTACATCTATTTATACAACGTCCAGAGAGTATAGTAATTCCGTGTGGGAGGTTTCGTTAGGGTTTTGTTTTTGCTTTCCTATTAGAAGCTTTTAAAACAATGTTTTTGTTCCTTCCTTCGGCTCTGTTAACACTCTTTGAAACCCTAATGGCATCCAGTGAGACATGCTCATATTAATTATGTAAACAAATTGATTCTAAACCTAAAAGAACAGTCATAATTGATTAATATGATGATGGTTCCATGGGTGGTTCTGATGGTTAATGAACACTAAGCAAAAAAAAAAAAACAAAAAAAACAAAACAACAACAACAAAAAAAACCCACAGATCCATCACTGCTAATTGAACTCAGGGTGAATTATGAATTATGAGTTTGCACTAACCTGTTTTCCCTTTCGGTTTTGATAGTTCTATTTTTAAAAGTTTTCCCTACTTCACTTTAAAGACAGTCTTTTTAGTTGTGCTTTTTTTTTTCTTTTCTTTTTTTTTTTTTTTAAGATTTATTTATTTATTATGTATACAGTGCTCTGCCTGCATTTACACCTGCAGGCTAGAGCATCAGATCACATCATATGTGGTTGTGAGCCACCATGTGGTTGCTGGGAATTGAACTCATGACCTCTGGAAGACCAGGCAGTGCTCTTAACCACTGAGCCATCTCTCCAGCTCCCTTTTTTCCTTTTCTTTTCCTCCCCCATTTCAGCGGAAAAACAACATAAAGAAAATATCAGGTCGCCTGAGTATTTCCACCTGAGAAATTACAGCAATTTTGTTCCTGTCTCCAGCACTCAGATGCTGCTCCTTCCTGTTTAGGTTGGATGACTTCCTTGCGGGGCTGAGTGTAATCCTCTGAGCGCGCCTCCGCTCACATTCTCCACCATGTGTGGTCAATTAAATCCCGGCAGTATAGAGGCGGTCTCATCTAAACAAGCGCACTTCCTGGGACGCTGGGGTCTCGTGTCTAGTCACTAAATATCGCTGGAGGTTGGTGGGTACACGGTTTCTTTTCAATAGCTTCAGCACAGAACACATCTAGGTAGGTAACACCCCCACCTCTACCTCACTTGGCAGCCAGTCACTCTTTTTAGAAACCACACTGCTTTCATTAAAGATCCCAGGCACTCCTACTCATCATAGGGATTGCCTTTATCTTCTGCAAATGCTTTCATGCAAATGTGCACCTGGGTTTTAAAATGAATGCAACAACCAACCAGGAAAGCCTATGTAAAATTGTCTCTAGCAAAATAACAGTGGAACACAAAAGAGACGCCCAGGAGAGAATCATGGAAAAAAAGGAGAGTCAAATGGTGAAAAGATGTTTTGAACGTATTGTAATAAGAACTTACATTGTTGCTAATAGTGATTTTTAAATATAAAGCAGTTTTTAAATATAATAAGATAATGTGATAATCTGTGGCTCCTCTTTGAAAAGTCCTTATCACCTGAGTTTTTTTTTTTTTTTACAAAGAAACCAGAAATAGACACTGGGGGAAAAAAAAAGAAAGCATGTTCAACAAATGATACTGGTCAAACTGCATGTCTGCACATGGAAGAGTGCAAATAGATCCATATTTATCATCCTATACAAAGCACAAATCCAAATGGATCAATGACCTCAACACAAGGCCAGTTAGCCTGAATCTGATACAGGAGAGAGAGGGGAATAGTCTTGAACTCATTGGCACATAAAATGTGTTTTTGAACAGAACACCATTAGCATAGGCACCAAGGCCAACAATTAATAAACAGGACCTCATGAAAAGCTTTTGCATGGCAAATAAAATCATCATTCAGACAAAGTGGCAGGCTACAAAATGAGAAAAGTTTTGTTTTGTTTTTTTTTGTTTTTTTGTTTTTTTACCAATTGCACATCTGATAGAGAGCTAATATCTAAAATATATAAAGAACTGGGGGGGAAAAAAAAGCTAGACGTGAAGAAAATAACCCAATTAAAAACCAGGAACCAGAACTAAACAAAGGATTCTCAAAAGAAGAGACATGAATGGCTGAGAAACACCTAAAATGTTAAGCATCCTTAGCCATCAGGGAAATGCAAATCCTTTGAGATTTCATCTTACACCTGTCAGAATGGCCAAGGTCAATAAAACAAATTATAGTTCAAGCTGGTGAGGATGTGGGGTCAGGGGAGCACTCATTTATTGCCAATGGGAGTGCAACCTTGTACAGGCATTATGAAAATCAGTGTGGTAGTTCCTCAGACAGCTGGAAATAAACAACCTCACAATCCAGTTATAGCACAGTTATAGGCACATACCTAAAGGACTACATGCCCCACTACAGAGACATATGCTCACTCACATGTACTGTTGATCTATTCAAAATAGCAGGAAATTTGAAACAACCCAGGTGTCCATCAATAGATGAGTGGGTAAGGAAAACGTGGTAGATTTACACAATGGAGTATAAGGAAAATCACAGAGAAACTGATGGAGCTAGAAAGAAATTCATCCTGAGTGATGCAACCCAGACCCAAAATGACAAATATGGTATATATATTCTCTTATATGTGAATGTTAGCTTTTTAAGCCCTCAATAGCCATGCTACAATGCATATAACCACAGAGATTAAATATAGATTAAGGGACTAGGAAGGAGAAATAAATATGGAGTTACGGAAGGACAGGGGTCTGGAGACCGGAACAGGAGAATTAAGTGGAGCTGAAAGGGGAGTACAGGAAGAAATATGTGGAGGGGCAACTAAAGCTTAAGGCCATTTGAGGGGTCACATGGAGGCAGGTTCTTAAATATATGCAAATATAGCCAGGCAAAGTGGCACACGCATTTAATCCTAGCCCTTGGGGGAGGGGGGCAGAAGCAGGCACATCTCAGAGTTCGGGACCAGCCTGGTCTACAGAGAGAGTTCCAGGACAGCCAGGGCTACTACACACAGAAACCCTGTCTCAAAAAACAAAGTATATGAAATACATATAATATACGCATTTCATAGGCATATATGAAAGAAACCTAATGGAGTCAGCAAATAACAGGGGAGTTAAAGCCCCGGTCACCAATTGGACCCACCAGTGCCAAGAATGAGTTCTATCTAATTTAGTTGTTGGCTCAAGGGGCCCCAAGGAAACCTCTAAACAACTCAGGCAGTTGCCCAGTGTATTCATGGTTTTCTAGAGGAACAGAACTGATAGAATGAGTGTGTGTGTGTGTGTGTGTGTGTGTGTGTGTGTGTGTGTGTGTGTGTGTGTGTAAGGGATTTGCTAGAGTGGGTCATGAGCTGTGCTCTAGCCAGCTTAACAATGGCTGTGGAAAATTCCAAGAATCCAGTAGTTTTTCAGCCCATGAAGCTGGATGTCTTCAGTATCTGCCAGAATCCGGAAGAAGTAGACTCTAATGCCAATGAAGGACTTGCCAGTGGGAGCTAAGGCAAGCAATGAGCAAAAGCTTCTTTCTTCCACATCCTTTATACAGGCCACCGTAAGAAGGTTATGGCCCAGATTTAGGTAGGCCTCCCCATCTCAAAAGATCTAGATTAAAGGTGGGTCACGCCATTTCAAATGGCTTAATTAAGAAAGAAATCCTCTAACCGGTGTTAATTCTAGTTGTTGTCCTGTTGAATACCATCAATAGGCATCGTAAAAGTCCGCCCCTCCCAACACTGTGATTTCTTTCTTAGCTTGTTGGCTTAAGGGCATCAGAAACCCAAAGTGGCCAAGGGGAAATCTGAGCTTCCAGCTCAATGGGACGTTTGTTGCATCTCTTGGCAGGAGTTCCCCCTGCTCTGGAACCAGAACTTCTAGGCCAGCAGAACTTAAGGTCGTGGGAACAGGAACACAAAACAACACCAAGGCTATTGGTTGCTATTCACAAGAATGAGGGGAAGGCCTTATTGAAAGAGAGGACTGGACATCACAAGTACCCATCTCTCTCCAAGAAAAAGCCAACTCCAAGTGACAACTATTTGAAAAGGAAAACACAGTTTCTCTGATGGAGTCTCACTGGGTATATAAACCACACATAAGGGCAAGGCCCCATCCTCCACAGTACAAGACCAACACAAAACAAACTTCATGGTAATTTTGGAGGTTTTTTTTTGTTTTGTTTTTTGTTTTGTTTTGTTTTTGCCTTACCAGTCTTTTGCTTATATATTATGGTTTCTAATTTTGTGTTTTTATGGGTTGGTGGATGCATTCACGAACTGGAATGTCTGTTTAAATGTGCTTGAGATGGTTCCAGGATAGCCAGGGCTACACAGAGAAATCTTCTCTAGACCCTCCCCCCATTGTAAAAAAAAAAAAACCCTAAGATGTAGAGTGATAGAAGAAAGCTTCAATATTCAAATATGTGTGTATACATGTATACAAACCACATACACACACACACACACACACAGACACACTGTGCGGTTTAAGATGTTGAGGCAAAAAAAGAAAGAAAGACTTTGGGGCTTTTGCACACGTATATTTATGCATATTTAATTTCAATTGTATGTTTTGATTGTTTGGTTGGGGTTTTTATTTTTCTTTGTTTGTTTCATTTGGTTTTGTGAAACATTTCTCTGTATAGTCCAAGCTGGCCTTGAACTTTGTGCAAGTCTTTCTGACCAAGTATGGGGTTGCAAGCATATGCCACTTTTCCTGACTTACTTGTTATTTTTTTATCTTGGTAAAAAGCATTGCTGTCATAAGCAAGCTGCTGGAACACAGCCCACGTGTGGCTTGCCAATGCTTCCCAGAGGAATGAAATTTCCTACAAAATTATGTTTCTAGTAGAATCCCAAACTCCTCAGAAAAATTTACCCTGAAGAGTTTAAGATGGTCTATTATACCTGGTTTAAATGACAAAATACTAAATAAGAATAAAGCTCAGATAGGAGACATTATTATCTTTTTATACAGTTTTTTTAAAAAAAGCAAGGCATAGTGTGCATGCCTTTAATCCCAGCACTGGAGA
The DNA here is from genome assembly GCF_903995435.1 of Acomys russatus. Classification (NCBI taxonomy): domain Eukaryota; kingdom Metazoa; phylum Chordata; class Mammalia; order Rodentia; family Muridae; genus Acomys; species Acomys russatus. The sequence continues at coordinate 21,914,825 of NC_067167.1, read as the reverse complement.
GGCAGAGACATGCAGCTCTCTCTGAGTTTGAGAGCAGCCTAATCTGCATAGTGAGTTTTAGGGCAGTCAGAGCCACATAGAAAGATGTGGTCTCAAGCAGATAAACAAAGCCAGATAGCTTATCCAAAATACAGCCACTCCTAGCACTTAGATTTAAAGCTGTCTAATTGGACTTATCAATAAAAGGAATTCATGCCCAGTAATGTAAAGCTAGCCAACTACCAATGGCTGGTAAGGCCATGATCCTGAAAGGAGAACCTACGACAGCCACTTTTCCAAACCAGTATCATACCTAACTTCGTTCTAAATATTCATCCATGTTTCCGCATGTAAGTGCAGTTTTCATACCCCATCAAAGATGCTTCTTTTTGCAGCAGGCAGAGACCATTCTAGGAATCCACAACTGATCAGAAGGTAGAGAACCACTGACCATATATCCTGCACAAACTGGTACATCTTCAGCACACGCCCTGCTACACCTAAGGCTCAGGGAAACTCTTGTAGAAAGATTGTAAGAGCCAGAAGACCAGCTCATCTGCTGGAGATAGTGTCCTCTATATACGACCGTGAAGTCTCAGCAATATGGTCGCCTAAACAAGACCTGCCCAATGGGAACATCACTCGACACTCCAACATGGATGGGAATTATCACAGTGTCCTATGCCTAGATGAAAGACTACAGGCAATTAGTACATGCTGAGAAACGGACATTTTGTCTCCTCTAGAGATAAGCTCCCTAATAGGTTAAGCAATCCTAGTGGTCATCCCTAAACACTAAATGTCATTGGGTTTTATCTTTATGCATTTATAAGCATGAAACAATAACGGAAGAAGAGGTTAAATATTTGAGGCGGGGTGTGGTGGAGACATGGAGAGAGATGGGAGGATGCTAATGATGCAGAATTTCATGGATGAAATTCTAATAAATAAATAAATAAATAACTTAATCTACAAACAGAATGTCAAGCTGTGACATTCTTCCAATTTTAGCATAGATCTTGGTATAAAAGATATTAAACTAGCTGGGTAGTGGTGGTGCATGCCTTTAACCCCAGCGCTTGGAAGGCAGTGGCAGGCAAATCTTTATGAGTTCGAGGCCAGTCTGGTCTACAGATATAGCTCCAGGACAGCCAGGGCTACACAAAGAACCTTGTCTCAAAAAATCATATATGTATATATTATATATATATATATAACTAGAGAAATGTAGCTCTCAGAATCATGGAAACATATAACGAGTCTACATTCTTCAACAGGAAAACAATATCATACATGAGGGCAAAGCCATGCCCGCAGACCCATTACTCAGGGCATTCTCCATCCTGTCATATGTTTTTATTAAATCCACAATTAAGTAGATGGCTAGCTAGACATGTTCCCATTTTGTGACTAAGTTAGATCTTATATGAAAAAGTGCCATTTTCACTAACATATTCCAAGTTTTTTGAACTCAGAAAAGTGTCCTACATTGATTATGGTAAAATAAATAAATAAATGAAATTAAATGATAGAAATATTTATGCAGCCACTCTTTCGATACGCATCTCTCTTACATTTCTCGGCGTTTGCTTGTTAGATAATTAAATTTATCCCATAACCTTATACAATTTGATTATGGGGGGGGGAAGCTATAGCAGTTATGTGGTTAAACTCCAGTCAGTTCCTATAATCATGCACTGCCTCGTCATGGGGGGCAAATGCCCCACCTTCCCCTTCAGCTGTCCAGTTCTGATTGGTTGGTAATGATGACTCTTGTAGAGTGTATGCTTGACATCCGTTCCATGTTGTCCACATCCCATTAGAGAAGAAGGAAAGAGAGATGAGGCTACAGCTCAGTGGGGAACATTTGATTTGCATGCACAACACCCTAGGTTCAATCCCTATTTCTACCAGGAGGAAGGGAGGGGGGCAAGGGAGAAAGAGAAAGGAAGGAGTATAAAATTGCTTTTGAATCCACTTTTTTTTATAAGTTACATGCATTTTTCTTAATTACTTGAATATGTTTTACCTGGAAAGTAACTGCTGAATAACATCACAGCCACCACAGAGTTCTGCATGGAAAACAAGGGGGAGTTAGAAATTCCTTCCGCTCACAACGTTATAACTTTTGGCAAGTAAATATAGTTTTGGTGCAAACCCAGCTCTCAGCAACGTTCTCATTAACGTCCTTGAGCTCTAACTACTCTGTGGGTATAAACTGCAGTTAGCAGGGGATTAAATCAGCCATAGTAGCAGCAGAAGTTGTGTGTTCTGACATCTCTACAATGGTGCAGTGACTGCTTCATGGCAGTTGCTTCTTTTGTTGTTGTTGTCATTTGGGGGGGGGCATTGTTTTGCTTTTTTGAAGCAGGGTTTCTCAGTGTAGTCCTGGTTGTTGTAGAACTCACTCTGTAGACCAGGTTGGCCTAATGCTCAGAGATGCACCTGCCTCTGCCTCTGCCTCTCAAGTGCTGGGATTTAAAAGTGTGTGCCACCACTGCCTGGCATTCCTTTTATTTACATTCTATAAACTGTGACCTTAGCTGATCTAATGCTGTAACAGAAGCTCTTGTTAACACAATGGGAATAGCACCTAGGATGTGTCTATGAAGATCCCGGACCACTGACTGTTCTGCTTATGGTAACGTTGAGCACAGAACCATTTTTTAACGTTCTTCTGTATGCATCACTTCAAGGAAAGATGACAGGTATAGCAATGCAAGTGTTGCTCTGCTGCTTCCCTGCTAGGTGTGAGACAGCACTTTGCCCTGTGAAATCAAAGCAAATAATGATACAGAGTCAGTTCCAGATTTACAGCTCAAACCCAGAAGGTTGACGCTAACTGAGAAGTCTCCAGAATTGGATCCAATTTTCAATTTAAATGAGTCGAGCAAACTACGCATCTCAGGCCTCATAGATCTCCAAATTTAACTTGAAACCTGCTCCCTCTTTCCAGATGGCTCATGTAGTGGGAGTGGGGAGCGGGGGGGACAGAATTAGCAGGCAAACCCAGAGAGACACAGTTCCCCGGCATCCAATGTTGTCTACCTCACAGACAGCTTTTATTGAAGCCGGTGTTAGCAAGCAGAATGGCACAGGTAAGCACCGTTTCAAGTCTTAAACCTTTGGGAATTCCCCCTCATAAAGTTACTAAACTGGATTCTCTCCCCCTCGCCCCCCCCCCCCGCAAATTAAAAAAAGATAGATTTGTTGATAACAGAAAAGAAAAAGACGTTGTCAAGAAAATATCTACAAGCTTCTCCCTCTCCACCATTTCAGTGTTTGTCTCCTATTTATGGATGAGATGTGCGGCTCAAGGGTTCAGTACCTGCACAGCAACTGTAAGGCTTTCAGCTGGATCCCTCGCACCACAGTCCATCAGTGCATTTGTGTCATTTCTTATGAAAGCATTAAGTCAAGATGTTGGGCTTTTACAGATGACAAATCACCTGTCCTTCTCCCTCAGCATCTCTGTGGGAAACGGTGTGTTAAATCAGATCAAAAGACATAAAAGGAAAATGAGTGAAAGAAAGAAGATGGCAGCTAAGACATGGACTTTTTTTCCTCTTCAAATCTTCCAGCACTTTAAGATCAAAAACCCTTATTAAGTCTTTCCACCCCCTTTCCCGCTATGATTCCCGAGCCAGCACAGGGTGTTTGCTGTGAGACTTCTTCTAGAAACGTCAGAGAAGCAGCACTGATGAAGTCTCACCAGCATGGCTCCTAAACAGGTCCTGAACAAGGACAGTTCCAGTAGACATGCTAACAGGAAATGAGGAGATCTAGTCAGACCTCAACCCTAGACAGACAGCTACAGACAGCTAAGGAATACTGACGCTGGGAGAAACAGTCTTCCCAAGGAAGAACAGTCAAATTGCCTGTCCAAAACAGTAGTCAGCCCTGAAATAATCATAACATAAAAGTAACAGTATACAGTCTAAGTGGGTTGTACTCATACGTTTAGAGGTGTGGGTGTGTGTGTGTGTGTGTGAGAGAGAGAGAGAGAGAGAGAGAGAGAGAGAGAGAGAGAGAGAGAGAGAGAGAGAGAGAGAGAGAGAGAGAGAGAGAGAGAGAGAGAAAGTAACAACAATTTTAAAATACAGGTCATAAATTTGAGAAAGAATGCGGAGAGGCACATAGGAAGGGTGGAAGGGAGGAAAAGGCAGAAATGACATAATGATATCAAAGACTTAACTTTAAAGACTAATATATAAATATGTAAGCATATTATATATATATTTAACTTTTTCAGGTATGGAGAGAAGGCTCGGTCTTTGTCTTGCAGAGAACACTGATTTCGTTCCCAGGATACACATGGAGCAGGCTCACACTGACTGTAAGTCCGGTTCCAGGGGCTCTAACAATCTCCTCTGGCTTCTGCAGGCTCCCTCTCACACACGGTACCTATACAGGTAGGCAGGCAAACACATATGCATCAATAAAACAGTATCTACGTTTTTAACTTTCTCATGAAGTTTTTGGTAGATATGTTCTGTAGAGGAAGCAGAAAGTGCAGGCAGTGGAGATACATAAGAGCATCGGCAGCAAGATGCTTAATGCCGGCATAGTGCCTGTTTTCTAGACTCTTCAGACCATGGGTTTTTTTGTTTTTTGTTTTTTGTTTTTTTTTTCTATATTTTATGTAACGTTTCCCCAATCATCATATCTTTAGAAGCCAACAAATCAGAGCACCAGGGCATTGAAAACTGTCCTCCAAATGAGTGCAATTTGCTTCTTCGTGGGTGACCAACTACATCTAGATGCCTCTGCAGCTTCAACTGCCTCAGACCTCTTTCCTCCATTTCATCCCCCAGCCAGGCTGGCTCCAACCTTGAGATCCTCCTGCGCGCTGAAGTCACAGGCTCGCACCCCACATTCAGCTTTTCTTTCTTTCCATCTTCACACCCTCCTTTGACCTCAGAGCACTGTGCTCTTTGAACAATGTAGATAATAAAAAGATACGTGTTGAAGCTCACTCGCCTGAGGGTAAAAAGCACATCACATATTCGTAAATGCGCACCGTAGTCTCAGAATCCGCACACACCTGGCTGCTTGCGAGTCAGTACGACTGCTGTGGAAATCTGTCTCAGTGAAGCAGCAGTGCTGAACACACGCGTACTCTCTGACCCAGAATTCTGCATGTGTATATACACTCACCAGAAGACAAGCCGGAGAGTGCTCGTAATGGTCTAATTCATAAAACAAAAACTTGGAGCCAACCCAAATATCTAGCAACAGCAGAACGGACCAAACACTTGTATAATTGAATGCTATTGAAAATGTGAAATAAAGGAAATTGCTGCTGCACATAATGTGAATGACTCTCATAACTATAATGTTCAGCAAGAGAAGCAATTACAGAAAGGGGTGTTATAAAGAGAGATGTTTTAAACACTGAATATGTGCTTTAAAAAGGAAGAAAAGAGCAATCAGTGGCAACTTGCAGAAGTTAATAACTAAACCAAAGCATGAATGAAGGTTCTGGGGTATTAATAACAGAGTGGGTTTTTTTTGTTGTTGTTGTTTTGTTTTTTTGGCTTTTCTTTTTTTCTTTTTTGGTTTTTCAAGATAAGGTTTCTCTGTGTAGCCTTGGCTGTCCTAGACTCGCTTTGTAAGCCAGGCTCACCTTGAACTCACAGAGATCTACTTACCTCTGCCTCCTGAGTACAGAGTGCCTGGCTCTAGAGAGTATTCTCAAACTAGAGGCTGGTCATCTCAGATAACACTCCACAATTCACAGAGTTTAAAAATCAGTACATATTGTTATTCTCACGAGATCATGGAGGCCCCAACTGTCTCTGCAGGGTGAAGAATTGGGCCAGCCACAGCAGGTTTAGGCGAGGAGCAGGAGGTGCTGGTGAAAGTGCCGGAGTCCAGTAGTCTAACACTGGATTCTCCAATGGGTCAGAACAGAAGAAAACGAACAATTCAGGTTGGAAGCAGAAAATTCGCCCACCCCCCCCCCTTTCACCTTTTTGTTCTATTTAGGCCCCTGCATTGATGAAGACTGTTTTATTCAGCCCAATGATTTAAATTATAGTTTCTCTGGGAAACGCCCTTAGGGACATACCATATAATACTGTTTTACCAATTACTTGGGTCTCCGCTAGTCCATTCAAGTTGACACATAAATCAACCATCATAGTATGTAAATTATAAGATTTTAAAGACCATGTTAGCACTTTAATAAACTTTGCTTCTCCTTGGAATTACTCACAAGTTCACATAAATTGTATTTCTTATAATTAAACTTACCATCAGAATGCTCAAACTACCATTGGATATAATACAAATTATTTCATGATATCAACATTCACCACGCAAACTTCTGACAGTGATGCTAAAAAGCAAAGACTGCATGTGAGGGCTGGAAGTGGTAGCTCGGCCTGCAAACTTCTTGCTACACAGATATGGCGACCTGAGTTCAATCCCCCACACTTACTGCTAAAAAGCCAAATGTGATTATATAACCTTATTCATCCCTGCTCTGGGGAGGTGGATCCATGAGAGCCACTAGCCAGCTGGGCTATTCTAATCAGCTAGTCCCAAGTCAATGCAAGACCTTATTTCCAAAAACAAGATGGATGGTACCTGAGGTTGACATCTGCCTTCACACACACAGACATCTTGCATACACACACAAACACACACACACACACATCACACACACACAAACACACACACACACCACACACACACACACATCACACACATATACAGGACATAGATAGATGAGAGAGAGATTGATAGATTGATAGATAGACAATAGTTTTAAACAAGAATTCAAAAGATTATACATGGCAATGAACTAATAGTTTTAAGTAGAGATCTTGGACTTCAGTCTCTGGAACAGTGAGAAAACAAGTTTCTATTCGTAAAACACATCCAGGCTGTAACTCTCCATTAACACAGCAGGTTCCAATATAAAAGTATTCACAAATAACTGCATTTTCGTTGTCTCAGGGCTGTCGCTGTGACTCCATTCAAGCAAATATTTATTAAAACCTAACATCCTAATATTTTCAAGTTATGATAGATTAAAATCTCATACTGAGTTTTATAATGACTGAGGCATGCTTCCTATAATCCAAAATATGAGACAAACATTCATAGGTTATAGGGTTGTACCTTCGTGACACCTAGAATATTGGATTTGCTGCAGCCTGTAATTGTGCTATTACAACCATGGTTATTTTCTATCATGTCAATCAGCAAGAAAAAAGGAAAGGAATCGCAAAGATCGCTTTTCCTTCTGTTTCCATGGACACAGGTTTATAATTTTATATGAAAGTCAAAATCTGTCATTCTCATTAAGTCTGTTCTTGGAGATACTTTGCCAACAGCTTAGACTAATGCAGTAAAATAATTAGGAACCAAAGAAGAAAATGCATAAAATAAAGGGAAGGAAATGAGCCCCTTCTTAAAGATATGAACAACTAGGAAGTAGCCATGGAGCACACCAGTGTCTGGGGAGCTAGAAATGGATGGAAGGCACCAAAGCCCTTGCTGAGTTTGAGTGTTGTGGAGTATTGGATAGGCTTTCACTGTACAACATGCATATAGTCTGCTTTTAAGATCAGAAACGCCAGGCAGTGGTAGCACATGCCTTAAGTTCCAGCACTCGGGAGGCAGAGGGAAGCAGATCTCTGTGAGTTCAAGGACTGTACCAACCCACTCCGGCACATCAAGTCACATCAGGACTTCCGCTGCTACATGCGAAGGACACTGTCAAATTACAATTGGTAGATTAAAAACACAAAAACAAAAACTCAAGGGAACTGCTCTTCTCAAATAATATATTCAAATTTTAAAATAAATATATATGAACTCAAAGCTAAAGGAAACTATGTATTATAAAGAATTCTGAAGGGTCTACTTCACTAATGCTATATGCTTCTAATAAGTCTTGTTAATAAGTCCCTAAAATGTTTGCTGTGGAATCAGCTCTGCATTAATATGAACTGCCTACCTGGCTGCGTTTTATTAGAGCATATTAATTGTACAAAATAGTAAGATTCATTATGACATTTTCAAAATTGCATTTTACACACTTTACTCATTGGCCTCTATTTCACCTCCTCCTCTCTCTTAGGTCTCCCCCACACCCACCATCCCATTCTACTTTCATGACCTTTCCTCACCCTGATTTAATGTGTGAGAGAAAGCCTGAGAGAGAGAGAGAGAGAGAGAGAGAGAGAGAGAGAGAGAGAGAGAGAGAGAGAGAGAGAGAGAAAGCCCAAATCTGACCTATTCACTTAACATGATATTTTCCTTTTCCTGCAAGTAAGATGATTTCATTCATTATAGAAAAATAATACCTCACTGTGTATAGATATCATATTTTCTTTATCCTTTCACCCACTAACAGACACCTACTGTGACTTGTGCCGCAGTAAGCATGAGTGTGCAGGCTGAGTTGAATACTCTCCTTTTAATGGTGCGAAGTCATCTAATACGGATCTACAGTGCATTTGCAAAATCCCTTCACCTTCATTATATAGCATAGCCTAATCAAAGGAGTGAAATCCATCATGTTTACAACCTGCCACAGGCAAAAGTTGGAGAGTAAGTGGCTTCATACACTAAGAAGTGGGGACCTTGTTGCCCAGTCATAGGTAAAAACTACACCTTCACTTGACAGGTAGATACCAGTAGATTCTTATTGCAATACTGAAGTCACAGCTGTACTTAATTAACAGTCCAAATACTCAGCCACAAGAGCATCATTACACATTTTTAGTTAGATTTAATAGCTACCATACATATAGACTTTAATTAAAGGTAGCCATGGTAACTGGAAATTTCATTACAGTCTAAGTAACACTGTTTTTCCCCCCTCTAAGTATCATCCCAGTCTTGAGAAATTGTGCTATTAAATTTGTGAGAAATTAGATTTGAAAGTGTACAGGATACATTTTACATATTTACATAGAAAGGTTGCTATTTAAAATTAACAGAAAAAAGTTCATCAATAGCTTAATAAAGACCAAATACTGTTCAGATGCTTGTGCGTAAGAACCACTCCTTATTTAGAGACTACGAACGATCTCACTCTCCACACAAATACATGTGTGTGTACACGTGTCTATAGACAAGTCAGAGGTTCCTATTCATTCAAACTGAGGCCTGGTCATCGTTGTAAGCTGCACAGTTGACCTGTGAAGCAAGAATTACCTCTCCATGAGGACTCCTGCTCTGAAAAAAAATTTTCTCTGTAATAAAATCTGCCAGCGTGGGATGGAGATCAGTTGTCCAAGCACTGAGCTGGCATTCACACAGCCCTGGGTTCTATCAGAAGCACCATGTAAACCAGGTATAGCCGTGTGTAACTCTAACACTCAAAAGGTGAACGCAAGAGGAACAAATGCTCAAGGCCACCCTTGTCCACAAAGCCAGTCTGAGGTCAACCTGGGAGACTTTACATACTGTCTTTTAAGAAAGAAAATGCTAATCAAGTTTTTTTTTTTAATTCTCTATTAAAATAGTCAACCGATTTTGCCACACAATGTCTTAACCATCATGTGTAAAGTCCATGGGGCATTATTTGGGGGAACTTCTGTATGACACTCTGTAGGCTCTGGGAAATGGACAGAATCCCATTTTCTAAATGGATGATGGTATAAGCAAGCAAATAAATAAAAGCATAGGCTAACCATTCACTATGAAGAAACTCAGACGGGCTGATCTGACAGCATTCACCTGAAGCCAGTAGAGGTAGGTGGAGTTTAACAGAGGCCGTGGGATTATTCCTCCAAACCAGCTGGTGAAATGAAGCCAGCCAATGAAAAGCTGAAAGCAAGGTACTCCAGGCAAAGGAATCAATCAACAAAAGCAAAAGCAAACTCCAAAGAAACTGTCTTCCTATGTTTAGGAATACAAAGAAAGGCAGGCCATGCTAGAGTCAACAAAAGAGGGACGCAGAGCAAAAGCGAGTTCGCTCTGTTTATGCTCATTTGTCAAGTCATGCCATGGCTAGAGATTTCTTGCTGTCTGCACCTGAGAGCCGTGACGTGGCTGATTTGAGCTACACTGCTCTAAACTGACTCTGACTGTATAATATAAATGATATTGACACAGTCTTTTCTATATCCGTTGTTTAACACTGAAAACAAGAACACATTACTGTCCCGGGGAAGCTCGAGGTGAAATGTGTTCATTACTTACTTGCCTTCACTGCCCATGCGCCAGACTTGACAAGCATTCACTCATCCTTGTCAGGTCCCCAATAAACTGCATAGGAGCAGGCTTTTCAGAGCCAGGCCGCCTAGGCTTGAGCCTGCCTCCACCATTTACTAACCACAAGCGACCCTGACACCTTCCTTATACAAAAAAATGGAATAATAGTAGAATTGCTTCACAGCAATTGCTGAGAGCTAAGTGAATTCTTCTTGCTGTGATTGGTGCAATGCCTGGCATCAATAAGATAAATACCATATAATGAAGCTATAGCAATAATAATAAGTACAATTATATATTTGTGTACAGTGTTACAATAGACAATCATACATGTGTTTTTAAGGTTTCTTCCCTGAAAGACGTCATAATTTACTCAGGGCACACAGGGACGGAAAGCCTCGCCACTCTGGTATATGGTGATAGGTAATAACAAAGTCAAGTATATTGCCAGAAGGGAAAAAAAAAAAAGAAAACTATAATACAAAACCAAACATATCATCCAGAATATATTCCTTAAGGTATGACTTCTAGCGGTTTAGAAAATATCAGCAACTATTTCCATGATGGGAGTTATTGGAATAGACATTGTTGGAGTGTAAACTCAAAAGAGAGGCAGGGAGTACCGCGGCGATCGTGGGCTTTGGCATGATACATAAGCAGAGAATTATACCAGATAAATCTGTTGACTTTACAAAATTGAAAGACCTTCTGTCTTGCCTTTTCCTTTCTTTTCTTTTCTTTCTTTCTTTACTTTTTTTTAATTGTTTAGTCTCTCTCTCTCTCTCTCTCTCTCTCTCTCTCTCTCTCTCTCTCTCTCTCTCTCTCCACCTAGCAAATGGGAAAACACTTAGGAAACAGTATGTGGTCAGTACCGTGAGGTCACTTTGGAAAGGTAAACGAATTTCCTGGGAGGTGGCAAAAACCATATTGTTTTAAGCAAAGCTTCATGCTTCACACTGGCTTGCCACAAGTATGGAATTAATATTACATTTTCATCAGTCAATTTATTCATTCACTGAGCAACTCTTCGTGAACTGTGTCCCCTGTCGTACTGAGCAATGAGTGTGAAATTAGTTTCTTCCTAATCCATTTCTTCCAGCCTTGTACAGAAACGACAGTTGACTTTGCTTGTGGTTTCGAGAGGAGACCTAAAATTCTATTTGCCTTTGACTATAAATAGCACAGGAATAAGCTCAGGTCAGCTAAGTTTCCACTGATCACATCCGAGCGGCTCATGTGTGACATGTCAATCCTTCCGTGCTCTCTCTGATCTATTTGAGTTGAGTGTTTCAGCTTTGCTTATTTTTAAAACCCGGTTCAGACCTTGTCTCTTATCTGGCCACAATATCAGATGCTATTGGAAGATTTTTTAAAAGCTTTACTTATTTCTAAATGTTTTTCCTTATTAAGTAGTTTAATGCCAGGTAATCAGAAATTGCATGGACTAGGAAAAGCATAGTCTCTCTCTCTCTCTCTCTCTCTCTCTCTCTCTCTCTCTCTCTCTCTCTCTCTCTCTCTCTCTCTCTCTCTCTCTCTCTCTCTCTCTCCCCTCTCTCTTCCTCTCTCTCTCTCTCTCTTTCTCTCACAAGAGTTTTCCAGATGGTACTTTTTCCTGAAATACTTTTTTTTTTTTTTTTTAAAGAGAGAGAGAGAGAGAAAAGAAATGTACCTTTTGGGTGGTGACAACTAACACACTCCTTTAACCCCAGCACTTGGGAAGCAGAGGCAGGCGGGTCTCTGCTCTGAGTCCAAGGCTAGCCTGGTCTACAGAGCAAGTACTGGGACAGACAGGGTTACACAGAGAAACCCTGTCTCAAAAAAAAAAATGTTTTTTCTTACCTTTTATAAAAATTTTATCACCCTCCTACAAAGATGTTCTTCAATGAGTTCTGTTAGGAAATAGGATTGTGTCTTCACATAGCACAGTGTCACAAAGGCACTGGAAATAGTATAGATGAAATTGCTTGGTTAAGATAAATTGTTTTTGTTTTTGTTTTTTGAGACAAGGTTTTTCTGTGTAGCCTTGGCTATCCTGGACTCACTTGTAGACCAGGCTGGCCTCAAACACACAGAGATCTGCCTGCCTCTGCCTCCCGAGTGCTGGGATTAAAGGCATGCACCCCCATGCCCGGTTCAAGATGAATTTTCCACAAAAAATCAATTTATAAAGTAAAATCAAACCTACATTTTGGCCCCGCTATCTTTGTTCTTGAAGACGTTTTTTGTTGTTGCTGTTGTTTGTTTTGTTTTGTTTTGTTTTGCTTTGTTTTGTTTTGTTTGCTTTGTTTTGGAGGGGGGGGTGTTTTTCGAGACAGAGTTTCTCTGTGTAGCCTTGGCTGTCCTGGACTCACTTTGTAGACCAACCTGGCCTCGAACCCACAGCGATCTACCTGCCTCTGCCTCCCAAGTGCTGGGATTAAAGGCATGCACCACCACCGCCCGGCTTTTCCTAAAGATATTTCCTGGAGATATCCTGAAGATAACCCTAAGAATATTTATAACATAAATTCTTTTGGTTTCCTCTTTGCTAAAAATTTTTTTTGCTATAATACTATTGTTTATTTAAACTATGATACTAAAAATCACTATAAAATTTAATTATAAGACTAAACATCATAAAGCAATACTAAATTTTCCTTCATAAATCAGTTTTTGTTGCATTAATTTTCATTAATTCCTTTTAGTCTTTGTGAGTTTTCTTTCATACCTATTGTTTCTACAAAGTTTAATGTCTCTGGGTAAGACATTTTAAAGTCTAAGCATTGTGAAATAGATCTTATTCTTCAATTAATTTATTTTTCTGAGACAGGGTTACTCTGCGCTAGCACTGGCTGTCTTGGGCTCGCTTTGTAGACCAGGCTGGCCTCGAACTCACAAAGATCTGCTTGCCTCTGCCTTCCAAGTGCTGGGGTTAAAGATGTGTGCCACCACTGCCTGGCTTCTTCAATTAATTTTTAGTCAATGACCTTCTTAACAACCCTTAGAAGTCAATAGTGTTATCGGGTATATAGAGATGAAGAAATGGAGACACAGAGAACTCAAATAAACTGTTGAAGGCCATATGCCTTGGAAATGAAGTAAGATTAGAATCATAATCCAGTACACATTCTACTTGCAAGGAAAAGAAATACACCTCAATAAAGTTAAAGAAAAACTTCCTGGGGTATTACCAATCACACTGAATCTTCTTAGCTTCCTGGGATTTTCCAAATCATGCTGAATATCCTTGAAAGTTCATCCCATGACATTTCCATGACATCTTGGAGTGAATTCTCCACAGGTAAATTACGGAAGGCCATGACATTCTGATTAAGTCACAGCAATGTTTGCAGAGCCTTGGGACCTTGGCAGGGTTCTCTGAGGTCTGAACCATCTATGGATACAGTATTTGCCCAGCGAAGCCTTTTCCTAAAACCTATTTGTGTTAGTGACTTTCTGTGAGTGCAACCAAATATGTGAGGTCAGCTTCAAAATGCAAATGGCTTTTTTTGCGTCACAGTTTTTGGCCCCTTTGCCCCTGGGTCCATGCTTAACTAGTGTACTATGGAAGGAGTTACCGTGGTGAACAGTGTTCACCTCATGGCTAGACACAAAAGAGAAAGGAAAGGGCCTGGAGCTCGAAGCAACCACACACTCTCCCACCGCAATGATGTGACTTCCTCCCTTTAAGCCTCCCTCTTACATGTTACAACATCTTCTGGTAAAGCCTTGGGCTAGGGACCAAGTCTTTCACACCTGGGTACTTGGGAAACACTTAAGGCCCAAACTATAGCACCACTGACAGAAATAAGTCAGGCTTTTGCTATGTATCAGAAGGGAAATCAAAACAAAAGCCTTGTAAGGAGATTATACAATGCTTAGAATCGCTATGGAAAATAACATTTTATCTGTTTTGGGAAGAGCCTCCAGAATTTTATCAATTGATATTAACAAATACTTTTTAAATATTTACCAGTTATAGAGTCTGGTATTTGAAGAACTACTGTAGTTTGTGAATTTATTCAAAAACTAAAAGCTATTTATAAGGAGTAGCTCACAGTAATAATAGCCCAACCTCATCTTTAGTGTGGGAAAAAAATGAGAGATAAACAGAGCAAAAGGCTTTGCTCAGGAAGCTTACATTCTTGTGAAAAGTGGCAACAGTAAGTAGGGAAAGAATTGGGGAGTGACAAGGGCTTACAAAGATAACTCGGTCAGTACCCAGAAGGAATCTCGAAGAGAGTTTAAAAAATAAATTAATAACCCAGGTGGTGGCACCGCCTGGTCTACAAAGCGAGTCCAGGACAGCCAGGGCTACACAAAGAAACCCTGTCTCAACAAACAAACAAACAAACAAACAAAGTAATGGGCATTAAATTTGAAGCCAGGCTACCTTGTATCCCTGGACCTCTTCTTACTCTTTAGGCTAAGCAAGGATCCCAAGTTTTAAACTTCCCTCTCAGTTCAAGCAAGCCTTCAGCTTGAAGTCCTGCTGTCCTGCCTCCACCTTCAGAATAGCTACAGGCCCAACTGAAAGTGATATTCAAACCCAGATGTGAACAAAAAGGGCCCCACTTCCGAGATGAGACTAGACCGTTCCAGGCAGCAGGAACGGGGAGTGAAGAGGTAGACGCCCTAGGGTGTGATCCAACAGGGCTTAATCACCAAACCGCTGCCCCCCCCCCCCCCGGGTAACTGCAATATCCTGGTCAAAAGAACAGAATAATGAGAAATGAAGCCGGAAGTCACGGTCCTCTGAGAAATGATGAGTTAGATGTAGTAGAAGACCGATGGCCGATAGACAAATGATCTTCCTCAGGATAAACGATGCCCTGATCAAGATAAAGAAAGCTGCTCCTGCAACACAGAGGCAACTGACCAGGACTAGGAAAACATGACCACTGACTTTGAGCACTAAAGGATAAGAGAAAATGTCTAGAATAATAATTAACTAAGTGCAGCCAGAGATTAGAGTCTGAGAGGGAAGCGGAGGAAGAGATGAGCCTGTATACATAGGCAAAAGCTCCAAATGCCTGAAAGCAGTAAATGCAGATATCACAGAAAATGAGAATGTACACACCTCAAAAGAGCCTCAAGAGCCTAGTGTTCTAAGCAGTGGGACCCTCTAGTGTCTCCTCCGCAGGCTCCTGGAGAAAGGAGACACTGAGTCTTTGCCACACTCAGTCCCAAGACTCAGTTCTTTCCCGGGAATAGCTATCTTTCTCCTTGTGTGTGTGTCCCCCCCCCCCCCCCCCCCCCCCCCCCCCCCCGAGTGAAGTGATGACAGCACACTGTAGTGCCCCATTCACCAAGTACTGTTACCTCCCCCTCCTGTGTCTCTGATGGAAGAGTATATGACATAGCACTGCCCTGTTAAACGGCCAGAGGACTTGCTGTAGCCAATGAAATGTGGGCAGAAATGACATGTATCCCTTCCACACAGAGGCCTTTAGAGCCAGCAACAGGTTTACCATGTCTTTTCCTTCTGCTGCAATGGCTCTGTTCCACACAGAGCTGCTCTGTTAGACAGCAGGGAGCAGAGAGACAGCCAAGTTGGAAAGAACATCCTATGGAAGATCCATCCCTCTGTGCATCACTGGGATTTGGGGGAGCCTTTTGTTGCTGTGGCGTGGATGAACCTCTCTGGTCCTCATTGACATGTTCACACAAGAGGCTTCTAGAACAGAAAGGATGATGCCAGGTGTCATCTCATCCACCTGCCTACACCTTTTTGTCACTCACGCTTTACCTCCCTCAAAAGGTTCCCTCACAGATTTCACATGAGGACTGTGGAAACGAAGCATATTGGATTTTTACACGTTCACTCCCTCCTTGCTCGTGACCAAACAAACTGGTACTAATGACTAACTACTCCAGCCAAAAGAAAAAGAAAAAAAAAAAAAAAGACAGAGAGATAAAGAAGGGAAAAGCGTGACATGGGATGCAGGCACCCTGCCTGCGCTCCATTTTCGCAGCCCACAGCTATAAATAATACCGTTAGGGAAGCACATGTTGCCTTAGATGGAAAGCACAAAGAAAAGTACTTTCTCTCCTCTGTCTCTCTCTCTCTCTCTCTCTCTCTCTCTCTCTCTCTCTCTCTCTCTCTCATGGTTTAGCAACACATTCGGATTTCATGTCTCAAGGTAAAAATAGGCCTAACAAATGAATTAAATTTGGGAGCTGAGCTGAAGCAAGGAAGTCTGCCATCATGAAGCTCACCATAGGAGGAAGAGAGACTTACAAGGTGCTGTGTTCTCTCTCTGCCAAGGAGCACCACAGAAGGGTGAGAGGGGAGGAGAGGGAGTTTCCTCAGAAAGAAAAGTCATCACCAAGAGTCAGAAATATAAAATGCCATGCTTATGAAACCAGTAAAGGAATTAACTCTGAAAACCATGCAGCCTTTAGTAAACGGCGAAACTAGTCTCAATGCCTAGAATGTTCTTTTCTTGCAACCCCAGAGGGAAAAGGAATGCCAGGAAAGTAAATGCTGGGGAATGCTTAAAAATATACAAACTTCCCATTGGATTGCTCGTGTTTCTGACTGCTTTGCTCAGGGTTTTTTTTCTTTTCTTTCCTTTAGTGTCTCTTGAAGTTTCACTAAATCTCACTCACTTCTTTATGTGACTCACAGCACTACCCTTAACAGTTCACATACATGAACGTAAATACAAGCCATACTGTAACTTCCAAAAGGCAGAAGTCCATCACCGCATAAGGTTCATGATGTTGCAGTCTAAAACATGGTGTATCTCTCTACCCACGTGCTATGTGTGGGGAGAAGAAGGAAAAAGGTCGCCTATCAAAATATACATTATTTAAATTGGGCATGGTAACACACGCCTGCCGTTCTAACACTCGAAACCTGAGTCAGAAGGATTATATATTTGAGGGTACATACATAGCAAAACCCGGGTGAGGGAATACTTTTTCGCATACTGCTTATATCAAAGTATAAGTTTATGACTAATGTCAATGTTAAGTTCTTTGAAGATAATCATCATTTCTTGCTTTCTTTTGTATCTCTCAGAGCCTACTTAGCACACAGAGGTATTTAATATGCATTTTTAATTAAATACAATGAGTCTTCCATCCGCTGTTCTTTCTGTAAGTGGCCTATCAATAAAGTATACAGAGTTTCAATAGAAAATTTTGTATAAATTTTGCACCACGTAAACATCAGTAGACAATAGCAATATATAGCCTAACTGTGCATCTAAATCTGGGGCCCTCAAATGTTCCTAAACTACACTGCAAGCAGCATCAGTGCAATAATAATAATAACAACAACAACAACTTCATTCAATTACTTCCCCCAGACAGCTGGGGAGCTGCCGGGAAGTGCCATCGTGACATGCCCAGAATCCATCCCCTGAGCTTAGCTCCCCAGCACAGGTGAGGCTGTTCCAAGAGATCCAAATGGTTTAGGTGCAAAGCTGAGATGGATGACTCACACCCAGAATCAAGGGGAGGCAGAGGATCTTGAGCTCACTGTAGATAAGGACCTGGAACAACTTATTCGTGGATGTCTCAACACTTCTTGTGGTCGGTCTCTCGAAGCATAGGAAATCTAAGTAACTAGCCAACCCACACAGTCGACGATAGCTGCGCAAGTCCTCATCCACCATGACAAAGCAAGAGCTCCATGACTAAATCGTGCCTGGGTCTGCTCTCATCCTTTAAGGCCAGAAAGGATGTTGTGGGCTGGACAGGCATAGTTTTAATATCACGTACTGAAATGTCAGTGATAAGGAGAAGATATTTTATATCTCCTAAGTTGCTCGCAGAGATTCCGAAGAGGCTGAAACATGGCCTCCAGCAATGTCTTTCCCAAACTGGCCATGAAGATGCTCAAAAACAGCTCAGAAATTAAGGCAGGACAAAGCAGAGTGGGGTTGACACTCTTATCTGTTCCTTTAAAATAAGCTGATCACGAGCTCTCTGATTTTACATGGAATTTGGTGGCTTCGGGATCATTTCTCTAAAGTCTACCAGCAAAACTAAGTTTCAAACTTACCTTATACTGAACCAGTTCAGAAAACCCCAGTGATATTCATTATATATGAAGTACTAAGTTGAACGCTACAATACAGTGACGAACAAATGAGTAGGGTGTCATTAGCAGTAGGGTGAGGACTGGAGATGGCCCCATAGACAAAGCACTTACAGTGCAAGCATGAAAATCTGCATTCAGATCCCCAACCCACATGAAGTCAGATGCAGTAGCATCTTTCACCCCAGCATTGCTCTGCTGACATGAGAGGCAGAGACAGGAAAATCACTGGAAAGTCATGGACCAACTAGCGTGGCACACAGAGTAGTGATCAGTAGACCCAGCCTCAAATAAGGTAAAAGATGAGAACCAACATCTGAGTTTGTCCTCTCACCTCCATGTGTGTGCCCACACTAGCACACATGCACACACACACACACACACACACACACACACACCTGTGCTAGATAAGCATCTACAGTAATGTTGCTGTTAGCAGTAGGCTGGAGTTGATAACTTCACTCACAGGGTCTGATTCTGCAAAGATCGGGAGTCACATAGAAAGTTAAATTGTGCTGCTGAGTAACAGGAAAGAACCAGTGGGCTGCAGGCTGTGGGTATGGATGTATTGTTTTATTTATGAACTTATTTTGTCAACAGATTGAACTCTTGTTTTGAGTGTATGCGATTCTGTGTGTTGGAATACTGTAATGGATAAAGCAGACAAAGTTTTCACATCTTAATACTCACATAGTATGGATAGAAACAGAATACAAACAGGCAAGCAACTGAAAACTTATACTTTCAGTGGCATGAAATACCATGAAGATAGATAAGATCACAGAAACAAACAGGCTTTTATGGAATGATAATATAATTAATATGATATGATAAAACAAAAATAGCACATTGGAATTGGACCAAACATGTGAACAGAAGGAAAAGACCCCAAGAGAAGGCACAAGAAACAGGCCCACAGCTGGGCATGGTGACACACGCCTTTAATCCCAGCACTCAGGAGGCAGAGGCAGGCGGATCACTGTGAGTCCAAGGCCAGCCTGGTATAATATCCAAAATATATAAAGAACTCAAGAAATTAAACACCACCAAATCAAATAACCCAATTGAGAAATAGGGTTTGGAACTAAACAGAGAATTCTCAACAGAGGAATATCAAATGGCTGAGAAACACTTAAAGAAATGCTCAACCTCCTTAGTCATCAGGGAAATGCAAATCAAAACAACTCTGAGATTCCATCTTACACCCATCAGAATGGCTAAGATAAAAAATTCAAGCCACACCACATGCTGGCGAGGATGTGGGGAGAGAGGAACACTCCTTCATTGCTGGTGGGAATGCAAACTAGTACAACCACTTTGGAAACCTATCTGGTGCTATCTCAGAAAAATGGGAATAGGGCTTCCTCAAGACCCAGCTATTCCACTCCTTGGAATATACCCAGAAGATGCTCCAGCACACAACAAGAAAATTTGCTCAACCATGTTCATAGCAGCCTTATTCATAATAGCCAGAACATGGAAACAACCTAAGTATCCCTCAGTAGAAGAATGGATAAAGAAACTGTGGTACATATACACTATGGAATACTACTCAGCTATTAAAAACAAGGAATTCCGAAATTTGTGGACAAATGGATTGAGCTAGAAATAATCATAATGAGTGAGTTAACCCAGAAGCAGAAAGACTCAAATGGTATATACTCACTTATATCTGCATACTAACCCAAGGGGCATGTCCCACGAAAGCCTCCACTTACCAGGAAACTGGGACAGAGGGGAGGACATCCTATTGGGACTCTAGATGAGAGAAACATGGGAGAATAGCAAAGTAGAAGGATCCAGAGGGTCCTAGAAACCTACAAGTAGAACATTATGATAGGCAGATTTGGGCCCAGGGGTCCCGCTCAAACTAAGACACCAGCCAAGGACAATACAGGCGGTAAACTTTAAACCCCTACCCAGATCTAGCCAATGGTCAGAACATTCTCCACAGTTGAGTGGAGAGTGGGGTATGACTTTTACACGTACTCTGGTGCCTCATATTTGACCATGTCCCCTGGAGGGGGAGACCTGGTGGCACTCAGAGGAAGGATAGCAGGTTACCAAGAGACTTGATACCCTATGAGCATATACAGGGGGAGGTAATCCCTCTCAGGAACAGTCATAGGGGAGGGGAATAAGGGGAAAATGGGAGGGAGGGAAGAATGGGAGGATACAAGGGATGGGATAAACATTGAGATGTAACAAGAATAAATTAATAAAAAATTAAAAATTAAATAAATTAAATAAATATACATAGAACAGGGAAGCCAATGGAGCAAAATGCTGGTGTGATATGTGTTGAATTCTTTGCATTATTCGTGGACTGTTTTATGATGCTTGAGTCATTCAGAAATTAAAACTAAAAAGTAATCAAAAATATAATGCTGCAGCAAAGAGGTCAAAGAAAGAAACCATAAATTAAATATGCTTCAGCTCAACTGCTCAGAACTCTCTCAAATCCAAGAGATATGTCACAGCTGACAGTGACACTGTCCATGAAAACTTTTGCTGGGCAAATTCAGGGTGTTGTAAGAAATAATTAGTATCTAAAAAAAGAAAGTAAGATCATGTACCAGACAATAGCGTTGCATATTCCATTACAACACTGAAATGTTTCCTGACCGCTTTCTTCTTTCCTTTAGCATATTGAGAGTGGAGTCAAGTCAGGAGACTCAGGTCGTAGTGTTCTATGATGAGGTGAGACAGCGATCTACTCTGTCACAACTATGTCCTTGTTGTAGACAAAAGATGGGCCATAAAGAAAGTGACCTAGTATCTGAGGGGAGGGGAAGGGAGGGGAGGAGAGAAAAGGGGAAAAGATCTCTCTCCAAATTTTGTCTACCTTGGTTTCCACCACGCAAAGAAGGAATTAGGTTCAGTGATGAAATCTCCACAGGATCGAATATCCCAGGTTAGAGCATCTGAAAGAAAGCTCCGCCGAAGAAGACAACCTGAAGCTCAGCTAGCCTAAGCGACTTAGTTCTGTGAAGCTGGCAAAGAGGTCTTGGAGTTTAGGGTTTCTACGCTACCTGCATTTTTCCATTGCCCAAATTCAGAGGAAAATGTGGTGTGTCTACTGAGGAACCAAGCACAGACACAAAGCTTGAGGATTCTGCCATGGAAGCCAAGGGGAGTACCAGAGTTTAGTGGCAGACAAGGACCTGTCAAAGACATCAGCACAACCACACTGGTAGCATTGCCTAAACCGTAGAACAGCCGTAGGCTCATATTCTTCGAAGGCCAGGAGAAAGACAGCAATGAGAAAACTCATGGCCATAACCTTGGAGCCAAAATGACCTCTCATCTAAAGACTCTCAAATCGTCCCCTCTGCCCCAGGGCTAGACAAGGGTTACCAACACTTTGCTCTGAGCTCACTACCTGGTGTTAAGGCTTGGGAACTGAGTGACAATGGAAACTACCTAAGACTTTAGCTGTTTCTGTTGATGAGAAGCTGGGTATAACCTAAAAGACTGTGAGATTTGCCAAACTGGAATGGTTTTAAGACACACTAGAATTGTTTTTACATTTTCCAACAAACGAGCAAGTAGAAGCTCTTGGAGAAAACAGGCAACAGGCTGGACGTGACACTTCCTTGTACGTCTAATGGTCTTGTGACTTAGGCCACAAGGTTCACTCAAGTTCTTACCCCAACTCTGCGAAAGGCTGATTGACGCTCTGGAGTTGGAGAAAGAGCAGCCCCCAAACTGCAGCTCAATGTATGGAAAGCCTACATAATTCTTTGCAGGGTAGTCAGTCATTGTAGTCAGAATTAAATTATGAAGTCCCTGTCAGATAAAGGAGTAACTACTTTGGAGGACCAAGTTGTTTGATGGGTCTTGAATTTCTACCCCCAGAGATCAAAAAAATTAAAAAAAAAAAAAAGTCAAAGAATTGTTACTATAAGTCATATCATTGAACAGGCAATCACCTTCTGGAAAATACAATGTACTCAAAATGTTTATTCCTGAGGGAAAAAAATAGAAGTAATTAAAACTACCACAACCAGTGTGTATTTTTTAATACATTTAGACCTAAAATTATTTTAGTTTCTTAGTTTTGTTGTTGTTTTGTTTGTTTTTAAAAGGTTCTTACTGGTAGACCAGGCTGGCCTCTAACTCACAGAGATCAGTCTGCTTCTGCCTTCTGAGTGCTAGGATTAAAGGCACACACCACAATTCACAGTCCCAGTTTCTTGGTTTTAAAAGAGCACAGATAAGTTTAAGAACAAGACATTTTTAAAATTAAATTAAATTAGAAGCCACTCGGGGGTAGCACACACCTTTAATCCCAGCACTCAGGAGGCAGAGGGAGGCAGAGGCAGGCAGATCTCTGAGTTCAAAGCTAGTCTGGTCAACAGAACAAGTTTCAGGATAGTCAGGACTATATAGAGAGATCCTGTCTCAAAAAAGCAAAAATAAATTTTAAAAAGTTTAAAAAAAATGAAATGTTTTCTGAAATATTAAACCCGGATTTGAGAGAGAAATTCTAATGCAATCAAGAATAAGAGTTAGTAACATAAGTGAGATTGCAGAAAACCACTTGATTTCATAGGCTAACTACTAAAATGAACATTTTAACCAGTTTTTAAATGTGTGTGCGTGTGCGCGCGCGTGCGCGCGTATTGAAGATTTTTCTAAAACTAAAAAGTCTTTCTCAGAAAAGAAGGGAATAGATTCCTAAAAACAACCTTGAATTATTTCTACCTACAGCTCCTTCATAGATGGTTAAAATAAGTCTCTCCTAAAATAATTGAAATTTTCATTGCTGACATACACACACGTATACAAATACATCTTAGAAGGAAAATAAGGGTGCTTGCATTAATCCCCACCTGTTTCTGCCCAGATAAAAAATATCTTTGTGTCTGTAACTATTATTCTTCCAACAGCATCATAGCCTAAAATGCATTCACGTGAAATGTCGGTGATTTATTCCACTGATCAATCACGGGGAACATCGAGTACACAGTTTTCAACTAATCTGCTTCTTGAAGCTACCCAGTAAACGCGTAAGAACCCCTCAGAGTGCCAGGAAATGTGATTTGTCTCGAAGTCAGTCACTTGAAAGCGCTTCCAGCTTCATTTTAAAAATGCCCTCTCACCCAGCAGCACTTTTCATACTCACTAAACCTTATAACCTCCGGTAACCCTTCCGCCTTCCAGGTGAGAGAGTGAATGTTCACTGGTGCTTTCCCAGAAGAGCCAGCCCCCTGCTGCTACTTGCCTGTAATAATGGTTTAATTTTGAGCTCCGTCTTGCTCTCGATTTACGAGCCTCTCACCAAGATCTCAAGAGGGACCCCAGGAAACAAGAGTGTATTATTATTGCACCGTCATCCCCTTCCAATTCCTAATATGCTTCTTTCACGCGGAGGTCTTTGCAAGAAGCCTCGTTTATTCTTGAATTCCAGGAAGCCGGGAGCTAAGAAAATCTTTGCTGTGTAGCAGGTCTGGCGGTCATGAAGAAGGGGAAATCAAACGGCACCATCCATCAACAGATTTGTCAGGGTCGTTATGAAACCCTCTGCCTTTTCAAATGACCAAGGGACCTCACTCCTTCCTGGGACCTGGGCCTCTCAGGCTGCAAGCTGTTTGCGTTCAGTGAACACTTTCATTTTATGGGTCCGTAGAGCCAAAGATTACAAGACTTTTGAACTCCTCGGGCTGCCTTCTGTCTGGCTACACCCTGTGTTTCTGGAGCCCAAATCCTTCTTAACAACTCTACAAAAACAAGCTATTAGGGCAAGGTCTGTAAATCCTCTTCCTTCCATCTACGAGTAATTACATATTCAGAACCAGCCAATGGCAGAAGCAGAAAGAACAACACCAAAGATTGGAGCCTGGAGCTTTTCAGGGAAAACTCCAAGGGCAGGCACAGACCAGAACCAACACAGGGTCTTTAAGTGAAAAAGAAAAAAATTAAAGATAAAAACACAATGTGAAGAATTATTATTATTATTATTATTATTATTATTATTATTATTATTATTATTATTATTATGCCCGCCCCCCCTCCTTTGCATAACTTTGGCTGTCCTAGAACTCACTCTAGACCAGGCTAGGCTGACCTTGCACTCCAGTTTCTGCCTTCCGACTGCTGGACTAAAGACATGCACCATCACACCCAGCAAGGGAGCCATTTTTTAAAAAAGATTCAAAATACATTCTTTTACTAGTTGGTAACTACTGTCAACTGGCCACCACCGGTGTGGTTCTACCATATGCACCTGTTCCTCCTCTTCTTCCTCCTCCACCTCCTCCTCCCCTCCTTTTCTTCTCCTCCTCTGGCCTTCTTCCTCTTCCTTTTAAATCACACTATTAATGGACTTTATTTCTAGTGACGAAACCTTTGTGTGTATCTTTGGCTGTCCTGGAACTCTCTTTGTAGACCAGACTAGCCTAGCCTCGAACTCACAGAGATCTGCCTCCCTCTGCCTCCCAAGTGTTGGGTTAAAGGCATGCGCCACCATGCCCAGCATAGTGACAAAACTTTATCCAGGAGGTTTACATTAAATTAAGAACATGATCCTCTTTCTTGGTTACTCAATAAAGCGATAAGCCATATAGGAAGACTCAACTTTGTAAAAATCGTATTTTATCTCCAATCTAAATTACTCTGCGGATTAATAATATATAATCTGCAGTAAATCCTCAGAGAAAGGAAAGAAACCCTGTCATGGGGGGGATTGAGGTGGGTGGGAGCCTGTTTTGTTTTTATTCTGGTCAACAAATATTTTGTTTTTGTTCTAAAATATGTCACAGGTCTAAAATGTGTCACTAATGTGGTATTTGCTTTTCAATCAAGCCTTTTATTTTTCTCTAATGATTTTTCATGGACATACCAGTTGTGCTCCTCTTGGGACACAGACATTATAAATGGTACTGGGGCTCTCACTATCACTAAGAGAACAGGGAGTTCCAAATTTACTGGTTGGTCGTATTTCACAACCTCATTTTTTAAGTATTTGCAACGAGGAATGCATTTTTACCATAGAAACCTTGTTTTAACTACCCCATCCAAATGGGTCCATTTGGTAAACAATTCTTCATTACCCTCAGTGAGGTCTTGGTTCTTGACTCATACAGTTTCCTCCCCCCTAGAATGCCCTTTTTCCCTTCCTCTCCCTCATAGCCAAGGCTAATGCATGTTCTTTGTGACCAACTTGAAAGCTATTCCCCTAAGATTTCTAACAAATGGAGCCAATTAGCTGGATCCACTGAGCTTCGACGTATTCTTTTTGCTGCTGTTGTTTTGGTTTTGTTGTTGTTGTTTATTTGTTTGTTTTTGAGATAGGGTTTCTCTGTGTAGCCTTGGCTGTCCTGGCCTTGCTTTGTAGACCGGGCTGGCCTCGAACTCACAGCAATCCGACTGCCTCTGCCTCCTGAGTGCTTGGATTAGAGGTATGCGCCATCATGCCTGGCTGAGCTTCAACATATTCTTTATGAGCCTTTTTTAGTTAGTTCCCTATGCCATTGTTTCATGCTCTCTAACATGTGGTAGCAACCAAAGACTCCAATGCTATTGAGCCTGGAGCATGGTCTTCTATACCATAAGGATAATTTCATCTGTTTTGACTGAGTCCATGTAAGTCAATTCTAACCAATAGACATTTGACATTTTCTTGCCCCCATAGGCCAGTTCAAGCAAATTCTAATCATCTCAAACCTTAGAATTATGATTGTACAAAAGTGCATTCTCTTGCTGCATTTGAAAACTAGGAACTGTATGGCTCATGTTGCCACAGGAAACCAACTCCAGGATGATGTTGACATCCAGAGATGGCACAAGCAGCAGGCTGATATGGACATGGACCCGGAGCCCATCTAGAACAAGTCACTAAGCCTTACTTAAACTTGAACTTTGTAATTGCAAAAGCCAGCCATCTCCTCTCCACTTAAGCCACTTAAAGCTGATTCTTTTGTTTTGTTTTATGTGTATGGGTATTTTATCTGCATGCACATTTACTAGACGAAATTAGGTTTCATGGGAATACAATTATAGATAGCTGTGACCTGCCATGTAAGCACTGGGAATTGAACTCAGGACTTCTGAAAGATGAGCCAGTGCTCGTAACCACTGAGCCATCTCTGCAGTCTGAGCTGCTGTTTTGGTTGTTTGGGTTTTTTTAACCTTCAATGAAAGCATCTTATTGATTTGTGCTTTATTTTTTCTATTTTATATAATGCTTTTATGTATAAATTTTATATTTCCTATTCTACTATATCTAGTATGTTATATCTACCCAAGATACCTAACATACATAGATAGATAGATAGATAGATAGATAGATAGATAGATAGATAGATATTGGTTGAATTGAGCCAGCCAACCCAGTAACTCTCAAGTGAAGTCACTTATATGTTGCTATATCTAAATAGGTTTTGCAAGCATTATATTATTTCCCCCCTTTGCTTTTCCAAGATAAGGCTTCTCTGTGTAGATGTGGCTGTCCTGGACTCACTTTGTAGACCAGGGCTGCCTAACTCAGAGATCTGACTGCCTCTGCCCCCCTCCATGAATGCTGGGATTAAAAGCGTTGGCCACCACCCCCAGGCTGACGGGCATTATATTCTTAAAAGAGAATTATTTCTCCACCATAATAGCTCTTAAAGTCTTCAAGATACTATGTCAATGTCCATTGTAATATAAAGAGATGTTTAACGTATAAACATTTCTCAAACTGATTTGATTGCTTATCTGTGGAGGGAATGTTACCTTGCCTTAGGCTGGGCCCAAGGTGGAAGCAATGTTGGATTGCTTGACCCCACTGATACCTTTCCTCTACAAATTGATAACGATCTTAGACAGACTCAGAAGTTCCAGCCCAAGACAAAAGACAGGCTCTGGTGACTCCGCCCAGGTATTGTATTGCATAAAGGACCATCAATTAGAAGGAGGACATTGGGGAATCGAAACAAAAAAAAAAAAAAAAAAATGAGTGAGAGAGATCAGAGGTTCCTGCCCACAGTGCACAGAGTTGGAGGATTTGGTGGCAGGTGGATTCCTCCAGGTCCCGTACATGGACAGTATAGCTTCTTCTGTCGGATAGAGGCTCTACTAGACGCCTGAGACTTACACCAGGGGATTTGCCCCTCGGAACTGATACCCAGAAGGTTTCATTCTTGTTCTCCTTAACCTCCTTTCCCTGCTGTTTAGGGAAGTCAGGTTGTAAGGGATGTACATTCCTTTAATAAATTACTAATAAAGTAGAATAGTTAAGGAATCGGAGCCAACAGTTATCTCTTTCATACAGAGCATTTTAAGAAACAAAGGTTAGGACTTCTTTTGGAAAGTATTTAGGTATGACAGAATACCCCTAAACTATTATCCGAACTCCAACTTTGTGGGATTTGAGAAACAGACCACAGAAAGGAGTTGGGAAGAAGGAAGGCAATGTCAACAGTACTGGCAATTTGTCTTTACAAATCCTCAAGTCAGCACTCAAGGAGGCAGAGGCAGAAGGATCTCTGCGAGTCAAAGCCAGCCTGGTCTACAAAGAAAATCGAGGATAGCCAAGGCTACCCAGAGAAACCCTGTCTCAGGGTAGGTGGGGGGAAAAAAGCTTTCACCCGGTCACATCTTTATTTTAAATTTTCTTATCCTGAGCCCCATTACTTTTACTTAACAGGTTGACCTTCACCATTGGACCATTGCAGGTACTGTTGGACTTTTGAAGGTCCTCTTGCAGTTAGAGGGACTAGAGCACTAACGGAGCACTCCGCTGTGGGTCTGTGGATGCAGCATATCTTCTTGACTTCCCTTCCACTGATTAAATTTTCTCGCCAGTGGGGCTTCCTCATGGGCAAGAACAGTTTCATAAACTATGAACCACAACTGTTACATGACATACATCAAGAACACTATTTTGTGCCTTTAACCCCAGCACTTGGGAGGCAGAGGTAAGCAAATCTTTGTGAGTTCGAGATCAACCTGATCTAGAGAGCAAGGTCCAGGAAAGCTAGGGCTACACAGAGAAACCCTGTCTAGAAAAAATGTTAAAAATCAGATCATTCAAATTCATAAAGCACACAAAAGCAAAAATAATTGTTGAAATGGTTTTACTATGTGACTTAACAAGCAGGCCATAGGTGCAATAATTTAAACAAGCCAGCAAAAATGAATATGAAATAGCTTGTGGCACCATAGCCTCGTTCACACCTGCAGTCTCAGCCAGCACAGAAACAAGGTTCCCATTCTCTGAGAGACCAGGTGAAGTTCCTTCCACAGGTGACCCCTGGCTTCATAGCCGCAAAAGAGCAAGCCCCGTTGTGCAGTTACTCAACAAGTGGCTACGATGTCCTTTTTGTTAACATCCCACTGGGGAAAATGTCACATAGTCAAATCCAAACACACAGGGTCAAGAAATGACAAAAGTTCAACATGGTCTCATCCTAGCTACTCAAAAGGCTGACACAGAGACACAAAAGGATGGGAGTTCAAGGCCAGCCTAGGCAAGAGAGTAGAACTCTGTCTCACACAAGGAACAACAGCAAAATAATAATGAGAAATAAGCTCTTCGGCTTTACACAGAAATGGAAACCTACAGAGACACAAAAGGATGGGAGTTCAAGGCCAGCCTAGGAATGGAAACCTCACAATTCAAGAGGACTTTTGTCTAAGATGGAATAAATGGCTGTAGCTAACTGCAGATTATTTGCAACATCACCACTCTGGCCACTACGAGAACTAAGATAATGACAGAGTCAGTTGAGCCAGAATGGACCATTGACTTGTGTGATAATGGACAAATAAACAATTACCGTTCAGGCAACTAAATTTGTGAGATAATCTGCCCAAACTAAGAGAAACAACATCTTGAACCCACAAGCAAGATACATATCCTCCCTGCCCCTTTTTTGTTCAGTTTCGTTTTAAATCCTTTTATTTTCCAATTGAAGTCTTTTAAAGTAAACTAAATAATGTGATTTTTCTTCTAAATTAGCTAAATCTAGTTTTGTGTTTTATTGCTTTTGATTTGTTCTTTTTGCAATGAGTTCTCACTGGGTAACTAACATTGGCCTTGAACCCTGCCTCTTTCTGCCTCAGTCTCCACATTGTTGGGATTACACACATGAGCCACTGACTCCCTGTAGCTTCAACTAGGCAGAATAAGGAACTAAGTGTGACAACATAAAAGCCGATTATAGACTAGCAGCTTGAATACAGGGGTGTTTCCTCCAGCCCCAGCTGCCCTTAGAGAAGGAAGACGCTTTTGATGGGACAATAACAAAGACAGAACTCGAAGGAGCTGGACAGGTGGCTCAGTCAACAAGAGCAAGCCTAAAGGCCTGGGTTCAAATCCCCAGCACCCAAGCAAAGAGCAGAGTGTGTCTGTGAGTGTATGCTGTGAGGAATTCCAGCTCTGACAGGGCAAAGACTGGTGGATTCCCAGAGCTTGCTGGCCAGCCAGCCTAACAAAGAGTGAAAGCCTACAGTTCCATAAGAGACTGAAGATGTTAATCTGCAGAGCAACAAAGGAAGACACTCAATGTCTTGCTCTGGCCTCTGTATGCCTGTACACCAGGCATATTTGTACGCACAACACACACACACACAAAGACAACGCACATATTTGGAGTAAAAGTGTCTCAAAGCAAACCATCATGCACTTCTTCTTAGTATGACGTAGTGAGGCCAGAGTACAAGCAATGTGTTTCCTTATGAATGCATTCAGAATCCACAAAATGGGTTGCAGGACAATGAGGGGCCAGCAATTCGACTCTAAGTTTGAAGCCTAAAGAAGTCCTTTCCACCTCTCCGTTAAACATTACATGAACTGCATTTCTGTTCCTTCAGAACAGAGCAGTGGAAGTGCTAGATTCTAGTTTTGCCAAGCTGCATGACTTGAGATGAATCACATGACTCCTATAGTTATGTGCACTCATAACTAATTAATTGAAGTGGTCAGACCAAGTAACTTCCCTAAAGGCTGGTCTTCTAGAAACTAAATGATATAGCTTCTTCAGATCTGTTAAGGATAAAGCTTGGTGGTACAGTACATGCCTAGCAAGCTCAAGGCTCTATTTTTCCAACCCTAGTACCAAATACATGAGTAAACAAACAAATAAATAAATAAATAACAGCTCTCCCAATATCATACCAAGGAATATTGAAAAGCTGGTCACTACAGCACTGTGGTCAAAAACATAAACTTTATCATCAAAGGACACTGACTATTTTTAGGCCCATCTCAGTAGCTGACTAGCCATGCAATCCCAGGGAGATGTCTTAGATGTGCAAAGCCTTTCAAATAAAAATGATAGCTACGTTAAGATCTACTGATGATAAGATAATGAACAGCACATAAGTGCACCTGAGCAGCTCCTCAGGAAAAGTGTCCATATGTTTGACTAGACCATCAGCAGTGACTCTTGATCCTGTCCACAGATCTTTTGAGTCTTGCTTATGATGAAAAGAATCCTAAAGTTGCCTCACTCGTAATTCCCTCGGGGCTCGTCTCCCTTTCGCACACTTAGGGGACAAAGAAGAACTTGAACTCCACTCAACTGAACATTCCAGAATGTTCAACAATCTCAGCTCTGCTCAAGTTGTTTTGCTTCCCTGTTTTTAAAATTCCCAATGTTAAGCCTAAAGGAAAATAAGAGGTTCAAGTCCAGGCTTAAAGCTAAGCTGGGGAAAAAAAACAAAAAAAAAAAACAAAAAAACAAAAAAAAACAGGATTTTTAGACCAGCGTTGGCATCCTTCCCAACTCTCAGAGAAACTCTAGTCCGGGCTTCCCAGAAAAAGAATGCCTGCCAGATCTCTGAAGGAAACAAGACCCTTGGCTTAACCAGTCTCTCTGCTCTTCCCATTTTCATGTGCCAAGGGACAAATAATACTGAAAACATCAAGGTATTTTTATTCTTGCGCTAAATACAACCGGGCCATTCACAAACTGATAAGTAGCTGAGATCACATTTAGGCAAAAACATTATTCTATTCCATCCTTAAGGGTCTCCTATGCAACTGCTAAAGATACTAACAGCAATGTGTGAATCTCATCACCCTTTGCCTAAGCCTTCCAAATCAAGAAGGAATTCGCTTGGGGGCAGGTTCATAGCAGGAGAATAAAAGCAAGCCTACATAGCAAACAAAGAAACAAACAAACAAAAAAAGCCAAAGGAAAAATTGTATAAGAAGTGAATGCCCTAACAACTATACCTTCTTAGTACTAAGGCCAGCCAAGTTTTGCACTGAATCATGACGACCTGGGGATAAGCCCTCCTTCTCCTTCTCCCTCCCTTTCCCCTTCATTCCCCGGGCCCATCCCATACAACAGGCAGCCTTGAGGACTGGACACATCCCAACCTGATCACCCTATTAGTACAACTCTTAACAGTTGGCCCTTGGCAATCCCACCAGCCTGGCGCTGTAATCTTCTGCATAGAGGAAGGAGGCGGGTGCTAGAATCAGGCCTACTGAATTTAGGCTCTGGGTATCCAGATTGTGATCTCAAAAGACATTATAGACTTCTTATGGAGGGGAGGGGTTGGCCTTGCAGGCCCCTTGCCCATCCAGCCTGAGAGAAGTCAAGACAAGCCGTCTCAAGCAAGCGGGCTCAAGGAAGGAATGCATCTAGTCTCAGCCCACTGAATAAGCACAGTCTTCTCTTCTGGACATCTCGGGTCCACTGCAGGGACCAGAGAGGTCCTTCTTCTGCATCCCTTCCTTTCAGCATCCCTGGAAATTCTCTGTGCTTTACTTCTAGGTGACACCTCCGGTCCCATAGCCTTGGCCATAAATCACAAACAAATGTCAAGCAATGAGCTTCTTTCTAATGTCTCATGCCTGACATTATTTCTCGGTCTGAAAAAGCAGCTCAAATTTCTCATTTTCTCCAAATTCAGAAAGTTTGTCTTTTCTTGACATTTTATCCCACCCCAAAGCAATCCTACTCTTTCTTCTTTCTGGAAGGGAGAGTATGAGTAAGGGTGCACACACACATACACACACGTGTATGCACACACGTGTCATATGTGAACATCATCTTTAAGCTTTCCATAAGAATTTTTTTTGTTTGGTTTGAGAGATGTTTTTTGTTTGGATAGATTTTTATGTTTGTTTTCTTTTTGTTTGGTTGGTTTTGGTTTTGGTTTTGAGACCTGTTTTCTCTGTGCAAACTTAGCTGTCCTGAACTCAATTTGTAAACCAGGCTGGCCTTGAACTCACAGCAATCAAACTGCCTTTGCCACTCTGGGTGATGGGATTAAAGGCATGTGCCACTATGCCCAGTGTAAGAAATCAGTATTTTTAAAGCTAATATCCAATGATGCCTCGAACTCACATTGATCTGCCTGCCTCTACCTCCCGAGTGCTGGGATTAAAGGCGTGCACCACCATGCCTGGCTCATGTTTTGTATTTAAAGTCCACTGGGACAAAGAGCCATATGCAGGAACAAGGAAAATCCTCACACCCTGCATGCCCGCCTTATCTAACCGCTCCCTTCCCACAGGCATTGCCATGTTCCGGAAGCACAGAATTTCTGTTCATCTATGAAGGTCTGGAGTCATCTCGGACAAGGCAGACACCTTACATTACATCTGTGACTAAAAGGGAGTGGTGACTCCACTTAGGGACAACATCTTCCATTCCAAAGAAATCTTTCAGCAGCTCCAGAACAAAGCCAGCGGCACGCTTGCCCGTTTGCCCTATCACATCCTTCATTCCTCCAGTTGACCCAAAAAGTAATGGCCTGGGGCGGAAAGTAGAGTAAGGGAGCACAACCAATAATGCCTCTGACTTTTAAGCCCTCCTTATTTATTGATACATAAAGGATACAGTGTTGGTAGAGCGGGGCATGGGGTGGGGTGTGCTCTTCTTCATGGCATTTCTACTGTCCTGGTACAAATGAAACACACACAGGGAATGTATCTACTAAAATGTTCTCACTTATATTTGCATTGAAAGCTGGCATTGGGTGATGCAAAGATGAATAGTTAAATGGTTTCTTTACTCAGATCTATGCGAAATAACAAATTGAACCCTCCATAGTAGGTTGAAGGTGAGCCTGAGGGAGGAAGGAAAAGCTGTATGTTTCCGTATCTTTTAACTATGCCTTTTTTTTTTTTTCCTGCCATTTAAACAGGAGACGCCACATTCTACTTTCAAAGTGGGGCATGCAAGTTATGTATCCATCCCCGGTGAGAAATGAAAGAGGTCAGAACTGGGACATAGCTCAGCAGGATCCAGACATCAGTCTAACTGTTCTTTTTGACACTCAACACCCCTCTAAGGGAATCTTATCTCACGCTGGGTTAAAGCCAGAAGTCTCACTATGATTCTGTCTCTCTGGCATCTCCCTACCTCACCTGTCTTCCCTCCTTCCTGGATCCAGCCAGGCTAGGCA
The DNA here is from genome assembly GCF_903995435.1 of Acomys russatus. Taxonomy (NCBI): domain Eukaryota; kingdom Metazoa; phylum Chordata; class Mammalia; order Rodentia; family Muridae; genus Acomys; species Acomys russatus. Next base: position 21,881,290 of record NC_067167.1, on the reverse strand, counting down.
TTCTCCCACCTGGGGCACCCTTCCAGAGAGCTGCTGTGACCCAACCTACCCCACACCGTTCACTTCTTTAAATCCTCAGACATCTCACCAAAGGGCACTGCTTCGCCTGACCTCCTAATCTAGAGTAATGCGGGGCCCAACCCCACCCCCGTAGCCCCCTTCACTGCAACATCCATCATACGTGCTTTGCCTCGCTGCTTATTGTAGGTCTCCCTCACTAGAAGGAAATCTCCCTGAAAGTTTTGTTCTAGTTTGCTCACTTCTCTGCACTCAAACTAGGTCAGTACAGACACTCGCTAATGAAGCCAATGTACTTTATAAAGTATGAAGTCATTTAGATTGAGATAAGGAAAGCCTTTTTTTAATAAGAGACATAAATCTGAATGAGCTTTCATATGACAAAATTATCTCTAACTGGGATCCACAAATGGGGCCTGATGTCCGAAGTCAGGAAGTATTTTGTTTAAGGAAATCCACACAAACAGGGCGCCAAGGAGCCTGTGGCTGGGAGAGGAGAAGTGGAGTCTGCCTTTAATGAGCAAGCCATCATGAGCAATAACCAGGAACAGCTAAAATCTCCAGTGCTTTGGTTGCAGAGTGGGCATGATGTAAAAATACCTGCCCTTCTATCTCACGTGTGTCTTCTGTGCACAATAGATGAGATTATAAATGTAAACATCTTTTTGCAGTGCTGAAGTCTTAAGGAAAGCTTTGCCCTGCCAATTAAGGAAACGGTTGGCTGGTGTAGGGGAGAACAGTAGGGCTGTAGGGCCATGAGCTAAGACTGGTGTTTAGAGAAAAAACAATGAAAGGCACTGCAGCAGATGCTGGTACTCGCCTCTCACTTGGTGACCCCCATACATCTCCTGTGGACCTGAATGTCACTGGGCCCAATTAACATTTAACTTTTCACATGACATTCAAATTCCTGCACTTCCGAGGGCAGCCGTGGCCATATAAGGGAAGAACGGAAAGCACAGATAAGAGGAAAGGAATGGAGAGGCCGAAGGTCATAGGGGAAATGGAGGGTTTTACATTCCCCCACACAAAGGACAAGATGTTGCCGCAAATTCTGTGATTTGGGGAAAGAATTAACAAAAGAACTTTTGCCAGGAGGCATGCCATTCTCTGTCCCCATATGTATGTGTGGTGGATTATCATCCTTATTATTGTTGTTGTTAATTATTAATTTTTTTTAACTTACAGAATGTATTTTTTATGTGTTTCTGCCTTCTGCTTGCTTGTTTAATCTTCCGTGTCCTCTACAGTTCTCGCTCCATATAGTTATATAAACCCAAATCCACTTTAGGCTCCAAAATGTATCCAGCCTTGACACAGAACAGAACTCTGCATCTCAGGCTCTTGCCTACCCCAGGATATATTTTTTACAATTCATTTTCATACTAACGATGTGCCCGCAAAGACAGTAAGGCATACAAAATCAAATTGCTCGTGATTTTTAAGTCAGGAAACAGAATCATTTTTAAGCCTCACCCCCACCCACCCACCCACCCCCGCCCTTGAGACGTTTCTGGTAATTTCAAGGTTCCAGAAAACTTAAGCAGAAGACTTTTAAAATAAAAATTAAAAAGTGCCCTGACGTGTAACAACAAAGGGAGGTAGAAAAGGCTGTCAAAAAGTGGGCAGGCTGACAGCTCCCCTGACAAGGGAACCCCTGCACTCTATTTTTAAACCAATCTGTGTAATTTAGGAGAGAAGTCACCATGTCTCCTGATAAAGCCTTTGGAGGCGGCTGGAGGATAAGTTTGCGGTGCTGAAAATGGCAGTGCCGCCCACACTGAGAAAGCAGAGCTGCAAGATTCTGTCTTTTAGAAGAACCAAGAAGAAAAAGTGTGCATTTCCTGAGGGGTGGAGAATGCACAGGAGAATGGAAGCGACTATAGAAAAAAAAAAAAAAAAGCACAGAAGGCCCCAGATGAGCAAGTGGGTCAGTACCCCCACCCTACCCATCATTGCTAACAGTCAAAAGATGAGCAGGACACATAGCTTAGGTGACTGGCATAAGGAAGCCCTGTTATTTCAAGTAGTCCCTCCGAGAGAGGTGGAACAAACGGGAGAGATGCTTCTCGGCAGAACACTGAGGATGGACAAGCCGGTAAGAAGACAAAATGATTTGGGATGGGGATGTGGGAGCCTCTCACCTCCCAGCTGGATGAAAATGGGTTGATGATGCTGTACCTTGAGATGTCGCCTTTAGGATTAAATAACAGTGCGGTGTAATCCTTCCTTAGCACCACCATGGTGAACAGCTTGTCCTGGGGTCCATGAGACCTTGAGTCTATGGAAAGGGTACTTAGCATAAGCCACCAAAGGAGTCACTGAACGCAGTGTCTTAGGGGGTGGGGCAAAGAAATAAATGGGCTCCCTGCCTCCTCCCGCTTCTGATTACACTAATACCTAGTCTTGACTTGTAACCTGAGTATGACCGGTCTGCACTCCCCATTGTCTACACCCTCCACTGGCATGCACATGCTCACTCAAGCACACACACACATGCCCCAGGCTATAGCCAACAGCACAAGTACTACCAGCGGCCAGCTCTAGATGGGTGACCCTGACACAGGCCCCAAAGGGCAATTATTTGACTGAATAGAGCCTCTTCTTAAAAATTAATTTCTGTCCAACCAGATCACATGGGAACACAGCCTCTTTGTGATCAGCACTGTGACTTCTGGAAACAGACAGAAGGCTCTACTGTTACCAAAAGCAAGGCTGGTTTAGGACAGTCTTGAGGCCTGATTGGCCAACACCATAACAGGTTCCTCAAAGCTCACAGAGGCATTTGTCCTGTGGAGGACAGAGAATTGTCTCTTCCTCTAACTTCTCCTCCTCCTGCCTGTCCTGCACCCACTGCCCAGGGCACGTTCTCAGAGGCTGGAAAGCATGCTCCGTGTTGGAGACCTGCCACTTGGACCTGGGGGTCTCGTCTCCTGAGACTTTGTGCCTCTCCCCATGAAGGCAGAAGGACAATAACACTATTGTCATACTTCCAGGGCTGATGTGGGGGAGCAAATGAGACAACGTATGTGAAGCCCCTGAAATGCAGAGGGCAGAACTTCTAAGGACAGTCACTTTGTCTCCTACCATCACCCTGCCTGGATACCCTGCACTGGGATATTATCTTCTGTAAAATGTCTCCTCAGTTTAGGCCACTATACCCAGGTTGTCATGAGCAAGGCGAGGCGCTGCTTTCTTATGGTCAAAGATTGAGGGAAGCAGAGCTCTGAGGTTACAATACTGTCGATCAAATGTACATATCTCATGCATATATAAATGCAGTTTTTTATTTTTTCTTTTCTGCATTCTGTCTTTGGCACCTATATCATGAGAGAGTAAGGCGGGAGGGCTACGGGAGGGAAAGCTCATTGCGTGTTAGTCTTTCCAGCACTTAATACAGCGTCAGTATTGTTGGTGAGTTTGAGCTGGCATTGTGTGAGGGTTTACGTAGTGGAGAGAACCTTAGGGGTTTCAGTGGATGCTACTTTCTTGACTGAGGGTGAGCAAGGAGGTACAGTGGGAGGTCAGTTTAAAGGAAGGTACCCAGAGGGATTTCTGAATATGATCACATTTGTGTAAAAATATAGGCACGTTAGTTTTGTGAGTGAGGATAGAATTGGGGGTAGTTGCTCACCTCTATCATCATCTTAGCCGTCAGAGAACTGAAGCAGGAGGATTGCCGTGAATCTGAGATCACCCTGAATGGCACGATGAGTTCCAAGCAAGCCTGCACTACAGAATAAAAAGTAGTCTCAGGAAAAGGAGATAAAAAGGAAAGAAAAACTCTATAAAAATTAAGTGGAAAAAATAGACAATTCGACATTAAACTCATAAGTGTAAAATATCCCTTCTCGGCAGTTTAATAGGCAGACTTGCAAAATGTAGTAAAAAATAAATAAAATAAAATAGACAATGTATATATCCCCTCCAAGGCTCAGGGATCATTGTGGAAGAGACGTTTGAAGTTTCCAAGAGCCAGAGGTAGGGATTAGCTGCTGTGAAACAGTGCTTTCCACACGTACCACATGAACTCACAGTGACATGTATAAGACCTTCCTTCATAAAAACTGGACAGCCAAAATGCCAGCACCTATGGTAGAAGGTTCATGAAGCCCTGGTGCCCCTAACCGAGGAGCCTTTGACAACCAATGGCTGCCAGAGGATAGACAGTTTTCTTCATATGCAGCCCCTTGGTAAGCCACCCAGTTTCCAATGGATGGTCCTAAGCCAGCGCACATAATGACAGTGCTAAGTGGACCGGGTGGGTTTAAAAGCGTAAAGTTAGGAAGGAAAAGTGATGGTAGAGGTGGTATGGGATGAATTGAAGGGAATGGAGTGGAGGATGGATTTGATCAAAACACATATTCATGTATAAGATTCTCAAGCAATAAATCGATGATGGAAACTCTAACAACCACCTGGAAGTCATTGATATTTATTTATAGACCACAATACCCTTCTACTACAAAACATACTTCCCTCCAAAAGCCAAAGATCTGGCCATCAAGATATGGCTGAAGCATAAAATGATTCTATTACAAATTAAAGACCCAGGGTTTCTACATCTGAAATATATATATGTATTTCACCAGGCATGGTGGTACACACCTTAAATTCCAGTATTAGGAAGCCGAAGCAGGCAGATCTCTGTGAGTTCAGGGTCAGCCTGTTCCATAAAGTGAGTTCCGGGACAGCCAGGGTTGTTGTTACACAGAGAAACCCTGTCTCAAAACAAACAAAAACAGGCAAACAAATGAACAAAACCCTAAAACAATAGAAAGAAATGTTTTAAAGAAGAGCAGATACCAGAGACTCACTAAGCAGCTGGACTGAAGGGAATAGTAACAAGAGCGAAGGAGTGGGGAAAGACACTTAAGCTCTCTCTTCTCCAAATGCTCTGCAACTGCAAGTGCACACAGGAAGTCAGATTCCCAAAGACTCTCTCGTGGGTCCCTGGCTGACTACCCACTCTATTAAGGCATGTCTCTCCCGGGCCAAGGCTTACTTCCCCAGAACCTGAGCACCCATCCATCAGCTACCTAAGGACTTACAACAGGCCTTTTTCAAGAATCCACTGTACAAATATGTACCGAGCAGGCAACGTACACGATGCTGTTTTACGTATGCATCTTATTAATATGTACTATGTCCCTAGTTGCCTTCACATGCTATAAATACTTATTAAGCATCTGCTGAGCTCCAGGCACCATTCTAAAGATGGATTAATTAGAGTATTTATAATATATCTGCTATCATGCTCTACTTTACAGTTGGAAATGCTGAGGTCTAGAGAACTTAAGTTGAGCGTCAGAGAGTACCAGCTAAACGCAGATTTTTTTCAACCCATCCAAGAGCTCAGGTTGTTTTCGTTTTGCTCTGTGGTTGTTTGTTCTTATGGCTGGTTGGTTGTTCTAAGACAAGATCTCACTATGAAGCTCCCGCTGGAATTTGCTTTGGAGGCCAGGCTGACCTCAAACTCACAGAGTTCCTCCTGCCTCAGCCTCCAGAGTCCTGAGATCACTGGTGTGCTAGTTGATTATTTCTTTAAATCAAGGAACAGACTCCAAAGACTCAAAAGAATTTTTTCCCCTTGAGTCTCACTTCTCCCCATCACCTCCCTCTCTCAGAGTTTACTAAACTCTATCTAATTACTAGCCTAACCCTAGTTTCTCTTGGAAGACTTGATTTAAGGGCTCCTGCCCTTCAGATGACATCCGCTCCACCCACTTGTGTTAGGGAAACAGGAGGATTTACTTTTCCTTTTGCTCCAGGGCTCTTTAGTGCCCCCTTCCTCTCTCTTTTTACATCCCACACTTGTTTCTCTAGCCTGGTGGTTAAAAGCCCACCCTCCGGTCCTGTCAATGAGGCTATTGGGGTGGGGGTGGAGGAGTCAAAGGTGATTGACTGATTTACTGTGCTTCTTGGGTTCTGTTCGCTTTTATTTATTTGTGGGTTTGGTTTACATTCCCCCGAGGAATAAAAAGCCAGGCTGCCTTATCGCTGCAACTAGGGCATTATGAGGGACCCTTCAGCTTTGCTTCCTGTATGAGCATTGCTTCTGGGATGATTATAGGTCTCCACTCACCAGACAAGCCGCTTTTCACCTGGCCCGTCCATAGGCTGAAGAAAAAGTCAGAATCAATGCAAAATCATCAGCATCATTAACCTCATCGGAGGAGATGTTTCAAAGGAAAAGAAAGAACAAATAAAGAAGAACAAAAAGCAATGACTGGGGCAGCAGGCTTCCTTTCCCCACATGCCCTTGCAAGGGCAAGGGAAAACTGGAGGGTAGGAATAACCTGCAACAAAAACTCAAAATCCTGAAACCCCCGCAGTGCAAAAGCAAAGGTTATTTCAGGCCGGGGAGGTGTCTCTGTAGGTAAGATGCTTGCCCTAAAGAACGGGTAAGAGAAAGGAAGCAACGCATGGCTAAGGACGGATTCTTCAGATTTAATAAACCAAAAGGAATGTACTTAACAAAGTCTGTGAAGAGCTTTCAAAATCCTCTAATGTCTCTCGGGGTCTCCACATTAAACACATCTCCCACGGGGTAGTGCCTATTTCTTATGGGTGCGTGTTCTGCTCAGAAGTGACGCAATCTCCTGTCGGGAGTGGCGGGTGGGAGGGTGGGGAAATCTTCTGCCGGGGGTGGGGGCTGGGAAGTGGGGGTGGTGGTAGTTCCTGGATGCCTTTCCCGTGATGGGGAAACAGAACGAGGCTTCCCCTCGTTTCTTCCATGCCTTAGAGACACACAGAGCAGCACGTTGAGGGCTGTCAAGCAGGAAGTGTTGAGTATACAGAACCTGTCCTCCATTGATTCTGAGTTTACTTTAAGAAGACACTTATCTCTTGTAAAAAGGACTGCTTCCCTTGCCAGTCACCTCTTAGAAATGGCCTGCAGGAGACACTCCCTGAGGACGTGCAGGAGCCTGGGTCAGCAGCTTGTGTGCAGAAACAAACACCAGTTATCCGCATCTTTACATCAGCCCCTTCCTTCTAGAGCAGTGATTCTCAACTTCCCTAAGGCTGCGGCTCTTTAATACAGTTCCTCATGTTGTGGTAACCTCTGCCCCCAACCATAAAATTATTTCCTATTTCCTTGGCTGTTTCATAACTGTAATTTGCTACTGTCATGAACCATAATGTGAGTTATTAGGTATGTGACCCCTATGGAAAAACTCCCTTCGCCCCTCCCCACAAAGGGATTGCGACCCACAGGTTGAGAACCTGCATAGAGCAACTCAAGACCCTATGCAGGTGTGCATCTGTGAATATGAGCATGTACACACACACACACACACACACACACACACACACACGCATACAGTCTATAATATCTTGTCTAGTCCATGCTATAAAATATGACTACAAGCCAGGCGTGGTGGCACGGGCCTGTAATCCTAGTACCCAGGAGGCAGAGGTAGGCCGATCTCTGTTAGTACAAGGCCAGCCTGGTCTATAAACTGAGTTCAGGACAGCCAGGACTACAAAAGAAACCCTGTCTTTAAAAAAAAAAACAACAAACAAAACAAAACAAAACAAAACCATACAGTTTCCTCAGTGGAAGCAGGAGGACCAGTCAAAGCCATATTTATTGTTCAACATTATCATTTTCCAGATGATGAAACTGAAAGTTGCTATAAATTCATGCCAAAGCATTTATATTGGCCCAAACGCTGAAGATGTAGCTTAGTAAGTAGAGTGCTTGCCCATCATGCCTTGATGCCTGTGGTCTTAGCATCCTTTGAACTTCTGTGATCAGAAGTTCAAGGTCATTTTCATCTATGTAGATAGACCAGCCTTCGAGACATAAGATCCTGTCATAAAAAAAAAAAAAAAGCAGAGAGAGAGATGGAGAAGGAGGAAAGAGAAAAGAGAGGAAAGGAGAAAATATATTCCTCAGAAATTTGAGACGGGTGCAAATTTCTCCTTAAAGTAGAGCAGGCAAATGAGCTGTTAGGTTAGTCATGTCTAGGTTTTGATCTCAGATCCAGCCTTGACCACTTTGGTGACCCTAGGTGAATTCATCTCCTTGGCTTCCGTTGTGCCACCTGTAAAATGGAGACACCGGATTGAACGGTTTTGTTTGTTTCTGAATTCCTCCGGTGGACTTGGGTGTGGAGCTTCAAGTGCCATAAACCCCTCACCAGGAATGTTGCCTGCAGAAAATAGAAGTTTCTTATCACCACGAATAGAAGGAAAAGAAATCGCCTAAACAGACTTCGTCACAAACTATCTTATCTCCCACCTATTCTCTAAGGGCCTGTTTATCTTTCCTAGAAGTCATTTGTTTTCCCCAGACTGGATTCCCTTCTACTCCACCCCTTTTACTCCTCCAGTCACGTTCCTATGAGAACACACAAATGTGAACAAAATCCGTCTTTAATCTCAGCACTCGGAAGGCAGAGGCAAGTGGAGCTTCATGAGTTCAAGGCCAGCTTGCTCTATATAGGGAATTCCAATGCCTAAGGCATCAATGGCTACAAAACAAGACCCTGTCTTTAAAAAAAAAAAAAAAATTTAAGAGCTTGATAATGTGTCTTTTGTCAGTTTCATTTGTTGCCATTCTCCCCAACTGAAACGAAGAGTTTAGAAGGCTTTCCTTGCACACAGAGCTAGCACGGCGTCAGTAGCCACCAAGGCGTTTGCTCTAAGCACCCAGAACACACAAATTCATACAATTCCGTGTCCTTCTACTACCTCTACATTATGATAAGGAAACAAGGCACAGGAAAGGTTAACCAAGTTGTTTGAAATCAGGGAGCTAGTGATAGACCCAGGAGGTAAACCAAGAAATACGACTGCAGAGTCCTCGCACTTAACTCTGGAGTAATTTGGTAAGCAAAAGGAGCAGAAAGGACTAGACAAGATGATCTGTTGACAGTGTCTGGCCTGGCCACAAAGGAGGAACTCAGTGACTGGCAAGTCTACAGCTACCATTGGGACATCATCTGCCGGTGGCTATGGATGATACTCTTCCTCTCTCATCTAGGGTTTAAAGACAAACAAGAAATCCAGCTGCTGAACAGTAAATCCATTTTGTGTTTTAGTGAACTAGTAGCTTAAGAGTCAGTGTAGAAAGTACTGGGAAATTAGGGGGGAAAGACAATAGAACCAGGGAATAAAAATGTGTACGCATCGTCCAGTACCACGCAGTGGCCATCCCAGCGAGGGACACGTTCTTTTATCTCTTGGCCATAATGTAACCTAGGTGCCATATGCCACAAACTCTGTGGCGCAGATTCCATGGTTTTTTTAGAAGCCTTCCAGGTATACCTTCCTTCCCACCAATTCTCTTCCTGCAAAGTTAAGCAATAGCCAGTTCTTTGTAGTGGGGACGAAGCAGAAGTTGAGAATCCAAGCTGCAGGAGACCCTCAGCTTCTCCTAAGTTTCCTGGGCAGGGTACGTGGGGCGGGGGGAGGGGTGAGCTTTGGCAAGTGGTTTAATTAATTAATTAACTTATTTATTTCTGGTGATTTTTTTTTTTTTTTAGACAGGGTTTCTCCCGTAAGCCCTGACTACCCTGGATTCACTTTGTTGACCAGGCTGGCTTCAAACTCACAGAGATCCGCCTGCCTCTGCTTCCCTAGTGCTGGGATTAATGGCGTATGCGTCACCATGCCTGGCTTAGTTACTTCATTTAAAGTTAGTGGGTTTCTGTTTCTCTTGTCTTCGAGATGAAGGGGTGACATTGCTATAAAACCTGAAGAGGTGACATTGCTATAAAACCTACCTCAGGCTGCAGGGATGCCTCTTGGTTACGAGCTTGCACTGTCAGTCCCTAGCACCCATGACTAGTGATTCATAATCTCCTATAACTGAAGAAGATCTGACACCTCCCTATGGACTTTTGGGACACTGTACTCACACAGCACATGCTATCCCTACACACCTATCACATGATTTTAAAAATAAGTTCTTTGGAAAAATAAAAAGTCCTTAGTTGGGTGGTAGTGTCCGCGGCTCATGCCTTTAATCCCAGCACTTGGGAGGAAGAGGCAAGAGATTTCTGAGTTCTGAGGACAGCCTGGTCTACACAGTGAGTTCCAGGACAGCCAGAGCTACACAGAGAAACCCTATCTGGAAAAAGCAACAACAAACTACCCCAGGGTTAAGCCATCTTAGTAGTAATAGCACAATGCGTATTGCTCAGTAAACCAAAGCATTGACTGTAGCACTGCGGCAAGGCACTTGTGTGACACTCACAGGGCCATGATGAGGTCTCAGATAGCAAGAGCTGTGGTGGTGGGTACTAGCTTTGTGATTTATCATCTTTTCCCATGATTTTGCATTTCTCCACACAGTAGACAGAGATCTCAGGCTCCTCTGAATTTCACAACGTATTTCCCAGATCTCTGTCTGTAGAGAGAGTTAACGTTGTTCCCAATGAGGTAGTCAAAGCACTAAGCCCTTTATATGGATTTTTTTTTCTCAATTAAAGCCATAACAATACTGTAAATCAACCGTATTATTACCTCCATTCTTCTCCCCTCCCCTACTCTTCCTGCTCCCCCTCCCCCGACAAGGTTTCTTCTATGTAGCTCTGGCTGTCCTGGAACTCACTTTTTAGACTAGGGTGGCCTAGAACTCACAGAGATCCACCTGCCTCTGTCTGCCAAGTGCTGGGGTTAAAGGTGTGCGCCACCACTGCCCAGCTCATCATTCTTTTAAACACGTAAACTGAATGAGGCTAATACAGGTTGTCCGGGTAGCTAACGATGCCATTAGTATTTGAACCTGCAAGAATCCAGGAGCCTGGGTTCTTCATCGTAACACCACTCATTATTTCACATCTTTTAATTATGTATATTTATTTTTTGTCTATCAAGGCTAAAGGTCAATATTTATATAAAGTTTGTTTTCTATGGTTTCTAGAATGTATGGTTTCCTTAAGTGTAATGGGGTTGTCTGCATGTCATTGAGTTAGTGAGAAGTCTATATTGCAACTCCATTCCTTGGAGCCTCATCGTTCATCACTTCTTCTCACTGTTCTAAACGATTGACATCATTTGTCTCGTTGACTTTCAGGACTACGGTTACTGGTTTCACCCTGACAGCACAGGTGAGAAAACCAAAGTTCAGGAAGACTAACCTACTTGTCCCAGGTCACGTGGCCCCAGATGAAAATCTAGCCTACTAGAACCTCGTGGCGCCCACCTGAAATCCCAGCAGTAAGGAGGCAGAGGCAGGTGAATCTCTGTAAGTTCAAGGCCAGCCTGGTCTACAAAGCAAGTCCAGTCAAGGCTACACAGAGAAACCCTATCTAGAAGAGGGAAAAAAATATCAATCCCACAGCTAAGAATACATTCTGAACCGTTATTATGTCCTCATTGGTCTACAACCAGCCTGGACTACAAAGCAAGACACTATCTAAAATAAATTAAGTCTATTTAATTTTAAATATACTTAAATATAATTCAAATAAATTTAGTATATGTTAAAAATGTATAAAGACCAGACAATTCCAAATCTCCTTATAGAAAGGTCTCGGAAATAGCAGTCTCATTGGAACTGGAAGAAAAGGATGAGGTTTTTGTTATTGTTGTTGGGGTTTTCTTGTTTTGTTTTGTTTGCTTGTTCCTTTGTTTGAGACAATGTTTCTCTGTGTAGCCTTGGCTGTCCTGAACTCACTTGGTAGACCAGGCTGACCTCGAACTCACAGAGATCCGTCTGCCTCTGCCTCCCGAGTGGTGGGAAAAGATGAGTTTTTAACTGATCGCAAGGTTGTATTTTCATAGGAAGTGCATGCATTTTGAAAGCAAGACCTAGTGCTACTGCAGGTTGCCAATGGACTTTATGAGAGAAAATAAAAAAGAACAATGGTCAGGCCTGTGCTCGAGGATATATGAAACGTGTGTATTGTGTGGATGTATTCATGCACCAGTCTTGCTGAACATTTTCTCCAGGTGACGAGAATGTCAATAAGGTAAAATTTCAAATCCGTAGGGTCCTTCGGAGCCTCTGGCCACCGGAACACCAAGCTGCTGAGACTAAAAGTGAAGGAGGCCTTTACAGAAGACTGTCAACAGAAGGGTGTTGACTGTCACCCAACAGTGGCGTCAGTCAGCTCCACAATAGTGGCTGGTCTGTGTAGCAAAGGACCCACCTCATTCTCCAGAGACCAAGGCCTCCGGGTGGAGACGTGATCCAGGAAAAGGAAGATGGCATCATTGCAGACCATTCCCTGAAGAGGTCCGTCCGATGTATTGTGGCAGTCACAAAGGCAAGCACCACCAGGAAGGATGTAAAAAACAAAACAGAAAGCACAGACTTACGAGCACTCATACACACGCACGTGGACGCCAGCATGCATATGCTCCAGAAATACCACATGTAGTCCTAGGGGAAAAAAAAAAACGGCATAATAAAACTGGAGGTTGTCCAGGGACAGGGAAGGTCACCTGAAATGAATAGGGAATGAAAAGAAAGCAAGGAGACTTCAGGACAGGTTAGTATAGAAAGATAAAATGTGAGAGCCAGCAGGCCGGAGACCATAAAGTCACAAGGTATCAGAGTTCAGTACACAGACTGAGGCAGCGGATCTGATAAAAACTGAAATCAAGTGCTTATGGAACAATTTATGTTTTCATTCTGGAGGTCAAGAAATGAATTAGGAAAAAGTCAATCTCTAAGAGAATCCACAGCTGTGACCTGTAACTATGTGAGTTCACAGCTGAGTTCTGTGTCCTTAGCTTTTGGAAGGCCATGTTCCAAGTCAGATTTAACAAGTTCAAGTTCCTTTTCTTTCCTTCCTTCCTTCTTTCTTTCTTTCCTTCTTTCTTTCTTTGTTTTTGTTTGTTTGGTCAGTTAGTTTTTGGGTTTTTGGTTTTTGTTTGTTTGTTTGTTTGTTTGTTTTGAGACAGGGTTTTTCTGTATAGCCTTAGCTGTCTTGGATTCGCTTTGTAGACCAAGCTGGCCTCAAACTCACAGAAATCCACCTGCCTCTGCCTGAGATTACAAGAAAGTGCCACAGCACCTGGCTAACAAAATCCTTTTCATATGGTTCTCTGAGCACAGTTGTTTGATCCACGACATATATGGGTAATTTCCAAACTTGACTCTCAAAAAACAAAAGTCACCCCGGGACCTTTTAGAAGAAAAAGGGCCTGGACTTTGTTTCCAGTGATTTTGATTCTGTAGCTCAGGGTCCTGGCAACTCTTACAGAAACTCTTCTACAGATAACTGAGCTTGTAATATGATTATTTGAACTTTACTCATGTCCCATCCTGAAATCCACCACTGAAACCAGAAATGAGTTTTGTTTTGTTTTGTTTTTTAGGCCTAAATTGCATCATGTACCTTTTCTAAGGTAAGTTTACTCCAGGACTTGAATCAATAACTTGGGTGAATCATCTCAGACATGATACTTCCTCCATCAAAATTAACATCTTTTTATTTAACCCAAAGCAAACAAGTGACATCAACAGCAACCTGTGTTTAAGCTGCAATGCCTACAATCCAGCATTCAGAGGCTGTTCTACCAGGCTAGCAGACTAGCTTAGTGGGTGAACACATTTGCCGCCAAGCTTAAAGACCTAAGTTCAATCCCCACCCAGCACCTACATGGTAAGAGAGAACCAACTCCTTCGAGTTGTCCTCTGACCTACACACACACACACACACACACACACACACACATCATGACCCATGAGACACACATATATACATACATGCAACAACCTTTTTGTTTGTTTTGTTTAATTTTTAGACACAATCTAAAAGATAATTCAATGGCATTACTACTCCATTGTTAACTTTAGAAAGCAGGTGAGAGTAAAATTACAAGATCTATGGCAGTAGCTGCGGAAACTTGTGTCTCCAGGGTGGGACAATGAGATGACTACAGCTAACTGATTGTGCTTTCCCTCAGTGGGAGCTCACCATCCCTTCTTGTAGCCCTGCACTCAAACTGCGCTCATGTAAGACTTGGCAGATCATGTTTACAAAGACCAAAGGAGAGCCACACAGTTCCAATGCACCTGTGCTCCCTCACAGACGTGCTCCTCCCTCCCCCATCAAAAGGTGGGCTCTAGTGTCTCCTTCTGAAACTGTATTCAGAAGTGACCCCTGGACCTAAGAGTCAACACAACTCCCAGCTTGTGCTCTTACTGGGATTCTGCCCGTGGAAGCCAGCCACCCCACTGTGAGGAAATCTAGGTCACATGGAAAAGAAGCAAAGTTTCAGGCTTCAGGCCCTGATGAGCTGCCAGCATGACCTGCCAGGTAACTGAGTGAAGATGTCTTAGAACTGGGTTCTCTGGACTGAAGGTGAACCATCCCAACCGATAAGGCTAGGCAGGAGCAGAGGCCACCCTTCCTCCCTGAGCCCCGCCCAAGTGCAGACTTATAAACAAAGTAAATTATTGTCGTTTGAAGCCACTAACTTTGGGGTGCTTTGCCGTGTACGAATAGCAGAAACATAAGGATCATTCTTGCCACAACTACCCTGGGGTGTTGTGTATTTTCAAAGACTTCCCACCCACCTCCATACGTTCTTTCTTTTTCTTTTAAAGATTTATTTATTTATTATGTATACAGTGCTCTGCCTGCATGTATGCCTGCACACCAGAACAGGGCATTAGATCACATTATAGATGGTTGTGAGCCACCATGTGGTTGCTGGGAATTGAACTCAGGACCTCTGGAGGAGCAGTCAGCGCTCTTAACCTCTATGCTATCTTTCCAGTCCTCTTTTTCTTCTTTCAGTGTTTGTGATGGAAATGAAACTGAAACTAATAAAAAATAATAATAATCATCATCAGCGTGGGGCTGGTGAAAGAGCTCTGTTGGGAAAGCTCTTGCCTGACAAGTATGAGGGCGTGGGCTGGAACCCTAGACATCAAAAACCAGGTGTTTGTATGTATTTGTAATCCTAGTGCTGGGGAGGTGGAGACCGGAAGATTCTGAACACTTGCTAGTCAGCCTCCATAGTGAAATTCACAAGCTCTAGGCCATTGAGAGACCTTGTTAAAAATAAAAAAGTGAATGGGACCAAAGGCATGACACCCAGGATTGTTTTCTGTCCTCTGGGAACATACACATACATACTCAAATATGTATGCACACGCAAAGCAGTCAATGTAGACTAGGCCCGGAGCTAAGATGCAGAGTTTTTGCCTAAAATGCCAAAGACTCTGGCTTCAGCCCCAGTACGACTACAAATTTTTAAGAATGTATTTTTAACAATTAAAAATTATTAAAAATGTAGAGTTTTCTCCAAAAAAAAAAAAAAAAATTTAGAAAGGGTCAATTCTAACAGAGATGGGACAATAGATTCTATTGTTGGTTTTCTTGGTATCTTTCAGGGTGCCATTATCAAAGAACGTATCGTCTTCGTTTCCCCTGCGCCTTTGGGATTTCAGCTTTGAAAACAGCAGTTTACAGCTTTCCTGGCACTCGTCTTCTCTGCTTTGCCAGGGAAAGCTGCTGTGTCAAACTGCATAGGTGTAGGCTAGTCATCACTTCCTTTGTAAACACTAAGATACAGGGTATAGAATGTTGTTCACATGATTGAAACAAACTGGACAGACAAGGAGTCCACTTGTCCCTAGGGCCCTATGATTTGGGGCATTCAGAGAAAACTACAGTGGCACCTGGAAGCTTGGGCCTTTGGGAACTCCAGCAAAGGTCTTTGGTTGCCCTTTATTTTCACCTTGTTTTGTCAAACCGACTCACATCAAGGGCTGAATAAATATTTGTGAATCGTTCAAACTTTGCTCTGTGCCCTTCAATTCCCTTTGGACTTTAAAGACGTTTTTTAAAGAGTCACCATTACCCCTTCCCCCATACTGGACCCATTCAACGCCAACTGCCAAGCGAGCACGTGGGTTAAGGACACAAGAATTGGGTAAGGATCTTTGAAAGTCTTGCAGGGTATTTGGGAAACTGCACGCGAGGAACTGCATATAAATTTACAACCAACGTGGTCCTTGTAAAGCAGTTTAAGGTCTGTGCACTGGCTTTTCTAAGGGCTTTTCAAGGATTTTTGTCCTACAGCCAGCTGCCACAGGATCTGTTCTTTCTGGATCTTTCTACTCCACTCCACTCCATGCCCAGTACTTACTAATTCTCTGGCTGATTTTATGCTGTTCTGCAGGCCTTCACTTTGTTGTTTGTTTGTTTTTGATTTTTCAGGACAGGGCTTCTCTGTGTAGCCTTCGCTGTGCTGGGCTAGCTCTGTAGACCAGGCTAGCCTTGAACTCACAAAGATCTGCCTGTCTCTGCCTTCCCCGAGTGCTAGGATCACAGGCGTGCGTCATGGTGCCCCCACTCTCCACTCTTTCTTTTTCCCTTCCCTCACCCTGACTCCCTCTCACAAGTTTCATCCAAAAGAATCAGAGAAGGTGAGCTGCTTCAACAATCTCCCTCTCCGCTCACAGGAGTGTGAGGAAAGGCCAGGGCCGGGGCCCTAGTGCCACCTAGACATCCTTAGGAACATCAGTTTTGTAATTTGTGTGCTAAGCGGCCCAGGGTTGGGCAACTTCTCTCTGGAGAGGAAAGAAAGAAGGTTCCAGATGAACCGAAACATCTCAGGCAGCTCAGCAGCTTGGTCGTTCCATGATTTGGCTCTGTGCAGCCAGGGCGCCGTAACCTCTGATTCCTCCACTTCCTCCGCTGTAAAATGGAGGTGCCACTTCTTACCCAGCATTACAGAGAGCAAACAGTGACAGTCAAGCAGTCTGCAACAGACAGAGCCTCAAAAGGTAGCAATAGCTAGAGACAGAGACAGAGAGAATCCATAATAGAGTACGAGATATCCAAGATGGATGGGTTGGTTTTTGTTTTGTTTCACTTAGTTTTTTGAAGCAGGGTTTCTTTGTGTAGCCCTGGCTGTCCCCGACTCGCTTTGTAGACCAGGCTGGCCTCTAATTCACAGAGATCCACCTGCTTCTGCCTCCTGCATGCTGGGATTAAAGGCGTTTGGCATCACCACACGGGTAAGAGGGATAAATTTAAGTGTTACTGAGAACAAACTAATTCAGTTTCCTCTTTGGAAGATAACAATAACACAGCCACTCACAGACCCATTCTGAGAAATCAATGTGGTATCACCCACAGTGTACAGTATGCTGAGAGCTATCACAGATAGGCGGGGTGGGGGGGGGGGTGTTTCCACCCACGCTTCTCATTTCATCCTTCAGCAAGTATCACCAATCCATGATCAGAAGGCTGAGTTTATGAGAGGACCCTAGAATAACAGCTAAGCATTCACTTCTTTAGTAAACAGGGCATTGAGGGGCCGACTTGGACTACAGATGACGACGACACACAGACATCTTAGTAGGGCCGAAAGGCTACAGGCTACTCTTTTCCTTAGTGAGAGAACAATAGCCACAATTCAACCCTTCCAATTTTAAGGTAGGTGTACATCTCCATTTTCACTCCTCTAAAAACTGTTGGTAGTTGGTTGTGCTGACTTTTCATCCCAGCACTGAGAGAAGCAGAGAAGCAAAGAAGCAGAAGCAACTCTGTGAGTTCCAGGCCAGCCTGGTCTACAAAGGGAGTCCAGGACAGCCAAGGCTACACAGAAAGAAAGAAAAAAAAAAATGCATCTCAAAACAAAAAAAACTGTCGGTATTTTTATTACCAGACAACCCTTTCTACTTCTGATATTAGCTCTAAAAATTCTGTTTACACCATTAACTGCTGCGCGTCCTGAGTTGTTTGTCTGGTTTGGGTTTTTGTTTTGTAGCACCCACAAAACCTGCAGACAACCAACTCTCCTCGGAGAGCCCCCGCCCCCACTCCTCCCAACACAAGACGAGAAGGTAGCCCTTTCTTCTAGAATGGCACTAATGGGGACAGCAGGTGAAGAAGGAGGCTGCGGATCCGCAGCTGCAGGCAAAGGTTGCCTTAGTAACGGTGAGGGCTCCATTCAGGAAACCAGCCTAACTTCAAGAAGGAAAATGATAGCCTTCTCTTGGCTCCTTACAAGCACAAAGCAGCCGGTAGGGTAGCAGGAAGAAAAAATGAGGCACAGGCAGGATGAGGTGAGGCCCATGCAGTCAGCTACAACCCCCCACCTTTCAGAGGAGAAACAGAAGAAATACATACATAGCCCCTCGAATCTTCTGGCCTATGTAAACTGTAAAACACACACACACACACACACACACACACACACACACACACACACACATCCTTTTAACATGAACTCTTTTGTGGGAACAGGGCAAACAGGAACCGCTGGGTTCACCACCAGCCTTACGAAACAATATGCCAGGAGGGGAGAAACCCCCAAACACTGCAACTTTATGGAGACCCTAAAACTCTCCTTGCTCTGTCTCCTCCTCCTTCTCCCTCGCCCAGACTGGTTGACAAAGACCATTTGCTCCCAATTTATCGTAAACTTTTTTTTTCTCACAGCTTGAGCTGCTTAAATGCGGCAGGCGGACCTTCTGAAAGTCTCTCAAGACACTTGCTGAATGGGCCTGGCCCCATTCCGCTCCCCCCACAGACAGGTTCAGCTCAGCTCACGCTGTGACCCTGCATGGCTTCCTGCTATTCATACGTGTTACTTCCCCCTTTGTGGTAATGGCCTGTGGCACTTGGCCAGAAAACATTATTAATTTCAGAAGGGGACTGAGAAAACAACAAACCCACAGCGAAACAAGAGGAAGTGGTGGGGAGGCCAGCTGTCGGCTCGAGCCCAGCAGTAGGAACTCAAGTGTTTGCAAGTTCTGGGAGGAAAAAGAGATGATCCACAAAGGGGACAGGAACTAAAATTAGCCACAATGCAACCCCCCACCCCACCCCCCCCCCCGCCGCCTTTAATGGAAGAAGAAAGAAACTAGAGAAAAGACAGAAGGAATGACCGGGCTCAGCTACTTGAGCTGTAGGGGGACAGCAAAGGCAGCTACTTTGAACAGGCAGTTCAGGGAATGCCAGGAGCGGAAACGCTTCAGAACCGGATTAGCCCGAGCCAAATTGAACTGCAAAAATCCCGTTTCTGCTTCCTTCTCCCCCCCCCCGCGCCCCCCCCCCCGTGCATGCTGACTTGGGACACCCAAACAAGATCCTGACTTATTTTTCTGCAGTTTGTTTTCGTGGGTTTTTTGTTTGTTTGTTTGTTTGTCTGTTTTGCACTTAGAGCTGCTTAAAAGTAACTCCCAGACAGGTTGACAGAGTTGCTTACAGAATGAAAAGCCACTGGCCAGCTATATGTAGACTGTCCCAGAGCGTTGTCAACAGCAGTCTCTCATGTTCCTTGGGGTGAAAAGCTCCATTTTTGCATTTCAGAATGCTAAGAGCTCAGGTGTGGCGTCCCGAAATATATGTCCTAGCACTTCTAACACGCACACCTCCTTTTACCTGCGGATTACACACTTCTGTGCCTCAGAAAAAGGCAGGC
Source organism: Acomys russatus (assembly GCF_903995435.1). NCBI lineage: Eukaryota > Metazoa > Chordata > Mammalia > Rodentia > Muridae > Acomys > Acomys russatus. The sequence goes on along the minus strand of NC_067167.1, from coordinate 21,861,919 downwards.
TGCCTACCTAGCCTTTGTTCAGAAGGAAATTTCCAAACAAGTCTATAACTAAGATTCAATGGGGGTTCTGGCCTACACCCTAAAATAGCCAAGTACAAAAGCAGAGGTGAATTGGGAGAGCAAGATGCCACCCTAAGTGAGCATGCATTTAATACCACATACAAGTCCGTGAGAAAGCAAGCATACCACTGGCATAACATGTGCATGAAATAAAGGGACCCACTCTAGCTTGTGCTAAAACCAGACAGTCTGGGGGGCGGGGGATCATTATCTCTACTTCCTGGCAGTCCAAGGATTATGGAGTAGAGGGATGGGAGACAGAGGTTAGTATGTGCCTGTCCTTATCCTGGGACAGCCTCCTGTGGCAATTTATGAACATCCAAACCTTATGCTTTTAACAAGGGTTATCCTTTGGAGCTTCATTTTCCTAGGGAAGGGAAAAGAAAAAAAAATGTTTTGTTGTTTTGTTTTTGAGACAGGGTTTCTTCTGTGTGGCCCTGGCTGCCCTGGAACTCACTCTATAAACCAGTCGGCAGGCCTCAAACTCAAGAGATCCACCTGCCTCTGCCTCAGGAGTGCTGGAATCGCACATTTTAATTAAGCCTGAACCATTCCTGTGTGCTGGACGCAGTCAAGTGCGCCCTACAAGGCCTTTTTGACTTGAAGCAAAATTAATTTCACAAACTTCATTTGAAAAACATAACCTTGCCTTGGCTAAACCTCACAAGCTGTATCAGCCACTTTTTAAAAACTGTGTAAGGTCATGTAAAGTTACTAAGGAGACATTTAAAAATAAAAACATTCAATAGCCAAAATAGTTATTTATTAATAACTTAAGGTTTTACATTCTTATAATAAATTCCAGCTCCAAACTTTTACAGCACGAACATCATGGAGCAACGTTAACTCTCCCTTCTTCATGATCTGAGACATCCCACCTATCAAATGGGTACCCATGCTCACACACACATACACACGCTTCCAGTTTCATAATTTTTTTTTTTTAAAGGAAAGAAACCAACCCAAAGTATTGCGTTTGAGGTTACACTCCCTGAAGAATTTTGTACAGAGGTATAATATGCTGTTTAGCACAGCTGAAGTTATAAAAAAGAAAAAAAAAGTGAACCCACAATTTTGGTGTCTTTCCAAGATAAACCCCCTTTGAGACAACGTAAGCCAGATATTTACAAAGGTAAGGCAGAGTCAAAGCTACATTGGGATAAGATTTAAAAAAAAAAAAAATCACAAGGAAGCTATATGAGACTGAAGACTGCACCATAACAAAGTCTTAGTGATAATATCCATGAAAATGTCATCAGAATTGGTACAATAAGGCTAAGCATGCTGCAATTATACCCTTTGGATTCAAAAAGAGCAAAAAAAAATTTTTCTTTTTTTTTTCTGTCTTAAGTGGCATACTGCTCTTTCTCCCTTTGGATTTCTTTTAAACCCATCCAAGATTAAAAACAAACACAAGCCAAACAAACACTGTCAAGTGACTTAAGATCAACTATTTACAGTAATCAAATGAAAAGTATCAGGTTTTGATTTGTTTTCCAAACCGATACCACAAATACAGAGCTAAAATCTCTTTGGCTCCACTATACCCAAAGTTGAGTCAGTCTTCACTGAAGACAATATATATTTAGTTCCAGATGCCAACAGGAAAACAGCCATAGAAGACCCTAAAGAACACATGCCCTACCATACCTTCTTGGTCCTACCCTTTGTATCTGGATGGATGTCCAGTCCCTGCTTGGGTAGGCTGGGGTACGGAAACAAACCTATTTGCCTGGATCTAGATAGCATGTCCTGTCCTTCCAGAAAGGATGAATGGAGTACATCATCTCTCCCTCTGTAATAACCAATTTTGCACTTGGCAACCTTGTCTAATACAGACAGCTTGGTGACATTTGTGACACCTGGGGCCACACACAAAGAGAGCAGCCTGGAGGTCGCTGCCCCAAGAGAAACTGCTGAAGGAATGGACGGCATACTCCCAGCCAGCTAGGAAAGGTGGGCGCCTTTCACGTAGACTGCAGAGAGTCCACCTGGTAGACGTTCTGGTTGGAGGGTGTGGTAAAGTACAGCTGCTGTGCTGGCACTCGGTTGTCACAGGGGCTGCTGAGCCCCAGTGTCCTTTCAAAGTCAAGCAACTGGCCCATGAAGTTGAAGTTGGGGGAGATGTTGGATTTCTTCATCTTGACAATGTCGTAAGCATCGTTCATGGAGAGGTTCAGCTTCTGCATAAGGTAAGCCACCGTCACGGTGACTGAGCGGCTGATGCCTGCCAAGCAATGGACCAGGACACCACAGTTTTTGCCTCGGGCTTCATCTGCAAACACACAAAGAAAAGCAAGATTTCACTAGACTGAAAGGTCTGCCTAAAAAGTCTGAATCAAGAAGGAACATTCGAAACAATCCTGTGTGGCAGTGAAGCCCTAAAGGCAGCAGAAAATGTATAACTTGTGATAAACATATGTACACTGAACACAATTACATATTTCAAATATTTCCTGTAAAGGGAGTTTTTGTATTAAGTTGCTACCAACAACAACAAGACAACAACAACAACAACAAAACAACCCTCCTGAATGTGTGCATTCTTTGCCACTGGCATGCGAATACCAGAAACCCTGCAATATGGTCCTGAATGCCTCTCTCACACAGACAAGCAGACTGCAAGGGTCTATTAAATTATTCCCCAACTGTTGTGCAGCTAACAATGGGGGTATTCAGCCATTTTAAAAGAGAGAGGGAAGTCACAGGGGACAGCCCATTAGGAGGAACAGGATGTCTACACGGCCTGAAAATGAGTTCCTTTGTAATAGGAAATACACTACAATGCCTGGAGATTCGCCTCTCTTAGGCTTCTAGCCCACAGTCCTTCCTGCTGGGATCAGATTACTTAGAGGCTCACTGTTACCAGCACACTGCAGTATCACTCAACTAGGTAACACTTACTATTCAAACTGCTTTCCAACAACTAACTTGGGTGTCCTAAAATAACTCCTCGGTCTTTTTTTTTCCCCCCTTTAAATAAAACAACAGTAGGCTTTTACTTAGAGGGTCTCTTTCTCTCTCTTCACACACATTAAGGGGAAATCAGCTGATTGGCAACCAGACCCCCTTTTAAAAGAACGAGAAAATGTCCCGACAGCGCCCCCCCCCATCCGCTATGTCAACGGGTCCTATTTTCCCTTTAGCAAGGAAAACCAGAAGTAAGAATGCTCTAGGTACAGTAGAGACCTGCAATCCAGCAAAATAGCTTGCAGGAAAACAGATTAACATCTTCAGCTCTACGAATGACTGTACAGTAGTCTCACCTATGAAAGAAATGGCCTCAGGGAAAAACTGGGAAAGGTTTTGGCTCCAGTGATCCGAGATAGGAATTTGCTTGTATTTGAACTCCCCTGCATTCTCAAACAGATTGGGCAGATTGGGGGTGACATTCAAGATGTACTTGATGCCAAACTCCTCCAACACGTCCAAGTTGGTAGAGTCCTTGGCACAGCCCAAGTACAGGAAGGGCAAAATCTCCACCGGGAAGGAAGGCTGGCTGTTGGACAGCGGGCTGCCATCCGAGTCCGTCGCACTATTGGGGTCTCGGTCAAGGTCAGACTCAATGTCCGAGGAAGAGTCGGAGCTGATCCGCAGGCCCCCGAGCCCCAGCACTGGCAAGGACGGGGAACTGCTGCTGCTGCAGGAGCCATCTAGATTGGTCTCGCAGTGCAGGGCGAACTCCGCCTGGAACTTACTGAAGCCACCTGGCAGAACAAGAAAAGCAATCTTGTAACCAGAGATGCCGTAGTAATTTTCAGCTTGTGAGAACCGCAGCTAGGTGCAGCAAAAACACTTTGGGCCCGCACCCTATGAACCCCCAGCAGTGCTGAGAGAAACACACTTCAACGTGAACCTTTAGAAACATAACCAGCTGCCTCTCCTGGGAACATTTGTTCTTCTGAAGCCGGAAGTGCACCAAATGACAACTTTTGTTAATATTACGAGGACCCAGGAGGTGCCAAGCTGCACCGTAAACCACCTCTCTATAGTCTTCCGAATCTTAATTTGAAATCGACCCAAAGAAAGCTAAAAGAAGGTGAAAGTGCCTGGTTCTAAAGAACCCTTGGGAGTCGGTAGTCAGGGAAGAGGGGAAGAGAGTCAAGCAAGTGGTTGACCCAGCTCACTTAAACGGAACACGCGTGGTAATCGCTACCTCGCCGGCGGCTTCCCTAGCCCGCAACCCTGGCCCCGAACCGTGCACCCGGGGCGCACATCATACCTTCCAGGTAGAACGCCCGGCAGCCCTCGTCTTTGAGTTTCTTGAGCAGCAGCCCGAGGACCGACTCTCCACCTGTGTTCTCATTCCAGTCGCTGCTGTTCTCGTCATAGAGCACCACGGTGTCTGTGCCGCAGCGCCTGGTAAAGCGGTCCCGGTCCTCGCAGCGCGTGAAGAGCGCGCGCACCGGCAGGTTGCCCTTCTGCAGACGCCGCAGCATGATGCCCGGAATGGCCACGTTGATGGCCGATTCAATGTGCGACGACTCGTACAGCTCCTGCGGTCGGCAGTCCATCAGCAGTAGCCGTTCGTTGCCCAGCTCCAACTGCTCGTTGAGCCATGCCACCGTCTTGCTGATCGCCATTTCCGACGCGAAGGGCACGGGTCTGAGCGTATCTATCATGGGGGTCGAGCTGCAGGAGATGGCGGGGTGCCTAGCAGACGCCCCTCAAGGCAGGCATAGGCAGAGAACACTGCGCGAAGCTCCCGCTCTCGGAGCGGGATTGGATTCTGCCTCGCCTTTCCCAAGCCGAGGCTAGCGGTTAGGGAAGGCGACACAGAAAGCCAAGCCGGCGGTCCCTCTGCACCAGGCTGCAGCGGATCACCCTCGGAGTCAATGAATCTCTCTGAATGAAGGTGCCCAGTTTTGTTCCTCCCCAGTGAATGAAATCCAATTAATTCGGACTCCGTGCCACTGAGAAGAGGAAAAGGAAAAAGGAAGAAAAAAAAAGTCTAACTCTAGCAGCTCCTAATTCTTTCCTCTGAGGCTGCACCTCAGATCCAACCCAGTGTTTCTCGCCGGATTATTCAAGCCTGGCTTTGCTCACAGTCCCTAGGACTCGGCGAGAGCACACCCCCAGTGCCAGGCAGCTCCTCAATGGATACAAACAGCCAGCGTCTCAATGGATACATTCTCTCGGCCAGCCAATGAGCGAGCTGCGGAAGGGGCTGTTGCCGTGGGGACGGGCCGGCTGGAACAGGTTATGTTGATGAATTGTTAATGAGTTTGTCATTCACAAAAACGGAAAGGAATTTCCGCTCCGGATAAGCCCCAGTGCAAACAAGCTGCAACTGCGGGCTCGGCGGGAGGAAGGAGAAAGAGGAGGAGGCGGCAGTGGAGGAGGAGCAGGGCACATAAACCAGGGCACTTCAGTTGTCTCGTTATTTCCTTCTGTTGAGAGTTCACACTTCGCGTCGAACTCTTGCGCACCAGCAGTGCAATTAGCAAGCACAAAAGCCCTTATTTGCGATGCTTGCGCTCTCAAGCTAGCTTTAATAAAGCTTGAGGGTTTTTTTTCTTTTTTATTCTCTTCAAACTCTAGACCCAAGCCCGCCATAGCGCCGCCTCCACCCCACCCCCGTCTTCCTTTACTCTTTTAAAAGTCTAGTTCTGTTTATTCTGATGTTCTTTTAGCCGAGCCTGTGTTGGGGCTGGTGAACTGCCTGGGCTTTAGCGACCCGACGAAGTGTTAAATACTAATCCAACATCTTTCGAAACAAACTAGGGTTTTGTTGAAACAGTTTAAAGCAACTAAGTAAACAAGCGTTTGGTTGTCCAGAAAACTAAAAGCGCCCCAACCCCGGGTTTTCTCAGGGGGGACGGGGGTGGGGCGGCGGCAAGAAAAACCTCTTCGGCTAGTCCCTACAGTCTGTATCTGCTCTGGTGGCCTTCTAAGACATTGTTACGGAGATCTTGCTCCCCACCACCCACCAAGCCTGGGAAGTCCAGCTCCTTTAATGATTTGGGGCCGGGAGCTGGAGTTTGGCTTTTGAAAAGAACCAGTCTGGCAAGACAGCTTAGGCGAGGTGCCTGGGACTCTGGCTTCACCAACAATCCCTGCAACCCGGGAGACCTGCGGAAGTCCTCTCGCAAGACCTGCAAAGTTTTGCGAAAAACAAGCATAAACGGCGACTGGCTACTGTGGACAGCGAGGCCGGTCCCCTGTCCCTCCTCGGCTCCAGCGGTGCCCGAGCCTAGCACAGAGCAAGCTAGAAGCTGCAAACGCGCTTGCGCGCAGCTCTTCTGGCCACAGCCCCGCGGCTTAGGGGCAGGAAGGGGGAGATATGAGACGACCCTGTGATAGCCTGTAAGGTCCCAGCGGAACTGTCGCCTCAGAAGAGACCTGGAACAAGAAGAGCCAGAAGAGTCCGAGTCAAAGCTCTGGGTTCCCAAGTAAGGGTGGGGAGTCTCAGGGACAGCCTCCGGCGGCCCGCACCACCCGCAGGCAAGTTAGGACGGAGGCTGCACGGCTCTGGAGCCGGATGGAGGCGTGGCCGGCGGGGGCCGCGACGGCAGCAAGAGCTCTTCCCCTGCGCTCACCGCTCTATTGTTACATAAAAGTGCCGAGGCCGCCTCTCGGGACGGAAAACCACCTGTGTGCGACCGCGGCGGTAGTCTCTGCGGAAGGCGCGGGTCCCGATCCTGTCTGCTCTCCAGGCAGGAAAGGAAAGGAGCAGGGTTTTGTCCGGCCACGGCCGGGAGGCGGAAGCGCAAGTTACAGCCCTTCCCAAATCCGGGGCGCGGAGGGCACCTAAGGTCACGGGACCACCCCCCCTCCCCAGCCCAGCGCCGCACACTCGGGTCCTACCTGCTGTCGCTCGCAATGCAATTTGCATTTTTTTTAACCACCTGCCTCTTCCGGGGTTTGTGAAATGTGGGCTAACCAGGGCGACTTCTAGGTCCAAGTTTCCAGTTTTAGAGCTCTCCCGCAGGCAGGCGCCCCAGGAGAAGTGTTTTGATGAAAATGGGGGTTGCCTCCTCTCCGCGCCTTTTTTGGGTAGCGCTGGGAACAAAACGCCCATATTTCACTGGATAGCTTCCAATTCCCGCTGGGGTAGGCCTGCGCTGCAGCTGACGCCCCCGTATCTTTCCCCCATCTGTTACAGGCTTTCCCACCCCTAGTCTGTGGGGCTAGGAAGAAGAGAGTGGGGTGCTCTGCCGCGGAAACGTGAAGGGAAGTCTCAACCTTTAAACAGAAGAGGAAAACAGATTGGGTTTCTCTTTACCAAACGTTAAAGTGAAGCCATCCGAGATTTGGGGGGATGATTGTCCTGGCACGAATAGAGAGCGTCGCTCTTGTACACGTGTTTCTAAGTTTGAGTTATCTCCCACTTTCTCCAAGAAATCCGACCTTTTCGATCTGACTGTACTCAGTTACACTCTTTCGCCTTGTCATCCTCGAAATTTGTAGGGTCTCTGTAATATTAAATGGGCACAGTGACTTGCGTGGTGATGGTGTGCCGTTAGGTGGTGAGGTTGTATGTTATCAACTAGCCTGCAAAACGGCTTGAGCCCTTTGGGAGGTGTTGGGGGGGCGCTCCACTCCCTTTGAAGCCCTCCTGAGAGCCTCCCAGATTCCTCATTCTTGCCGCCAACCCCACAGAGGACTGCTCAGTCCAGTTTTATAATGGGGTGAAAGAGGAGACGGCCTAGTCCCGACTCAAATGACACCTTACCCAGCTTAACTGGGTGGAGCCAAATATTGTCCAACTTCTTAAGGTTGTTTTTTTGCTGTTGTTGTTCATTACACCAAGCCAAGACAGATGAAATGGATGTGTATGGAACAGTGCTACATAGGGCAGGCACAACCTTGTTTCTGTGACTACCTGAGTAATTTTGGACAGTCTTCAGAGCCGGGAGTGGTAGCCTACACCTTTAGTCTCAGCACTCAGGAAGCAGAGGCAGAAAACTTAAATTAGGTAACGGAGGTTAAGGAATTGGCCTGAAGCTAGACAGTAGCAAAGCCTGTGCTCAGGACTTAAGGCCAGACCTAGGCTAGATGACCAGGTCCAGAGACTGTTAAACTTCTATTTCCTGCTAAGGCACACAGGTTTGAGTGCTCTGTTTTCATGCACACCAGAAGAGGAAATCAGGTTTCCTTACAGATGGTCGTGAGCCACCATGTGGTTGCTGGGAATTGAACTCAGGACCTCTGGAAGAACATCCAGTGCTCTTAACTGCGGAGCCATCTCTCCAGACAGGACACACACAATTCTAAGTTGCTAAGTTGTACGTTTTGGATTTTGACCACACTACACATGTGTCAAGGGAGATTAAGGTTCTTTGGCCCTTCTACATACCAGTTGTTTTCTTCATTAGTCAACCATTAGCAAGATGAACTACACTCTTTCTTCCTTAGGGGATGTTTTATATATTATAACCCTCACAACAGGGGCTTGGGTTCAAATCTCACCTCTATCATTCACCAATATTGAGGCAGCCCTATTCAGTCCCTACTGGACTCTTCTGGGCCTCACTTCATTTCTTCACTCACTGCAGATCCTGGGAAAGTAGTGTGAATGAAATAGATAAGAATGACTAGGTAGGGCCGGGAGAGATGGCTCAGTGGTTAAGAGCACTCGCTATTCTTCCAAGGATCCTGAGTTCAATTCCTGGCACCCACATGGCAGCTCACAACTGTCTTTTATCTCCAGTTCCAGAGGATGCGATACTCTCTCACAGACATACATGCTGGCAAAACACCAATGCAAATAAATAAAATGTTTAAAAAAATGACTAGGTAAGTGCTTGCTTTTCTTGCCAGTATGAGGACCTGAGTTTAATTCCCTATAACCCATGTTTTGTTTTGTTTTTTCAATTAGAATTTAAAAAATAAAATAAACTGACGTTTGTAATACTAACACTAGGGAGGTAGAGATAAGCAGATTGCTGGAGTTCAGTAACCAGCTAGTCCAGGCTGGTTGGTGAGTTCTAGGCCAGTGAAAGATCCTGCCTCAAAAAGCAAGGTTAGCAACAGTCCTAAGAGACAACACCTGAGGTGTCATCTGACTCTGAAACACACAGGTGACTTCACACTGACATACACAAAAATAAATATATTTTTTTAAATCAATAATAGCTTACCATTCTTGAGTTTACCATCCCATAAGTACAGAAATAAAATGGTTGTGTACTATGTTAGAGAGTAGAAGTGCTGTGCAGAAAACTAAGCAAAGAGGGGAACCCTCTCCTCGAAATGTGTAAATTTGGGAATACGTCTTTTCTTAAAGGCCCTTTACGAATGTGAGTATTTACTCAAAGGACTGTGGACATCAGAGACATCTCAAAAGTGTAGGACATTTCTTTTTCTTTCTTTTTTCTTTTCTTTCTTTTCTTTTACTTCTTCTTGTGTTGCTGGAGATCACTTGCAAAGTTTTCCCTGGTCCTTTTTAAATTATTTGTGTCTTGCTAATTTACACAGGCTGGCCTTGCTTGAATTTGCAAGTCTCTTCTTCCTCGGCCCTCAGAGTTTGGAATTGCAGACTTGCTGCCCCAGGCCTGGCAAATATGATGTTTTTTTTTTCAGTCACTACTTGAAAAAAAAAAACAAAAAAAAAACTTTATTCGCTTCCTGAATAAAGCTAACTTGCTGCTTGCAACAGGTGACCCTTGGTCTACCTCTGGCCTTTTGACTGCTCAGGCTCCTGGGAAATGCTGTCTCCCAAGCTAAGGGTTCTAGCCATGCCATGCGAAGGACCACAGACTTCTTGATATTGGCATCTTCCGTTCCTTTCTAAAATATCAGTCAGGTGGAAGAGGCTTTTTATTTATTCACTATAGTGCTGGGAAGTGAAACACGGGCTCCAAATGCACTCCGTAAGTGTTCTACCACCAAACCACATTTCCAACCACAGGACTCTGTCTCAAAAATCAGAACACAGAAAAGTCCTGGAGCCACTCTCCACCTCATAGAGATGCACTATGATAGTTGGCATTAATGGTTAACAGCCTAGAATGATCTGGGAAGAGAGCCTGCAGATTGACCTGATCTGTGAGGGGACTGGATTAACGAAGCTTAATCGATGCGGGAGCATCTAGGCCCTTGTGGGCAGCAACATCCTCCAGGCAAAGGGTCCTAAAGCATATGAGTGGAGAAATCCAGCTGAACGTAAGCGAACATGTATGTGTTTATTTCCCTCCTCTCTTGACTGCGGGTGGCATGTGGCTAGCCGTTTGAAATGTCCACCTTGACTTACCCCAGAATGATGGTCTCTCTGTACCTGGAATTGCAAACTGAAATAAATCCCTCTGTCTCCTAATTTGGTTTTTGTCAGGGCTTTCGTCACAGCAACAGAAATAAAGCTAGGGCATGCACTTTCCACGTTCCTTGTTTCTGTGGGGCATTGGGGCGGGGAGGGGCAGGGGAGACACTAAGCACTGAAAGTCTCTAGGTGTTTCATTTACCCTGGAAAGCATTTTTAAAGCTGTTAGTAGCCAGGGCCGCGGTGGCGCATGCCTTTAATCCCAGCACGTAAGAGGCAGAGACAAGCAGATCTCTGTGAGTTTGAGGCCAGCCTGATCTACAAAGCGAGTCCAAGACAGTCAAGGCTACACAGAGAAACCCGGTCTCAAAAAAAAAAAAAAAACAAAAGCTGTTAGTAAGTCTTTTAGTTATAATTTTTCTTTTGGGCCTTGGAGAAGCCGTGTGGCTTGGCAGGAATTTTCCTGGGTTTAAAGATGCTTGAGACGTCTAGGACCCAGATAAGTTGGCGTGACCTTTAATCTTCTTGGAGTAATCTCTCTGGATACAACGACATTTATTAACACATCGTGTGAAAATAGCTAAGCGGATTTTCCACAAACAGGAAGAGCGTGTTTTGGAAGCACTGACTTCAAATATAGGCATGTAATCTATTCACAGTTTACTGCTCAATGTCCTAGGCTGCCTTCAAAATTACGAACAGCTTTTAGAGATGCTGAACCTCAAAATAACAATCTAACCCTATTTGAAGAGTACGGTTTGAAATTATCTGATTTAAAATAAAGAGTGCATGAGATGCATCCCAAGGTCTCTCCTGACAGGGATCTGAGAAGATAACAAGCTGTGCTCTTTAAATAGCAAAAACAGAGACCCAAGAGGCCTAAAGGATGGACAACGGGACCCACGGATCATATGCACAACTGACTGGGCACAAAGGTAGAGCTTCAGTTAGTCCCCACATCCACTACCAGTAGGGCTACCCAACTGAACTAACTTCAGGTCTTGGGTTGCAATCAGTCCACTTGTCATAAGGCTCTCCAGGGAACTAGTCTCCGTGGAGGAGCTCCCGAGCCCAAGTGCAGTTAATGACTTTCCAGTGCTGCCCATAGCATATAAAGGGAGCATGGTTGCCAGAGGTCACCTATAAAGGGGACAGTGCCTTAGCTCCTTGCCAGGAGGATGCTACTCAAGGAAACTACTGTGTGATGAGCTTCAGGTCTTGGGCAACCCGGCCAAGCTTTTAAGAATAACAGCCACTGTCTCCTTTCCTGCATTCCTGTTTCCCATCACCTGACACAATGCTAACTGGTTGTCTAGAGTGTGCTTTCGAAGCTGACTGTCTTCAGTGAGGGAGTTCATTTAAAGACAATGCTAATTTCTTTCGATGAGTTTTGTTCCATTCCTTCCCTTCCATTAGGAGAACACCCAATCCTTCTTTCCTTTTACAATTCGCCTTCACTAGGTACGGAATATTAAAGTATATATAGGTAAGCAGTCACCAGGAAGTTGACATCTCTGCTAGCTCATTTGCTTTCTTTTCTAGAAGAGGGGGCAGCCCTCTCTAATTGTTTCCGACGGGCCCCCTGCCATCTCTGGGTGCACTCCTCTTTCCGCAGTCTTTCCCAGCATGCACCCCGGGTGTAGAGTCCTGGGGAGTAGGCCGAATGTTTGCCTCTGCTTCTTTATAATGGCCTTATCACGTCCTTTCGCCTGGTGTTCCTTTATTTACGTGGGTGTGAGCGGCACACTGCTGTAAGATGCTGTAAGAGCATCTATTTCGATCTACTTGCCACCACCCTGTCTCTCCCTCAGCCATCAGTGGGCGTGACTGCGTTCATGCTTTAGCTTGGCTTCTCAGATTTGTCTCAGAACCTCTCCTTCTCCCCCCCCCCCCACCGCCCACCCCCAGACATACTGGCGAGAGGCCCGGATTCAGCCTAAGCCAGCTGAGGGATTCATTGCAGAGTCAAGTCCTAATACAACACGACATAATGTCACAGTTACAGTGTACTCGTACCCAGGTTTGTACATAGTAAATCTATCGTGACTGGAGGGATGAGCTAACTCAACAGCTAAGGGCACTTGCCTGCCCCTCCCCCAAAACTTGACAACGGAGGAAGCTTGATCCCCTGTGTTAGAAAGAAGTGATTCCTACAAGTTGTCCTCTGACCTCTATATTTGGGCCAAGGCACACATGCCGCACCTCCCCAGTAAATAAATAAACGTAAAACAATCTGTCATGATAACCTTGAAGAGTGGGTATACCATGACTTAGGTTTTACCGCTAGGAAATGTTAGGGACCCACTTTGCTTCCCAGTCCCTTTGAACCCTACCCTGTAAGGGTGGCACTAAGCCAAGACACTGTGCAGCCTGCTGTGAATTCAGCCTGTTGTACAATGGCAGTGTCCACGTCATTAGTTAACTATTATCTTACTGGCCAAGACTGGGTGTTTTGGAGTCAGATCAAGCTAGCTTCTAGTACTGGCTCAGCGACTTTGTAATAAGTGTTGAGGGACATCACTTCATCTCCTTATAGCTCATGTTGTCCACCTGTAAAATGATAATACTATTCTACTGGGCTACTGTAGCCATTCAGTTATATTTATAAGGGGTTGGGAATCCTAAAATGGGAATAATTTATATTTCTGTTTTCACTGATCTCACACACACACACACACACACACACACACACATACACACACATACACAAACACACACACACACACCCCTCTCCAAAAGTGCTTATTAGCCCTGCCTAAAAGGATTACATAATGTAAAACACAGTAGCATCAATTTACCTCTCACAAATAGAGAAAAACCCAATCATATACAATTTAAGAGGAAAAATAAAAATTAAGAAGGAAGGCAAAATGGTTCAGCAGGTTAAAAAGAAAAGTTACTCCTGTTAGGATTACTTCCCCACTTTATCTCTCTCCCCCCACCTCTCTCTCTCTCCCTCCATGTGTGTCTCCAGAGACAGTCTCTGTATTCCCTTATTAAACCTCTTTAGTGGATCTGTTGCGTGGTGTGATTCTATCCCTCTGTACAGCTCCGCCGTTCACCTATAACCTCTGCCGCTCACCTCTAACCTCCCCTCAGCTTCTTATACTCACCAAACAAGCCGGGTGGCCAGAGCTGAATCTCCAGACTGTAAAAGTAATTTTATTCTCCTGGCTCAATTGTTATCCGGAAGATAACTGCCTCCTTCTGCTAACCTAGGCCTAGTCCTAGAAGCTTCTAGCCTCCATACAATCTAACCTAGACCTAGAATGCTTTCAGCCTCTGAGACTTACTGCTTAACGAGCTCACCCTTTTTTGTTCTTTCTGAGCTCTCAGCTGGCTGGTTCAGCTTTGCTGTTCTGGCTCAAACTCTTCTCCTAGCTGACTTCTGGTTTCTCTCTCAGCCTGGAATTGTTCTACTTGGCCTCAAATTAACTCAGCAATCTGCCCTAATCTTCTGGCTTCTTCTCATTTTCTGGCTCGTTCCATCTTCACTTGAGTTCTCTCTCTGCGACCCATCTCTCTATTACTGTCCTGGCAAAACTGCCTGCTCTCTCTAGTGCCTCTTAAGTAGCTTCCCTTTCCTCTCTCTTCTGTCAAATCTTCTCTGATTTGTCACTTTTCCTGCCACTCAATTAGACATCTTTTTCAAACATGGGTGCTTCCTTCTACAAACTAACTTTACCTTCGTCTGGGATTAAAGGCATGTACCACCACGCCTAGACCTAAGCTTTTCTTTACCTGATACTTGCTCTATACCAGGCTGGCCTTGAACTCAGATCTGTTTGCTTCTGTCTCCTGGATTAAAGGCATGTTTGTATTCCCACTGGATCACACAGACCTAGAAGGTCTTTGGATGTGATCTCTTGCCAGAACAGCCATGTTCTGAATTACATTCTTCTTTACAAGGCCTCTGTAAAGGTGAAAGGAGAGAATCAATTCCACAAGGTTGTCCTCTGATATACACCTGGACCATGCTATACATACCAATAATAGTAATAATAGTAATGATGACAACAGGATTCCTTTTTACTATTCCTTTTCATTGCTGAAGAACAGTCCCAAATCAAATCTTTGTGTTTTCTTTTCTTTTCTTTCTTTTTTGTTTGTTTGTTTGGTTGGTTTTGATTTTTAAGACAGGGTCTCTCTGTGTAGCCTTGACTGTCCTGGACTCGCTTTGTAGACCAGGCTGGCCTCCAAACTCACAGCAATCCACCTGCCTCTGCCTCCCAAGTGCTGGGATTAAAGACATGCGCCACCACGTCCCGCTCTTCTTTTCTTTTCTTAAGAGACCTAATCTCAGTAGGTAGCCCTGGTTGGCCTGAACTCACTAAGATCCACCACTTTTGCCTTCAGAGTGCTCAGGTGAAAGGTGTGCACCACCATGCCTGGCAAAGGTTTTCAAACTGTGAAGAAATCCAAGCAAACCAGGATGACGCAAGTGCAGATCGCGTGCCAGAGGTGTTCAGAACACACCTGCAGAAGTAGCAGGCACTTTCTGTCCCCGTCACTGCCGGCTCAGCGGTCCTGTTTCTGCGGACTGCACAGGTATTCTACCAGAGCAGGGTTGGAAAGCTACTGGCTGAGCCATGGACCCAACACCTCCCTGTGTTCTCAGTTTGTATCCCTGATAGAACCACACACTGATATTGAGTTAGGCATAGAAGGAATCTCACGCTCTGGGAATTTCCACTCTCCCTTTGACTTAATGCCCTGTGAGAGCTTGTCAGGCGAAACAGGAGGATGCTCAGAGATGGGTGTGAAAGCTACTCTTGTGTGACTGGAAGGAATCTTCCATTCCTGGGCGAGGAAGGCTGTGCTAAGACCTGCGGCGTTAAGTTCACAGTCAGCTCTGAGTGAACACACCACCAGCTTACAGGGTTTCTATAGCAACGTTTACATATGTGTGATTATAAGATTATTTTTCACTAAATGTCTGGCAAGCATCATTTCACCTAAAAATCCAAAGCCTGAAGTGTCCCCACCTACCCAGTGTCCCAAAGAAAAGTGCTTTATGATGGCATTTCTCTCTCTTTGTTCTGATGCCTGTATGAGAACTGGTTTTATGTAAATCAATATAACCACTATATACAGTATAGTATATTAAATCTTTGACTTTTCTTATGAGACCAAATCTTAATTGGTAGCCATGGTTGGCCTGGAACTCACTGTGTATAACAGGTTGGCCTGAACCTGAAGATCCACCTGACTCTGCCTTCAGCGGGCTGAGATGAAAGGAATATGTAGTACCACACGCCTTTAGTAGTATAGATAGCTGTGACTTCTTTTTTTAAAACATGAATCATTTTAGTGACCAGAGATTTTTTAGAAAAGATTTATTTATGTATTATGTATACAGTGAGCATTTGATGACATTACAGATGGTTGTGAGCCACCATGTGGTTGCTGGGAATCGAACTCAGGACTTCTGGAAGAGTAATCAGTGCTCTCAACCGCTGAGCCATTTCTCCAGCCCCCCTTTTTTGTTGTTTAATGTAGCATAAAAGATATCAGATGAACTCTCCTTCTCTGTGTGTTCCTGCCCATTAAACCTATCCTTACATGTGCCATAGCAAGTGCTGGCCCAGCCCTTTGTTTTTGTTTGGTTTGGTTTGGTTTTTATTTTGTTTTGTGTTTTGTTTAAAACAGGGTTTCTCTGTGTCGCCTTGGCTGTCCGGGACTCATTTTGTAGACCCGGGTGGCCTTGAACTCACCAAAATCCATCTGCTTCTGCATCCCGAGTGCTGGGCTTAAAAGTATGTGCCACCACCGCCCGTACAATTCTGGAGTTTTAAACTCTAGAGGCCACAGGCCCCCCCATTTGGGTTTTACTTTCCTTATAGAATTTTTCATGATGAAACTGAAACTCATGCCACATTTAACTGGGCTTTACCCATAAGCTTTGGCCATGAGCAAGGCCAGAAAACAGGCCTTGTCTTGGTCCTGAGTACTCTGAAAACCAGGGGCACAAAGGTCTCTTCCTCAAGCAAAAGCAGCAGGGCTTTTGGTCTCATGGAGCTGGATCCTAGACTCTAGGACTGGAGGCTACACAGTGAGGCTGGAGGCAAAGGCAGCAGGATCTTCCCGTATGCTGGCACATGCCTTTAATCCCTGCATGTGGGAAGCAGAGGTAGGCGGATGTTTGTGAGTTCGAGGCCAGCCTGGTCTACAGAGTGATTTCCAGGACAGCCAGCGCTGTTACACAGAGAAACCCTGTCAAAAAAGAAAAAGACAAGAAAAGAAAAAAGGCAGGAGGATCTCCATGAGTTCAAGGCTAGCCTCGTCTACAGAGCGAGTTCCAGGACAGCAATAGCACACAAGGAATCCCTGTCTAGGGTGGGTACAGGGAGAAAAAGACTCCAGGTTTGACCTGAAAAATCTGATTTTTGCCTTACAGCTATACCAACCCAGAAGTAGCTACTTCCTTCTTGCTTGCTTCGCTTCCTTCCTTTCTCTTTTCCCTCCCCATCTTGTCTTTCCCTCTCTCTCTTCCTCTTTGTCTGTAGTGCAGTTTATATTGAAGGCTTTGGGCATGGTAGGCAAGTGTTCTTCCATGGAACTATGTCCTTAGCACTCTTTTTTCTTTACTTTTGTGTTTTCAGACAAGGTCTCACTAAATTGCCTAGACTAGACTAGATTAGCCTTGAACTCTCTGTTGTTGTTGTTGTTTGTTTGTTTGTTTGTTTTTCCAGACAGGGTTTCTCTGTCTGTCCCGGAACTCACTCTGTAAACCAGGCTGGCCTTGGACTCAGAGCTCTGCCTACCTGTCTCCTGAGTGCTGGGATGAAAGGCATGCATCACCACTAACTCACTCTTTTACCGTGGCAGGTGCTGAACTTGCAATCCTCCTGCCTCACACACACACATGAGATTATCCCTCTATGGCAGGGCCAGCTTGGAAGCAGAACTTTTGAAAGCACTGTGAGTTAGCTGATCTGAAGTAGGTTTCAGGCCCTCAGCACTATTTTAAAGAGCCTGAGAAAATTCTAACATGTGTGACCTGGGCTGAGAACCTGTAATCAGGATTCATGACACCTGTACTCATTGGCTCCTTGCCTAGACAGAGGCTTCCCATGGGCATGAGATTAGTAAATAGCACAATTAAATGTCTGGGGACAAAGTACTCATCCCCATTCCACGCCTTGGACTTCCCTAGAGGTGCTCTGGCTTTCTTGTTTCGTTGGTTTGGTTTGGTTTTTGGTTTGTTTGTTTTGTTGTTGTTGTTATTTGGGGTGTTTTTTAGTTTTGGGTTTCTTTTTTTCGAGACAGAGTTTCTCTGTGTAGCCTTACCTATCCAGGACTCACTTCATAGACCAGGCTGGCCTTGAACTCACAGTGATCTGCCTGCCTCTGCCTCCTAAGTGCTGGGATTAAAGTTGTGTACTATAATGCCTGGCTGTTTGTTTATTTTTTAAACTCCTTCCTTCCTTCTTTTCTTTCTTTCTTTCCTTGGTGTGTGTGTGTGTGTGTGTGTGTGTGTGTGTTTGAGACAAGGTCTTTCCATGTTACTTTAGCTGGCCAGGAATATGATATTAGATCAGGCTGTCCTCAAACCTATGGAAGTCTGTTTGCCTCTGCCTCCTGAGTGTTTGAAATGCTAGAGAGGGTCCTAGAGAACTAAAGTACAGCCTGACAGCCAGGAAGGGCTTAGATGGGTGGACCACACTTTGAGAAGCTCCACGTAATAGCTTACAAAAAAGGGGCTCCAGTCACAGAGTATAGAAATCATCCTGAAAGTTCACTGGAAAGATGAATCAAATATCACCCTTTACCCTTACATGTCAATCTTTATTCAAAAAGACGTAACATTAGACATTAACTTATACACTTGCCTTGGTAGGCAGACCTGTCTGAGGTCATTCAGGTGACTGGAACATGTGACTCAGATCTGTTGGTTTGCCTGAAAGAAAATAACCCTTGGTAACAATGGCTGGTGTTTCTGAAGAACAAGGTACATCTCCAGGCCTGAAATGACTGCGGTAGCCTAGGAAATGATTCAAGCTAAGTTATCACCACACAGAAACCTGACTGGGGAAGCTAAATACATGCCTCATTAGCTATAATTTAATATTTAAGAAAAACGTAAGTACAAAAGAAAGGAAGTAGTATAGGGACAAGAAGAGGAAGTGTTTCATCTACGCTTGAAGTAAGGAGGAAGTAAGTGTGGAAGGAGGAAGTAACTGCGGAAGTGACAAGTGGCCCACAGAAACCTCTCTGTGAGCTGGATCCCTGAGGAAGAGCAGAATTCTCCCTTCCCCCATCCCCAAGTGCATTAGCTTTTTGTGGCTGTGACAAAACACCTGAGGCCAATCAACTCAAAGGAAGAGAAATGTATTTGGAGTTACAGTTAAAGAGATTTATTTAGGTGTGGGGCTCGAGAGATGGCTCAGCTATTAAGAGCACTGAACCCTTCTAGAGGACCAGGGTTCAATTCCCAGCACCCACATGGCAGCTCACAACTGTCTGTAACTCCTGTACCAAGGGATCTGACACCCTCACACAGACATATATGCAGGGAAGACACTCAACGCTCATTTAAAAAGGTAGCAGGTGGATATTCTTTAGGATATTTTAGGTGGTGGTCAGCTGGCTTTGTTGTTCTGGGGCCTATAATGACGCGGAGCACTATGGGGGAAACACAAGCAGAAAAGAACGCCAATTCTCGGTGACCAAGAAAGAAAGAAAGGAATGGGTTGGTGTCCCAGTATCTCCTTCAAGTTGTTTGCTTTTGTTTTTTGATTTTTGTTTAGAGACAAGATGTCTCTATGTAGCCTTGGCTTTCCTAGACTCTCTTTGTAGACCATATTGGCCTCGAACTCAGAGATCCGCCTGCCTCTGCCTCACAAGTGTGGGGATCACAGGCTTGTGGCGTTCCACCATGGCCAGCTGGTCTAACTCTCTTAACTCAGCCCCACTTCCTAAAGTTTCCACCACCTCCTTTTATCTCCACAGGCTGGAGATCAAGCCTTCAACACACAGCCTTTGAGAGGCATTCAAGATCCAAACCATGACCGCAAGGGATAAGAAAAGGAACCTGAGCCGGGCGTGGTGGCCTTTAGGCCCAGCACTCGGGAGACAGAGGCAGGGGAATCTGTGAGTTCAAGGCCAGCCCGGTCTACAAAGGAAGTTCCAGGACAGCCAAATCTATTACGTAGAGAAACCCTGTCTTCAAAAAACAAAACAAAACAAAAAACAAAAACAAAACAAACAAAAAAAGAATGAAAGAAAGAAAAGAGTTTGAGCCGAGGGTGGTGTAAGAAAGACTCTGATCGGGAGATTCTATCGCCGAAGCGCCAGCAGAGGCAGAGGCCGGTTTGATGCAAATGCAAGAGGAAGTTTATTGGTCCAGTGCGGAAAGGATCCACCTGCACCCGAGGCAGAGGAGAGCCCCCCCCCACCCCCCCCCCGCCCCAGTAACAGAAGCACTGAATTTTTATACTTTTTTGAAGGCAGATTTGTTACAATCCTATTGGCTATTTAACAGGACCTTTAATTCGACTGGGTGGTTCTAAAACTATAGGGAACTGTCTTCGGGTGGGGGCCAGTGGGGTAAGTTCCTGTTTGTGCAGGCTGAAACTGTCAGCTCTGCAGGGTGGAATTTCTCAGGGCCTGTCCTTTTTCTGACCCTGCTTCAAAACACAGAGTTAGGTTGGATCTCTCAGTGGTGGCAAGCTTTAAATCCCAGCACTCAGGAGGCAGAGGCAGGCGGATCACTGTGAGTTCGAGGCCAGCCTGGTCTACAGAGAGAGTCCAGGACAGCCAAGGGTACACAGAGAAACCCTGTCTTGAAAAACAAAAACCAAAACAAACAAACAAAAATAAACAAACAAAAAGAGTCTGAACTTGAGATTTTTCCCTTGAGGGGGGGGGATGAGGGTGGAGGGGGCATGAAACCTCATCAGAGATATTTATAAAGTGTTGGGGCATGAATTCAGAATCCAATTCTGCTAATGGGGTGAGTGTGCTGCAAAGCAGAGAGAAGCTGAGGGCAGGAAAACCAACTGGGAAGCTGTTGCCGTTGTCCAGGAAAATGAGGCTACACCAACACACTTGTCCTCTTCCTAAAATAATGCAGTCATCATCCAGCTTCGTTTTCATCCTTTTATTTCTGAGGCTGGAAAAAAAATCACTTAGCCTCTCTGTGACTCAGAATCCCTCCCTAATAATAGAATATGACAAAATACTTATCCTACCTCCTCGTGCAAAGTGGTACCGAGAGAAGCTTGCAATTGTAGCCAGGAAAAGGGAAAAAAACGTTATTTTAAATGTGACTCGCAATCGTTTTTCTTGGGGAGAGGAAGCTGCCATCACCCCTTAACGGTTTATTATGCAATTTTTTCAAGAGTACTGAGATATGGAAGGTTGAGCCATGGCATCAGCAGAGCCTCTTTGAAGGGTTCTTTTGAGTAGTCCCTACCAGGAAGTGGCATCTTCAATAGAAAAGCCTGTTGCTTTCCAGATGAAAGTGCCCTTGCAACCTGCTTGGTTACAGACCTTGTTCTGCAGAGAGGAAGTTTTGTAAAGAAAGGCCTAGTTTTCCCATTATGAACAAAGCTGTAATGGATACCATTCCTATTACTCCTCTTGCACAATTGTGGGCCAGGCATACTGGCAGGAGATTATAAAACATCTAAGTTAAGAATCAGGGCCAGTGTGGTGGCGCACGCCTTTAAGCCCAACACTCCAGAGGCAGAGGCAGGCAGATCACTGTGAGTTCGATTGCCAGCTTGGTCTACAAAGTGAGTCCAGGACAGCTAATACACACAGAGAGACCCTGTCTCAAAGAGAAAAAAAAGAAGACTACACAGAGAAACCCTGTCTCAAACAAACAAACAAAGAGGGAAAAAAAAGAGAAAAAGAGGGCTGGGGTTGTCATTCAGTGGTAGATCAGTTGGCCAGAATATTTGAGGCCCTGTATTTATTTTCCAGTACTTAATAAATAAATAAATAAATAAATAAATAAATAAATAAATAAGAAGGAAGGACACAAGACAGAAGTTACAATGGTAGCACTCAATGCTGTTAGGACAGTGTCTGCAATGAAAACACAAAAGGATGACAATGTTTTATGACTGATAGGGTCCTAGGGCCAAGGATGGATTATCTGAGCCTACTCACAGTGGGGACCTGCAAAGTACTTCATTTTACATACAAAACTGAAGTAGGATTTCTGGGTAAGATGTCAGGCTAGCAGCTACCTCTGTGTGCCAGTGAAGAAGAGAGTTATACTAAAAAAAAAAGAAAAGAAAAAAAAAACACTCTATTCCAAAAGAGAAGGAGAGAAAGCACATTGGAGGTAAAAGATTCTCTGAAAAGTACAGAGAAAAAGATTGGTGGTAAACCAGACATACTGGCACATGATTTTCTTTAATCCCAGCACTCAGGGAGGAAGAGGGAGGAGGATCACTATGAGTTCAAGGCCAGCCTGGTCTACAAATCGAGTCCAGGACAGCCAAGGCTACACAGAGAAACACTGTATCAGAAACGAAAAACAACCAAGCAAACAAAGATTGGAGATAGACTAGGAGGTGAGCTGAGCGCGGCTTCAGCCCTGCAGCTTCTGGCAGGGGCAACAGAAGGGGATTCCACAGCAGTTTGTTTTCTTCTAAGTAATACTTCTAGTTGAGTAGGCAGGAGGATCATTGTGAGTTCAAGGCCAGCCTGGTTTACAAATTGAGTCTAGGACAGCCAAGGCTACCCAGAGAAACCTGTCTCAAAAAAAAAAAAAAAAAAAAAAAAAAAAAAAAAAATCCCCAAATAAAACTGGGATTGATAAACAAATCAACAGATATACACATTGCAACTCAGAAGCACAAGAAATATGAAAAAGTAAGGTGATGTGACTCCTTAACAACAGAATCCAAAGATATTGAAGCAAGTAAAATGCTAGATGATTTACAGAAAGATGGTATAAACAAGCAAGTGAATTCAACTCAGGACCTGGAGAGGAAAGAGAGCGTTATACAAGAAAAATGCAGGAAAGTAGACAAGAAAATTAGCAACATGGCTGAAAAATCAACAACATAGAAAAGAAAATCCAGTCGAGGAAATTGAGATTTTTGGAGGAAAATAAAATCTACGTAGAAATATTAGTGATGAAAAACTCAATAAATAAAAACAAAGGAAGAAAAGATGGAAAACATTATCAATAGAGAATAGATAAGTGGAAGATGAACCATCAGAGATGCAGGACAAGGCGGAGAAAGCACCATATTCAAACATCAATAGGTAAAATAAAGTCATAAAAGCATGATCATAATGTGCCAGACTCTGGAATACAATCAAGGGACACATGAGAATACACAGAACAGAACAAGCTGAGAAAAACAATAAAGACGCAAATAATATGCTCAGTGAAACTATAGAAGAAAATTCTCCAAACCTAGAGGAAGCTATAGACACTCAAACACAATAGGCATTTATACTCCCAAACAGACATGATGTGGGGAAGAACGTTTCCATGACAAATTACAGTCAAGATGTCAAAAACATAAAGCAAAGAAGCAATATTGAAAACTCGAAGGGGAAAATGCCAATCTACTGACAAAGGCAGAGACATCAGAACAAACTCTGGGAAAGCATATGGGATGATATATTTCAAGCCCTTAAAAGTAAATGACTGCCAACCAAAATTACTCTATCAATCAAAGCCACCTTTTCAATTTACTGCAGAAATAAGGACATTTCAGATAAGCATGAGCTGTAGCTATTCCTGATCATTAAGCTGGCACCAAAGAAGAGACTTAAGGGAACATGAGGTACTAGCAGCTCTCAGCTTGTGAGTTGAGACCTCTTTGGGGGGGGGGGGGTCAAAAGACCCTTTCACAGAGGTCGACTAAGATCACTGGGAAATACAGATGTTTACACTACAACTCATAACAGTAGCAGAGTTACAGTTATGAAGTAGCAATGAAATAATTTTATGGTGGGGTTGATCACCATAACTTTAGCAGCTGTATTAAAGGGTGGTAGCATTAGGAGGGTTGAGAGCCACTGTGTACTGACTCATAGGGAAGGGAGTCTCAGTCATAGGAGAGAATAAATTTTACGAGAAAAACAGATGACAGCTAGAATGGAGCCCATTGGGAGTGACACGGTAAATGGGCAAATGGTTAGGCCAGATAGGGGAGGAGGTCAGTAAGAAATCCTCGAGGCAGCCAGGAAAGCACCATCACAGGACTTAGTAATCACTTCCTGGCAGCAACCTACCAAGTAAATGGCCACAGCTCTCACCAATAAAGACACAAGGCTAGCTGATTAGATTGAAAACACAGATCCAAGCAGGGCGTGGTAGCACGTGCCCTTAATTCTTTTAGTTCAGTAATCGGGAAGCAGAGGCAGGTGGGTTTCTAGGAGTGTGAGGCCAGCTCAACTTTGGTCTGCATAGCTCAGTCCAAAACAGGCACAGGTGCACACTGACATTGTCGCAAAACAAAAACATGAGACACAACTTTGCCTTCGAGAAATGTATCCCACCAGTACAGACAACTGTAGACTGAGAGTCAAAGAACAGGAAATGGGGCGGGGCATGGTGGTGCTGGCCTTTAACCCCAGCCCTCCTCCGGAGGCAGTGAGTTCAAGGGCAGCCTGGTCTACAAAGTGAGTGTAGGATAGCCAAGGCTACACAGAGAAACCTTGTCTTGAAAAAAAAAAAAAAAAAAAAAAAAAAAAAAAAAAAGGAAAATAATTTTATCAAGCAGAGAAAAGCCAAAAGCAAGTCGATGTAACGAGTCTGTTACTTGATAAAGTAGATTTCACTTTAAAAAGCCATGACCTGCTAAAATACTTTTTAAGAAAGGAAGAGATCTCAGGGTTGTTTCAAATAATGGAGTACATGTGACATGGATGCAGAAAAAAAAAGACTCTCTGGAGCCAGGCAAAGGGAACAAGGGAAGAGTTGAGAGCAGTAGGCTCGGCGGAAGAGTAAGAATCAAGTACAATAAGGTGCATGTATAAAAATGCCGCCCCTGTGTGGGCTAGCATAAATAATTAATTAAAAAATATACAGGTACAGCATGACACTATGAGGAGACATATGAGCACGCAAGGAAGAGAGGATAAGATAAGATACACTCCTTTCCAGTGTGCATCCACACAAGCATAACTTATTAGTCCTTTGGGGCAGAAATATTTGCACTAGTGTACTGAGTTATTCCGATTCACTTGTTTCCTGGAAAACTCAGCTGGTGAAATTTGTCGCGAAGCAATCGGAAGAATACAAAGAACAGAAGAATAAGCCCTCGTTAATTCTTTTTTATTTTTATTTTTTTATTTTTTTTGGTTTTTGGTTTTTCGAGACAGGGCTTCTCTGTGTAGCCTTGGCCATCCTGGACTCACTTTGTAGACCAGGCTGGCCTCGAACTCACAGCGATCTGCCTGCCTCTGCCTCCCGAGTGCTGGGATTAAAGGCGTGCGCCACCACGCCCGGCTCTCTGCCCTCGTTAATTCTTATCATAGCCTTGTTCTTATTTTAAGGACAGTTTGAGTCTCACAGGCCTCAGCGCCTGGTCTTGGGCGCATCCTTCCTGCACTGCAAAGAACTCAGGGGAACAGCCGGAAGTGGACTGGGCCGACACGCGGGAATCGCACTGCCAGGGGAAGCAGGGAAGGTTCATTTACTCGCGAACACCGTACAGTGGGCAGTTACATGATCTCGTTCTAGTGTAATCTTTCAAGATGTTTCATTTGCTTTAAAAAAATATATATATGCGGTTGCCATGGGATTTGGAACTACAAAGTATAATTTACCCACAAAGCCAACAAAAGCTCCTTTCAAATGTCTGTGTGTATATATTATAACTTTTGTATAAATGTGCACAGTTTCTTTTTTTTTTAATCAAGCAAAAACAAAACCAAAGAAGGAAAAGGTAAAACATGATTGATTTATCGGGTGGGAGTACGTGGGAGGGGACATGACACTTGTGCATGGAGCAGAATACAAAGGGAAGGGGACGGAGGGAAAGCGTGTCTCTCCTGGCCACCCGTTCCCCATCCCAAGACAACCACCATTCTCTGGCTTCCAATGTGTCTACTCAGACAGTCTGTGGACAAGAATATGCATCCATACACATATTGGAATACAGTTTGCGTTTTCTCTTCACACATTTTGGAGACGGCTTCATTCCAGAAAAACAGAGAGCTTCCTCATTCCTTCCCCTGTGAGTCAGGCACTACACCAAACTGTGTCTCTAACCCTCTTTTTACTTTTAGATTTTGAGACAGGGTCTCACTAATCTACCCAGCCTGGCTGAGAATTCACACTGTATAGCCCATGAGGGCAATCCTTTTGCCTCGGCTTCTAAGCAGCTGGTACTATAGGTTTTTGTCACCAGGGCCAGCTTCCTTGAGCCTTTATTCTCTTTTTCTCATTTATTAATTTGTCTCTACATGGGGTGGTGCTGTAATGTGTATGTGGGGAGTGAGAGGACAGTGAGCAGGAGTCAGTTCTCTCCTTCCACCATGAGGATTCTGGGAGTCAAACTCAGGTTGTCAAGCTTGGCAGCAAGCGCCCTTTCCCACTAGGACATCTCTCTTGGCCCTTCATTCTTTTTTTTTTTTTTTTTTTTTTTTTTTTTTTTGAAACAAAGTTTCTGTATCCTTGGCTGTCCTGGACTCACTTTGTAGACCAGGCTGGCCTCGAACGCACATCAATCAGCCTGCCTCTGCCTCCCGAATGCCGGGATTAAAGGCATGTGCCACCATGCCCAGCTGCCCCTCAATCTTTTTAGTGACACACGGCATTGTGTTAGGTGCCCATCGCATAATTTATTTAGTTAATCAGGATCAGTTTTGCTGGCACAAGCTATATCATTGTTACACATCCTTCTGTTATGTGAGCATATATCTACAAATCTTAGGTGTGGAGTCATTTGGTCAGAGTAGAGGAGCTTACAAATGGATGGAGGGTATTCAGATGCTAGTTTGCATTACCACTGGAAGGCACCCCTCTCAAAATGCCTCCAAAAGCCCTCTGCTGAGCTGATATTGACAATCACTTAGGAACTTTTAATCTATACTTTGTCCGTTAAAGGTCAAATTATTAGATTATTTTAACTTTTTAAGTTATTATAAAAAGTATCGAAGTTGAGCATTTTTCAGACCTCACAGGCTGTTTGAATGGCCTTTCCTCCACTGGGAATGTAGCTCATGGCAGAGTAATTACCTAGCCTTGTCTGGGTTCAATCAGCAACCAGAAAACAAACCAAAAATGTTTCTTTCTTCTGAACTACATACTCCTATCCTTAATCCATTTCCAAGTAAGTGGGTTTTCAATATTATTTTTATGCCTTATTATCCAACCATAATGATATACTCATGATAGCCAGTAGATTTAAATACCATGAGTCAACCATTAGTTTCATAGAGGGAAAAATAAACATAGTTACTCAGCCACCTTCAAGCTCACTTTGAGACATAATTCAATTGTCTGACTTCTCCTTTCCAATCCCAAACCGCAGTGGGAAACTGTCCTCGCTCTTTAGGTTCCTTGTGGGGTGTATTTGTCTTATTTCAGCATTTGTCATAAACTCTGTC
This sequence comes from Acomys russatus, assembly GCF_903995435.1. Classification (NCBI taxonomy): domain Eukaryota; kingdom Metazoa; phylum Chordata; class Mammalia; order Rodentia; family Muridae; genus Acomys; species Acomys russatus. The sequence goes on along the minus strand of NC_067167.1, from coordinate 21,835,125 downwards.
TCGGCCATAGATTATCTGTACAAACTTTATTAAGAAGAGATTTAAGCAACCACGTTAAGAGCTTTAACGTACCAGCCGGCATCACAGCTCCTCCCTCAGTGGGAGCAGAAAAGAGAAAGTGATGCTTCCCGGTTATCTGAAGGCCTCAACTCTTCCCCTCAGCCCTCAAGCATCTCAACCAGTCAGAAGGAAGTAGGGAAAGTCCCTTAGCTCCGCTTTCCATCTGGGAAGGTTTTAAGTGTCTGTTTACAATCCCTAAATATCACAGTTCATTTGGCAGCTGAAATCTACACAAACTAGAATGAGAAAGAAAAAAAAAATTCCCAAATGAGAAAGATGGTAAATACTACTCTGACCGGTTCTCTCTTAGGTACAGAGGTGGGAGTTACTGCTTGTAAAAAAAAAAGGGGGGGGGGGACAGCCACCTAGGTCCCTGGTTGTGTAGACATAGGGAAGTGGGTTTGCCAATGCTACAAGTCGGGCTTCCGTAAGGAGCTCCACAAGGATAGACTAGCCAGGGATGACTGACCCACGGCAATAACAACCAACGTACAAACACATCTGATTTTTCTTCTTTTGATGATGGAGAGTAACCCCTGGGCTTCACACACACGCTGAACATGTACCCGCATTGGGCTGAACCTCTGGCCAACATCTGAGCACAGATGCATGAGATTAAAGTCCCAGGTTAAGTTGGACAAAGAGTTATACACCCTGGACACAGAGACAATTTTCTAAAAAAAAAAAGTCTAGCCAACCTTAATTAAGAATTATAGATCCAAGCCGGGCGTGGTGGCGCACGCCTTTAATCCCAGCACTCGGGAGGCAGAGGCAGGCGGATCGCTGTGAGTTCGAGGCCAGCCTGGTCTACAAAGCGAGTCCATGATGGCCAAGGCTACACAGAGAAACCCTGTCTCGAAAAACCAAAAAAAAAAAAAAAAAAAAAAAAAAAAAAAAAAAGAATTATAGATCCACATCTACCTCGTCAGGAGGGGATGGGCTGAATAAGGAACAGGCTAGAAAAATGAGAAGGAGCCAGAAGATTAGAGCAGACTGCTGAGTTAGTCTGAGGTCAAACAGAGCAATCCCGGGGCCCAAGAGAAACCAGATTTGAATAAGTCAGCTGGGAGAAGAGTTTGAGCTAGAACAGCTGAGTTAAACCAGCCAGGCCAGAGCTCAGAATGAACAAGGGAGGGTGAGCTACACAAGCAGTAAGTCTCAGAGGCAGAAAACATTCTAGGCCTAAGTTAGATTGTACAGAGGCTAGAAGCTTCCGGGACTAGGCCTAGGTTAGCAGAAGGAGGCAGTGAGCCTCCCAGACAACAACTGAGCCTAGAGGATAAAAGTTACTTTTACAATGGACTGTTGGCAAGAAGCCAAGTTGAGGGGAAAAAAAAGGAGGGGGGGTGCTAGATAGAGTTGCATATAATTCTTAGCAAATATTCTGGAAAATAAAACATCAGGCAATGCTGGGAGGTAAAAATCCCAAGGCTGTAAAGTGAAGGAGGGCGAGGTGAGGCAGGGAAGGAAGAAATACAAATGCTGTGGTGTCCAAAGGACCCGATTGATATTCTGTATGAAAACAAGAGCCAGTTGCTGTGTCCTGCAAGTCACCTTGGAGTGGTGGGAAGGGGGTAACTGAAGAAAGACAGAGAGAATTTTCTCCTTGAACTTTAATCCCTTGATTGAAATCCTAACTTCCCTATACTTTTGGGTTGTTACTAAGCCACTTAATGGAAGAGGGTGGGGAAGCTAGATTACAGAGCTCAAACTGAAGTGCCCGGAAAAGGAGGGAGGGAGGGACAGAGGAAGGGAGGGAGGCTGCCGTAATGTGTGAGGTCTGTGAGCTCACTCCCGCCACACCTGTGTCCTGAAGCCCTGGAGGTTCCTACTGCTGGGGGCCAAATTCCACTCTCTCCCTAGATCACTTGGAAAGGGCTAAGACATGGGGATGGGGGAGTCGGGGGAGGGGTGTGTTAGGGGAAGCTAAGAAATCTCGAGAAACACAAAAACTGGTCTATTTCAGTCACGTCATAAAATTATGAAAAGTAACTAAGATCTAAGAACTAGTGTCTTTGTGGGTTTGATCTGAAAGATTTTCAGATAAAAAGTCACTAAATCGTCATGAGTTTACAAGTGGGAACTCTGCTGTTAACGGGTTTACTCGTGTTTAATCAGATGATGTTTACTATTAAGTATTAAAGGCAACTGTGAGTGTGTGTGTGTGTGTGTGTGTGTGTGTGTGTGTGTGTGTGTGTGTGTGTATGAGGAGGCCAATGGAAGAGGTCATGTTTCTTCTCTATTACTCAGCACCTTGTTTCTGAGACTGGATTTCTCGCTCTACCTGAAGCTTACCTATCTGGCAAGACCAGGCAGCAAACCCCAGGGAATCCTTGTGTCTCTGCTTTCCTGGCTCTGGCACACAGATGCTTCTGCTGTGCCTGGCCTTTTAAGTGGGTGTTTAGCTCACGCACCTGCAGCAAGCAGTTACCAAATAAGCCATCTCTTCTGCCCGTTAAAGGTGTCCTTTAATGTGTTCATTCGTCAACTATGTTCTAAACCACAGCACTTTGTTTCCAAGTCATGTGTGCTAGGTACTTTGTGCTAAGACCTATCCCAGACTCTACCAAAACACCTCTCGCCTTAAGGGAAACAGGACAGATAATGTTCTGCTTAGCTGTGCTGTGGTACGGGTCCAGAGGGCAGATGGTGATGACGGAAATAGAAAAGGCAGGTGAAGACAGTCTGTCAGTTAAGTGAGCATATGCGTGTAGAAATAAAATAACAAATACTTTCCCCCAGCATGTACATGGATGACATCTGACAATTTATTTATTTATTTGGTTTTTCCACACAGGGTTTCTCTGTGTAGCCTTGACTGTCCTAGACTTGCTTTGTAGACCAGGCTGGCCTCAAACTCACATCCATCTGCCTGCCTCTACTTCTCCTGAGTGCTGGGATTAAAGGTGTGCGTCACCACCGCCCAGCATCTGGCAATTTAAATAAAGGGCAAAAGGGGGCAAAATGAAGCCTTCTGAGAAAGGCTCTTTCCATCTCTATGTTGCGTTGAATTCTATAAATCTAGTCTACTCATTCAAACAAAAGGATCACAGTCGCCTGGATGCATCCATCAGCCAGCTAATTCTAGTGAGCTTTCCCGTCAGTACTTGTCCCCAAGCATGCAGAACATTGTCTGTATGTCCTTTCCACACACCAACATCCACAAGCTACAGAACAATCTGAGACTTTCTGCTTAACCTATATTTTTCTCTGAAAGCACAGTCCAACTTCTTTAGAAGCATTTACCAGCCCTTTATAAGGCCAGAGAGCTGGCATCGCAACACACGAGGAATACCCACACACTTACTTCACATCCTGCAGGGGGGCGGGGGGGAAGATGGCATGAGAAATTCTGTTTCCGTTAATTGAAATAATTTATCACTTTCTGTCTAGTCTAGAAGGTCTAAATGTCAACTAATAGTCCAACCTGGGTTTGAGCCTAGAGTTTAGATGTCTACAATGAATCCCAGCGGATGTGGATTTACATGTCAGTACCTGAAAGCGGATGCAGCCCCCACCCTGGAATGAATATATGCTTCCAAGAAACTTGTTTCCAGAGCGTGGCGGGAGGAACAACAGAGACAGCTATGTGCCCACACGCTCAGCCATCTGCTGTTCCAACCACACTCCCCGCCCCCCTCCGTTTCCTACAAATGATTCATCCCCGCTTTTTTGCCTTCTTCAAAGATAACTGTGTAGGCATTTAAGGAGGGGAAAGTCATTAAGAAGAGTGGAATCTGGAGTTATTAGGATGAGGTAGGGCAGATTAAACAGTCTGGAATCTCACAAAGCAAACAGTGTGGGGTGCAGACAGGGCTCTTGTCTCGCTTTGTGGGTGCATCATTTCAACAGGTTCGCATCCATCTCGAACAGGTCACACAAGATGGCACACACGTTGCTAAAGAGCCAAAGAGAAATAAACAACAGAGGTCAACACAGGGATTCTGAGTAGTCCAACTAGAACTGCTGTACACTTAAACTGCGACGCTGGCGGCAGCTGATAGAGAGCCTCTGCCTGCTCCATACCAGGCTGTGGGATCTTGATGGCTCGCTTTGAAAGGAAGTGCTGGACTTTTGTTCAGCCAGAGAAGGTGATTGTGACTGTACCCCTGACCCCAGAGGGTACTGAGGGTGATACGTGTAGGAGGAGCACAAGAGTGCCTGTGACCCGGTACTTGGGAAGCACTGAGCTACATCAAATTGGAGCCAAGTGGGCCTCTAACACATCAACTTGTTATATCTCTGCGGCCCTCAGGAGACTCATGAGGAGACTGTGAACTAAGAAAGCTAATCTTGTCCAGGACAGCCAAGGCTACACAGAGAAACCCTGTCTCAAAAAACCAAAAAAAGAAAAGAAAAAGAAAGAAAGAAAGAATGCTAACCTTTTAGTATAGTGAGGACAAAAGGAGTTAATCTATATAACATACTTATGTGGCCCTGAGACACAGTGAGTGGATGAATATGAAATCCCTCCGTCTGCTGTGCTAGAAATAAATGTCTTCCTGCCCCCCTTCTCTATGCCTCTGTCTCTGTCTCTGTCTGTCTCTGTCTCTCTGTCTCTGTCTCTCTCTGTCTCTCTCTCTCTCTCTCTCTCTCTCTCTCTCTCATTTCTTGTCATTTCATTCAGTTTCTCCTGTGTTCTATATCCTAAGGCTACCAAGTTAAATGACTTAAAGGAGAATTAGTCCAGGGGTCCTCAACCTTCCTAATGCTGTGACCCTTTAATACAGTTCCTCATGTTGTGCTGAGGCCCCCAATCATAAAATTCTTTTCCTTGCTACTTCAGAACCGTAATTTGCTCCTGTCAATAATCATAATGTAAATTTTTGATGAGGAGGATATCTGACATGTGACTCCAAAGGGGTTACAGACCACGTGTTGAGAACCGCAGATCTAGTGCCTTCTGGGGCCACAGGGGAAAGGTAAATGTGCGGGATGTTTCAGTAGGACCATACAGGTCATGCTGTCCTTATTCATTCAAGATAGGGGATGAAAGGGGGAGACACATGGGTCTTGTAACCCCTTCCCCAACCACAGACAGCAGCTCTGTCCCTTCTGGAAGGTGAAGTGCCCAAGTAAGAATGAATCTCTCTCACTTAGAAAATGTAGGTTCCATCTCAGACCAAATTCTTCAAGACTCTGCTGCAGTATCTCCATCTTCTCATCTGTATGATGGGTGTTGGGAAAGCCCTTTCATCTTGGGCTACTGCGTGATGACGCGTTTGTGATGCCCAGTGTGTTGTTCAGTATTGGCTCCTCCAGACTCCAGGTACTGTCTGCAGCTCCAGCTCTGTTGCCAGCGGCAAGACGCCTTCTACTTCCTATCTTCACTTGTGTCCTAATTCTCCTTCTTTTTTAATGTGGATGACTGGGAGTTTGGGGTTGTTGCATATGTGTGTGGAGGCCAAATAACAGTAAAGGGTCATCCTCAGAAGCACCATCCAACTCCCTTGTGACAGAGTCTCACAGGCTAGGAGCATTTAGACTAGCGCTTCCTACTGCCACACCCAGCGTGACTATGTTGGTTCTGGGGATTAAATTTCAGTCTCCACACTTGCAAAGCCGGGACTTGGTGCCCACTGAGCTATCTCTCCAGCTCATGTTCCATTCCATAGTTAGGTTTTTGCCTTGCTTCTCTCCCTTTCAGGCCTTCCTGGAGCATAGGTCCTTCCTGGAACCCTGTTCTAGTGCCCCGGAAACCCTGTTCTTGTCTCCCATGCCCAAGTCAGGGCACGCGGATGATTACTGCTCAAGTTTCCTTTTGCCCTTTGCAGGCGGGGAACAGACTGATGACTTCTTGCGAGGCCTTGATGACAACCAAATGGTTGAGCCTCCATTACTGCCCAGACATCAATTCCAACCCATAACCTGTTTCAGGCTGCGTGTCGGGTCTGGTTTGGCTTAGAACGGATAGAATTCTTAGTCTGGAAAGTGCGTATTACTAATGAAACACACGCTGCCTTAGCACTGGAAGTTGCCTCTAGCATGCCCCCCTGGGGATTCAAGATGCCAGGATGCCATATGCTTTCCTCCATTCCCCAACCCCCCCCCCAACATCTGACCTTATAAAAAAAGCTATTAGCAAGGTAGGCTCCCATTGAGCCTTCGTGATTGAGGTAGGTCCAGCTGCGCATAGGCTGATCAGCCGGTCATCCCAGACGTCATTTTCTTTAGCACGGAGCAGAAGCTTAAACACCAATCATATTGCTACCAGCCACAACTAAAATAAAATAAAATAAAACAACCTTTTCGCCCGCCCCCTATCCCCCCAAAAAAGCCCAACCAAACAAAAACCTTGGGTATAAAGTCACAAGAGGAAATAAAGACCATTTGGAAATTTGAGAACGCACGTGTTCTTTTCTTTTTCTTTTTTCCAGAAGAATTTCCAAGTTTCAACCTGTTTTAATGCCTGCCCGTCTGGCTGCTTTATCAATGAAAACTGTGGAATCTTCTGATGCTCTTCGTGAGGGGGGAGGGGGGTTTGGAAGGAATGGACAAAAACAAAAAATGGAATTTTGAAAAAAGAAAAGAAAGATTTACAGGGGAAACGTTTTCCATTTGATGCACCATATTTCATCATTTATTATTATTTTTTATTTCTAAGCGAAAATAAAGCCTAACTGGAGGGTGCTTTGGAGTGTGTGCATAGAACTAAGCGGTGAGTCATGCCTGGTGTTGTAGGTCTATTCCGGTGCGTGGGGTTTCCAGAACAATTACATAAGTGTTAACAGAGCCAGGAACTTTTGACATTTGTGGCAGCATAATAGAGTTCTTCTCATCATTGAAAATATCCTAATTGTTGTTTCTTTACATTGAAAATGCATAAAACTGGTGGAGCAGCCAGAATTGACATTGAGGCATTTCTGTCAAGTGTGCTTTGCTGGCAAAGAAACTGGAGAAAATTTATTTGAAACAAAACCTGGCTGAGCAAGCTGCAGCAAACACAATGATCTAAGTCAAATTCTCAAGTAAAAGTTGTGTGAAGGCATAAAGCGTGATGAGATGTTTTGGCTCTTTTTCTGCTACCACCCATGAAAATCTCCCTTGACACTCGGGTGCCCATGGGCATGGTTTCCTTGGGCAATCTACGTGCATGGTTTTGAGAATTCTGGGCTCCAGAAGTTATCACGGCTATCTTTTTTTTTTTTTTTTTTTTTAGACAGGGTTTCTCTGTGTACCCTTGGCTGTCCTGGACTCGCTTCGTAGACCAGGCTGGCTTCGAACTCCCAGTGACCCACCTGCCTCTGCCTCCCGAGTGCTGGGATTAAAGGTGTACACCACCACCTCCCGGCTTCACGGTTATCTTTCAAAATATCACTTAAGGGCCTGGGCATGTAGTTCAGTTGGTAGTATGCTTGCCCACCACACACAAAGCTCTAGATTTGATGCCTGGAACCATATAAACTCATCCTGGCATCGACTATCTAACATCTCAGCACTTGGGACCCAGATGAAGGAGACCACAAGTTCAAACTCATTCTTAGCCATAGAGTTTAAGCCAGTGTGAGGTACAAAAGATTCTGTCTCAAATATAATTTTTTAAATGTAATTAAATCATTGAAGAAATTATGAGCTACTCTTAAGTACGACTAAAATGCTTATTAAAAATATCAGGTTTTTTTTTTTTCTTCTAGGTAGCCAGTGTCCAAGATATACAAAATAAGAAACTAATGCAAAACCCAAGAAGTTTATCAACTTCTTTTTTTCATCTCCAAAAATGGATCCCTCCAATACAAGGTCCTAGGAAGCTCTTGTATAGGCTGGTTCAGAGATCGAGTGCATAGCTTTGCTACTGGCTCATTTCTTAGCAGATAAGATATTATAGGTCTGGGTGTTATTGTATTTATTGATTCAAAAGACAAAGTACAAAGGACAAGCAGGCTGTGGGCTCTGACTCATAGAGGCTTGTACCTGCTCGTGTCCTATGAGCTTCTGTTGCGGGGACAGCACAGTCCATCAAGTACATCTCTGCATGCCCAAGCATTGTTGAATTCCTTCCCCATGACGCCAGGCATTCAAACACCTTTCCTAAGCAGCAGAACTGATAGCACACAGCACCCCATAGAGATGTGGCAAGGCTGTGTGTGTGAACCATGTGGGCTGTGGCCATGGAGGCGAGCGTGGAAGTAGGAATGTTGTCTTAGTAAGTACCCTTGTGACACACAGTTATTTCTTCGAGTGTTGCTTGTTGATGTTGGAATGCAGCTCACTCTCCAGGACCGTTTCCAGGAACCTACTTGAACACATATCCTTAGGCCTTTGAAGAGAAGATGGAAGGAGTCACTTCGTTTCCCTGCCAAGTTTCCTAGATAATATTTTAGGAGGAGATGATGTACATGTCACAAGGCTCGGAGGATGGTGATGGAAGAAGACGTTTTTAGCAAATAAGAACTTGCAGTCCATGCTGTTTTCATTACTGTGGTTCTAGAACATAACTTGAAATCTGTTATGGCAGTCCCTGCAGTGTTGTTCTTTTTGCTTCAGATTAGAAAGGCAATTTGGGTGTACTTTGTGGTTTCATATAAACTTTAGATGCTTTTTTTTTTTCTTATTTCTGTACAGAATATTATGAGGAATGATTGAAATTTCACTGAATCTATAAATTGCTTTTTGTAGAATTGTCATTTTCCCAATATTAATTCTACCAATCCCATGCTGTAGCCAACAGCTCTCTAATTGGTAACCAACAGCTGTTTAATTGGGCTTATGGTCCACTTAATTGGAGGAAATTCATCCTTTGTACTGTAAAACTACCCAAGTACTAGTGAAGTCGTATACCCTGAAAGGAAACGTACTATCATCACTTTGGAAGCCAACGTAACTTCTAAATGCATTCTATATGCTTACAGATACATGTAGTCCTCACCCCTCATCAAAGAAGCTCGGTTTTGCACCAGAGCAGACAGAGATTACAGAGAGCCACAACTGGTAGAAATTAAGAGGAAAAACTGACCACTGTGGCCAAGCCCAGTGGATACATCCACAACACAGCTCCTATGTGGAAAGCTCAAGGCAGAGGGAAAGCAAAGATTGTAGTGTCAGAGGCCAGCTGTGAGAATATATCTTTCTGTATATGACCAGGAAGCTACACACCCATGAGATCTTAACAATACGGTCACCTACACAGGATCTGCACAATGACAACACAAGTTGTCACCCCAAAGTGGATTAGGGAAATCTTACAGGGTCACACCTCTAGATAAAGAGCTACAGACAATTAATTCCTGCTGAGAAAGGGAGAGCCAGTGCTATGTAGGGATAAGCCTGTTCATATGTTATCTAATTCCATGTGGATAACCTTAAACATGTATACATACAAGCAATGATAAGGACACAGCAGGATACACACACATACACACATATCAAAACATGTGTAAATATTCATATGTAACAATAATTAAAAAGTGGTCGTGAGCTTGAGGCTGAGTGGCGCAGACATGAAAGGAGTTGGTAGGGGTTGCTAATCATATATAGAGAGTACTCATGTGCAAAATGCTAAAAAACAAATAATAATAACTTTTAAAAATTAGAAAGCGCTGCCCAAACCAGTGCTAAATCAGATCACACTGTCTAGATGAACAGGAAGGAAATCGGGGGAGACGCCTTATTTTGTTTCCCTGAGAAGTTTTTTATCTTACATCTCACAGACTGTGACTAGTAATCATGAGGAGCATCTATGCCTGTCCTTTCTGAGTCTGGCCCTGACCTAACTGTTCCATCTTTCCAGGCAATGCGTTCGGTGTCTTGCCAGCATTTGCCTGGGTTTCTTCCACTAGTCTAATTAAATTTCTACCTTATTTCCATAACCATACCTCAACAGGGAGATCTTGTATATCTTTCCACTGTTTAACAATAGACATTTACATTGGGCGTGGTGGCTCGTGCCTTTAATTCTAGCACTCAGGAGGCAGAGGCAGGCGGATTGCTGTGAGTTCGAGGCCAGCCCAGTCTACAAAGCTGCTCCGGGACAGCCAGGGTTACAAGAGAAACCCTGTCTTGAAAAACAAAACAAAAACAAAAGCAAACAAAACAACAAACAACAACAACAACAAAACAATAGACATTTACTGGCAGTGGTTCTATACCTTCTCAGAATGGAGCAGAAAACCCATAAGTGGACAAAACTGCCTTGGTAGGACGGGATACTCCAGCGTCCATCTAATTCTGTGGTCTGTACACTGTACCAAACAGTGCTCGCCCATTACTTTTCCATCTTTCTATCATCTCTCTTCCCATTAAAAAGTAAGAATTGGTCCAACATGGGTCAGGCAACTCTTTGTTGATAATGGAGTTAGTGAGAGTGCCTGTATTTGACAGTCTCACCAGGCTTTCCACAGGAAGCGAGGGTCAGATGGATACCGCGTTGTCGATCAGCATGTACTCACAGCACACTGATTATAGAAGAGACATTTAAGGGTAGTGCACAATGGATTTTTAACTTGTTCTAGTGGCTTTGAAATCTCTCTGCTTCAACAGATACGAAAGACCTTGAGGAAAGTACTGAGAGTTCATAAGATGATATCTTATTAATCGTTGTATGACCAGACATTGATAGGCATGTACTAAGTGTTCGTTGTAAGAAAGAGTGAATCAATGCCAGTGGAGGAGGACGCTTCATTTGGCTAGTCTCTATGCTTTCAGAATGGCCTCCTGAACCCATGGTCCCATCTTAGTGGTCCTTTCTTCGGACCCTTCTGCTCATCACTTACTTCAGGAGCTGTCACTCTGCTACCTCCCAGGTGTCCCTTGAGGGAATGGGATACCATGAGGCAAAGCCTTTTTTTTTTTTTTTTTTTTTTTTACTTCCATACACCTCTCTCCTTTAGCATCTTTTAGCCTTCATGGGCTCTTTGCACGTGTAAAGTTAATGCTTAGTAGCTCTTTTTAAAAAAGATTTATTTATTACATGTAGAGTGTTCTGCCTACATGTGTGCCTGCACATCAGAAGAGGGCACCAGTTCTCATGGTTATAAGCCACCATGTGGTTGCTGGGAATTGAACGCAGAACCTCTAGAAGATCAGCCAGTACTCTTAACCGCTAAGCCATCTCTCCAGCCTCACTTAGTAGATCTAATATCTAACGTCATATCTGACACATTGAACACATCATGCTTTGAAATCTAGTAGGTGTGGGGTCGAATATAAACTTACTAATTATTAGTATATTTGTAAAAAGTCTTTTTAAATAGTTATTTATTTTTATTTTATGTGCACTGGTGTTTAGTCAGGTCCCCTAAAAGTGGAGTTACAGACAGGTGTGAGTTGTCATGTGGGTGCTGGTAATTGAACCTGGGTCCTCTGGAAGAGCAGCCAGTGCTCTTAAGCACTGGGCCATCATCTCTCCAGCTTCCAATTACTAGTATCTTAACCCTGGGAACTTTTAAAAATCTCTCCGATCTTGGATGGCATCCATGGAGAGTCCTACAAGTGTGAGTGAAATAGCTTAAGCAAAGACACTAGTTATAATGCCTGGCATGGGATGGGTGTCCAGTGAACATCGGCTCCATCCTGCTTTAGTGCCTCATGGCTGTAGGATGGAGACTTAGTGGGAAATCATCTGCTACAGTAGGCAATGAAAGTGAAAGAGGAAGTAAGAAAGAAATCTAAGCGACTATAATGAGTTGCTCCAACAGGAATCAAAGTCAAGTCTTAGCTCTTTATGCACTACACAGGACAAAGTTGAGAAACAAAGGTTTTAAAGAATATAAAGGATGGGTTTAAGGGGACAAAATTAGTCCACATATTGCCTAAAGAACAACAGGCTGCTATTCCTCAAGCTAAAACGTGCTTCAACATCTTATTTTGTTGTTCAAAGCTCTCCCCATCTGTACATCTATGTACATACACACACACACACACACACACACACACACACACACACACACACACACACACACACACGAGCACCATAGCATGCTTGTGGAGGCCAAAGATCTACTTCGAGGAGTAGGTTCCCTCTTTTCATCACAAGTCCCAGGGATCAAAGTCAGGTCATCATGTGGTGGAAACTGCCTTTCTTTGTTGTGCTAGCTCACTGGCTCTATTTTGTTTTCTTTAAACAGGTCTTCAATATATACCCTTGGCTAACCTGGAGTTCATGAAATAGTCCAGGATGACCCTCTGAGCCCCCTGCCTCAGCCTCCTAAGTATCGGGGTCACAGACATAAGGCGTCATTCTGGGCAAACATGATATTTCATTGAAAAAATTTCTTTCCCAGTAGGGTTGCTTTGTTCCAAATGGGATGCACTTGGGCAGAACCTGGGATGCGCTGTAGCCTGATCATTTATTACGTAAGAGTTTCCCTGCATGGAAGCAAAGGGACACAGTCAGTCTTGACTCTCAGAGTTGGGCAGCTGCCTCCTTGGGCAAGACTGACCCAGCAGCTTTTCTCTGTTCCTTCTGAAACCCCACCCCCCCCATAGTGTTTTGTTTGTCCAGTCAACAAAAGAATCTACTGCATCAGTTATGTACCATATAATGCAATAAAATGCTCAATGCAGCCAGTTCTAGAAAAAGGAATGAGAGAAAAACATCGCTGGCATTGTTTGCGTGCCTTTCTCTTTACATCAGTCACAACAGCACGAGCTAAATCCAAGGTGCTGCCCTGTGAATGTTTGTTTGTTTTGTTTTGTTTTGCTTTGCTTTGTTTTTTGTTTTTTGAGACAGGGTTTCTCTGTGTAGCCTTGGCTGTGCTGGACTCACTGTGTAGACCAGGCTGGCCTCAAACTCACAGCAATCCGCCTGCCTCTGCCTCCCAAATGCTGAGATTAAAGGCGTGCGCCACCACACCCGGCCTATGAATGGATGGACATCAGGTTCTTTGGAATTAAGTCACAACTCTGCTGCTTTGAGGAAAACTACAAAGAGCTTATTTTCTCAAGAAGCCACGCTATCCATCATACTTACAGCCTTCATCACTCCCTTTACTCATCCCCCCTTCCAACATTTTAAGCTATACACCCCTCCCCCGTGTCCCCCCTCCCCCTTGCTTGCTTCTGAGGAGAAGGAGCATATACTAGGCCAGTGTGGAGATGACTAGCATGCTGATTCGGCCTTTGGAAGAAAGAGAAGAAGTGAGGCTGAACTGGAGATGCTGAGCTGACCACGGTCAGGTCTGCTTCTGCGCAGCTCCCCGGCACAGCACCACGTCTCTTCTTGCTATAGAAGCTGCCGTATCTCAACATGGTGTGTAAAAAGATTGGACTTTCTCCAAGGGGTCCACATTTCTTCTAACGAAAAGAGCACAGCAGTTCCCCTACCCTGAACAAAGCAAAGTTGGACGCTCAGCTGAAGCTGGGCCTGTCAGCGCTCTTGGCCTGGAATTCCAATGTCCAGGGAAGAGACACAGAAACAGAATGCCTCAAATCATTTCACCCTGGTAGTCTCAGAACACAGGAAATTACATGAGTCCCCAAAGCTGAATTCCCAGCTTAGTTTAGATTTTATTTTTTTAAAAAGAAACCAGATTCTTCAACTTTTCCTTCTTTCCTGTTAGCTATTCTACATTCTTCCAATACACTCGTTTGTTTGCTTAACATATCCTGTGTCAGCTATAGTTACCCACATCCCAGGATTCTGACCAAAATAGGCCTTCAAATGCTTCAGGCTCTAACAAGCAAGGCTAAAGGTTAAGCTCTTGGGGTGGGAGGTGGACTCACTGGGTCAAATATTTACCAAGCCACCAAGGTCAATTCCCCCACCCTCCCCCCCCCCCCCCCACATCCCCACCCCCTACCTCCACACCCATGCCATTCCTCTCCCAAATGTTGGCTTCACAGTGTCCCTTAGAGAATGACAGCTGCACAAGCCTGGGGGAGGAAAAGAGACCCTGAGGCCACTTCTGGATGGAGGCCACTTCATCACTACCTCCAGGTTCCCTAGTTCTCCCAATCATGAGCTCTTAGGGGTTCTGTGGAAAGGGCATTGGTGCTGGTCTATGGTGTGAGTTTCATTCCGTGTTACACAGCGAAGACAAAGGCACACAGCAATTACATAAGAGCTTGTGACGGAAGAGGGGCCACTGAAGTTAGGCCAACACGCATTTTGAAGAATCACCATGTGGGGATGCCTTCCAACTCAGGCCTCTCTGAGGAGCCTAGACTTCACGGATCTCTGTGCCTCCCTTCCCACAGCAAGCTCACTGCTTCTCTGTGAAGGTCACAAGCTTAGGCAGCATTTGTATTCCTATAGCTTTGCCTGTGTTTTTTGCGGGGAGGGGTTACTTTAAGCTTTGTTATGAGAAAAGAACCTGTGATCGATAATAATCAGCCCTCTCTGGAGTTTAGGGAGTAAGAGAAAGGAGAAAATGGAGTACTTAGAGTGCTTATCTGAACCGTTTGCCAGTCCAGGGCGTGGTGGTGCACTCCAAAGGCAGAAGAAGGCAGATCTCTGAGAGTTTGAGGCCAGTCTGGTCTACAAAGCAAGTCCAGGACAGCTAGGACTATAAAAGAAACCCTGTCTTGAAAAAAAACAAAAAACAAAACAACAACAACAACAAAGACAAAAAGAGAGAGAGATGACTGAAACATTTGCCAAAGTTTTTTCCAACGTATCCACAATGTCTTCTTCTTCTCTTTCTCCTCCTCCTTCTTCCTCTCTCTCTCTCTCTCTCTCTCTCTCTCTCTCTCCTTTCCCTCCCTCTCCCTTTTTCTTCCTTCTCTCTCACTTCCTAAGTCATCTTTACTCTGAGTGCCAGTTGGCAAACTGCCGGAGGAAATGACATCTGCGTGTTCTTTCGTTCAACAAACATTCACCGGGTTCCCACTAAGGCCAGGCGCCATATCCTGTTTGAGGCACCGGTGGATCAGGCAGGTTGCCTATTTGAGTTTCTATTGCAGTGAAGAGAGGCAAAGACAATCAGGATGGCCTCACAGATCTGCTGGGCCCATAGCTAGAAAGACAGTCTAGCAATGGTTGGGGATTTGGGCTGTTTCTCTGAGTGGAAAGGAATGTTTGTGTAAATTAGCAGTTAGTTCATGACATAATCTTAACCCAAGGAAATTTTTTTTTTTTTAATTGAAATTGCTGATTTCAAAGGAATGTAAAAAGGTAAAAATCGTTCAGGGGAGCATTTATTTCCACGGACTTATTTCAGTGTTTCTTTGTCCTTCTAGTTGACAACCTTGTCATAAGTAGCCTGTATTTATGGAATGATCTCTGATAATATGGAGACCTTTCCTGTAGTAATGTTACTTGGTTTTGTGAGAAGCAATGACCAGGAATTTTCCTGATGTTACAGAACAGGGAACTGAGGCTCAAATAATTTCTTCAAGTGCAGTCAGTTACTTCAGATGGGACTGGAAGCTCGGCCTTCCCTTGTCCTTGTCAACACCATGGCCCTCATGGCTGCCCCCACCTTGTCTCCATCTCTCCCCCCATCCCAATCACAAAGTGCTTTGATGCTGTGGGTTCTGTTCATATGGGATTGACCACTATTCTGAGTAGGACACAGAATATCCTGCCCCAATGTTGCACATCTCTGTTGAATACACATACTTCTACTTTGCTAATATGGCTTATCAATAATGATTATTTGTTGGTCAAATATATTTTGAGGGAAGCGTAGCTCAGAGATGATTCTGGGAAGATCCAAATTTTCAATACATTTTTGTTCATTTGTCACAGGAGCAATGGAAGCCTCTTTTCTAAGTCAAAGAAAACACATATGTCTAACTACTATTTAACATTAAAACATTAGAAGCAGGGATATTGATGACATACTGATTACATAAGCTGTGGCATTTTAAAAGATTCTCCACCTCCCATACCCATTCTTGATTTATCTGGCTTTATTTTGTTTATTTTGGGGTTGTTGTTGTTGTTGTTGTTTTAATGTTTTTTTGAGACAGGGTTTCTCTGTGTAGCCTTGACTGTCCAGACTCACTTTGTAGACCAGGTTGGCTTCAAACTCACAGCGATCCCCCTGCCTCTGCCTCCCAAGTGCTGGGATTAAAGGCGTGTGCCACCATGCCCGGCTTTATCTGACTTTATAAAGTTGATCAACTTAGTAAGATCAGGATAGAAATTACAAAAATGTTGCCTTTGCAGACAGAAGCTAATGTTTTCTAAATATACATTATAAGGCCAGTGAGTAGGATCAAAGTTTCATGAAGTAATTCATCTAGTCATTTACCCTGCCTTTCATATATATATATATGTGCATACATAAATATGTCTATATAGCTCTATGGCTATAGCCATTTTATAGATGAGTAAAACCAAGGGTCCAAATGGTTAAAAAGTTTGTACCAACCCAGTTAGCCAAGACAGTGGTAGAGCTAGGGCCATCAAACTAGAATTCTCTTTTCTAGTTGTTGTTGTTAAAGACTGTTGTTATTTTATTGGAGGCATAGATAGAGTTAGATCCTAGTTTAGCTCCCAATTTAATAAGAAACATCAGCAGTCCCAGCAGGTTAGGGCTGCTGTTAAAGCACCAGGTTGAATTCCCAGCACTGGAATGAGACATGCTAGCACATCTCCTCTCAACTGGAAAAAGGCTAGAATAGATCTTTTGGTATTTGCCTCAAAAGGTACAAAGGGATTATCTTTTGAGGGGTTGAATAGGAATATCCATGCCATGTAGAGAGGGCTAAAAATTCAGCTATGAGATTATCTACTCAATCACAAGAGGCATTTTTGTTTTGTTTTTCGATCCAGGGTTTCTCTGTGTAGCCCGGGCTGTCCTGGACTCACTTTGTAGACCAGGCTGGCCTCGAACTCACAGAGATCCTCATTACTCTGCTTCCCTCTTGCCTCTGCCTCCCGAGTGCTGCGATTAAAGGCATGCTCCATCATGCCCTGCCACAAAAGGCATTTTTAAGGGACCCAAAATGGGCCATTTTCTAGAAATCTCTATCTCCTGTAGGTCACTCAGTGACAGTAGCCACTGAGAGGGCTGTTTTATAATTGTGTATTTGTCTCAAGCGTTCAAGGGAGTCCTCTTTGAAAAACTCATAAGCAGGAAGTTAATTGTTATAATATGCTAATCAAAATGGTTCAGATTTTAGTACTTTTATTTTTATTCTTTTACTTTTATTTGTTTTAGTGGGGCGCGGGGGGGGGGGGGGAACCACACACAGAATGTTAGCAGTCTATTAGCTCTAAAGAAAAAATTTATTGCTCCAAGAAAATTCCTTTTTCTTCCCAAATCTGAACCTGCAAGCACAAAAGCTCTCTGTTTTAGGAAAAGGCTTAGTGTGGCTGTTTCCACAAGATTAGCCCCATTGATCCGAAGCACCTGTGCTTCTAGAAACAGGACATTATCAACTTTTTTTTTTTTCTTTTTACCATTTGTTCAGGAAGTTGTGCTTGGACTAATATTATTTATACAGCTGGGTATGCTGACGAGGAAAGAGAAGATCAAAGTGGTTGGTGATTGCATAACATCTGAGGCGGACCCTGATAATCAATCAAGCCTAGAGCATATGGACCTGATTACAAAACATCTCATGCCCCTGTCGGGATGTTTTGTGGAGGCCAGAGTGCCATAACAGCTGTCACGCACTGCAAGCATTCGGACGACCGATATATAGAACATTCGCTCTTTTCACTTCATTTTTTGGGTAGTGAACGCTCCGAGAAAGCGTGGGATGAGAATGCCGGTATCAAACGAGGCATCTGTGAGGGTCCTGGGTTTATCAGGAGAATACATCCAAATTAATGTGTGAGGTCTGGGAAAACTCTGCTTGCTGCTCCTCCCTCCCCCACTAAGCCTGCTCAGCCATCTCTCGGGAAGGATGCAGGGCGACTGTCTTCTGTCGCCACAGGAAAGCAGCGGGAAGTGCATTTTAAAAGACTCTCGTTAAGGGAAACAGCTCTTCCTGCCCTACTGCCAACCTCGATTGTTCAGTTAAAATCCTGGAGCTGGAGGGAGGGGCAGGACCCCAAAACAGGAAGAGTCGGGTGGTTCGGGAGAAAAGCAAAACATAAAAAGAGCTCCACTTGCCAAATTTAAACACGAAAATAAAATACCAAACAGGCACCCCCAAGAAAGCAAAGAAGCAGTTTCAACTGAAAGATCCCAAGTGCACACTGCACTCAGGGAGTACCACACGCCTTCTTCCCCAGCAGGGCTGCCAGGGTGGGAAGAGCCATTCAAAGCAGGCACCTGGAGTCTGGCAAAGGTCGGCTCTCCAAAAAAGATGTCTGGCCAGCTGTTTGAAAAGGAATTTGCACAAAGGTAGGAGAAAAGGGGGTGTCAGCATGCCTCTACCCTACCTAGATTGGAAGGCTTCTCTGAGAACTCCGAAAGCCTGACAGCTAAATTTAATCAGCGCTAAATCTCTGAAACGAAGACCGTGTTCTTATGCAAGAAATGAACAGCCACTCTGCCAGGGCTTTCTTTCCCTACAAGGTAATAGTGAATGATGCAAGCTCTTAGGAGCGCTCCAGCCATTTGGTAACGTTATGAATTCAAGGGAGGCAAGAAATGTGGAAGTCTAGTTCATTGCTAGTGTTGTCTTCCGGGGATTGTAGACCTGTAGGTTGATCAGCAGGGTTCCACAGCTGGCGTTGCATAATGACTGGGCATGCGCAGGCCCCTACAGCATCCTCGCTGAGTTCTGTATTAAAGGCCATCACTTCTGCTAAGGAACTCCAAATGTTTTCCTATAAGAGAGCCTGCATAAATCTCACACCTGGGGATCTGGACTAAACACCACCTCAAACTCTGTTTGCTTCAGTACAGTTTGGCTATCTCCTCTGCACCAGGGCAAACAGCTCAGATTATGCTCGTCTGCTTCTAGCTTGGGTTGGCTTCCCGCGTGATTTATATTCTTTAAAAACAAATGTCAAAAGTCGGGCGCGGTGGCGCACGCCCTTAATCCCAGCACTCGGGAGGCAGAGGCAGGCGGCTCGCTTTGAGTTCGAGGCCAGTGGTCTACAAAGCGAGTCCAGGACAGCCAAGGCTACACAGAGAAACCCTGTCTCGAAAAAACAAAACAAAAAAATAAAAAAGAAAGAAAAAAGAGTCAAATCAACAGCAACCAGTCATGAATGCTTGGTATGGAGTGGTGAGAAGAGTACTTCACCTTTGAAGTTTCCTTCTAAAAGCCCATGACCCTTGTTTAACCCTGAGAAAAACAGCCAATGAGCCCTCACAGGAAACCATCCCACAAACAGTACCGATGTCACCCAGATTATGGGAGAGTCAGAAAAACTGTCACAATCTAGAGAAGCCTGATGGGGCCTGACAAGTCAGGGCAGCAAGGACCCTGGACCCTGGCCGGGATCCTGGAAAGGACATTAGGAAAACAAACCGTGGAAGTCTGGGTCAAGAGCATGCTGTCAATTTTGCTTCCTTAAGTGGTGGCAACGGTATGAAATATTCATGACAGATGAGAGTAGCGCGCCTTCTACGAGATCCTGGCCAGCTTCACAATTTTTTTTTCTATAAATCAAAGCTATTTTTAAAAGTGTTTATCCAACAGCAAATTTTGCGCAACATTATTTTGTCTCTTGCTTCTGTGAAACCAATCATGCGAGTCCCATTTCAGTTTCAATTTAGGTCAGGATAACTTCTAATTCCCAGGGGCTGCTAACTGTTGGGATTTTCCAAGTGGAAAATCAGAACACAAAGATAGATTTGGTCTAAAGAAAAGAGGGGCAACACAGCAAGGAGGCTTCTCTTGGAGTTTGTCTGCCATCTGGCTATATATTCTACAGCCTAGGCCCTGTGTGTTGCTGTCCAGCTTTCCCCGCAGGGTAATAAAGGAATTTCAGGTATGATTTTTTTGTTCAGGGGTTTTTGCCTTTTAACAGGGTGCTTAATGGGATTTCCAGGACAGAGGCAGCTAGGATAGATAATTGCTCTGTTTGTACCCAAGCCTACTGCACACCTCAGGCCGGCAGCTTCCCACGTGTGTGACACAAGGCCAGATAATATTAGGGCAGTGGCCGTAAACTCTGCTTCTTACGATTACACAACTTCCCAAAGTGAGCTGGGGAAGAGTGTAGCTTTTCTTTTCAAAGGTATGAGTTATAGTCAGTGTAGGAGTGGCCCAAAGAGCTTATGATTACAGGAGCCAGGCTCTGAGAGATGACTTGGACCTTGCCTTTGGTCTTTAATATCCTGAGACAGGACTGCCAGCTATCTCAGCAAGCTCTTCAGTTGTTGCCATGAGCGATCATAACAAACGGTAGGACTCATAAAGTCCTGAGTTCAAGTTCTCGCTTCCCAGTCTGTTATTTCCTGGCTGAAGGACCTGGGTAAGGCTAATTAATTTTTCTGATCTTCAGATTTTCCGGTATGGACAGTAAAGCTGATCACGGGCTCGCCTCAAAGTCATCAAGAGAATTAACCACTGAAAATATCTGGAATACAGGACACTACTCTTCCACCTCCCCTCCCCTTTCTTTCTCATACAGCCTGGGCAGTGGGGTCAGGCACACCAGTGTCCTTATGAAGCTATCATTTCTAGCAGGATCAGGAAATTCTTCTGGTTTACTGGTTATTAATCCTGAGGTTTGCAAATAACCTCTTATATGTATAAAAAACCAAGAGCCAACCGGTAACACTCTTGTAGGATGCACACCTACTTTGTTGTTTTCAGTGGGACTATCTCTTAAGTTTTCCCTCCTAGGAATTGTCTAGGTAGCTCTCTTGCTATAACTAAGGTTGATTGAGCCCAGGAGCTAGGCAGTAAAAGAAGATGGCTTAAAACAAGAAAGGAGCCAGGTGGCGGTGGCGCATGCCTTTTAAAAAAATTTTTTTATTTATTATTTTTTATTTTTTATTTTTTTATTAATTTATTCTTGTTACATCTCAATGTTTATCCCATCCCTTGTATCCTCCCATTCTCCCCCCCCCCATTTTCCCATTATTCCCCTCCCCTATGACTGTTCTTGAGGGGGATTTCCTCCCCCTGTATATGCTCATAGGGTATCAAGTCTCTTCTTGGCAACCTGCTGTCCTTCCTCTGAGTGCCACCAGGTCTCCCCCTCCAGGGGACATGGTCAAATGTGAGGCACCAGAGTATGTGAGAAAGTCATATCCCACTCTCCACTCAACTGTGGAGAATGTTCTGACCGTTGGCCTTTAATCCCAGCACTTGGGAGGCAGAGGCCTGTGAGTTCGAGGCCACCCTGGTCTACAATGCAAGTCCAGGACAGCCAAGGCTACACAGAGAAACCCTGTCTCAAAAAACCAAACCAACCAAACAAACAAAAAACAAGAAAGGAAATACCTCCTTATAGGATGCCTTGCAGCAAAAGGTGCCAGTATGTCTCAGTACCCCTGTGGGAACAACCACACCAAACAAGAAGCATGACACTACCAAGAGTGACTGAGGGGCAGCAGCATAAACATGCAGACAGATAAAGGCAGGACAGGAAGAAGCAGAAGAAAGAACAGGAAGAGAAGAGCCCCACACCACAGAGAGGGCCTGGAGGTGAAAAGGCCGAGGCAGTTCCAATATGAAACTCTGACAGTGGCTTCCAGGATGAAGCGTTCCCAACTCCTGCCCTTTGCATTTGTGAAAGACAGCTGCTTCTATTGGAAGGTTGCTTTCATCCTGCCAAGCAGACTAAGCGCCCGGTCAGCCAGGCCTTACAGTGTGGCCTGCCCAGTTCTACCATTTACACCAACTGATGGGAGACAGACTCTTAGGGATCTTTCAGTGTTGGACACAGAATAGACTCAGAAGGATCTTCTCAAGCACGTGTGTGTGTGTGTGTGTGTGTGTGTGTGTGTGTGTGTGTGTCTAAAAGTGGTCTTCACTGTGGGATTTTGGAGAACTTTTATGTCATCTTTAAAAGTTTTATTGGAAGGAGGGAGAGAGGGAAGGAAGGAGGGAGGGAGGGAAAGAGAGAGAAACAGAAAGAGAGAGAGAGAGAGAGAGAGAGAGAGAGAGAGCACCTGTGTACATGCACAAACTTGCAGCTATCTCCCCATAAAAGCCAGAAGAAGGTATCAGATTACAAGTGCTCTTAACTGCCTAACACCTCTCCAGGCCCTTATTTAGTTGAATTTTCCCCCCTTAGATGTTGGCCATTGAATCTAGTGTGTCATGAGTGCTAAGCATGGGTTCTACCACAGAGCCAAATTTGAATCCAAGGGTCACCTAAATAGCAAATGTCACCATAACCTCAGTAATGAAGAATAATACCATTAATGCTGCAATTTTTACTTTTTTTCATTATTTTCATTTTCTTTTTTTCTTTCTTTCTTTCTTTCTTTCTGTTGTGGCTGTTTTGTTTTGTTTTTGAGGCAGAGTCTCTCTGTGTAGCCTTGGCTGTCCTGGACTTATTTTGTAGACCAGGCTGGCCTGGAATGCACAGAGATCCACCTGCCTCTGCCTCCACAAGTGCTGGGATTACAGGCCTGCGCCACCACGCCCAGCTACATTTTTATTTTCAACACACAATTATATAGAGCTCATAGTAGTGCTTTACATCTTTAATTCCAGCACTTGGGAGCTAAAGCCAGGAGGACTATGAGTTTAAGGTCAGCTTTAGCTACATAGCAAGTTCAAAGCCAGCCTTAGCTGCATGAGACTCTACCTCGAGAAATTAAGGGGGACTGATGGCGTGGGAATATGACTCATTGGCAGAGCACTTGCCTTGCCTGTGCAAGGTTCATGTTCAAACCCCAGAACTGAAAAGAAGCATAATAGAAAATGTGAAAAATAGGAAATATTATTTAGAATTATTCTCTCTTCATTACTATCAGAATTTTGGCATATTTTCCCTTGATTTATTTCTCTGTCTCTATAAATAATATCCTTTCCATGGCATGGTTATAAACACTGTATATGCAATTTAATATTAGATCACCACCTGACATTGTCATTAAATATTTCAAGGCTACAAGTTTTCTCTTTAGCCAGGCATGGTGGCACAGGCCTGTAATCCCAGCACTCAGGGAGGCAGAGGCAGGAAGATTTCTGTGAGTTCAAGGCCAGCCTGGTCTACAAATCAAGTCTTTAAAAATTGTTCATTTTGTGTCTGAAGCTGATATCACAAAGCACAGTTACAGCATTCCCGTATTCCTCTGAGACTGAGATTTAGTTTATTTTCAGACTTTGTTATTTGAAATAACAATGTGTCCATAGTGCTACTGCAAAAATTATTTTGAGGCAGCGTGGGAAAGTGTTTAGCAACATGGAACTCCACTTGGTTTGGGCTATGCACACAGCCCTCTTCTAATGCTGCATGTGGCAACCTGGGATTCTTATCCTGATACCTCTCTCTGAACAGTGCACTTCTTTGCAGCCCCGGGCCACTACCTTCAGTGAGCTTCATCCACACCCTCCTCTGAACAATAGAATACATTTCTCTTCCTTTTAGTGACTACCAAACTTAGATTCTATTCATTTATATCCTGGGTGGGTAAGGCCTGAGAATAGGAGGCCAACCCAGCATGAATTGGTTTTCAGTGCATGCACAACAAGACAAAATGGTGTCCCTGAGTGAACTTTCAGGCAGAATCTCCTATTTGCTGTCTTACCTCCCTATGCATAATCAGGTGTATAATATGATGGGAGTCAGATGCATCATGGGAAAGGATATGTGCACTGGAGGAAATGGTTATATAACAATCTGTCAATCAAAATAGAGAACCAAGAAAAATTAAAAAATAAAAATAAACAACAACAACACAAAATAGAGAACCATCCAAACTAAGCCCCTAGTAATCAAACTTGTTTCTGTTGTCGAACACCACAAAAGGAAGACCCAAACGATAATTGGGCCCCTTGAATAGTCTCACTTCCGTGATGTGGGAGGCTGCCCCTCTTGATAGTGGGTCTGACTTGCCCTGTTGTTTTATGAATGAAGTTTTCCTGCTACTCTTACAAATCTACATAAACCTTTCCTTCAATTTTTTGAGTAAAAGGCCAAGCAACTGGAAGCACCAAGCTCAGGCCCCAGTCATTGATAACAGTCCTGGAAACAGCATGATTTTGTTTATGTTAAATTGTTTCTATGTACATAATATTAAATTGTTTCTATGTACATAATAGACATTCATTGAGTGTTTCATATATGTAGGGTACAGAGATACCCAATGAATTATACACAGGCCCTGAACCTACGAGAACACCGCAATGCAGTGAGACTGGTGCACATACAGGTCAATTGGATTGACCTTCTAGAAGGAAGTTCCAGGCCCTGTGAGCTAATGTATGAAATCATTTTCCCTGTGCTTGGTACCCCATAAATGCCCAATAACAAAATGATGAAGATTGCAGCCAGCTAATTTCTGGTAGGATCATCTGAATGTGTTTTTCTATGATTCACATTCACAGGAAAATGAAATCAAGAGAGCAACATAAATTAACTTTAAAAAGTCATAAATTGAAAATTAATTAAAGTTGCTATGCCAACATTTAGCAAAGACTGTCATATTCCTCACAGTCCATAAGAACAGATCAGTTCTAATGACACAGGACCATCCCATCTAAAACACTGTCAGTTAGAATGACTTTGGGTCAGACAGAACCATTTTGAGGTAAGAGATAGTCAAGCTTGCTGTATGTCTACTTCTAAAACAACCCGAACAGCTATATGTACATTTTTATCTGATTTGACATAACTCTAGGAGCCACAACAGAAAAGGGAACTCTAAAATTTTCCATAGGTAAGAGTTCTGGTGTACAATTTTTTACTTCCTTTACTGCCTTCAGCAGCCAGGACCTCAGACCTGAACAATGGTTAATGTTTAAAAAGGTACAGTGTGTTCTGCTTAATGACCTGTGCATTTCCCTTTCCTGCCTGTGCAAGCTTCAAGGAAGAGCTCTTCATGTGATATCAAAATACACAAGAAGTGATGTTCAGGTCACAGGGAATTTGCTTGAAGATAAGGGGGCTATATCTTTAAGGAAACGCTTGAACTGAGTTCGTGTGGGACCTCTGTGGGTGTGGGTTTACTGTAGTTAGTGGAAATAACCCACGGCCACCACTGAGCTGTTTGTATGGGTTGTCGACAGGAAATGAAGGAAATACTGCATCAAGCGGAAACAGTGGGATTTGTAAAAAGAGAGCTGTGGAAGGATTGTAGACATTATCCTAGGTGAAGGCAGTTTGGGCGAGTCTTGTCTTTAGTTACGTTGTTTGGAAACACCACCATACCCCACTGAGATGGAAGGTTATTTTCTTGTTTCCCTTTAACCTTTTTTCCCTCTTGTATAAGAGAGTTGGGTTGTATAATAAAGTTTAATTGTTAATAAGCAGAGCCAACAGAGAGACTCTGGGTAAAATCTGGTCCGAGGACCGCTAGCCACCAGCTTTCCCTCTCGTCTTCAGCTATGAAAAGAATTGCATGGGCTGGATGTCCAATCTAGAATTCACTGTGTTCAGCCCTTTAGTTGTCTACCTTTCTGCTATTAAGCCCATTTCTCACCAATCCCCCATACCATGTTCTGTGAGGGCCAGCCACTGCAGACCCTAACATTTCCTATAAACGCATACTTGGTCATTTCCCCACCAATTCTATTAGTTCTGATTTCTGTCTTTATAACTCCAAACTCATCCTTTCCTGTGACCTCACCAGCCATCCCCTGTCACCGCAGACCTTCAGCACTGATCTGTCAATTAATTGCTCATGATGACTGTGTGTTTACTTGTGCTTGGCATTGGGTTTGGTTCTGAGGCTACGCAGGTAAATCCCAGTCATCGCCCTCATGGAGGAGGTCACAGTTCACATGGAAAAAGATCCCATCAAACTGTGGCAAGGGCATAGGTCAAGGCAGGCGTGTGGGAAGACAGTCATCCGCTGGGGGGTCAGAAGGCTTGCTGCAAAGACTGGTGCCAGAGCTGAGCTTTCTGGAGAGGGGAAACACTGAGCAGATGAGGGAAGGTGGGACATACCCAAATGGCATGTGTCCCAAACAACGTTGGTTGGTGACAGGTGGGATGAGCTAGAGTGCCATGTCCTGCTGGAGTATGGAACCTTCACTTTATGAAAATGTCTCTGAATATGGCCATCTTTCCCTACAGTTGAATTAAATGAGCTCTCCCAGGGCCTTTGTTTTCCATTTACTTTTTTTTTCCCCCTGTCTTTGTCCTCTGTGGACCTGTTCTAGTCCCCAGTGAGTTTTCAAGGAGTACTTCTGAGAGTGCTTTGCCAGCTCACTGACCACCTCTTGCCACAGTGCCCTCCATTACCCTCAGGATCTTACATGGCCAGAGACAAATGTATTGTGCTGTCAGCTGCAAGCCTTCCGTCACTGTCAGATGGACCTGAGACCTCGTTCTAACTAAGCACAGGCGTGTGTGGCCGAGTGGGAAAATCATCCAAACCTCACATAGAGACTCCACAAGTCCCCACAGTCTTTCTGCTACTCTTGACTTTTGCCTTTGTTATGATGTGTTACATTTTGAGTTTTAAAACCCCACTTACCGATATGATATTCCTATTAATAGTTCCTTGGGCAATAATATACCAAGCAAGTGTAGAGTAGGAGTTCTAAGTCATCCTGTAGACAGGAAACAATCACTTTTTTTACTAAGATTT
This sequence comes from Acomys russatus, assembly GCF_903995435.1. NCBI lineage: Eukaryota > Metazoa > Chordata > Mammalia > Rodentia > Muridae > Acomys > Acomys russatus. The sequence continues at coordinate 21,808,615 of NC_067167.1, read as the reverse complement.
AAAAATTGGTGTGGTAGATGCATTTTATTGATTTTTTTTTTCTTCTTCTTCAAGACAGGGTTTCTCTGTGTAGAGCTTGTCCTTGAGCTCACTCTGTAGACCAAGCTGGCCTTGAACTCACAAAGATTCACTTTCCTCTGCCTCCCGACTGCTGAGATTAAAGGCATGCGCCATAACCGCTTAGCTTGATATGGTTTGATGTTTTTTGGTTTTTTTTTTTTTTCCTTGATATGGTTCTTAACTCCAACATTGCTAACCAACACTGGGTGAGTCACTGTCTTGCTGGCTTTAAAGATGGAGACCTTGTGGGCAACAGACACTGTGGTCTGAGCCTTTGAGAGCCTGCTGATTCCCTCTGCTTCACAAAGAGAAGGCTGGGCTCCTGAAATGAGGGTTTAGACATGTGTGCACCTTCCCTGACCTCATATTTCCTGCCACCTAAGTAAACAGACTCCATATATCCCAGTGCTGCCAAATTGCCCTTATTCATGCTCAGTTAAGTACCAAATGCCTGGGCTCAGAAATGGAGTGAGGGAGGAGAGGTAGAAAAACAGGATAGATTCAGAAAAAACAAAAGACGGAGGCTAGCACTGGGCAAAGCTGTTGCAAGGTGATGGCTTTAAAATCACACACACACACACACACACACATACACACACACACACACACACACTGGAGAGATGGCTCAGAGGTTAAGAGCACTGGCTAGTCTTCCAAAGGGCCCGAGTTCAATTCCCAGCAACCACATGGTGCCTCACAACTGTCTGTAACTCCAGTTCCAGGATCTGACATCCTCACACAGATATACATACAGGTGAAACACTAGTATACATTTAAAAAGTTTAAAAAAAAAAAAAAAAAAAAAAGGCACAGAGACTGCTCTTCCAGAGGTCCTGAGCTCAATTACCAGAAACCACATGGTGGCTCACAACCATCTATGTGATCTAATGCCCTCTTCTGGTGTGCAGGTGTACATGCAGGCAGAGCACCACTGTATACATAATAAGTAAATCTTAAAAAAACAAAAAAAACAAAAAAAAACCCACACACGCACACACACAAGGAAGGGAGAGAGAGAAAGAGAGGATGGGAGGGAGAGAGGGAAGGAGGGAAGGAGAAATAAAAGAGTCACTTTCTGCCTCATCTGTCTGTGGAGACTGGAGTTGAGGGGGGAATTGGTTGTGGGGGGAAGGGTAGTGGGGGAAGGGGGTTAGAACCTGTCTTTGGAAAGAAGACAGGAAAATCCTGGAGCTGAGAGACAAGTAGGGAATTTTGGTCATTGAGACCAGTGCTTTTAGAACTCTCAAAACAGCAAACATGGGAACTTCGTTTCTTATAAGTCAAGGAAAGACCTAAATAATACTGTACTATAAGGCAAAACAAACAAACAATTGACCTGCTTTAAATGCCCCAAATCCAAATCTGTTCCAAACATTGATGGTATCTTGATGAGCAAACACCCCACCAAGGCAGCATCACTGAAGACTGAGAGGACAGTGATTTCTTATCCTTAGTAACCAATCAATCCATTTCAAGCATTTTAGAAGATGTATGTGAGGCAGGCATATGTCTGTAATCCCAGCACTCAGGGAGGCAGAAACAGGCAGATCTCTGTGAGTTCCAGGCCAGCCTGACCTACAAAGGAAGTCCAGGACAGCCAAGGCTACACAAAGAACTTCTGTCTCAAAAAAATAAAAAAGCATGTGAATACTTTGAAAAAGTAATCTGCCCTTTCTGTGTTGACAGTTAATATATAACTCACATGAGGCATTTTCTTGTTCATGTTTTCCTTTCTGGAAGGTTCTGGAGAACTCCTCAAAGACAGACACCTTGGCAGCCATGATGTTTTTTCCACCAAGGACTGCTTCGAGGAGGTGCTCAATTCGTGCTTGTTTCTGTTCCCTAGGTGAGCTGCTTCATTCGTTCCCAGTCTTGTCTCCCTCTCAGTCACACGCCCGGGATGGTGGGAGCACCTGAAATGCTTTTGCAGACTTCAGTGGCCTTTCCCACCTTTGAAGACAAAAGGGATGGAACCGGAAGCAGGAGTGCTATTTCTTAACACACCTTGAGATAATTAGAGGACAATGCCTGCATTTCTCAACCAGATGAACACCACTGGGGAGAGTACCTTCTAAATGCCCTTTGAAACACAGCTAAATCCAAGTGGCTAAATCCAAGTCCAAAGCAATTATCCAGCCAAGGTTGTATTTTACAGATAACTTTAAAGTGTTGTTGAAATACTTCCTTAATCTGTTACAAAATACCAATACTCTTGCAGGAGCTTTATTGATATCACCAAACACCACAAACAGAGAAAGTTTGGGAACTCCTGACATTCTTTGGGTAGGTGAATCCTGCAGACAGATACAGGGCATTCTAAATTACCCACTGTTCCATTTCACAAGTAAACACACTGAACGCTGTGCAACTGTGATCGGCCCAAGGTCACAACGACAGTTAGAGGTTAAGTAGCTCGAGTGAACCTGCATCTAGTGGTCTACGGTATAATGAATGTAGGTTTTTTTTGGTTTGGTTTGGTTTGGTTTGGTTTTTCTGTTTAGCTTTGGCTATCCTGGACTCACTGTATAGACCAGGCAGGCCTCGAACTCACAGTGATCTGACTGTCTCTGCCTCCTGAGTGCTGGGAATAAAGGTGTGTGCCACCATGCCCAGCTGAATCTGATTTTTAAAAGAGTATAATTAAACGCCTGCTACACCCTTAGTGTGTGTGGGACACAAAGACAAGCTTTATGAGATCCCTTGCCTAGGAGCAGTCATTCAAATAAGCAATAGGAAACACGAATTAGTCTATGTGTGTAACAGTGTAGACTGGTAGACCCAGTGCCAAGACCCTGGTAGAGAGTGAGATGTCCCCTTTGAGTCCAAAATTTGAACACTGATAACTCAAGAACCAAATAATATTTCCCCAATAGAAATAGTATCAGTCTTTCTGAATTGTTTTCTTTTGACTCAGTTTCCCCAATGGCTTTGTTCATCATTGATTCTTCCCATTAATTTTGTTGCCTAGAATATCCTTTATCTACTGGATGTTCCTCAAAATCTAAATTATATGTATAGCAAAATAATTAACTATACGACTTCAGCTATAGCTATGTGGACAGTTGTGGCAAATAAATAAATATAAAAAAATCAAAGTAGATTTAAAAACTGTATAAATGAAGTCCATCAAAACTAACCTTTGGATCCCTTTCCCCTAGCTGGACTGCCTTGCCTGGCCTCAGTGGGAGAGGATGTCTTCAGTACTGCTGGGACTTGATGTGCCAGGGTAGCTTGGTACCCTTGTGTGTGTGTGTGGCTCCCTTTCTCAGAGAAGGGGAAGGGAGGGGGGAGGAGGAAGGGAGGGGGAAGGGGGGAAGGGGAGTCACTCATGGTTGCCCAGCAAGGCCTTCATGCTTTGTTTGCAAAAGGCCTCCAGGGCAGCACGGCCTTGATCTTTGATCCTATGAGAGTAGGTCTTTGTGGTCAGTTTAAGAACTGTTTAAAATATTACAATCAAGAAGAAACATGAAATTAAACTACATAAAGCCCGTGTCAAATATCGCTAGATGGAACAGCTCAGGCCCGTCCTGGAAGAGCTGTGACAGATGCTTTAGTTTCACAAGTGATCTAATCGCTACAGAGGGTAGCTAATTCTCTTCCCAAAGATCTGCTCCAGAGCTGTTGGCAAACAGCAAACAGTTGACATGTTTGGTCGTTTTACTTGACAAATGGTTTGTATCACACTCCCCCTCCCCAATACCCCCCATTCTCCCCATGCCCTCTCTACATCTCACCCTCTTTGGTGCCTGTCCCTTTTATCCCTCACAGAAGGGTACACACATTCTAAAATCTGATTATCATGAATTTGTTGTCTTTGGACAAATGCCTAGCTGTGGGGAAGAAGCATAGAGGCAGAAGAAGAGAATATTTTACAAAGGATTGGTAAAATTCACTTCATCCAGCCAGTGAGTGGTGCACTGCAGAGCCAATTGATGAAATATCTATGGCCCAGCAAATGGTAGGCTGTGTCCACAGCTGGCTAATTCACAAATCCAAATTCAAAGCACTAGGCTTGCTTGTTTTAGCAACCTGCCTTTTCACGTTCAGGAAGTTTTTATCTAGTATGGGTGTCCAGTTATCTATCAGCCAGGAGAGTTTTGTTTTGTTTTGTTTTGTTTTTCGAGACTTGGTCTCTCTGTATAGCCCAGGCTATCCTGTACTTGCTTTGTAGACCAGGCTGGCTTCAAACTCACATGAATCTACGCCTCTGCCTCAGAGTGCGCCACCACACCGGGCTGAATTCCTACCATTGTCAAGGAAGAAGATGTGTGTTTATGAAACTGGGACATTCAGGAGAGTAATGGATGTCAAGACTGCTATCGAAAGGGGCAAAGTATCAGCGAGAAATGACACGGTAATGTGTGTGTGTGCAGACAAGTGTGCAAAGTCTAAAAGATAACACATGAAATCGGCTTTCAAAAATTATATATAGAAGGTCACATGTAAATAGAGGGAAAAGAATAGCAGCAGATGAGCTTTGGGCTGTGGAGTTCAGAAACGTAAGTATGATGCTAAAGCCAAGGTCCTGGGCTGGGGATCTATGGTAATTGGTAAAGGCCATTCCTTGTGTGTTCAAGACTGCTGGATTCGGTTTAATAATACATGGAAGATACAGCAGACAGTGAACGAGACAACTTGCTCCCAGAGCTATGCTAGCGGGGGAAAAAAATGAATCCATGTTCTGAAATGAAAATGGGACCAACAGAAGGAAACTGTCTACCCCATTTTTAAAAATATTATTTTAATTTTTTTAGGTTTTGCTTTTGTTTGTTTGTTTGTTTGTTTTTGTTTTTGTTTTTTTTTTTTTTAAGACAGGGTTTCTCTGTGTGGCCCTAGCTGTGATTTGTAGAGCAGGCTAGCCTCAAACTCACAGTGATCTACCTGCCTCTGGCTCCCTGAGTGCTGGGATCACAGGCCTGTGCCACCCGATCCAGCGAGTATCTGGCCTTTTTTTTTTTTTTAAGGAAGGGAAAAATAAGAGTTGTTAGAAGGCTAATGAAAATGATCCACTGGGCTGGAGAGATGGCTCAGTGGTTAAGAGCACTGACTGCTCTTCCAGAGGTCTTGAGTTCAATTCCCAGCAACCACTCATAACCATCTATAATGTGATCTAATGCACACTGTATACATAATAAATAAATCTTTAAAAAAAAAAAAAAAAAAAAGAAAGAAAGAAAAGAAAATGATCCACAGCAAAGACAGGAGAAAACTGATAACGAAGTAGACGTAAGCGATTTTGCACGCAAAGCAGTGTAATTGGACAGGCCAGGGCAATGGCCATAGAGAAGCCAGCTTTCCTGAAGCCTCCAGAAAGACTGAGTTAGGGACCTGGCCACACAGAGTGTAAAGTGGGTTGTGGAAACTTCCAGTAACACCTATTTTCTCACAGAAATAGGAAGCACTGCTATCAGTTGAGAGTGGGGAGACTGGAAAAGTGGCAGGAGGAGTTGCCCAAGGAAATGCGATATGATTCCTGGGAAGTGTGAAAGGGGGGAACAGACATTATTCATGACAAGGGGGCAGGGCGGGGAGAAAGAAAAACAGTGTGAACGTTCACTTGGCATTGCTGTGCCTGGGAATTTTCCTTAAGGAAATAATCAAGAATCTTTGCCAAACTGCTCACCAGCAGGATTTTCCAGAGGAGAATGGGTTTCAACTAATTGGCTCTGGCAATTGATTGATTAATCAGCACGGGCTCTCTGCGTAAGCGGTGCACATATTAACATAAAAAGGCCTAAAATGTTGTGGGCCTATAATCCCAGCCACTGAGGAGGCTGAGGTAGGAGGATGGCACAGTCAAGGCTTATCTGAGCTGCAGAGTGAGTTTAAGGCCAGCCAGGACACCCTAGTAAGGGACTGTCTCAAAAATTAAAAAGGAGATGAGGGGCAAAGCTCACTGGTCTCACAGGGCTGGCACACAGGCCACCTGGGCTCAAGCTTCAGTGTAAAAGAAAAAAGATGGAAAATTGACCCTGTATTTAGGAAAAAAAAAAAAAGAAGAAGAAGAAGAAGAAAGAAAACTTCACATCTGTTAAGTGTCTCCATGTTTAAATTTGTTCATCTTTCTTAGCGTGGATGATAGTAGTAGTATGCCCTTTTCTTCTTTTTTTTTTTTTTTTTTTGTGATATATTCTTCTCTGATAAACAGAATAAAAATGTGTAAAGAGACAATATTAAAAAATATTTTGTTTCGGCCAGGCGTGGTGGTGCATGTCTTTAATCCCAGCACTTGGGAGGCAGAGGCAGGCAGATTGCTGTGAGTTCAAGGCCAGCCTGGTCTACAAAGTGAGTCCAGGACAGCTAAGGCTACACAAAGAGACCCTGTCTCAAACAACAAAAAACAAAACAAAACAAAATAAACAAACAAAAAACCCAACCAACCAAACAAAAACCAGATTGTCCAAACTAACAAATGAATAGTAGATAAGTGAAATGAATATAAAAATCACAAAGAATTTTGATTTTATTGGTCAGTTGTCTCATAATCTACATTTATGTGGTGTGTCACCTCTGACATGGCTTTACACAACCCTTGGCCATATCTCTTTTATTTATTTATTAGATATTTTTATTAATTTCTTAACTTATGTGCGTTGGTCTGAGGGTGTCATATCTTGGAGTTACAGACACTTGTACGCTGCCATGAGGGTGCTGGGAATTGAACCCAGGTACTTTGGAAGATCAGGCAGTGCTCTTAACCACTGAGCCATCTCTCCAGCCCAGCCATATCTCTTTTAAATGAATTGGTTACTGAAGTTCGAATCCATGCCTTTTGGTGCAACCTCTTCCACTGGGGTCTCAGGGGTCTGCCGAAGACCATGAGCATGTTTCCAGTGAGCCACTTGCCCTGGAAACAGCTCCCCCGGAATTCACAGTTACGGCACTGCACTTGTATCTCTCTGATCCCCTCCCAACTGCTGTTAATGATTGGATTACACTGGGCACATCTGAAGTTTAAACTCCTCTAGGGTTAGGGTTGGCTGCAAGAAGCAGTGTGGACCAACGAATACATGAGTAGGCCATAGACACACAGCCCAGGGCAAACTCAGGGTTGGATATCACGCAATCACACTGTATCATTTGTTTAACAGCAAACTTGGTACTTCCTGAATGTGTCAGCCGCAACACACCCTTTTCTAATAGGAGAGGAAAAAAAAAATTCCTATTTTTCTTCCTACTCCTAATCAAGGAAATTATTAAGCTGAGGAAATCTGGTCACTTCGGTACTGTACTTTCTCGGAGGTATTATTTTTTTCTTGTTTCTGTTCAGGGCTGGAGCAAGGGCAATTATTACACTGAAGTGGTGACATTTAACCTCGACTCTATTGTGTTAGACATAACTGCTTGGTTTTGATGAGAGAGCCAAGTGAATACGGCCACCAATTCGGGCACAGATTGACCTTGCATGTTCCATGAGATGACATTCTGAAGAGACATATGACTTTTGCCATGTACCTGGCCAAATACATAGATCAATCAAAGGGACATATTGCTGAAACCCAAATTCTACAAAATAATGGGTCGAACCTACAGAGGTCATGAAAGTAAACTTGACTGTAGAATTACTGCAGATGGAAGAGACACCACAAGCAAGTGTAACACATAGTCTCAGATTGCATTCTAGAAACAGAAGGAAAAAAAATATGTATATATACATATATATATATATATACACATATATATTTATTTACTTTCCCCTGTGTATATCAGACCAGTAGGTGAATGTGAATGAAATGGTTGGGTTAAATGGTGAGATTAGGTGACTCTACCATAGGAGTTTCGACTTCCTGCTTTCATTGACTTCCTTTTGGCCTCTACCCAAGCTAGCTCCTGCCTCCGCCTCCCAATTGCTGGGATTATAGGTGTGTGTCACCACACCTGGTTATGTGCTGCTGGCTTTCTGCCAACTGAGGCCCATCCAGGCCTAACTTCTTGCTTTCATAACTGAGCTGTGGTTATGTAGAGTGCTTTCCTCTATGAGAAATGCACATCGACAGCTCCAGTGGCCAGAAGCACCATGTCTCAATTTTCTAATTTTCTCACAAAGATAATGATTGACAGTTCCTCGATACTGGTCAACCAAAGCTGACAAAACCTTAGCATAGGGGAGTTTGGGTAAAAGGTATATAGCAATCCTTTTTATTATTTTCCACCTTTTCTTTAAGTTTGGGGTTTTAAAAAAGAAAGGAAAGGAAGTAGAAGCACTAAGTGTATTTTTTTTTTTGTTTTGTTTTTCAAGAGAGGGTTTCTCTGTAGACCAGGCTGGCCTTGAACTCAGAGACCCACCTGCCTCAGCCTCCCATGCACTGAGATTAAAGGCATGTGCCACCGCGGCCGGCTACTAAATATTGCTGCTTTTTTTTTTTTTTTTTTTTAATAAATGTTCAGTGATTGAAACAAAAATATACCTAAAAACGAAGCTTCTAGAAAAACCATTTGTTCTTCCCTGTCTTGTATCATTCCTCAAACTTGACCCTGGCCTCCCGCCTGGCCTTGCGTTTCAGGGCTGGGTCTCTAAAGACATCCTTGTTAACAAGTCTTCTCCAAGGGGCTATCCACACAGCACCTGGTCGCACGAGGTGACTGTAGTTATAACCTTTCACAAAGGACTTGATCTTTGACCTCTGCATTTTTCTTCTCGCCCATAGCAACTGCCACTTTTCGGGGATAGCGGTCAATTCCAGCCACCAGAGCATGGCTGTAAGGGCGGTCTCAGGTGTCATCATCAATATTCTTCACAATGACGGCTTTGCTTCTGGAGTAGCATCCAACCAGGACCAGCACTACTTTCCCAGGTTTCCACAGCAAGCAGCTGGTACCCAGCAAAAAGGAAAGGCAGACACTTCCCACTTCCGCTAACCGTTCACCCTGCGGAGCCTATTAAATATATCTTAAACACAAGAAATGAGGTGACTTACCCACTGCTGCTAAGAAGGTGCTCACTGTGTTGGGTTCATAAAACCCGCGGCAAATATTTGTCTCCACGGAGACAGACACGCCCAGAAGTGTAGCCGAGTAGACTTTAGGGTAACACTTCTGTCTCAGACGTGTGTACATATCATACCCAGCTGCAGATCTTGCTGAGCTGGACCGTGGCCCCGGAGGCATGGTGGCATGTGTGCCAGGATGGTAAGCCACCCTCCAAGCCAGCCTTCCATGTTCCAGAGCCCAGGAGTGGATCTGGGAGAAAGGAAATTCGAATTCCTGTTCTTGTTTTCTTCTCAAATTCTAATCCCAGGATCTCTTGCTGCTTTTCTTTTTTCTTTCTTTCTTTCTTTTTTTTTTTTTTTTTTAAGATTTATTTATTTATTATTTTGTATACAGTGCTTTGCCTGCACGTACAGCTACAGGCCAGAAGAGGGCATCAGATCACATTACAGATGGTCATGAGCCACTACGTGGTTGCTGGGAATTGAACTCAGGACCTTTGGAAGAGTAGCCAGTGCTCTTAACCTCTAAGCCATCTCTCTAGCCCTCTTGCTGCTTTACACACACACACACACACACACACACACACACACACACACACACACACACACACACACACACACACGAAGGTACAATAATTCTTGGTGTGGCATTCCAAACTCTGGTCCTCATGGGTCTTGGGTTTAATAAGTCTGTATAAGGCTTTGATTCACAACGGAGCTTCTGGTGGGGGAACTTATAAATGTTTCTTATGTTTATAAATGGCTTTAAAATAGCCAATTTGGGGGGCTCAGAGGATAATGCTTGCTTGCCACCAGGCTCAATGACCTGATTTTGCTCCCCGGAACCCACATGGTGTGAGGAAGGCACTGACTCTTGCAAGTTGCCCTTGGGACAACACGTACTTTATCTGCAGAGGGTAACTTTTTCTCCCGAGACTGTAGGTACCAACAGACTGTCCTAGAACACATTTATGTGTGTTACACTCAGAGTAGCTCAGATGTAATCACCTGATACAAGGTAGGACTATCCCGCTTGCTGCGCTCACCTGGGCTGACCCCAGTGGCCTGCTGGGTCTCATTCCTATACTTTGCAATGGGCAAATGGGCGGAGTGGTCTTTGGAAGACCCTCAGCATCTGTATGTGGAGCCAGGGAGCTCTGCACTGTTTTCTATCTCTGGCAACTTGGTCCAGGCCATGGAGGGGTTCCTTGAGTGTAATTCTTGTGTGGGATGGAGAATAAAGAGCTGGGTGGCCTGCTAGGGCCCGACAATGAGCAGATGTCAAGAAGACAAACACTTAGTGATAAACAGTTGTGCAGCACGTGGGGGCCCCACATTCCCCTCCAACACCACCCACAAAGGGAACGAAACAAAAGAGCCAAAAATCCAAGAAGAAGTACTGAACAGGCTTTCCCTCCCTTCTCTTACTCAATGCTTTCACACACTTGAATATATTTTTTTTTTTTTTTGGTCTAGCTCCACCCAAGTTTCCTGTAAATCCTGGCTTTGGCGTTCACTACTTAATGCTGACCTACATTCAGGACACTTCTGAAAGGAACAAAGTTTCCTCACAGCTCCCTCCCTGGAGCTTGAATTCCAAAGGTTATTTTCTTTAAGCCGTAAATCTTAACCTTTTGCCTCATAATTCTGAAGTAAAATCATTTTCAAGACAGGTCCCCACAAAGGGCTAACAACTGAACAATGTATCATTATGACATGATTTCTGAGTGCCACTGGCCAATTTAAACATTTGTAACTTTGCAGGGGTCAGCCAGACTGCAATCACATTTAGGCGTTGGAGTTGATTCTAACAGTAGGCAGAAATTAAATCAAGTCATATATTCCCTCTTTCCCTGCGAAACAACTACTATTAGAGCCAAGCGTGGTGGTGAACACCTTTAATCCCAGCACTCAGGAGGCCAAGGCAGGCGGGTTGCTGTGAGTTCGAGGCCAGCCTGTCCAAGACCCCCAAGGCTACACAGAGAAATCCTGTCTCAAAAAACCAAAAACCACGAGGCCAGACAGTTCTTTGACACATGGGGTTGAGTAGTACACTGGACACATCTGTGCCCTTGGCTCTGCCTACACTCCGAGGAGCTCCCATCCACCCAGGACACACTGCATCCTCATCCTGCGCATGCTCAGGACTACTGCACCACCCATGGACGGTGAAGGTTCCCTTCCCTGCTGCATGAGCTCAGTTCCTTGCCACAGCCCATCCTGGCCTCTCTCCTCCTTGCTTCTTCTCTCCCTGTATCTCCTGTGATCCGGAACTTCAACTTAATCAAACATACCTTTCTTCTTTAGTCTGGGAAATTGAGTTCTCCTTAAACCATTGTGCTTTGAACCCAGGAGTTGGCTTTCCAAGAGGGTTCCGCGATGCTTACGGGCAGCCCTTAGAAGGAAAACGCCATACAAAACTCATTGATTTCAACCTTCATTTTATAGGTGATCAAATAGAAGTTTAAGGACGTGCAAAGGCTTGCCTGAGCTCTCAACGATTTGAGAGTGAGCGGCAGCCTCAGGAAAAGAACTCGGATGGCTTCCGTAACTCTGCCCCATACTTTGCCTTGAATAACCCCATGTGTCAAAGAACTGTCTGGCCTCGTGTATAATTTTCAGATCCCCCACCGGATATACAATTGGGTGAAAAAAACCTACTTGGCATTATGTAAGACTGTATCTGTATTTTGTATAAGTATGAAAACATTTTATTCTGTTTTTAAACTCACCAATTTTTTTCCAGTGAAACATCAGTTTTACAAATTGACAGAATCTACTATTTTATTGGAACTTTGCTAAGAGATGCTAATCAGTTATGAAAATATGTCATTAATGGCAATGCCATTGTATTATTTGAGTTACAATAAAATATATCAGCATCAAAAAAAAAAAACAAAAACAAAAACCGAAACAAAAAAAAAAAGAAACAACTACTATTACCATCACGAGTACAGTGCCTTTTAAGGATTAGATGACTAAACATGGCCCATTCATGGTTGTAGATGTAAAATTTACAGCTCAGTCAGTATGTCAAGAAGTTCCCGGCTTGGGACGCAGGTGTCTGTTATTTCCCTTCTTCTTTTCTCTCTTCTCTGTCTGTCTGTCTCTGATTCTGTCTCTGTGTCTATCTGTCATGTCAGCCCCCTCCCTCCCCCTGCCCCCCCCCCCCCCCCTGGTGTGCTTGTGTGTGTGTGCATGTGTGTGTGTCCATGTGTGCAGAAGCCTGTGGACACCGAAGGTTAACTCATCTCAGATATCACTGCTAAGGTGCTGTCAAACCATCTTCCTTGCTTATTGAGATAGGGTCAACCACTGGCCAGCAGCTTATCCATTAGACTAACCTCACTGGCCGGCCAGCTCCAGAGACCGTTTCCGCCTCCCTCCCCAGTGCTGGTATTATAAGAGCTTGCCACCATGCCCAGTTGGTTTTCTTTGTTTTGTGTTTTTTAATGTGGATTCTTGAGGTTGAGCTCAGGCCTGCAGGCTAACCAGCAAACACTTCACGGGGAGAACCGTCACCCATCTCCCCTAGGCACACCTTTTTAAATGTGAGCTTTTCTTTCTTTTTCTTTCTTTCTGTTTTTAAAGATTTATTTCTTTATTATGTATACAGTGTTCTGCCTGCATATATGCCTGAACACCAGAAGAGGGCACCCAGTTCCCATTAGAGATGGCTGTGAACCACTGTGTGGTTGCTGGGAATTGAAGTCAAGACTTTTGGAGGAACAGACAGTGCTCTTAACCTCTGAGCCATCTCTCCAGCCCTAATGCGACATTTTCAACACCCAACTTTATAACATTATTGAAAACTGGTACTCATATTAACCTAGAACCAAATTGGATTAGCGACTTTTGAGGTCACCTGTGAGCACTAGTGACCTCTTAAAGCTTGTCAAAAGTTGTCAGACTCAGCTGCCTGCAACTTGATGACTGTAATAATTGATTTTAGGTTCATCAGGTAGCTCAGCCTAGACCGTAACTTCTTACTTTTCTAACCAGCTTCCGTTCTGGTTGGTCCTAATTTCCTGGGTTGACATAACTGATCTCTTGCCTTCCATAGTTTTATGTACGTCCCTTAAAATGACCTGCTGCCGCTGAAATAAGCCAAATACATCCTCAGTCACCAGAGTTTAACTGTTGTCAGAGCCGCCCTGTCTCCTGTTCTTCTGAGAGCTGCATGGCATAGCCCAGCTTCATGAGGTGACATCCGTGTCCTCATCCCTTCCACAAGTGCATCATCCCAGTCACACTTCTAAGTTCCTGTCTCAGCTATGCAGCGTCACCAATAAAGGTCAAAGGACAATTTGATTTTTTTTTTTCAAGACAGAGTTTCTCTGTGTAGTCTTGGCTGTCCTGGACTCGTTTTGTAGACCAGGCTGGTCTCGAACTCACAGCAATCCACCTGCCTCTGCCTCCCGAGTGCTGGGTTTAAAGGCATGCAATTTGAATGGGGCGCTGTGCTCTCCAGCAGAGTGCTTGAAAAGTTGAACACATCCCTTTCCATTTTGAGAATGATCAGACTTCTCTACCTGATCAGCCACATGGAAACCCAGCACTACCCAAACATACGAAAATGGACAATTATCAGCATGATTATAGAGGGAATGTAGTGTGATTTCCTATTGATTTTTCTCTCTAGCCTTTTCCATTGGAGCAGATATCAGGAATCTAGCTTTCATTTCAAGTTATTGAGGGAGTGCTGGCAGAACTAAAACCTAATATGTTTGAATTTACTTCCATATATGTATGTATGTATGAATACACACACATGTTATTTCTAACCCAGGACAAATGGCTGAGTTGCCTATTTCGCATATCAAAGCAGACCTCGCTGGCAGGTTCTCCCAGCATCCCTCAGTCCCTACCTGTTCCCGGGTCTGGCTGGCATACCCCACCCTCTCCAGCCCAGGGGCTGGGCTGCCCTTCCCCCAGAGGCTCTTCCCTATGTAAACCAGATGTTTTGGTTATCCTTACTTTTTTTTTTTTTTTTTTAACCTTTGGCCTCCTGACTGCTGCACCTGGCTCCTCCTTTTCCCCTCTCTTCCTGTCCCTCTCCCTTTCTCCACATGGCCCAGCTCAGTCTGGTTATGTCCGCTTTGGACTCTTTCAGATGTCTCGGTCCTAAACTCTCCCTTTTATCTCTAATGAACTCTCTCCTCCACCATACCTAGGAGCAGTCATGTCCTTTCCTTTCCTTTATTTTTTTCATTCAATGTTCAACACACACACACACACACACACACACTCGGCTGCAAGTAATTGAAAACCTCACAGGGCTTAATCCATGGGGACAATGTTTAAATTAATTAAAGGCAGGGTTTTGTTTTCGGTTTTCTACCACAGTCCAAAAAAAATCTGTAATTCTTCTCTAGGGGTCTGCCTAGCATTTTACACAACTCTGCTTAAGACCGAGGGTCCTGAAAATCTTGACTGGCTAGAAGACTTCCCCTCACGCCTCATTAGTAAGCACAAGAGCACAGGGCCTGTCTGAGCCTCAGGGGAGGCTGGGAAATGAGCATCTGGCAAGTGGAAGTGGGTGGTCACAACTGGGCCATGTGTCAGTTTCACTGGTTCAGAATTTTTTTTTTTTAACCACATAAAGTTTTATTATTAAAATGAATGGATTTTCTTTTTGGAGAGAGGGGACAGAATCTGGCCAGCCTTCTGCCTCAGCCCCCTAAATTCTGATATTATAAGCGTGTACCACCTTGTCAGCTTAATATGAAGTTATTATAGTTTGGGAAAATACGAGGAAAACTTCCCCTCATATTGCTATCCAAAGACATTTCTTTTCTTTCTTTCTTTCTTTTTTTTTTTTTTTTGTTATTCAAGACAGAGTTTCTCTGTGTAGCTTTGGCTGTCCTGGACTCACTTTGTAGACCAGGCTGGCCTCGAACTCACGACGATCTACCTGCCTCTGCCTCCTGAGTGCTGGGATTAAAGTTGTGCACCACCAGGCCCAGCTTTATTTAAATAATTTATTCAGATTACATCTCAATTGCTCCAAAGACATTTCTTAATCATCATTTTAACTGTTTTACTCAGATTGCACAGAAGAGGTGGTTTTTTTTTCTTTTTCTACTTAATATATGATTATTAAGACTGGCTTTTTAGCCGGGCGTGGTGGTGCACAACTTTAATCCCAGCACTCGGGAGGCAGAGGCAGGCGGATCGCTGTGAGTTCGAAGCCAGCCTGGTCTACAAAGTGAGTCCAGGATGTCCAAGGCTACACAGAGAAACCCTGTCTCGAAAAACCAAAAAAAAAAAAAAAAAAGACTGGCTTTTTAAAATTGATGATGCCTTTTTATTATTATTTTTTTTTAATGTGCATTGGTGTTTTGCCTGCATGGATATCTGTGTCAAATCCCCTGGAACTGAAGTATACAGACAGGTGTGAGCTGCTATGTAGGTGCCAGGAATTGAACCTAGGGTCCTCTGGAAGAACAGTCAGTGTTCTTAGCCTCTGGGCCATCTCTCCAGCCCTATGAGTCTTATGATTTCTGAAATCCCTTTAGTGTGTTGAAAAGTTAAATATAAACTAGAGATGGCAGCACAGAACGGTGGTTGGAGAAGCGAGCCTGTGCCTTCCTTTGGTTTAAAAAAGTCACTGGCTCTCAACCATCACTGGTTGAGAGCCAGTGACTCTCCTTATCATCATTCTCCTTAAAACAAAGAAGCCAGCCTCACTGGTTGTGCATTTTCAACTCGGTGAGGTGGGGAAAGATGAGCCTCGGAGCACACATGTCAAGCTGTCTGGATTCAGACCAATACTGCAGGCGTGGTCACCGAGACAAGTAGGTCAGGTGAGTTGGAAGTGGCTGCCCATAATATCTCATATTTACTAAAGCTCTAAGCAAACTGTGACATGCAACACCAGGCCTCCCAGCTAGTGACAGAAGGCAGAGATCTGGCTTTCGATAGAAAATGTTTTTTGGAGTCTTCACACTGATTTTTTAGAAACAAACGAACAAAACGGGAACACTAAAGGCCAAATCAAGTGTGTCTACTCAGTTTGCAACTCCAGCTACAGGACAGCTAGGTTGGTCATGCTTGGTAAGGGATATAGGGAACAGAGGTTGAGGAAGTTGCTTGTGGGGCTCCTTGCTGTATTTATTATCTGCTGCACGGTGGGCCTCAGACATTTCTAGCTTTTTTTTTTTTTTTTTTTAAACGTCTTGCCAGTCATTACTTACTCTCCGGACCACAAAGCCCTCTGTGGTCTGAGCTGAGCTTTGATTCGCTAAGAAGTGCCTAGCACCTTAGAAACAACAGTCAGGCCCCTCCTGTTCCTTTCATATGTCTTTTTCCGGCTCACATCTGGATCCACATCAAATCCCACGTCTTTTGCCTTAATCGCTGTTTAAGGCGAAGATGAAAATGATGAAAGTCACAGACAGGTGCTGCCTTGTGCGAGAATGCCACCTGGAGCGGCTGACGCTCTCCTCCCCATCACTCTCCCCTCTTCACACCAAAAACAAGACTCTCTAGTCTTCGCAGGATGAAAGTGGTGCACAGAAGAGGACTGAGCTTTGAACTCTCTGTGTGATTTCTGCCTTTGACACAGTCATTATTAGAAAGCCCCGAAGCAAAAAGCCCCCTGCAACACCAGGGTTCGAAATGATTCATCCGCAGAGACCTTGATATTCAATCCAGGTGTAGGAATAAACACCGCAGCCCTCCTGCTCTGTCCCGAGGCTTGGAAAAGCTTCAGTGAAATTCAATAGCGAAGGCCGAGGCACTTCCCTGACTTTCTCTTTGTTCTACTAACTTTTTATCTCTGAAAAGCAAAGGGATTTCCTCCAGGGATTAAGTAGAGGAAACAACCTGAGGTGGGGTAGTGTTTCATTAGCACTAATTCAGGCAAAAGTATGCTGCAGCCACCTCAGCAAAAATGTCCTTCCTTCCAACCTTGGACTGCTCCCCGAAATCCAGCATGCAGACGCACAAACACAGCCGGCTGACTGAGGTCGCTCCGGCTTTCCTGTCTCCTCGCCCCCCCTCCCGCCCCCAGGAGGATCCTGGGCAAACAGAATAAAGCGGAAGAGAGTCTAACCGGAAAACAAGCCCCCCCCGCCCCCATTATTATTATTTTTTCAAAACGTTTAACATGTACTATTTTGTGGATACTAAATTGTTTTTGAAATAATTTTAAAAGGAGTATGTTTTGGTTTAAAGAGACAGAGGGGATAGACCTGCCTCTCCCCTGGCCCCTCGCCACCCCCCCCCGGCCCCCCCTCCCCGCCTCCTTCCCTCACTCTCTCTCTCTCCCTTAACCTCAGCCCCGGTTCCCGATTTTCTTAGTGACAGCTCATAGATGCAAGTGAACAGGGACCTGAAACAGCACGGGCTGCTATTTGGCGATTTATCGCAAACCTGAGGTCAGGGAAGGATTATGTGTGACAAAAAACGGATACGAATTTGTGTCAAAGAGGGTTGGGGGTTTAACTCAGTGGTAGAATGCTCCCACAGCAAGCGCAAGGCCCTAGGTTCAAAGGTGTCTGTGTGTGTGTCTCATCCATCCCTTGTCAGCCTAAGACTAGATGTTAAGTACGCACTCAGCCACTAACAATTCCTGAAACAGTAACAAAGTACATTTTCGTTGGGGGGGGGGGTGGTTCTTACATTTTACTGTCCAATTTGTCACCATGGACTTGGAAATCTTCGATAATAACTGTAATGGCCGGGTCTCTACCGTAGCCACGTTTTAAACTCTTCCTGAAGTGAAACAAGTTTTTTCTCTTTTCATCAATGATTAATATTCAAGATTTCAAAAAGTCAATTATTCTACTTTTCTTCCATTTTCTTCAGCTCCTTTTTCGCTTGTAGTTACTCTACATTTTAGAGAGGTGCTTGCTTAAATAAATACTTTGGTGACACCCTAGCTAGTTTTATTCATTACACTTCTAATTTCATTTACTCTTTAATACATTTTGAGGCTTAAATATTTACTACGACTTGTTTTCTTCCTCACATCTCCTGTATTAGACATTAAAAAAACTTTGTTACTTACTCTTAGAATATATGGCACATAGAATATTGACTAACATTTTATATCATGTGGTATAGAACACAAAAGTGGTCAATCTATATTTCCTTTGGTAAAAAGGCAAATTAGTTTACACAGAAATGGCTTTGCATAATTTCATATTATGTGCATCAACTAACCTCTACTTTTAAAGATATTGGTAGCCCTAATTTTGCTATAAATTATATTTCTACCCATTTTTTTTATTCATGTACTTTTGATTTTGAAACTTACAAGTTTTTCAGCGATCACTTCTTATTGCCTGGTTACGGACTGAACTTAATTTTGTAAAAAGTTTTGAACCAACCAGGGCTCACTACGGAGCGCTGGCTGGCCTCGAACTCAGAGATCTAGCTGCTTTTGTCTTTTGAGTGCTGGGATGAAAGGCGTGGGTTAGCACACAGGCTAGGGTGTCTTCTTAATACCGCCCCCCCCACACACACTTCCCCCCCTTTTTCTCCACAAGCCATTGACCTATTTTCCTAGGAAGCCGAGGCTGCAACTGTTTGAGTCATAGTTGGGGACAACCCGGTAATCATGCTATTTTCCTAGAGTTTGATGTTCAGTGTACAACCATAAACCCTCTGGTGTGCGAAGTCAAAGACCTGTGACTTGCTAAGCAAGCATAAGCCATCTGGGAAAACAAGCACACCCGGTGCTGGTGGCATACGATCACAAAATCTACTGTAGATCCAGCTAGTTTTTGCTTTATTATTAAATTGGCTCATGGGTTAATTACAATTAACTTGTCCGAACACTTGACTCACCTTTGCTTTCTGGTAGTTAGATACTTCTGTGTAGAGACAGATGGTTTATCTTCCAGTCCCCTTGTATGTGTGAAATTCCTCCCACCCCGGGAAAGAAATGTGTGGTAAGAATCTGGCCTGGCTTATCTTTAGAGAAAAAAGCAGGAGCAAATACTACTTGTTTTATCAAATAACCAAAGGGCTGGGAAGAAGAGTTCCAAGCAAATCTTTTTCTTAATGGTACTTCCTTGATTCGCAATCCAGCTCCCCTCCTCCACTTCCTGTGCCTGCCAAGCTTTCAGCTGGGAGACTACATGGCATTAGTATTCTCAGGAGTTCCTCTGGAGTTCCTCAATGGCTAGCATTTGGCCAGCATCCTAAGGTTTTCTTTGTATGAAATGCTAATTTCTTTTATGTACTTATTTTTGTTGAATTAAAAAAGAGAAACATTAATACAGTATCAACGATCGCACTCCCATTCCCTTGCCTCTTTTTTTTTTGGTTTTTCGAGACAGGGTTTCTCTTGTGTAGCCTTGGCTGTCTTGGACTCACTTTGTAGACCAGGCTGGCCTCGAACTCACAGCGATCCGCCTGCCTCTGCCTCCCGAGTGCTGGGATTAAAGGCGTGTGCCTGGCTCCCTTGCCTCTTTAATCTTGGTCTCTGTTCCTTCCAGCGACAAGGAAATCCTATCACTTGTAAATGGAGACCACAGTGACAGGATGGGCAAACAGCAGAGACAGTTCACAATTACTGAACACTTGCTGTGTGGCAGCTACTGTGTAAGACCATGTCACAAACAATGCATATGACGGCTCTCACCTTTCAGGAGTAAAGAAACTAAGCTCTGTGGATATTTCTCTGCAGGTCACACTCGTAGAGAACGGCCCAGGCTGAATCCGCTTCCCAGATTCCTATTGAGCTATGGAACAGATAGCAGGGTACAATAACGCCCACTCTTTCACAAATACACATAACAATTTTTTTTAACATCAGCTGTTTGTTCAAATTCAGGTCCTCTACTTTTAACTGCTTTGACCCTAAGAGAAGAGCTGTGTTTTGAAACTACCTAAAATGGTGACACTGCTTTATTCACCAACCCACTGCTGAGCTGCTCCTATGAACCAAGTGGCAAAGTCTGCCTTTTGAGAAAGTCAAACCACAGTGCAGAACTGTGGGCCACATTGCAACCTATGTCAGAGACAAGACGCAGAGAGAATGCCGGGGAGGCGCAACCCAAGGGGAAGCCCACGGAATGCAAGGCACTTCAGGGCTTTTGTGTGTATATGGGTGTCTGCAGACGCTGGCTGACTCTCTGGAGCTACAGTTGCAGATGGTTGGGAGCCACAAGACATGGTTGGAAGAGCAGAGAGTGCTATTAACTGAAAAGTCTTCTAACTCCCAGGTGAGCTGCTTTTTTAAAACGTGAGTGTGTGTTTCGCAGCAAAGAAAGTTGGGTCAGTATAGGCGAGGGTAAGAACAAATGGTGAAAAGTTAGGCAAGGCTACGGCTAGGGCTAGGGCTATGGCTAGGGCTAGGGCTAAGGCTAGGGCTAGGGCTAGGGCTAAGGCTAAGATGCGCAGCTTGAAGTGGGAGGTAGAGGATATGGAGAGAGAGGCGAAGCATAATTGCAGAAAGATAAAGGATGGGTACAGATGGTGAGTGCCTTGGAATACTATGGAAAAACCTGAATATGGAGAGTCAGATGATAGTATTAAGTAGTGTGCATGTGTGTGTGTGTGTGTGTGTGTGTGTGTGTGTGTGTGTGAAGTATGTGTGTATGAGTGTGAGTTCGTGTGTGTGTGTGTGTGTGTGTGTGTGTGTGTGTGTGTGTGGCAACAGGAGGAGGTGTCTTCTCCCATAAAAGGAATCCCTTCTCCCCAGTTAGAGGAGGAAACAGGTCCACTATGGGCAGGTCTTCCAATACAGCAAGACAAGCTAGGATCTAACTTTTATGAATTACTAGAGAACTCAAGAACTAGGGGAAAAAAATTCTGTGAACCATGGGAAAGGACTGAGCAGCAGCTGGCCCTGGGCTCTCCCCCAGGGTGAGTGGCCTATCTCTGGAGGCAAGCAACAGCTCTAATCTGTCCCTACACTGCAGATCTTTGGGAAGCCAAACAGTTAATCCTGAAGGTTGGATTGTACCATGGTTCTCTTTCTCCGCAGTCATTATGTGCATTCCCTACTAATTAGCACAGAAATCAAATTTTACCCAGAATTGTTTTTCATATATTCCACCAAGTTCATTAACCCAACTTTTTTCTTTTCTTTTTTCTTTTTTTTTTTTTTTTTTTTTTTTTGAGGCAGGGTTTCTCTGTGTAGCCTTGGCTGTCCTGACCTCACTTTGTAGACCAGGCTGGCCTCAAACTCACAGAGATCCACCTGCCTTTGCCTCCTGAGCGCTGGGATTAAAGGTGTGTTTAAGTCATCTCTCCTTGCTTTGTTCGGTGTGTTAACATAGGGCTTCCCTACGAAGTCCATGCTGGTCTCAAACCTGCAACTTTCCTATCTCAGCCTCCTGGATGCTAGAACTCCTGGAATGGCTCATTAAACAATTTTCTTCTGTACAGTTTGAAAACAAAAACAAAACAAACACCACTAGCTCTAAAAGTTAAAATTAGGAACACTCTATCTGGGAATGAGAAGCAAACTAATCTTTGGCATGCTGAAATAGGTGAGAAGCCATTAGCCTGAGGCAGTGCTGGTACCCAAGCATCTCTGAAATCATACTCCACAAGTTTAGCCAATCAAAAGCCACCTATAAGTGGCAATTGTATGTTACTATTTTCTTTCTTGTTTCCTCTAATACCTTGTAAATGTTTTCTCTGGTGCTGCAGGGTGAAACGCACACATTTTATAGTTTCGTGAGGCTTGATTCTTGAGTTTCTGTCCACTCAAATAAATAATAGCAGTGGGATGGGAGGATGGAAGGATGGAGAATATGTACAATATATATTTGTATAAAAATGTCCTTATATAACATAGTACCATGGACAATGAGTATGCAGAATGCAAAGGAAACCAAACCAATAGATGCTTAGGTGATGGAAAAGCTAATTGACTTGATTTGAATATTCTATATTATACACATGCACTTTTGTATGCCTCACACCTCCTGCCCTCAGGAGGACAAGACAGGGGGGAGCACAAATTCCAGTCCAGCTGAGGCTACCTAGCAAAACTCTGTTTCAAAACAAATAAAAATTAAAAAGTAATAAAAAAAAAGACCAATAAAAAATTTTTACTATGTTCCACCATAATCATTTAATGGGAACATCAAGCTAACAAGAACTTAAAAAAAAAAACAAAAACCAACCTTGAAACCTTCAACATCTCTTAATACAACTCGAATGCGTCCACAAGAAGAATTTATATGCAGCAGAAAGAAAATCCTCTGCAGCATCTGGGCAGGAAGGTCTGAGCACCGCTAGAGTGACTTACGATGTATTTGGTTGAACACTTTATTAAGGAGAAAGAGATGGTCTTAAACGACATGACAAGTTGGTCCCTTTGGTGGTTTTTCCTTGATCCCGGATATCCCAAGGACTCGGGGCCTCTCACCTACTCACATAAAATTTTAGACTCTTGCAATGGTCTGCTCAGGCATTCTCAGCAGCTACTGCACAAGTAGAGCGGAAGGAAACCCCTAAGAGAGTAGCTGTTTTCCTATATCACAGAACGCCTGTGCTGGGCAGGCTCACTTCAATCTGGGCATTGTTCTCAGCTCCAGAGTTCTATCAGGGAAAGGCAGGCCGAATTCCTGCCTGAAAGACAGGTCTGAAGGAGAGACAGGTAGATCAGATAGGAGGTGCTTTGGAGGAAGCCTGGTCTGGGTGTGTGGTAGGTATGTCAAGTGTAGGGAGGGCTCCTATTTCGGTCTGGGAGTCTGGACAGGAAGCTGTTAGGAGAACGCTCTCAAGGCAGAAGATTCCAATGAAAGGAGGCAAGGAGGCCCTGTGGACAGACTGGGGTGAGGGGTGAGGGACATATGCAGATGACCCAGAGAGAAGGACTAGTAGGGTTTGGGGTGGGCAGACAGATGGTGTGCAGTTAAGACTTGGCTTTTCGCCCCGCCTCCCCCCACCCCGCCCTGCCTAGACAGGGTTTCTCTGTATAGCCTTGGCTATCCTGGATCCACTTTGTAGACCACGATGGCCTCGAACTCACAGAGATCCCTCCTGCTTCTGCCTCCTGAGTGCTGGGATTAAAGGCGTGCGCCACCATGCCAAGCAAGACTTGGGTTTTTTAACTGTTCGTGAGATGGGACCATGTTTTGTTGCCATTGGTTTTTAGATAGTCTCTCTTGCTAACCCAGTAGGTCCTCCTGCCTCAGCCTGGTGAACACTCCTGCCACCATGCCTTGATGCTTTGTCGATTCGGGCTTTTCCAGAGCCATGCTAGCCAGCTGTGTGACGGTGAAAAACGGTGACAGGAGACAAGTTATGGGTCACCTGAGGCCATTTATGCAAGAGATGACAGTGGCTTGGATTATCTGGGTGATGGAGGTGGTGAGAAGTGACTGGGTGTGTGTGCTGAAGGGATGAACTGTGTGTGAGATAAAGGACTTAGGATGACTCCACGTGTTGGATGTGAGCAGTGAAGGAAAGGTGGTCACTTTTGAGGTGGTGAAGGATAGGGCTGGATCTCCCAGCAACAGGGTGACCTAAGGTGACATTTGGTCATGCTTATGATAAGGTTGTTTTTGTTTTTCTGGATGTGGTGACTCATGCCCTTTATCCCCACCCCCCCCCCCAAGATTGATTTATTTATTTAATGTATATGAGTGCTTTGTACCTAGAGGCCAGAAGAGGGCGCCAAATTTCATCATAGATGGGTGTGAACCATTATGTAGTTGCTGGGAATTGAACTCAGGGCCTCTGGAAGAGCAGGTGGTACTCTTAACCTCTGAGCCATCTCTCCAGCCCGACTCACACCTTTATCATCAGCCCTTGGGAGGCACAAATCTAAGTTCAAGGTGAGCCAGGACTGCATAGCAAGTTCCAGGCCAGCCAGGGCTCCATAACTGAGACGCTGTTCCTAAAAAAAGGTTTTGGCTTGTGATAGGGTCTCAGGTAGCCCAGGCTGGACTTGATGTGCTAAGCCTCCTGTCTCCCCATTGCCAGGGCTGGGATTGTACATGAGATAGCCCAGCTCTTATCATAGCATCCAGAGAAGGTATTCAAGTCAGGAAGCAGAGGTGCTGATGAGGGAAGGACCAAGAGCTGGGAAAACAAGGGTGGGGAGACCGTAAAATGACCCTCTTGAAAAAGTTTCAGGGTATTAAACTTTTTTGGGGGGAGGTTCTTGTTTGGTTTTTTAAGACAAGGTTTCTCTGTGTAGTCCTGGAACTCACTCTGTAGACCTGGCTGACTTCAAACTCAGAGATCTGTTTGCCTTTGCCTCCTCAGTGCTAGGATTAAAGCCAGGGCACCAGCACTTGGAGGCTAGTATTTCTGTCCCTATCTTTACCTTTTATCAAGCTTCTGTGATGATGAGGGTCGTGTATGGCCACCTCAGCCTGTCAAGAGCAGCCAGAGCTGGCTCAGTGATCTCTAAATGGTGGCCCGAAGGCCAGGAACAACCAGATCCCCTTAAGGTTGTTACAGACACAGGGCACAAGGCCCCTTGTGGAGCGGGTGAGAGCCACATGCCCTAGACATAAGGCCCTGATCACCACTGCACACTGTAGCCCAGGAGAGTACAGGTCAGCATTTCTAACTTCTAAATATTTAAAAGAGAAGACATTAATTAATTATATTTTTTAAAAAAGAGAAGTGTCTTTATTGTTTGAAACATAAAAAGGAGTAAGCAAAAATTGGTACTACATTTCATTTTTTATGTAGTCTTCTTAATGAAGGCATAAAAATAAATAAATGGCCACTTAGTTTTGTGAATACACTGCTTTTTTTTTTTTCCCAAGAAAACTGTCTTTATTGTTTGAAGCATAAAAAAGAGTAAACAAACATCAGAATTACATTTCATCTTTTATGTAGTCTTCTCAATGAAGGTATAAAAATAGATGGCCACTTAGTTTTGTAAGCTCGTAAAAATGTCTAGAGGATCACACTTATAGAGAAGGCACTTACAACATACTGTTTTATCTCATCTTCTAGAAAATAAAACAAGCTCGTAGGCACACAACTGAAACCAACTAGAGAAAAACTTCTCCATGCCCACTTCATTTTTTTTTCTTTTTTTTTCAATCTGCAGATAGAATTTGCCCCTGTTAGACAGATGTGCCTGGCCTCTGTTCTTGATGCTCACAGTCTGCTGCCTTAAAGTGCCTCTTTTCTACTTTGATTTCCATTTTGTTGAAGATAAAGAAACATTCTTGTAAGATCTTTCAGAATGCCTAGCTTATCTTCATTTCAGACCACAATTCATCAAAATAAAATAGATGTTGCAAATTTCTTCTAGCTAATTATAATGTACTTATTCAGCCACCAGTATCCCCCTAGGCAATAACATATGTGACTCATATGCAGCTATATGTATGTCTACTTTTCATCATTTGGCTTTGTAGCGCACTGAAATTGCAAACATAATCTCTGTGGAGCCAGACCACTCAGTGGGTCCCCCTTAACGGAGGAGATACAGACATGCCTCTTGTGGTTCCCACTCCCACAAGACAAGGAAAACCCTGCTCTCTCATGTGAGCACAGGTGCTCATTAAAATAAGTGGATTCTTGCTGCAGAAATTCTGTGGGAGCATCTTTTTAAGGCAGTAAGAGTGTAGTAGGTTTTTTTTTTTTTTTTTTAACCTGAAAGAAACATGAGCCAGCTCAATAATGTGTTTTCTATATTTCAGGTGCTCTTTGAAAGCAAGTGAATGATTTCATCTCCAGGATGTGTTCACCTAAGAAATACACTAATTACCTTCAGGAATTGCCTGAACACGGTCAATCTGAAAGGATTTAACAATAAAATCTAGAGGTCTGCTTACTTTCCTCCTGGGGATTTACATGTCAAATAAAAAGTGACATTTCAAATAATATGGGGGGGGGGATGGGGTGATTTAAACGTTCATAACTTTATTACTGCAATTATACCTGGGAGGAGCGTAAATTGATCCTTGACATTGATTTATGTGTTTCAGTCAGTCCTCAGAAATGACTTGACCCTTTGGTGCTGTTGCTCACCCTCTGAAGGAAGTACGGTAATTAGTGTGTGGTGTGGGTGTGCGGACCGCCTCTGCTACCTTCCTGAGTGTGAACACGTCCTCCTCCACTGGCCGGCGCTCACACGCTCTCCTGGTCAGCTCCTCTGCTGGATGACACTGAAGAGCTTCTGCTGGTTCTCAAGGCAGTCCCTCAGCTTATCTTCTGTTAAGGTCAGG
This sequence comes from Acomys russatus, assembly GCF_903995435.1. Lineage (NCBI taxonomy): Eukaryota > Metazoa > Chordata > Mammalia > Rodentia > Muridae > Acomys > Acomys russatus. Next base: position 21,782,514 of record NC_067167.1, on the reverse strand, counting down.
CGCTGCTCCAGGATGGAGACGGTCTGCAGGGAAGGAGACATGCATCAGCGCCCTGGAAGCTCGCCATTGGCCAGGTGAGGGGGCAGCTCCGTGGGAGATCCTTTTTAGGGCTTGGAGAGGCATCATCTGTCCCCAGATGGTTAAAAAATGGGGGCCCAACTTAGTGTGCGGCTGACACCACTGAGAGAGCAGAGCGTTACCAAGTATCGAGGGACTGAAAAGAAAGAGAGAACACCTAACCCAAACCAAACAAAACAACTGATGCCTATGAAGAAAAGGGGACCTAAGGCCAGGCCTCTGGAGAATATTCTTCTTTAAGATCTTCCTGAAGACATAGGGTTAGGGACAATGTCATCTACAGTACTCTAAGCCATAGGTGAGGCTACACATTCCCAGCCCAGGCACTGCAGACATGTCCCCACTGGCCATTTTGTCATAGTCCATCCCATAGTGTGCCGTCCCTACAGCACTATGGACAGATGACTGACGCCATGACTGCCATCAGTTGCCACATCCAGTTAAGGACTCGGCAGCCTGGTGGGAGGACCGAAGGGTAAAGACCATCTAAGCTCTGCTGCTGCTGAGCACACCACGGGACCTGCTGGAGTCTAGCCCTCCTAACGCCTTCAGTGTATAATACATGCCCTCACAATATAGTCGTATGCAAACTATACTAAACAATTGTGATAATGTCCATCTTTTATAACTTTGTATATAATAAAACAAAAGCAACCCCCTTTTTATTATAAACTAAAATGCAGACGAGGAACCCACACAAACCTCACATGTTGCTTAGTAAGTTCCCATGAGCCCAGCTGTCACTACAGCCATGATCTAGAACTTTTCCAGTGGCTTCCAGGGTTTTGTCTCTTACCCTTCTATACCAGCCTTTACTCCTACCGGCCTGAAATCACTTTTTTATGTTACCTTATGATTTTAACTCACACACATCACACCTTTCCCTTTCTTTTCCTGACAGTCAACATTAGCAGGCTCAGGCCATTTGTCTATGACCCAATTAGCACACAGCTCAGCCTACACTTTCCTCTTGTGCAGTGGCCGCAGGGTCCTAACCCGGAGCCACTGGTGATCTATTTTCTCATGAGAGGGCGCGATGGCAATGCTGGGTGTCTCTCCTTCAGTGATATTCAATGGTACTCACTAAAATTCTTTTCTTAATTGGTACACTTTTTAAATAGGAAGATGTTTTTGTTTGTTGGTTTTTTGTTTTTCTTTTATTAAAAGACTTTTTAAAAATATTTATTTATTTATCATGTATACAGAATTTTGACTGCATGTATGCTTGCAAGCCAGAAGAGGGCACCAGATCTCATTATAGATGGTTGTGAGCCACCATGTGGTTGCTGGGAATTGAACTCAGGACCTTTAGGAGAACAGACAGTGCTCTTAACCTCTGAGCCAGATCTCCAGCCCCATTTTAAAGATTTATTTATTTTATTTATTGTATATGAGTGCTTTATCTGCTGAAGAGGGCATCAGATCACATTATAGATGGTTGTGAGCTACCATGTAGTTGCTGGGAATTGAACTCAGGACCTCTGGAAGAGCAGGTGGTGCTCTTAACCACTGAGCCATCTCTCCAGGCCTGTTTTTGTTTTTCTAGACAGGGTTTCTTTGTGTAGCCCTGTCTGTCCTGGAACTCAATCTATAGTGGGCTGGCCTCAAAATGACATCTGCCTGCCTCTCCCTCCCTAGTCTGGGGATTGAAGGCCTGTGTCACCATTGCGGCATAAATAAGAGTTGTTAAAAGAAGGGGGGTTGGGAGCACATTCCCTTATTGACTGACTACTTGGTTATCCAGTAATAGAGCTCATAGAGGGAAGGCAAACAAGCTTAACTGTCACAGCAAAGAAGTGCCTTTGAAGGTAACAGTCATCATTTGAAAGCCTTTCATGTTCCACAAAAAACAGTTTATCATTAAATAAAAGTAATCATGATGCTGATGATGTTTTCTTAAATATTTATTATGTGCCAAGTAACCTTCCAGATACCACACATCCGTACACGCAGGTGTGCACACAGAGAGTTATACATTCTAAAGTTGCTGGTGTGCACATTAGCAATATCTTTAATACTAATTCCGTTATCGGCTACCAAGTCCACTTGATCTTGCTTCTCTCCTCTCTCGCTGTAATAGCTATAAGCCCTGCAGCTCAGGTGCTCACTCAGGCTGGCACAGACTCGCCGCTCTTCTGGAGGCATGCTCTGCCTTGCCTTCACTTCTTTAATATATAAAAGGAAACGACCCCCTTCAAGTTAACAGTAACACAACCATAGAGGAATTTAATGAGGCATAAAGTGATGCATTAGCTGTGAACCAGGTAAAGAGGAGGAAGGAGCCACAAAGGTGAGGAACGGTGAGGGAACAGATTCATTTGGAGAGACCTAAGGAGGACCTGACTGACAGGTGACAGGGAAGAAAGTCCTGTCAACTAAAACTGATCTGGCACCTGAAAGGTCAGTCGTGTCTAAAGGAAAGGAATATCTGGTAAGCACAGGGAGGTCACCCGTAGCACACAATTTCAAAGGAAAAATGCAGGAGTTTAGTATGATTTTTAGTGAACAATTATGACTCCAAAGTCTCCTGTAGTTCTTTCTCATGGTGTATGTCAGAACTCCGAAACCACAGACATGCCACTTAACTTCAAGGGCCCCGAGATGGTGTGTGCATGACAATATGTGTGCTTAATTACCGGTCCTAAACACTGGTGACAGAGGGAAACGGGCCCTGTGGCAGTGGAACTAGGCACTGCACAGTCCCGAGCAGCCCGGTGACAGGCAGTGGAACTAGGCACTGCACAGTCCCGAGCAGCCCGGTGACAGGCAGTGGAACTAGGCTCTGCACAGTCCCGAGCAGCCCGGTGACAGGCAGTGGAACTAGGCTCTGCACAGTCCCGAGCAGCCCGGTGACAGGCAGTGGAACTAGGCTCTGCACAGTCCCGAGCAGCCCGGTGACAGGCAGTGGAACTAGGCTCTGCACAGTCCTGAGCAGCCCGGTGACAGGCAGTGGAACTAGGCTCTGCACAGCCCCGAGCAGCCCAATGACAGGCATAGCCAGCAGTGAGAACGGAGGTGATGTCTATGCAGGAGTTATTTGACACTGAAATAGTCACTCTGGGCAAGAAGCTGACCTCGCTCTATCTCATACCCAAGAGCTGGAAGATTTTTAGTACTATATTTAAGATCCATTATACTTCTTTTTTGCTGTGGTAAAATGGCCTCAAGAGACTGGCTAGGATTTTTTTTTTAAGATTTATTTATTTTATTTATTGCATATGAGTGCTTTATCGGCTGAAGAGGGTATCAGATTACATTATAGATGGTTGTGAGCCACCATGTGGTTGCTGGAAATTGAACTCAGGACCTCTGGAAGAGCAGGTGGTTCTCTTAACCACTGAGCCATCTCTCCGGCCCTAGCTAAGATTTTAAAATAGGAAGACAAACCACCTGCTCTGGAAGAAACTCTGGAGAGAGACACCACACACTGGAAGGCAGAGTATTTTCAGGGAAAACTATAAACTTCAGCAATATTTTGTACTACAATGGAGTTTTTACTTATAGTAATCTATTCTTATGCCATTAAATATTTCTTTATAAATGACCTAATATAAAAATACTATATCATGGGCTGGGCATGGTGGTGCTCACCTTTAATCCCAGCACTCGGGAGGCAGAGGCAGGTGGATCACTATGAGTTCGAGTCAGCCTGGTCTAAAAAGGGAGTCCAGGACAGCCAAAACTACACAGAGAAACTCTGTCTTGAAAAACCAAAAACCAACCAAACAAACAAACCAAACTACATCACAAATTCAAAGGATTCACTTAGAACCAATGGCATTTTTAGCACTGAGTACCACTGTTGTTTGCACAGATGACACAGAAGGCCAGAGAGGAGACATGAATACACACACACACACACACACACACACACACACACACACACACACACACACGGGGCGGGGGGGGGGGGCGGGAGAGAGAGGGCTTCTAAGATACTCTGTACAGGACAACTTAGTTGTTGCTACTCTCTGAGCATCTCCATGCCACCCAAGAACAAGAAGAAGGAGGAGGAAGAGTGAGAAGGAGGAAGAAGATAAGGAGGAGGAGGAGAAATATCTCCTCTGCCCAGCACTCTGGAGGTAGAGGCAGGCAGATCTCTGTGAGTTTGAGGCCAGCCTGGTCTACAAAGGGAGTCCTGGACAGCTAGAACTATAAGAGAAACCCTGTCTCAAAAAATAAAAAAACAAACCAAAACCAAAAATAAATAAATATCTCCTCTGTGAGCAAAATTGGAAACAACCTAGTGGCAGTAGCCACACTAAAACCTTTACTGACATCCTGGAATAGTGTATTCATTACGGTGTAGGCTGCTGTCTCCTCTGTGACATTAGAGGAAGAAAGGAGGAAGAGGAGGAGAGGTCCATACAGTCAGCCAAAAAAGACAAAAGCCCAGTAAATAAGTCTGGAGGCAAGGCCAAAAAGAAGTGGTCCAAAGGCAAAGTTCGGGACAAGCTCAACCATCTTGTCTTATTTGACAAAGCCTCATATGACAAACTCTGTGAGGAAGTTGCTAACTGGAAGTATATTACCCCAGCTGTGGTCTCTGAGAGACTGGAGATTTACAGTTCCTTGGCCAGGGCAGCCCTTCAGGAGCTACTTTAGCAAAGGACTTATCAAGCTGGCTTCAAAGCACACAAGCCCAAGTAATTTACACCAGAAACACAAAGGGTGGAGATGCCCCAGCTGCTGGTGAAGATGCAGGAGCCGATTCGATCAGCTGTACATTTGGGAAAATAAAACTTTGTTAAATGAAAAAAAAAAAAAAAAAAAGATACTGTGTACAAATTAAATTTGCTCAGGTAGCTTAGCCCTTAGTGTCTTGCTAATGACTCATTGTTTGAGTATGCCTTGCCAGTAAAATTCCCCTGCTCGGTTAGTTTCACATCCCACTGTCCCCAGGACTACTCTCTGTATCTCAGCCTTGAGGCAGAAGGTCAACCCACCTGTGTTAAGATGTTGAGCTGTTCCATGATGTGCTCTAGAGCATCAGTCACGGCGAGGGGCACGCTCCTCTGGGTTTCTGAGGGCAGGTCACTGACGTCTTCTGTGTTCTTTTTCACAGTGGCTGATGAACAGTCTAGCATTAAGGAAGGATTCAGGAAATACTCACAGATGTCTTCACCCTTGTCTGGCATGGCTCGACTGGTGTAATCCGTTGTCTTTAATGTCATGGAAATAAACAGAAAGAGTTTGAGTTTTACTTATTTATTTATTTATTTTATTTAGTTTTTCAAGACAGAGTTTCTCTACGTGGCCTTGGCTGTCCCAGACTTGCTTTGTAGACCAGGCTGGCCTCGAACTCACAGAGATCCATCTGCCTCTGCCTCCTGAGTGCTGGGATTAAAGGTATGCACCACCATGTCCAGCAACAGTTCAAGTTTTAAAATGTAAACATATACACTCATATGCATACATAAATATATATCTAACAGTTCCAGATTTACACCGAATCATTTATCTTTTTTATATAATAAAATATATAACTTACATTTACAATAAAGAAACAAAGCTAACAGTAAAGAAAATTTATAAAGTTTCTTCATTTTCTGTGAAATACTTCCTAAATGCCTGTCTGGTTAGGAGTTTTACCATTTTAAAAAATTGCTAAATGAACTTTATTTTCCTTCTGCACCCATTAAGATGACTATTAATGCCCCAAAGGAAAGTAACAAAATACAGCATTACATTCTCTATGATTATTTGTTCATAAGAACGGGCTGCTGACGAGTTTCCTAACTCAGTTGAGCCTCCTAAGCTTAAGCCACAGTTAAGAAGCTAGAGAGCAAGGCTAGATAGTATTTAACCATTTATATAAACAACAATCAAAATGGGGAAATGTGATAACATACTAAAACCACTGGGTGCCAGAGGCTGAATGTGAGGAGAGTAAGGAGACCCTGGCAACGCACATGAGGGTGAGGAAAGCATCCTAAAAGCCCCTCGGGAGTAACAAGTATTCTAAAACCTGTCACAGGAGGGGTTCAAGAGATGGCTCAGCGGTTAAGAGCGCTGTTTCCCAGCATCCACATGGGGGCTCACAAACATTTCTAACAATGCCCTCTTCTGGCCTCTGAGGACACTGCATGCGTGTGGTGCACATTCTTATACAATGCCCATACACATTAAAAAAAAAAAAAAAAAAGTAATCATATAGCATACCTTTGTGAATTTATTAAATAGTAGCAAAGTGTACATGTTAAAAAGTCAATTTAATAGCACATATATTTCCTCACTGAAGTTATTATGAAAATAGAACCCACATGCCTCAGAGGTTTGTTTTGTTTTGTTTTGTTTTTCCCTATTCTTAAAATTCCTGGTTATTGCTAGAGGTCTGGGGGTTTGTTTCTGCAGGTATTTCTGCTGACAAAGTGACTTGTGGGGCTCCCTGACTTCACCCTCTCAGTGATTCTACGGGGAGACCCTGCTGGGCTCATGGCCTCCTCTAGTGTCTGTCCTAGCGAGGCTGAGTCCCATTTGACCTCCAAAGTATATCTGAGTTTTCAAGCAAGGAAACAAGTGCTGAGCAGAAAACAGCCTGTCCAAGGGCAGACATGATATGTGTGGGAAAGAACCAACGTCAAGTAGAAAAGCTCCAGAAGTCCTCTACGTGCAGAACTGAGGGGCAAAGCCGCCACTTTTTGTGATACTCTCTACCATCTTGTAGGAAGGTGAAACTTTCAAATTTCCCTGATACAAAGACATAACTATTCACTGTTTGTCAAAAATAATGAAAACAAACTGAAAATGCACTGTTATTATTATTACCAGCTAGGGTGAGGCCAAGGGCCTTGTGTACACTAAGCTTTGTCTCAGCCCCAGCTCACTACTCTTAATTCCAGCTAGTTTTGAAAGTATGTAGAAGCCACAGCTTTGTAATCTCACTTGGCTCAGTGGACCTGGCTGCCCAGAGTCCTCGTTCACTGAGCAGGTGTTTCTAAAGCGGCCCTCACCTGGAAACAACTCCTCCTCACAGATGGCCTCTCTTCATCTACAACTGGCTCTGCTATCCTGTCTTTTTCAGCCTCCAGCTTTCTGCCTCACTCACTTGTAGTCAGAAATGCCTTGGACCCCTGTGAAGGCCAGGCCTTCCATTCACTGGCATGGAGTCTTCTTTTCCTCCATGGCCGTAAACATCTGTATGTATGACTGCTACTTGTCTATTTCCTTTCCTCTCCAGGCCATCTCTACTAATTGCTGTATCTTCTGGAGCGAGCACCATTTCTAACACTAGCAGTTCTTGGTGACCTCTGACAATGTTAACCTGTCACAAGTAGTTTTCAGTGCTGTCATCAAAAGTGGAAAGCAAACTCTCTACAACCAAGGCAGCTACTTACAAACAAACAAACAAACAAACCGGGGATCATAACATGTTGAAGTGTTTACACAGCCACAGATAATTGTGATGATAACAAGTCTAGCCTTTCGTGGCAAAAGGTCCCAACTTAGGGCTTGATTAATGAGCTTAGGCTATATCACACTGGTTATTAAAAGGAAAACAAGCACCAGGCGTGGTGGCGCAACGCCTTTAATCCCAGCACTCGGAAGGCAGAGGCAGGCGGATCGCTGTGAGTTCGAGGCCAGCCTGGTCTACAAAGAGAGTCCAGGACAGGCAAGGCTACACAGAGAAACCTTGTCTCAAAAAACAAAAAACAAAACAAAAAAAACCAAAAAACAAAACAAAACAAAACAAAAGAGTAAAACAGAGGGTAAAAGGTCATAGGAAGTCAAAGTAATAAAGGAATTCCAATTGAGTCTTAATATCTTTGTTTGGGGACAAAACCCCACCGGATTATCACCACAGAATACATGGTTATGGTAAGAAAAGGAAGCATGCAGGCAGAGAGAAAGAACCACCACTCCATACCCCAAACAAACGTCAGCCAGCCGATGTCAGCCTTTGTGTCAAAGGGACTACAACCTACATACTGGCTGATTCATCTCTACCAAGCAATCCTACCTTTGCTTTTTGTCTGTAGAGAATAAAAATGAGACACACACACACTACAGGATTAAAAAGAAGCCATGCTATAAGAAAATTGAAAAGAAACCATGTTTAAGATTCTGTCCTGGCAAAGTTCACCAAATGGGTGTACAGCACCACCTCTTCCCAAACACAGATGCTGATGCTGGGAGCAGATGCTTACAGGGCTCCACATCATGCCAAGCATCTGCCAGGGACAAACGTGGACACGATATGATGCTTGCTCTGGTGGGAGCACTACAGGCATGGCTGGTACTAAGTCAGCAGGAGAGCCTGCAGACAGAGGACTCTAGAACTGAAAAAACAAAACAAACAACACAGCTGTGGTAGGTTCAAAAAGGAAGGTGCCACACTGCATCCCTTGTATTGCTGACATTTGAGCAGCAGGGAACAGTGATGCATTTGTTGATTCAGTAAACAAGGTCTTCCCATGGTGGGCATCATGAGTGTCGCAGCTAGGAATATGTCATACATGGTACTTCCTTGTGACATCTACAATTCTCCTGGGAACCGTTTACTAAGAAAACATCAGGGCAATCTCCACCTAACTTCTCCTTTGCTGTCAAATACTAAATCTATCACTGTTGTCAAAAACAAGTGGAAAACCAATGCAGTCCAGACAAGGCCAGAATGAACTGGAGTTGCTCAAAGGTCCTTTTCTATAGGTTAAAAGATCCCATTTTTGCTGGGCGATGGTGGCGCACGCTTTTAATCCCAGCACTTAGGAGGCAGAAGCAGGTGGATCTCTGTGAGTTCGAGGCCAGCCTGGTCTACAAAGCGAGTCCCGTACAGTCAAGGCTACACAGAGAAACTCTGTCTCGAAAAACAAAAACAAAAACAACAAAAGTCCCATATTTCACTTAACAAAAAATAGAGTCAAAGGACAAAGCTGCTTGATGTAAGCAAGTCTGAAAGTCACACTCTATAGACAAGTGACCCAACCAATTCTTCAAATGTCACATTAATTTTCATGGATAAGGTATTATCATTTACATTAGAGGATACAAGCTAAATATTTAATTTTTAAATATTTATGTGTATGTGTGTTTGCAATATTTATGTGTGTGATGCGTGCAAAAGCCTAACGGAGGCCAGAAGACTTCAGACTTCTCAGAATTGGAATTACAGATGTTTTTGAATCTGTGTCAACTGCTCAGCCATTGTTCCAGTCCCAAAATATATTTGAATTTTAGTTGGCCTGAAGTTGGCATCAGGAGCCATCCTTATCACTCTTTACCTTACACATTACGTGGGGACTCCCACTTGAACCCCGAGTCTGCTGGTATGGCAATTCTGCCTAACCAGCTTGTTCTAGGGGATCATCAGTCTCTGCGTTCTAAGTACCTGAATTATAGAGAGGGGCCGTCACAACCACCTGGCATTTATGTGGGTTCTGGGGACTCCAAACTCTGGTCTTTATGCTTATACAGCAAGCGCTGTAACCCTGGAGCCATGTCACTGCCTTGATGGGAACCATTAAGCAGAAGGAAAGCACAGGTATCACAGGATGGTAAGGATGTACTGACTCATCAAACAGGCAGGGTAGGCACTAGCAGACCTTCCTGTTAAGTGAGACCAGCCAACCACCTATCTAGTCAAACAAAGTCAGGGACTCTGGTGTTGGAAGAGTAGGCAGAGGGACTGCAGCCTAGCTGCAGTTTTTGTGGGTAAGCACAACTGAGGGACAAGGGGTAAAGAGCATGGATGTGAGGGACCAAGACATCTAAGCTACCCAAAGAGAAGCACAGACGTGGGGGACCAGCAATGGAAAGGCCTGGTGGCTGGGGTCTCTTCTAGGGTTTATGAATCATCAGCTGGGAGGGACAGAGGTAGTTGCCAGAGTGCGAGGCACTACGCAGAGTTTATCATCAGCACAAAGGGTTCAGCCTGTCACTGAGTCCCTCTGAGAACCCTGACAAAGGAAGGATGACTATCCTTCAAAGGTGAATGAGTATGGTTCTATGTGTTGCTCTTTTCCCAAGATCAAGGCCATCTTGACAGGAGTGGATGGGAAACACAGAAAAGAGCAATAGCTTCCCTTGATGAATCTGCACAGGGCTGCACAAAAAATTCATGGTCAATTTCTAAAACTCTTAGACTCCCTAGACTATTTACTTTGAATGAAAAAATCACATGATTTATATGCTTATATCTATACAGACCCATCTGATCAAGTTTGATCGACTTCAGTGCATTTCTAGAATAAAAATTAGAAAACGTTATGTGAATTTTTTCCTCTCCAAAATTAAGTTTACAAAGTTTAGAAAGTCTCCCCCCTCAACTCCAGGTCTTCAGAGTTCTGTGTAGCCCTGGTTGTCCTAGAAGTAACTCTGTAGAATAGGCTGTTCTTGAACTCAGAGATCTGCCTGCCTCTGACTCCTGAGTGCCCGGGTTAAAGGTGCACCACCATACCTGGCTCTCTTTGCCCCCTTTCTCCACAAATTAACAAGTTAATAAATTAGCTAACCAAAAGCCCAAACAACCATATCCAACCATGATGGTTAATTTTGAATGACAACTTCATAGGGTCTAGAATCACCTAGAGATGGGCTCTGGGCAAACCTGTGAGGGATTATCTAGATAATGTAGTTAAGGTGACAAGACCCACCCACTGTAGGGGCAGCACTCAATGGGCTGGAGTCCCAGACTGAAATAAAGGGAGAGAGTGAGCTGATCATAAGTACTCAGGGTTTCTACTCCAGGGCTCTCTCTCCTGAATCTATACTGAGCCTGAGGGGCTGCAGATGTATGCTTTCTCAGTATCCTATGCAATGTGAGCAGTCCCCTCACACTCCTCCTATCATGACTGCCCTACAGCAACAGACAGGCTATGCTCAAACTCAAAGCCAAAATGAACTCTATCCTTAAGTTGTTTTGTTGGGTATTTTGTTTCAACAACAAAACAAGTTAACTAAGAAAATATACCAATAAAACCAACCAACCAGCCAAACCAACTAATCAACAAACCAACCAACCAATCAACTAACCAAAGCAACCAACCAACCAACAATCAACCAACCAACCAAACCAACTAACTAACCAATCAACCAACCAACCAAACCAACCAACCAACCAAACCCGCCAACCTACCAACCAACTAATCAACCAATCAACCAAACCAACCAACCAATGAATCAACCAACCAAATCCACCAACCTACCAACCAACTAATCAACCAACCAACCAAACCAACCAACCAATGAATCAACCAACCAAACCAACAACCTACCAACCACCCACCCAACCAACCAACCAACCAACCAACCCATCAACCAACCAAACCAACTAACTAACCAATCAACCAACCAACAAAACCAACCAACCAACAAACCAACGAACACATATACAAAAGCAGAACAAAGCACATAATACAAAAATGCAAAAAACTTTAGGTATAAAGTTTCACAGATGTCTTGAAAAACACATCCCATAGGGATATCAACTAGGATATCCAAATGATTTGTTCCTTTGGAAACAACAGCTGAGGACACAAATCCAGCATTACCATTGTTTCTAATTGCTATTTTTGTTTCTATAGGAACTGATCTGTTTTACAGGTATGAGTGGGTAGAATACTAGGATAAATGAGATTTATACAAAACTGTTCTTGTACTTTCACTTACCACTATATGATTAAGAAAACAGACTCTATTGTCAGTTACTCAATGGAAGATCCTAATGGCCACCTGATCTAGAAACCTATGCCACAGTAGAGTTATCTTAATTAATAATTTAAGCACTGACTACAGCCATCTGTAGATTGGGAAAGAGGCAGAGTGAGACAGAATCAGTGGCGCTCTCTCTTCTGAACGGACACTGAGCTTCAAGGGCTGCAGATGATGCTTTCTCAACATTCTGGGCAAACACAACACCAAGAAAGCTTCTTGCCAACTTAGCAGGGAAAACAGATGAGCACTGTAAGTCCTGTTGTTAAACCTCAAGGGATTCAGAGTACGGAAGTCATACTTAATCTCTTTTACATGGAATTCCACAGGAACCATGTATGTACCATGCTAATGTATAGGGCAAAAATCTAGAGTTATCATGAACTGTTTTTAAAAGGTATGTATACATGCACAACGGTGGAGTGCTTGCCTAGAACTACTGAGGTTCTAAATTTGATCCCTACCACTGCAAGCAATCAGATAAAAAGGTTCTTCCAAAAGATCTGAGGTCAGGTCCCACCACTCAAGTCAAAGCCCAAAACCACCTGTAATGTCAGCTCCAGGGGATTTCATGCTCTTTTTTGTCTTTTGCTGGCTTGTGCACACATATATGCATAATTTAAAGTATTAAAAACAATATATTTTTACAAAGATATTTTATATTCAAGTACTTATATACTAGAATAGAAGGTGGTGGCGGCGACAGCGGGGCAGGGGTAGGGTGGGGGTGGGAGAGTTGCAAAGCCACAGGCGATTTAGTTCCATTCCTATCACATCTCAGGGATCTTCTCTGTCCATCATTGAGAATTAGTGCAAACAGCAATCAAGCAAGAGTAATAACTCAAGAGATGGAACAGTGAGCCCATTGTGGCACCAGCATGCCCAAAGACAGCACAGAGCCTTGCTGCTTCCTATCAGGTAATACTTGATTTCCTTTTCAAGTCCCAACTATGCTTTTAAAAACCCAGTGAAAACCATACAGAAGCTAGCTGCGGCGGCACATGCCTTTAATCCTAGGACCCAGGAGGCTGAAACGGCAGCTCTTTGAGTTCGAGGCCCGCCTGATCTCCTGAGTAAGTTCCAGGACAGCCAGGACTACACAGCTAAACCATGTTTTGAAAACAAACAAACAAACAAACAAACAAAAAAAAAAAAAGAAAGAAAAAAGAAAAAAGAAAAAAGAAAAAAAGAAAGAAAATAGTATGGAGTAACAAAGCAACACCCTCTTCTAGCACAGAAAACTACGTGTACCTTCCTTGATCTGTGTCCTTTCCTCTGAAATTACTACATTATCCTAATCAGCCCCTTTACTTTTGTCACTCATGAAGACATCCCTGTTAGAACTTCCCATAGTGCTCCATGACTGCTGTTGGTTTTGGTGCTTTTTATTAGTTGCCATCCACAGCAATGAATAAAACTCTGTGACTGTCTGTCTTGGTTACTTTTTATTGCTGTCACAAAATGATCAAGGCAACGGACAGAAGCAAGGGTTTCCATCACTCTCTCAGCAGGAAACAGGCAGCAGGCAGGCAGGAAGCAGGAGACAGGCAGGTAGGCAGCAGGCAGGCAGGCAGGCAGGAGGCAGGAGGCAGCAGACAAGCAGCAGCAGGCAGGCAGGAAGCAGGAGGCAGGCAGGCAGGCATGGTGTTGGAGTAACAGCTGAGAGCTCACATCTCAATCCACATGGGATCCACAAGCAGAGACAGAGCATACTGAGAAAGGGGTGAATCTTTTGAAATTTCGAAGCCTGCCCCACTGACATACCTCCTCCAACAAAGACACCTCCAGATTCTTCCTAAACAGTTCTACCAACTAGGGACCAAGTTTACAAACATATGAGCCTAAGGGGGCCTTCTCATTCATATCAGCACCAGCCCAAAAATTACAAACACTCATAGAATAAAAATGAAAACAGCCAGAGTAATAAGTGCACTGTGCATATAAAAAACAGAGCAGACCAGTACTGGGGGGGGGGGGGCGGGGGCGGAAACCTCATGTTACAAATTATTAAGTTTAGGTAAAATGTATTTGTGAAAAATTACTTCCCAAGCTTGCTTATTCTCTGAGAAAAGTAATATTATTCATTGGTTATCCTTGCAAGCCACTATTTGCTGTTTCTCAAAACTTCTTGTGCCAAAATTAGCAGAAATGAGCTGTGTATTAGAAGTAATTCATATAAGCCACATGGAGCAACTAAACCAAGGTCTGCACATGTGAAGAGACTATCTTCCAGGCTGTACCCGTGTCAGTGCTAGAAGAGGCCGTTTTAAGGCAGGAAGTCATCCAGCCATTTAACAAGGCCACAGTCACACCTGGCAAAACTGTGGCTCATCACTTACAGGACACACATTTTATTTATTGTTCTAGTCACCAGTAGGCACAACATGAACATTCTAGCAGGATTAACAACTCTGTGCTGACTGGCAACAGTAACGTGTATTTAGAGTGCGGTACTGAAACCTTTCCTTCAGTCTATTTATTGTCATTAGGCCACCCAGGGAGTGGAAGCACTCTGTGCGGCCTCAGTATATACAGGGTGCATTATATTAATCATCTTAATTTGCATTTATAAAACAATGAAGTCTTTACCCATTTTCCAAAACCGATACACTCTGGCCTTACTCAGTCACTATAGTGCCTCCATTTTTCTTAAGACAATCAGTAGCTTTTGCTTGCATTTCTGCTAAAGGTGGTATCACCCAATTGTGTGTTACATTATATAATGTGGTGGTTATCTATTTGGAAATCAAGTCACAAGCCTGATTTTACTCCTTTATCTTCTGTGTATTTGCTGAATGACCTAGGACAAATCACTTGACCTCTTAAGTCTCAATGTCCTCATACCTGAAATGGAAATGATAAATTTGGGATACAGTATACAGCTGTTGTGGGAATTTAGGATTATTCTGCAGTTTGTATTAAATTGTATAAGCATCAGTATAGTCATGTGCACGCCCATTCTAAACTCCATCTTTACAGAAAGTGGTTGTTGTACCCTTACCTCTTTCACACAGTTGACAGCTTAGTAAACACTTGCTGTCAAAGTTCTTGGTTAAATGATTACTTGAATGATGAATTAAGTATTTCCTTATTCATTATGCTCTATTTCCCCTCCTTCTTTTCTACCTGTTATGCCCAGCTTCTCAAGTCACAAGCTATTAAAGGGCATGTGGGAGTTTAATACTAAACTAATGGACCAAATTAAATAAACATTATCTGAATCATAAATGAGGTAGATGCTAAGTACATATATTTAAGATGAAAATCCTTCAAGCAAAAATGAAGACATTTTAATTATCAGTTTGTCTGTCACAAACACTTGTGTGTTCTCGCTCACATATGGAGCTTAGCTCAAATTCACTAGTTTTGGGTGTTTAATTCAGAGTTCCAGTAAGTCCACCCATCTCAAAAGAGGCCATTGGGAGAGGGATATATTAAAGGAGGGTGGATAGTAACTCACAGGTAATAAGAACAAAGAGTGTAAAAACTAGGAGTGAAAAGGCTTGAGTGGGGCTGGGGGTGGGGAGGTAAGAGGGAGAGCCAACTAAAATGAAAGGAGTAGGAAAGAGGAATACAGAAACCCACAATCTTCCAACTAAACTAAGATGAAAATAATACATGGCAAATATTTCCCCCTTGGAGCTATGGGTAGTTAAACAAAACCACAATGCTAGGGATGGGATAATGCCTTAGGAGGAGTTGGTCAAGGAAGTCCTAGAAGCCCACAGAAGAATACAGGCTGTTGCCATTGCTTCCGGTGCCCACCAACGATAAGATCCTATGACTGAATATATTACACACCTTGGTTATGTGACATAGAAAAAAAATCAAGCTGAAACAGAGCCAGAAACCTCCTCCCTGATGACTTGCTTTCAGAAGGTGCTGCACAGGTTGCTAAAGGAGAAGAGTCTCCACGCATCAACCTTCCCAGTAAGATGTGCCCATTTGTGTAACAGTGACATGATTGGTACAGGGTAACCAACTGTTGTCTCATTAGATTTGAAGCCCATTTCACAGGAAATAATCCTTATCTGGTACTCAAAATGAAACGACATACGACCTGGGGGATGGGAACTGAATAATGTTGTTTAGCTAAATTGACATAAATTCAAATCACCATATGCACATATACTTATTAATATCTAGTGACAATTACCACTCTTAGCCTTAATTAAAGCATTTATTACTAGTGAATTAAGACCAAATCAGAGTCAAATTCTGAGAATTCAGGGACAGATGAGTGCTCTCTGCTCACAAGACATTTTATAGCATCTCTCCAAGACTTAGGGAATTCTGCATGAGATGGAGCAGGCAGGGCGTAAGCACCGGAAGACAGGGAGAAAGACAATACACAGCCACTGTAACCAACAGTCAACAATGACAGATGGCTGCACTGGGCCTGCACAAGACTGAGCCCATCACAGACAGACAAGTATGAAGGCAACCCAGGGAGCCCTACCCCTCAGGGATGCACCATTTTGGATGGATAGGTTTAGGGAAGGTTAAGAGTCATTAGCTTTGACTGTGTACCCAGGATGATCCCACCAAGCTCCAGTGGATAGCATCAATGCACACAGATGGCCCTGATTAGTCAAATGGCTCATACGACAAAACCAAAGGTCATGACTCTGGGAACTGGAATAGGAGAGGAAGAGCATGAAGTTGATAGCAAGGGAAGCAAAAGGGAGTATGGGAGAGAGTGACTGTAATGTGCTACATGAATGTACGAGACTGTAAGAAACAATGATAAAAAGAGAGATTGTGAGAGGTAGTATTAGGAAAAGCTTCCAATTTCAGTCAGGTGATAAAAATGTACAAATAATTATTAAAGAGTATATATAGTAAGCTTAAAATGACTTAAAAATCCTAGTCCCATTATTTTAACAGACAAATAATAATTTAATTTTCTTTTCCTTTTTTTTTTTTTTTTCAAGACAGGGTTTCTCTGTGTAACTTTGGCTGTCCTGCTTGTTTTGTCGGCCAGGCTGGTCTCGAGATCCACCTGCATCTGCCTCCCTGAGTGCTGGGATTATAGGCGTGTGCCACTACTGCCCAGCAAAATACTTTTCTAACACTGGCAAGGGAACCAATTAAACATTAGGTAATTAGACCTATTAACTCACTGCAAATATGTAACACTTTGTTGATACTCACACTTATGTAACTGAGCCAGGCCTCCTGGTACAGGCCTGCACTCCTAATTCAATACAACCTGGGCTACAAATTAGTTGAAGGCCACCCTGAAGTACTTAGTAAAACACTGTCTTAAGGAACAAAAAAATGGTGGTAGCACACGCCTTTAATTCCAGCATTCCAGTTGCAGAGGCAAGCAGATCCCTGTGATTTCAAGGCCAACCTGCTCTGCAGAACAAGTTCCAGGACAGCCAGGACTAGACAGAGAAAATATGTCTCAACAAACAAACAAAACCACATAAAAAACAACAACAACAACAACAACAACAACAACAAAAACTAGAGCAAAACTTATATAACTAGAGATAGTTGAGAAATCATAAGTCTCCAGAAAGAGCAAGACTCTCATAAGGTATAAAGGTAGTGTATTGTAATGTCTTTTTGTACGTAAAAGATATGTTTTCTCCCTTTCCAATTTTGCTAGTGAAAGAAACTCAGAAACCCAAGGAAAAATTTAAAAATAATGACTTTGATACAATTTTTTTTCAACATAACCATTAGGAAAAAGCCCAGGAATATATAAGATTTGAATAAACATAGAACTCAGGTCCTGTCACAGACACCATGTGTTAAAGGCAATGACTTAGAAGAATCATGATGCACCTTCCCTCTTGCAGGCACATGCACATACGAACACACTCAGACGGTTGAGCAGGAAGTGTTAGGGAGGAAGTCTGACACCACAACGCGGGTTCTTTATGCTCGATGGTCACACTGCAGCTCCACAATGTATTACATAACAGTGTTATCCATAGACGCTGCCTGCTGATCCCCCTGGTGAAGCAGGTATGGTTGAGCAAATGATCTGCCTCAGAGTCACATCACGGTCATTATGAACCACAGTGGAGGGGGTCTCCCTTTGGGGCCTGATCTCTTGACTGACCAGCCAGACTCTCCTAACTGTATTTCTAGGCGAGAATCTTCCTCTTGTCTTAGTGCACAGGGCCATTAAGAACTAGCAGACCTAATTTCGAAAACCTTCCCTCCCATCCCCCACCACTTTTTCTTTGTCATTTGATGACGCAGTGTCCTGTCCATCCACACTCCGCACCGTGTTGGGATTGCGGCTGCAGTTCCCTCCTGACTCTCCGTGTCTACAGCCTCACTTCTCTCAGCCTTTTTTTTTTACCACAGTGGTTATTCTGAAACTCAAGTGTGCTCACTGGTGTCCTGGCTGAGAGCCTTCCGCAGGCTCCCCCAAAGTTCTTAGGGTGACTATAAACACACGGAAGGACCCTGCAGGCACCCATGATTCATCTTCTTCTCTTTGGCCTCATATACAATGGCTCAATCCAAATGCTGTGGCCAACCAGTGTTGTTCAGTTCTCTGAATCCATTCCGTCCCCCAAGCCTTCCTGCTTTTGTTTTGTTTTGCTTTGTTTTTCGAGATAGGGTTTCTCTGTGCAGCCTTGATTATCCTGGACTGGCTTTGTATACCAGGTTGGCCTTGAACTCACAGCGATCCTCCTGCCTCTGCCTCCTGAGTGCCTTTCTGCTTTTTATGGTTGCTCAGTATGCACAGACTTTGTTCCTTTTGTTCTTATCATAGACTTTCTTACAGCTTCAATTTGAGCACTAGGGACTTCTGAGACACTGTCTCTGATGAACTCTTCTGTCATCTGTTGTAACTTTTCAGAGTTTGTGCATGTGCACACTTGCCCGCTTACCTCAGACTCACACACACCACCATTCTCTTCTGTGACCCCACAGCAATGCAGCTATCCTCCACTAGAACTGGGCTCTCCTTTGTACATTTCTACTGGGTGGTATGTAACAGGCATTCAACAACGGCGCTGATTCCTCCACTCACACCTCCCTCTGTTCACTCTCCAACTCACTTCATTCGCACTGGCTTCTCTCTGTGGTACCTCATCCGAACAAGGCTCCAAGAGGTCACCAATAATCTCTGTGGGATTTCTCTGAGACTCCCTGCTGGGGTTTCAGATGTGTTGACTGACAGCACTCTTTTGGAATGTTCTCACCTGCTAGGCTGCCACGACACCATTCTCTGGTTTCAATGCTCCTCTCTGCCCTTTTCTTGTCTCTCTGGCAGGCTACTGATTTTTCATCAAGTTATTTTATTGAAATGTCTCAAGGCCCAGCTCTAAATTTCAAGTAATAAAGTACTGTACTTATTTTAGTTAACACAGTACTTGTCCATATTTTGAGGGCACAGTCTGGCACTGTCACACTTGTATACAATGTATCAGATCTTGGTGGCATATCTGTCACCATGGGGCATATGACATTTCTGCTACTAACCCCTTTTTTTTAAACTCTATTTTCTCTAGCAATCTTCTCTAAGCTTGTTGCTCATTACTATACACTGGCAGAATACTTGCACAATCTTAGTTCTACACTTACCTCTCTTTGAGCTGCATGTATGTGTGGAATCTTGTACACTTGCGATGTGTTGTTATCGCAGAATGACTCACACACATCAAACTTAAGGTTTCCAAATCAAAACTTGGAAAAATTCCTTGCTTCCACAGACCATTTAATCATTCTACAAACTAGAAATCCAGAAATGATCCTCAACACTAGGATCTTCTAACCCATTACAAAGCTTATCAATTGTCCGGACATCCCTCAAATGAATACCGTTCTCCTGATCGCTACTAAACGACTAATTCCTGTTATCTTCTGTTTTCGTCTGGACCACTGATTTATGCTCCTAACTGGCTTTAATGTATCTGCTCATCCACTAGGAAGATTATTTTCCTGTTGCAAAGGACAAAATGTATGTTTGGTCCCTACAATCTTCTCCAGACAGGGTTCATAATGACATCTTAAGCTGCCCAATCTCTGGATTCCTATCTTTTTTCGGTTCCTAGACCAGACCAAGCAGGGCAATGTTTGCATTGGCTTCCATACCCCAACTCTCTCCCTCTAACTCCCACTGAAGCTTGGACCAGCACTTCTCAAACTCTAACCCTGACAACTCTTAGGGAACTTATTGATGATTTGGTAATATTTGGGATGAGACAGGAGACTGCCATTTTGCTAACGTCCCACGTGACAGTCAAGGAAACTACCTGGGAATGAGGTTTTAGGTGTCCACTCCAGTGCCTCTCAGAAGAACTGTCCCGGTTCTCACCTCAGACACTAGTGCTTTGGCTGCCGCTCCAGACTCATCTTCCTGTTGGCTCATGAAACATCCCACGGTAGCTTTTGCTGTAGCCCACACAGTCTCCTACCCCTCAGTGACCCAGTGTCTGGCACATTTGTTTCTTTTGAGAGGAGTACGATCCAATGAGTCAGTCCTGCCTTAGGCTGAGTCACCTTCCTTCATGATGCTGACGGACACCACAGTGTTCATCTCCCTAACCCTGACAAGCACAGAAATCCAGCCCATCTTTGGTTAGCACTGAGGTATTTTCTAATTCTGTTGCAATTCCCTCACTTGAGGTTTGTGGAGCAATGGCCAGAGGGCAATTTCATTGGCTGTGTACTGACATTTGATTTGGTATATACTGACTTTTTTTTATTTTCACAGGCTATTTGGCACTAGTACAGTGTACCAGTACCCCAGATCTCCTGTGCCAGGCACAGGAAAAGCAGAAAAACAAACAAACCAAAACCAAACCAACCCAACCAAACCAACCAACCAAACCCCAACAAAAGCCAGCCATACTGTCAGATTCAAATCTCCAACTTAGTGGGAAGATGGGTTCAAAGGAGGGCATAGACAGGAGGAAGAGCAGGCATTTTCACTACATCCTTACTTTTTGTCATTAAAAAACTATTGCTTCAGCCAGGTGTGGTGGTGCATGCATTTAATCTCAGCACTTAAAAGGCAGAAGCAGGTGATCTCTGTGAGTTCAAGGCCAGCCTGTTTTACCATAGCAAGCTCCAGGCAGCCAACCTACACACTGAGACTTTGGCTCCAATAACAACAGCAACAAATATACAAATAAAAAACCCTAATTTAAGCTGGGTGCTGTTGGCACATGCCTTTAATTCCAGCACTCAGGAGGCAGAGACAGGGGGATTTCTGTGAGTTCGAGGCCAGCCTGGTCTACAAAGAGAGTTCCAGGACAGCCAGCACTATTACATAGAGAAATCCTGTCTTGGAAAAACAAGAAAAACCAAAACCAAAAACAAAAGACACTGATTTAAATACAAATCATTTCTTTCTTTGTCCTTTCTTTCTTTTTTCTTATTCTTTTTTGGTTTTTCAAGACAGGGTTTCTCTATGTAGCTTTGCCTGTCCTGGACTTGCTTTGTAGACCAGGCTGGCCTCCAACTCACAGCGATCCACCTGCCTCTAACAAATCATTTCTTAAATACTTAAGAAAATTCATTTTTCCTATAGGAAAATTATTTTAATAGCTGAATGGAAAGATTAGTGCTTCTGCGTAAAGTAAGTTGTAACAGGGGATATAACAGAAGAGTCTAAGTGACAAAATTCAGGACGGACGGGAAGAAGCAACGCCACTGTTGCCAAGAGAACTGCCTGGAAAGAGTGCTAAAGCGTGAGCTAAAAGCAAACAAGCACATTCACAAACATGTGCAGAGTTTGGATGTGAAGCCTAGAACTGTCACTTCCTTTGACTAATAAATGAGTAAAAATAATTGTCACGCTCAGTACCAGAAAGGAGCGGCTCTTAGTACTTAATTAAATTTAGCAATGCATTTTCTGAGAAAACACAACGGGTCTCTAAATCAGAAGTTTTAAATACACTGTAGTGGGTAGTGGTTTACTTTGAAATTAAAATTAAAACAACCTCTTACAATCTAACAATTTGATTAACTTGTTGCCATGTTTGATTAAAAATCCATTTGGACTGGGGTTGGAGAGATGCCTCAGCGGTTAAGAGTGCTGGCTGCTCTTCCAGAGGACCCAGGTTCGGTTCCTAGCACTCTTGGTAGCTCATAACTGTCCTCTACAACACTACATGCAGAGACTCTGATGCTCTCTTCTGGGCACCACAGGTACCAGGCACAAACATGAATGCAGACAAAACACGCATGCACGCGCATGCACACACACACACACACACACACACACACACACACTGTCTTAGAAATGGGGGACAGATCCTGACATATTAATGTCCAGCGTGTAAGACCGGATGTGAATGATTACTAGGAAAGTAAAGAACAAAGTAAAATTTAAAACACTGTTAATAGGAACCAGCAAGATGGTTCAGTAAAGGAATTTGCTGTCAAGTCTACAAACTCTCGCCAATGGTCCTCTGGCCTCCATGCACAGGCACTGTGGGCTGTATTCTCTCCAGCTTTCTCTCTCTCTCTCTCTCTCTCTCTCTCTCTCTCTCTCTCTCTCTCTCTCTCTCTCTCTCTCTCTCTCTCAAATGTAAAATATTAACACAGTGTTGATATCAGTATGTACTGAACTGTACAAACATACATAGACTTTTCTCAATGTATAAATCTGGAAGGCTAAATATATATATATATATTAGACAAATTCTTCTTTTGTAGTTCTACTAAAAATAAAGAATCATTTTAATTATGTATGATCTCAACATTTAAAAAACAGATTTATTTATTTACTAAGCACACAATATTCTGCCTGCATGTACACCTGCATGCCAGAAGGGGGCATTAGATCACATTATAGATGGTTGTGAGCCACCATGTGGTTGCTGGGAATTGAACTCAGGACCTCTGGAAGAGCAGCCAGTGCTCTCAACCTCTGAGTCATCTTTCCAGCCCCCTGATCTCAACATTTTATAAATTATTATCCCCCAATGCATATTTCCAAATTTAGAGTATCATTTAGACAAATTAGCAAATGTGTGATGCTGGATGACATTTAGGGTGGATGCGTTTGACATGGTCCATCTGAGAGATTGAATGAGCTAGGGTGCATTTTACTGAACCAGAAACCTCACAACAGAACTAAAGTGAACTATAGAATGGGACTGTTCCACCACAGGGACAAAGAAAGACCACTGCAACACACACAGCACTTCTGCAGCCAGTGCAGGAAAGAAACTGAGTCTAAGAACTATGCTACTGAGGAACAACAACAGAAGAAGTGGCCAGCACTCGGCAAATAGCTGCATCTTTGTAAAGGTGCCTCATGTTGGTAGGAATGACAGCGACCACCAAATGTTGTCACGGGCTTGCTGACACGGTTTTCCTCCCAACAAGCTGAGGATATTTATCAAGAAAACAGAGCTCTGTTTAAAAATAAAAGTCAACAGAAAACAGAATTTGCTTTATATAAAGGAAAACACTCTGAAATAATATCATATTCACATCTGTTCAAGAAAAGAAATAACATCTGTACCCATATGACAGTAAGAACACTAAAACAAGAACAGCAAAACCCCAAACACCTTTTGCCCACAGTTTCAACCACAAACAATACCTTTCGTCAACAAACAAAAATGAAAACTGAAAAGAGTAGGAACATGGAAGGTGAACAGTGACAACACCATGGAAGGAAGTGCCCTCATTTTTTTTTTTTTTTTTTTAATGTTTTTAAAGACATGGTTTCTCTGTGTTAGCTTTGGCTGTCCTGGAGTCACTTTGTAGATCAGGCTGGCCTCGAACTCAGAGCGATCTGCCTGCCTCTGCCTTGCGAGTGCTGGGATGAAAGGTGTGCACCACCACACCCAGCTAAAAAATAAAACTTAAAAAAAGAAGAGCTAGAGATCTATTTTGGAGTCTTAGAGGGATTTTTGCAAAGAATTGAAACAAATGACAAAGATAAAAGAATCATTTCCCAAATGTCAACACAGCTATCAAGAGTCAAGACAAAACTGATAAATGAGGAAAACATATTTATAGCTTCCAGCAAAAGGTCAATATTTTGAATTAAAATGACTTAGAGATCAATTTTAAATGAACCAAACAATAGGAAAATGAGAAATGAACACAAAAGACAGCCTGAAAGTACAGATGAGCAGCAAGTCACAGCCACACAAATCCCTAAAACTGAAATTAACTTGGTAATATTTCTCGTTTATCAAACTTGTTAGTGTTAAGGCCAGCAAGATGGCCCAGCACGTGAGGGCCCTTGTCACCAAGCCTAAACCTGCATTTATCTGAGCCCTAAAAAGCACAGGGTAGAAAAAGAGACCTGTTTCCAACTTGTTACACTCTGACTTCGGTAAGCACACGTGCGTGTTCTGCCCTCCGATAAATGCAAGGGGGTTTGCTGTGAGGCTGGGTCTCCTCTTAATGTCAGAAGTTTGACTGCCCAAATGGGAGCTGAACACGGATGACACCAATGGACGCGCCAAAGTGAACAGGGAAAAGTCTATGAGACCTCAGCCTTACACAAAGCACTACTGGCAAGCGAGGGATGCTGAGAGTGGGAGAGGTGGTCTGCTGCGGAGAAGAGTGCAGCAATTAGGGATCCTGAGCCAACACACACGTATGCACAAGGAACACTAGACGGACTGAGTAGGTACTATTTAGGGATATGTATGTATATACACATATTACATACATGCACGTGATAACAGTAAGGAAGAGGGCATGGACTTGAAAGAACGTGGGAAGGGGAATATGAGAGTCTGGAGGGAGGATGAGGGTGTTGGGAACTGAATTCTGATTTTCTTTTAACTGTTGAGCCATCTCCCCAGCCTCCAGGGAATTCTATATATCACTACTGAGAGTAAATATCTGTATACATATTTTAGAGTGAAATTAATGCTCTGAAGCTTTTTTTGAAAGTTCTTATCCTCTGGTCCAACAGTTTCTCATATAGTATAGTGTCTTTCTTTCTTTTCTTTCTTTCCTTCCTTCCTCTCGCCCCCCCCCCTTTTTTTTTTTGAGACAGGATTTCTCTTTGTAGCCTCGATTGTCCTGGAACTCACTTTGTAGACCAGGCTGGCCTCAAACTCACAAAGATCCCCCTGCCTGTGCCTCTCAAGTGCTGGGATTAAAGGTGTGCACCACCAGCACCCAGCTAGAGCATGTTTCTTGATACCACGCCCATCTTTGGAACTGTGCTGGGAAGCAGACTGGCACTTCTGCAAATCACAGGAACTGGTGACAGCAGATGACCCTTAGGCTTTTCGGATGAAAAATCATGAGCTGGAGACCCCAGGTCAGTGGAGACTTGCTCTTCCTTGCCTGCTGTTCCTGTCAACCTCTTCCTGGCACCAGTTCTTAATGATCCTGGTACTTCAGTGCCAGCTGACCGGCATCACTGGAGGTCCGCACACCTCCACGGCGTCTGTCCCCCAGCCTCTGAGGCTGGAGGACCAGGCCTCTTCTCCAAGCTTCTGGATTCTAATAACCTCAGCCTCTTCCTGGAAAACTCTACTTCAATGGGTGAACAATGTCTGCATCTGTATGTTGTATGAGGGTACACATGTGGCTTCTAATTTTTTTCCCACCATCATTTATTCCTTATAGAATACAAAATCTGGAAAGAAAAAAAAAAAAAAAGAATACAAAATTTGTTGCCATTGGTGGGTGTGGCAATCCCAGTACTCAGGGAGACAGAGGCAAGAGCATCTCTGTAAGTTCAAGGCCAGCCTGAACTACAAAGCGAGTCCAGGACAGCCAAGACTACACAGAGAAACCCTGTCTTGAAAAAAAAAAAACAAACAAACAAGCAAACAAACAAAGGAAAGATGCTGTCATAGACGCATATGACACACAGTGATTAAAAGTACATATTCTAAGGTCAAGTAGAGGTCAAAATCCAGTCTCATTATTGGTTGACCAGATAGCTAGACTTGGGCAAATTGCACTGATGAGGTTAGACTATGTTGTAGAGAAACACAGAGAAGGAATTTCGTTGAATAGTTAAACACATTTTCCCTGCTACAAAATGTAAATTATATAAATATATATATTATATATAACAAACTCTTTTCATATGATGTCTAGAGGATTTTTGCTGTGACATAGAAAAACATTAATTTTTTTCCTTAAACTTCATTTTGAACCAGTTTCAAATTAGAGAAATGTTGCAACAGAGTAACAATAATGATAATAATAACAGTGTAGAGTCCCTGATTTTGTCACAACTGTCATCTAGCTGTATATCTACTACACTGGTGCTTCCCCCCACCCCAGCTGTTCTGACAAGGTGCTGGCGTGGTGACCTTGAGTATGACACTGCTGTGTTCCCTGACCTAACTATGGTACTAATACGAAGAACAGCCAACTTAACATTGGTACTCTCATCTAAAGTTCAGTCTACACTGGATTTTTGTTGATTTTCACCCCTTGGTGGCAAGGAACCCAGTCCTTAAGTGGGACAGGCCACTGTCAATCAGATGCTGTGGCAGTGTGCCAGAGACAAGGTTTTCTACATGACCAGCATCAGATAGAGAAACGCACTGTGTTACATTGCATTTAGCTGGTGCTGTTGTTAAACACGGAATTGCCACAGAATATTCCACCTGTTGACATGTTGCCCTTCTAACAAACACCTTTTAAAGGCTACTTGTTTTATGCTCTTTTCTTGTGGTTGTGGTTGTTATAAATAATGCAGGGATAAGCATTCCTTTATAGAAATCTTTGTATTTCTGTCTTATTCGTTCTTTAGGATGACTTAGCCTGCATGCATTGTTCAGGATAGAGCTGAGCAGCATACTTACTTTATCAGCAAAAATTTAACACAGAGAACTTCCTATAGAGGCCTGGAACGTTTGTAAAGATGATTGAGAGCCTGGCAATAAGATGAGATAGGAAAATGCACTGATCAATGACTTTTTCAAGGCTGGAGAACAAAGAAAGAGACTGGATTATCAGATCCTAGACACTCAGAGGGCCGCTGTGAACCGAAACACTTTGTTCCTAAGGAGGAAAGAGGAATGTTCACTAAAAAGACATTTTGGAGAGGAAGAGGAAATGCCTGGCATTCCTTCTCCATCGCCTCTTCAACTTAAAACAAACAAGGAAAGAATTTTGCCACCATAAACACAGAAACCCACCAGGAATTTGCAATGGTTTGGGAAAAAAAAAAAGTTTAAAAGTGCAAAGAGAACCTGAGTCTCGCTTTCTCAAGGGAAGGAAAACAAGATGCTGTGGGAATTAGAAGAAAGTGGAATCAAATTACTCCGAAATATTTGTTAAATGTTAAGTCAAATCGAATGAGCCTGAAGGCTAAGTGCTGGGATTGGCGGGTTGATTTAGCAGTATGGTTCTTTATTTGAGGAGGGGTGAGTGTGCCATATCTTCTATGATGTCTGACTGGCTCAAAAGTAAAAGAAGGGAACTGGCAAGAGACGGAACGGAGAAGTACGAGTGCTGGCCTTAACAGCCACAGTTACGAGGTTGCAAATCTCCCAGAAGGCCCCTTTTCTTAGACTGTGACTTCACAGAACACTAAGTGCAGACGGAAGCGTGCACTTTAGCAGTCTCGCTGTCAAGGAAGGGTCATGACCAACTCCCTTCACTATCTCAGCAGCACCCAACAGCTCAAATCCTCATGGGCACAATGCCCAGAAGGGCAACAGAAAAGGTCACTTTACCCCACAGCCCTACAGGTGGCCTCCTCTGGGCAGGCAGGAAGCTCTTCACGCTGACTTCTAGCCAGGAGACAAGCATATTCAGAGCACTGCCCACAAGCAATTAATTTCCTGTGTGAAAGCTCACTGCTGCTCTTGCATTCCTCTGGGAGCATGTCCGCTCATCTCAGAGGATGTTGCTTTTCCACAGGAAGAGGAAGGAACCAGTTGTCGCTGGCTGTGTGGGCTGAGAGCTGCGGGCATTTTCCGCATGCCTTGGCCTCAGCTGTGGGAACTGGGGATGCAGCTTGGATTCCCTGTCAGAGAGGAGCTGGCAGTGTCATTGGGGCAGAGTCACGGTTTAGAAACACAGTTCTGCAGGAAGTTACAGGCAGAAATAAGATCTGCAACCTCAACACCTCCAGTGCCCAGACATGGGCTACTTTTCTACAAGGATTTGTAACATTACTTTGTCAGGCAGCTGAGAGCATATTATAAAGAATCCTTCTATACAGTTTCCTATTTTAAAAAATACATTTAACATAGAAAAGGGAACCTCTTTTGTCACCAGGAATAAAGAAACAAAACAAAGCATTGGTTAACTAGAACAATTTATATAAATTTCATTTATATACAATTTTGGGTGAATTCACTGAATGTTCTTTCCCTATGTCTTTGAAAGTTACAGAAGCTCAAATTAGGGTGTTTTTTTGGGGGGGGGGAATACCTCAATTAAGTAACTTGGACTTACTGTCATGATTTTTACTGAGGAACAGATTAATTTAGGTGGAAAATGACAACCCTGGCCTGTACCATTTTCCTGCCCAGCAAGATGAACTGAAGATTAAGATAATGAGAGAAAGGATGCCATGTTCCTGAAACACACCAGACATCTCTGTTGTTGCTGTGTTAAACTCAATCTCAAAGTACACATTTAAAACTTCAGTTTTCCCAGCACTTGGCCATGTGATGCGCTTTACCAGCAAGGACTTAACTGGCCTGGGATGTTTCCCCCTTCTCTGTTTCTTCTATTTTTAAAGATGTAGCTGAAAAGAAGAAAATGTGTTTTCTACTTCTGACGGGAGACTTGTGAGGACTCACTCTCTCCTCGTTTACTTTTGTGAAGTATTCACTTTCTATCTCTTCAATACCTTTTACAATTTAATTATTTCACATAATTCAAATTTATAAAGAGGACTAGTTTTAAGATGGTTCTTAAATCTTTTTTAAAAATCCTCTTTTATTCCTGCTACACACATGAAAATCTAACTTTTAGCATCATTATGTAACACAGCACGTTTACTACTGGCTGGAGTAAAAACAGACGGCCTTTAACAAAGGAAAGTGACCTTGAGGCACCGGGAGGCACAGGACAGCAGCCCAGTGGCCTGGCTCCCACCATCACTCTAGTACCTCCTTCTAAACCTTCAGTGCATGAGCAGGATGCAGACACCGCAGGGCCACTGCACAGTGCTCCGAAACACACAAACCCACCGCTTACTAACAAAGCTGGTTTTAGAAATCCTATGTGCTAAACTTACAAATTAAACTTGGCCTTCTAAGCTGTTGCAAAGTTTAAAAACCTTAAAAAGACCTCGACCTACTCCAAATTGAGATGTCTGTGAGTAAACCCGGGAGGGTTAGCACCTGGAAAGGGAACGAAGGCGGCGGGCTAGAGCACCGTGACTTACAGGTGCACCTGCATCTTAAAAAAAGATTTATTTATCTTTTCGTCGATGTGGACGCTTAGTCTGCATGTATGTCTGTAGAGAAGAGAGTGTTGGGTGCCCTGGAACTGGAGTTACAGATAGTTGTTAGCAGCCATGTGGGTGCTGGGAATTGAACCCGGGTACTCGGAAGAGGAGCCGGTGCTTTTAGCATGCTCTTCGCCCGCATGTGCATTTTTAATCTGTCAAAGTTACACATTTTATTTAGAGACATTTGAATGTGCAGCAGACACTGTGTTCTTTCAAATACGTCCTTCCACATCTTTGCTTACATAAGCAGTTAGGAACTGAAATAACTCTGAACTAGTTACACAATGTTGTCTGGTAACCAGGATGTACTGTTGCCACAACACTCGTAGACATATTCTGTCGGCAAGTCTATTCTCCTTGCGTCCACATATGTGTCAATTCAACATTATTTTGTAGGTAGTATGTACCCTAAAGCCCGTGAGAGTGGGCAACCTTTCCCCTCCCTCAAATAGGCTGATGTAAAAAGCTTCGCAAAAGGGAAACCAGTGTGCTCTGCCGAGGCACGTGAATGTAGACGGCACTCAGCGGTGCACTTGCCAGAGCCACAGGAAAGGCACAATCTCCTGCCCCCATTCTGGAACCCAAGACAAGAAAACCACGTTATTTCTCTATCCGTGGCTCTTTGTCCAAATGAGGCTGCGCCACCAGATCGTCCCAGCTGCATGAGATTACTCAGAGCTACACCTTCCTGGCCCCTGGGACAGGAGACAGGGAACCCCACGGCCGACGTCCAGTCTGTCAGGAAATCCTCTTGCTGCGCCCTTCAGAATACCTTGAGAACGCTGCCGTCCATGACCTCCTCCCCTGCTCCTGCCTTGTGTCAAGTCACCACTGCCTGGGCTGATTATCCCTCAGTTTTCTAGTTACTGTCCTTGATCCCATTGCCACCGAACTGCTCCTCCCTCAGATGGCACCTGCCAAGTGGCAAGTGTCCTGAGCGCACTCCTGTAGTCCTCCAGTGCTTTTCTTCACTTTTAAAGTTTTTTTTTTTTTTTGATCCACTATCCCAGTAAGTTTATGTTTTTAATCTGAGATTTGCCTGTTTCCCTGAGTGGGATGTAAGATGGAGCTTTTCTGAACAGGTTTTAATTTATTGTTTCTTTCTTGTTTCTTTAAAGCTGAGAATGGGGAGCGAAATAATGATATTTATTGAAGGACATGGATATATTTGAGCAGGCATCCTCAATAGACATTTACTGAGGGACATGGCTGGATCTGAGTTTGTATCCTTCTAGGATTCGGTCACATCTGCCACCTGCTGGGCAGGGCAATCAATATAAAGGACCAGAACTTGTCAGGTGCACAGGGAAAAGGCTGAGGCAACAGATCACAGGTTCAAGGTCATACAAAGCCACAGCATAGGGAGGGAGGAACAGAGCGGAGGGGTGTGTGTGGCGGGTGTGTGTGGGTGTGTGGGAGGGGGAAGGTTGCAGGGAGGAGAGGAAGGTATGCAGAAGTAGATTACTATGTATTTTATTATCACAGCACACATTTTCAAACATTTAAAAGGAATATACTAAACCTTGCTCTGCTTTCCTGAAACATTACAGTTTCAGAAAACCTACCTATCTCTGCTCTGGCCGGCTGAGGGCTGATTTCTCCTGGAGAAGGATTCTCATGTCCTCTCCAGGTGACTAGTAATCTCTTCTGGAACACGGCCCTTACCAACATTTCCTTGACAATTCCTGACACTTGACACCAGAAACACTGAGGCTGACATTTGTTCCCTCCACTAGTTTCTTATTTTGCCTGCTGAGGGTAGGTGCTGCTGAGGGTGGGTGCTGCTGAGGGTGGGTGCTGCTGAAGGTAAGTGCTATGGAGGGTGGGTGCTGCTGAGGGTGGGTGCTGCTGAAGGTGGGTGCTGCTGAGGGTGGGTGCTGCTAAGGGTAAGTGCTATGGAGGGTGGGTGCTGCTGAGGGTGAGTGCTATGGAGGGTGGGTGCTGCTGAGGGTGGGTGCTGCTGAGGGTGGGTGCTGCTGAGTGGTCTGGAGGCAGCACCTTGCAATGATTCCTCAGGCAGCATTTAAAGAACTGCACATTCTGAGATTTTTTTTTTTCCTATAATGAAACCGTAACTTCTCAGTTAACTATAAGCAATTAATTTGATCTGAAATTCTGCCCCGACTCTAAAGAAAGGCATGCACATTGCATTTATACTGTGCATCGTCATTGTAGCCAGGATAAAGACAAAGACAAAAGGGCAACTCTGTCAGAGTGCTAACTTCATTGTGTTCACATACCTGTGCTACAAATAATAAAACTAATACATTAAAACTTAAGACTAAGCTGGTGGCGGTGATGGTGCACACCTCTAATCCCAGTGCTTGGGAGGCAGGAGCAGGTGTATCTGTGAGTTCCAGGCCAGCATAGTCTATAGGGTGAGCTCTAGGATAGCCAGGGCTGAGATAGAGAGAGAGAGAGAGAGAGAGAGAGAGAGAGAGAGAGAGAGAGAGAGAGAGAGAGGCTGCCAGGCTGTAGGTTGAAGTGTGCAGGTCGATGTGGAAACCAGAGGTCAAATTCAGGTGTCATTGCTGGAAACCATCCACTTTGTCTTCTGAGAGTAGTTTTGCTAAGTTGACCATGTGGTCGGGCTCTCCCCAGCCCCAAGATAACTGCCTTTTACCGCCACACCTAGCTTCATACATAGCTTTAGGGAACTCAGATTCTCCTGTTCACATGGCATGCACTTTATAGACAGTGCATCTCTTTAGTCCTCCCAAAACTTCTACTTCATTCCTATTTCAGGAGAATAGCAAAGAGACTATGGGACATCCTACCCAGTGTAGCCACATCATAGACAGTAAATGCTAAATACAATGTACTATCTTCCCCCATGTTAGGGGGAATCCCCCAGGGGTTCGAACATGCCAGCTGAACCTCAATTGCTGAGCTACATCCCAGACATCCCTAATTCAAGATGTGATGACAGAACTTTGGTCTATTCTATGAAAATATTAAGACTCAAGCTAGAATCCTGAAGAAAAGACTCTTTCAAAAGCCAGAAAACTATATAAGTGACTTGATACAATCAAGATAAAGATTAAGGCATTTGAGAAGATAAGCATTTTGAAACCATGTCTATATGATAGCCAGTACCAACCTTTTGCAGAGAACCATTTGGAGAGGGTTACAGCCAAGCCTTAAATACACAGATTGCTAAGAACTGGTTTTGATTCCCCAACGCATCAAAGTTTCTGGCAGGCATTAGAGAAAGAAGTGCAGTCTATAAATACCAACAGTTACACCGCATGCCTTAATTTCCTCTCAATAGCAAGACACTAGAAGACAGCTACGTCTCCCTTTCATGTACTAGGCAAGTTACTATGGACACATATTCCTAGCCCTTTGTCTTTTGGCATAAAGTCTTACTGTATAACTCATGGTGGCATTAAACTCATACCCTCTTTCCTCTGACTTCCAAATTTTAAGATACATGCCAACATGTTTAGCAAAACTCCTTTTACACCGGGAATCTTTCTTTTAAGCGCATTCACTGACGTCAGCCTGGCTTTGTGACATAAAGACAGCTCCATTGCTCAGCTAGTGCCCTCTCCTCATAGGCAACCACTCTGTTCAGTCTTCCCAGGTTTTATAACAATTGTCATACTTGTCACGCATGGTGCCCACGAGTACCATGTCAATTAGCTGCCTCTGGCTCCTCTGGATGATCTCTGAGGGGTAAATACTCTCTGCCGTAGGTGGTGACAGACCCACCTCCACAGCAAACTCTTTCGGGTTTTGGTTTTTCAAGACAGGGTTTCTCTGTGTAGCCCTGGCTGTCCTGGAACTCACTGTGTAGAGCAGGCTGGTCTCCAGCTCAGAGATCCACCTGGTAAGCCTACCATGCCAGGCCACAGCAGACTCTTGAGCATTCTTAGAGTCTCTGCAAAGCTGAAAGGGTACTTACTGGCAGAGACTATGTCTTAAAAAGTAGATCAAAAATATCTTTAATGATCTGAGATAGTTTCAAGGTCAAGAATAGTAAAGTTTAGTCTGCTGGATATATGGTATGTCACGAAGAAGAAGCTCATGCCACAAGCTTCTTATCTACGGGGTAAAAATGTCAACCCACCGCCGTGTGTGAGGTGGATGGCAAACCTTGTGTCAAATGCATTGAAGACTAGGTAGAGAACTAGCATGTGGCAAGTTTACGCACGCTCGTTAATGTTTGATCTGACCAGTCATTCATTCACGCAGAAATGCTGATGACGCTGTGCCCATGAGCATGGTAGCAGCACAGACACGCTCCCACCAGTGAGTCCCAGCCTTGCCCTTGATAAGGAGCTCCTGCTTGCCACCACATGGCTCTTGTTACGGCACCTTCTCATAAGCAGAGTGTCCTCTGCCTGGCATTCATGCTAAGAGGCCCTTCATAACTAGAGTACTTCCTGGTACAGGCGGAACTCCTCTGCAGTCGATGGTATTCGTGGCATCTACTCAAGTCTATATGTCAGGCTGTGTTTCTTTAAAACCTCACCTACAATGTTCGACTCACTGGACAGTTCAGCGGCAGTGCTGTCAAAGCTAACACACAGTGAGGCGTGCGCTAACCAGCAGGGTTACCTGTCATCTGTGTACTACAGCGAGTGGACTCAGTAGGTAAACGGCTCAAGCTCTGTTTCAGACACTCAGAACGCAGAATATACAGATAATTTTTATAAACAAAATTTCAAGTAACAGTGATACTTTATTTCTGGATAATCCATGAAGAGATTAACAAAAAGGAAGGGAAGGAACCATTGTCCTTAGTTAGAACTTCTAAAGGGAGTCTGCTCTGTGACAGCAGTGTGGGGGCAGTGGCAGCGGGCTGGGGGCAGGTGGTGGGGGGCAGGGGGAAGAGGGCAGGGGGCAGGAAGCAGGGGCAGGAAGGCAGAGGGCAGGGGAGCCAGGGGCAAGGAGCAGGGGGGTGGAAGTAGGGGGCAGGGGGCAGGGGAGCCAGGGGCAGGGAGCAGGGGGGTGGAGGGAGGGGGCAGGGGGCAGGGGGCAGGGGAGCCTGGGGCAGGGAGCAGGGGCAGGGAGCAGGGAAGGGTAATTAGACGGAGTTTGAGGTTTCCAAAGGAAAAGCTGTTCTGGAAATGGTTGCTGTGCCCCCTTGTGGCTGTTTAGAAATGTATAACCGACATCTGTATATCGCCTTGCTGTGATGAAATGCTGGGTTATTCAGCCCAAGTTTTATCACTGCCACACATACTGTGATAAATAATTTAACATTGCCTAAATTAAAGGAAAAATAACTTACTGCGGTTGAATCAAAAGAAAGGACATCCACAACAGGGGGAGAAGAACTCAGCAAATCCATCACCTCAAGTTTTGGATTAATCTGTATGCACACACAAAATAAGTTAAAGTGATATCTTCTATTGTAAGAAATAAAATACTATTTGTAAAAAAACAAAACAAAACAAAACAAAACACTCATAGGCCATTCATACTATATTCTAAAAACAAAGCATATACTTATTGACAAACACACAAATATTGGCAAAATGTGAATTCACTAAACCTACGAAGGTACACAATATTGACAATGTTGAACTTAAGCAACAAATAGTTATTTTCACATTTTAAAAGCAATGTAATTCATCTACAGAGGAACATTAAGTAGAAAGACCCACCTCAAGGGATGCAGAAAAAATCCTAGCCAGTATAGTAAAACAGGAAAAAGAGACAAAATGTTAAGATATAAGAATTAGAAAGGAAGTAATAAACTCATTCAAAATTACAGTGATGGCCGAGGGAGAACTAAACAGAATGTACCTGGGTCCCCAGCTTCACAAAGGGAACCAAAGAGGATGGCTAGCCCCACCCCACACACAAATCCAAATGGATTTCAACATGAACTTAAAATATGGGCAGTATCAAAAGAGCCTGTGTAATGCTATAAAGCTGAAGATAATTCCCCAGACATTAATGGGAAAGACTAAGACTTCAGTGACATTTTTAAAAAGTCTCAAGAAGTGGGCTGGAGAGATGGCTCAGAGGTTAAGAACACTGCCTGTTCTTCCAAAGGTCCTGAGTTCAATTCCCAGCAACCACATGGTGGCTCACAACCAAATCTGGTGCTCCCTTCTGGAGTGCAAGTGTACATGCAAGCAGAACACTGTAGACTTAATAAACAAATAAATCTTTTTTTAAAAAAGTCTCAAGTAAACAGAAAGCTGTACACAGATAGTTTGGAAGCACTATAGATGGGAAATAAACACAGTAGGCGTCAATGGCAACATTAGTGAATACACAAGGATGACTGACAGTTCTAAAATCTGGCCAGGTCCACGGACCCCTGACAGGCAGGATAGGCAGGATAGGCAGGAGGGAAGCTGAACCCAGAATGTGATGATCAAACTGTAAAAGCAGCAAGAAGGAACAAATACGATCCTGTTATAACCAGAGGTGGAGAACGGCATCTGAAAAACTGAAAAAGCAAAACCATAAGGCAGGGGGGAAACGTGTCGGTGAGCACGCCTAATGTGTCAGATGTGTTTAACCGGGCCTATCATAAAATGAACACTAAGATAATGGAACAGGGGGAAATATCTAAAAGCCATACAAAAGCTCGTACACAGAAATGTAGAAAACAGACATCCCATGGGAAAACAATCTGAAGAAATGGAAACCTAATGGCTAATAAACACAGGGCTTTGAAACAGCATGAATGGCAAACTCTACGGCGGGACCTAGCTGTAAGGTCAAGTCACTGAAATACAACACAGCAGCTCCTACCGAGCAGGACCCGGCCCTGTACAGCATATAAATGTAGCAACTCATGTCATATGTACTTCTCAAGGCTTCTTATATGAAATAAAAAGGCAAGTTACAGAAAAACATACTCAAAACAACCTTATTTACTCAAAAGTTTCAAACCATTCAGTAAAAAGCAATATTTAATTATAGATTTGAAATTATGTAGGTAGTGAAATTATAGAAAAGCGGGAATGGTTTTCTGTATTGGTGACTGCCTCTGAGGGAAGTTATTTCAAAGGCCCCAAAACAAACCAAATACAATCCAGTCGCCCTCAGAGAAGTAAGCCAAGGACAATATGGGTGGCTGGACCTTATAGCACACCAACAGTATAACATTCAGTGCTTAGGAGCCCAGAAGAAACCTCTAGTTCATTGCTCAATCACAAAGGATATTTATGAAGGAAACACAGCTTAATACATCTTCTCAAGCAAAAAATAAAAACAAAACAAGCTTTAGAAAACAAGTCAGAAAGACAGGGTGGGATAAGGAACCTATCCCATACATGAGCAGGGCATAGGCGTGCTACAAATGAACAAAAACACAGGGGCAGGAAAACAGACAGACAGACTGGAGTTTGACAGGCTCAAAGAAACTTGGAAAACAATGAGGCTCGAGTCTACAGTGCTTTAGAGAGGTCCACCTGGGAGACATGAGACACTACTAACGTCTGTCTTAGTGGGCTAAGCCCCTGGAAAGAAGGACAGAGTGACCTCTAAAGTGCTCAGGCTTGATGGCCACAGCTGTCGTTATAATTAATACACTTATTTATATATTTGTATGTGCATGTGAGAGCGCATGCACTCTTACACATGTGAGTGTGCCATGGGCATATGTGTGGAGGCTTAAAGACAACTTGTGAGACTTGGTGTTTTCCTTCTACCATGTGGATCCCGGGGTTGGACTCAGTTGACAGGGTGGGCTGCAAATGCCTTTACCTGCTGAGGTAGTCTGCTGGCCCGGTTTTGTTTTGGGGACCGATCCTACCATGGCTATGGACCACACACGGGCCTCAAACTCCTGTTCCTCTTTCCCTTCCCTCCCAAGTGTTGTGATTACAGGCTTGTGTGACACCACACTCAGTCCTCTGGCTGCAGATTTAGAAGTAATAACTACGTCTTATAATGCTGCAGCCAGTTGTGTTAGTGTGAAGGCGCACAGCTGGAAAACACCGTGAAGCGGGGGTGGAGGACACCTGGCCCAGTTGGCCAACACCTCTTCTGCCTTCCCGCTGTTTTTGAGCGCAGGACAGAGACCTCCTCATCCATGTCTGTGAGGTGGGCTGACTTTTTCCGTCTTAGGTGAGTGGGCCAAGAGACATTTTACTCTTTTCTCTACTGCCACCTAGTGTAGATATAAAAATGGCCACCAACTTGGGTTTTCTTCTGAAATAGAAACTGCTCAGAGAGTTTATGCCACAGACTAGAAAGAATAAACACCTCCTGTAAGAAACTTTTGACTTCCTACAAGTTTGGAATTTATGTAACTAATAGTTTTTTACCACACGGCAACATGATTGCTGCCACCTAAATCAAGTGGCCTTGAAATGGAGTGGGGCTGAGAGGCTGGGTTCTCATCAACTAAACCAGGGGACAACTCCAGTACTGTTGGCTACTACTCACTTCAACCCTCATGTGGCTAAAACCATCACTGATTCTCAATGCTTG
This sequence comes from Acomys russatus, assembly GCF_903995435.1. Taxonomy (NCBI): domain Eukaryota; kingdom Metazoa; phylum Chordata; class Mammalia; order Rodentia; family Muridae; genus Acomys; species Acomys russatus. Next base: position 21,745,043 of record NC_067167.1, on the reverse strand, counting down.
TAGCACTATTAAGTAATTTACGTAAAGATATGGAAAAGTGTTGTATGGCGTTAGGTATTCTTATTACTGTTGTTATAATTATCATGTAAGTGCCCCAGGACATTTACTGAGGACAAAACAGTATAAACATAGACTTCAGCTAGAAATAAAATACGGAATTGGCAGACAGGCAATTATATTTTTGTTCTCAATGGTAATAGTTTTAACCTTATCCGGATATTAAGGTAAAGACCTGATCTAAGATTTGAAGATTTATATCGATTACAACAGAATTTTCAACAATGAATCATGGGCAGGCCGTCATAAAATATTTAGCTAAATAAAAGGATTGCTCTGTCCTGCTAAGTAACATATAGAATTTCATATGCAATTTATAAATTATGGTATAGTCAAGTGGCCATTTGGAAGTTGAAAGCAATCAAGATATTCACTTTATTAACAATTTTGACTTAAGTACTATCCCTTTGAATAGTCCGTAAGTCTAGAATGGCTGTCTGATCCCCCTGTCTCACAAGGGTCTATCACCATCTCTTAGAAGGTGGTCTGGTTTTCCCACTGACTATACAAAAGAGGAGTGGACAGTGCCATGCAAATGTAATATCATGAACACTTTTTGCGAGGAAGTTGATTTTTTTTTTTTTCTTTTCTGGAGCAGTACAGTGCAGTTTTCTCTCGTGGCAGGTTGACGGGGTTGACAAGAACTACTACTACTAATGTGTACAGGCTAGGTGAAGGCGCGCATATGAAAGCTAGGCTTCCCCAACAACATGGGAAGACACTGTTCTCATGCTTGATTTTAATTAGGGTGGACGGCTTCAGCTCCACATCTCCAGGGATCAGAGGACGGGATACAGGACGGTGTTCACAGGGCTAGGCTTCTGTGCACCGTGACTTCCTTCACGTGGCTCCCTCTGGTGTATTCTCAGAGCAATTTGACTGTCACCCCTCCATCTATGTAAGAATTAGTAATTTACACATCTAGCAGAGATAGCAGAGATCTGAGATGCTGCACGGTCCTGATCTTCATACAAATAAAGCAGCTGAGGCCGGCAAGCCAGTGGGCTTTGCAAAGGTCAAACAAGTTTACCAGAAGGTTAAGAAAACATACTAAGTATATACAATGCTTGGTTTTGGGCCCCAGAAAGACACACATGGTATGTAGTCACTTATAAGTGGATGGTAGCCAGAGAGGACAGGATAACCATGCTATAATCTACAGACTCAAGTAACCGATGGGCCCAAGGGGAACACTTGAAATCTCCCTGAGAAGGGGAAATAGAAATGTATGATGGAGGGAGAATGCAGGATTAGAGAGGGGGTGAGGAGGGGAGTAGGAGGGATCAAGGAGGGGGACGATCTAAGGAAGAGAGTACAGAGAGAGGCGGGGACTGGAATCGGTGGTGGTGCGGCATCTTGGTAAACCTATGTCAATGGAAACTCCCCAAAATCTATGAGGCTGACCCTAGCTAAGACTCCTGGCAATGGGGGATATGGAGCCTGAACCAGCCATCTCCTGTAACCAGAAAAGACTTCCAATAGAGGGACTGGGACACCAACCCAGCCACAAAATCTTAGATCCACAATTTATCCTGCCAACAAGGTAAAGATAGAGGAGAAATTGACAGAATGACCACCCAGTGACTGGCCCAGCTTGAGACCCATGCCACGAGAGAGCGCCCACCCCTGACACTAGTAATGATGCCCTGCTATGTTTGCAGACAGGAGCCCAGCATAACTGTCATCAGAGAGGCTTCCTCCAGCAACTGATGAAACAGATGCAGAGACCAACAGCCAAGCATTAGGCAGAACTTGGGGACGTCTAAGAAAGAGGGGGACAAAGAACTGAAGGAGCCAGAGAGGTGAAGGACACCACAAGAAAACACAGATCCAACTAACCTGGGCACATAGGGACCCACAGAGACAGAACCACCAAACAGCATGCATGGGATGGACCTAGGCCCTTGGCACATATGTAACAGTTCTGCAGCTTGGTTTTCACGTGGGACTCCTAACAGTGGAAGTGGAAGCAATATCTGACTCTGTTGCCTGCCTTTGGATCCCTTTCCCCTAACTGGGCTGCCTTGCCTAGCCTTAATAGGAGAAAATGCCCTTAGTCCTGCTGCAACTTGGATATCATCCAGGGCGGGATGTTATCTATGGGTGGCCTCCCCTGTTTTGAGCTTTTTCTGTGGAGAAAGGGAGGACCGGAGTATGGTGGGGAGGTGAGAAGGGAGGGAAAGCTGTTATTGGGATGTGAAATAAATAAAAATATAGCAAGCTGTAAGTCATAGGGAGTTGATACTGCTCTAAACTAAAAAATAAAACACCCATGGAGAAAGAGAGAGAGAGAGAGAGAGAGAGACAGACAGAGAGAGACAGAGAGAGACAGAGACAGAGAGAGGGAGAGAGACATGAGAGATTACTTCAACACTATTTGTAAAAAATGATAGTTTTGTATTTTCTTTAAATTCTGAGCACAGAACGTTTTCAGTTTGAAGTACTTCTGAAGTAATGTAAACGCACCTTCCTAAAGCTTTGACAGAACATTTAACCCACAGAATTATTATAAAGCATAGTTTATCATGAATGGAACAATGCTTCTCTTCTAGTCTACATCACATCTATGTGAAAGTTTTAGTTTTAAATTAAACCAGTTTTTCTTTCTGCAAGGGATCTATATATTCATTAACTTGAAGACTTTAAAAATAACTTGATACCCAATGACTCTTTTTATAATGCTAAGTATATGCTTTCTACAAAAAAAGCTATATTTTGCTTTACTGTGAGCTTATTTTTAAAGTGAGGTGATTGGCACTTTACACGCAGAATGCTTTTACTTCTCTGGCACAGCATCTGCAAGTGTTTTATAGAAGTCAGCCACACTAGATAGTTAGCTCAAACCGGTGACTTAAACAGGGCACCAAGGCCAACTTCCTCGGGGCCACCCAAAATGTTAAGGCACATTCTCTGCATTATGCTCAGTGCAACTGGCCGCTAGTTTCATAGCGAAAAGGCAGCTTTTAATAGAAATGTAAGTGCTCATGTGAGAGGCACAGTCGAGAGCGTCTTTGCACAGCCTGGGTCATCCTGACCGAACCACACAAAAGAGCCTGGCTGGTTTCAGGGCTCTCAACTCAAGAGTCAGAGCAGTCAACTTGTTGACATTTTAAGGTCTAGCTCTCTCAAATGGACCAGAGCTGACAGTGAATCACAGAGTAAAAGGCTTGAGAGCACAACACCAAGGAAATACCACTCAATGGTGACCTGTAGCTCTAGTACACACTACTGGGGTGACAGCCATGTAAATGACAGGGCCAAGGGTTTCTACAGCCTGGTCTTGCCAGCCACGCCATAGAAATGCTAAAGTAAAAGCCCCCAAGGACCAAAAACTAGCTTTGGTAACACAAGAAAAGGCCACTCAAGGGAAAACACACACATACAATATATACACATATGTATACACAATATATACACACATGTGTATACACATGTGTATATATTGTATGTGTGTGTTTTCATGTATGCTTGTATGTATGCATGCACACACACACTTATTTTGTATGGAACATATGATCATAAGAGGCCAACAAATACACTTAATAACTGCAGTAACTGAGGAAAAATTACATTCTTGGGCTAGAGACTCAGTGGTTAAGAGCACTGGCTGCTCTTCCAGAGGACCTAGCACGCACATGGCACACTCACAACCATTTATGACTCTAGTTCCAGGGGACCTGACACTCTCTTCTGGCTTTGAAGGGCACTGCATGCACATGGTGCCCAGTCACACAGGCAGGCAAAATACCCACACACATGAAAATAAGAATAATTATTTTTTTAAATATATATAATCTTTTGTTCAAAGAATGAAAGGAAAAATAAGGGCTAGGAATGTAACTCTGTGGTGGATCACTTGTAGCATGTAAGAGTCCTTGGGTTGGCTTTCCAGCATCAAACATCTGTATGCATGCACACACGCAGGCATGCACGCAGGCACTCATAAATGATGGCATAGCATGAACATTTAATAAAGCATAGTGGTTTAATACGCAGATGATTATCCAAAAGGATAAAAGGTATAACAAAAAACTGAAAATCAACCCTCCTACAAGAAACAAGAGTAGAAATATCCAAATAGGGTGGATTAGACAAAATAGAAGAAACAATCTCCTAGGTATGGTAGAGTCCCAGAATTGGGGATAATGACTTTGAGGTCACTCTGAGGTTGTGCTGAGACCTCAAACAAAGCACCCGCTGCCCTCCCCACCAACTTAGGGTGTGCATGCTTCAGGGGAGGATAACAGGAAGGCCCGAGGAAGACCAAGAGTGATGAAAGCAAAGCTAAACTGACTGAGGTGGGGAAGAGAAGATAGGACAGACTGAGCTGGGCTACTGTGCCTCAGCACTCAGCTGCAGAGGCCTCTGACCTGGCAGGCAGAATAGGAGTTCAAGGTCAGCCTCCACAACACAGTGAGCTCAAGGCTAGTCTAAGCTACATGAGATCTCATCTCAAAAGCCAAAACCAGAAAATGTAAGAAAGCAAAATAAATACTCTAAAACCCAAGCTCTGTAATGACAGAAAAGTAAACTCACATGAGCAGGGAGACAGTGATTTCTGGTATCAGCTCTCAGAAGAGAAATAGACTTAACAAAGAAGCGTGCAACAGTGTGTGCAGGCATGAACGTGCAGAGCCCCTGGGTCCAGATCCGCTGGCCCTGATGCTCTCCTGTGGGACTGCACCCTCTCTGTTCCAGACCATTCCGTTCTCTAGTTCTTCCACACCATGCTCAGCGCTCTGCCCAGTTCTCTATGGTTGTGGGGGAAGTGGGGGACTGCTTCTGATATGAACTCTGGTGCCCCCAATTTGATCACTTCCCCTTGGTGGGAGGCCTGGTGGCTCACAGAGGAAGGGGAAGCAGGCTATCCAGATGAGACCTGATAGGCTGTGGTCATATGGTGGGGGAGGAGGTCCTCTTCTTTTTTTAAAAAATTAAATATTTTTAAAAAATTTTACATATATATTTATATTATTACACATATATACAATAAACTACCTACAGCAAGAAGAACCATGAAACAATCAGGAATTATATAAATTATATAAATGTTACATTCTTAGTGCTTTGGTTATTTAGCAACCTTGAAGAAAACATCTTTCCTATTTTGGTGCGTCGAAAATTCCAAATGTAAATCAATATTTATCATATCTCATCATTATCAACTTAAAACATCTATCTAAAAAAACAAACAAACAAAAAAAACCCATCTATCTAGACCTAAAAATATCTTAACCCCTAAACAACTAAGCTTAATTCTAAAATTTTCTGTCAGATGTCTAGGGGAGGGGAATAGGGTGGAAGATACAAACGAGAGGATAATAATCAGGATGTAATCTGAATATATTATAATAAAGTAAAATAAAACAAACAAACAAAAAGGGATCACGTAAGACAGCCTAACATGAGGTAAGGATTCAGCAAAATAAATTTTTCTCAGAAGGAAAAGAACTTAAATTGATGGAGTAAAATAAGGGAATATGCCAACAAATGCCTTCTATTCAACAGATAATTATAAAAAGGCTCTAATAGTGGCTCATGTCTGTAATCCTGGTACTTGGGAAACTGACACAGGAGGATTGTTGTTGAGTTCAAGGTCAGCGCAGTACATAAAGTGAGAATCTGAGAAACTACTCCTAGAAAGATAAAGTATTTTAAAAAATTCATTTAGGAAGAAAGTGTGTGTGTGTGTGTGTGTGTGTGTGTGTGTGTGTGTAAGTCAGAGGACAACTTGTGGTAGTCAGTTCTCTTTCCACCATGTGGCATCTGGGGGTTGAACTTAAATCATGTCAGGCATAGTGTAGCAAGTGCCTTTCTTTCAGGCCTGTAAAGGTAAACACACACACACACACACACACACACACACACACACACACACACACAGTAAAACATTCCTGGAAATGTGCTTCAGTAATTGTTATACAAAGCCTGTCTTTCAGTCCTATTTTCAGGGTGCTCATAAAGTGACTGGTTAGGAAACAAGTTCAGACTCTGAAGCTGATAGATTTATCATTTCTATTGCTGTCAATATAATTTTGAGCTTTATTTCCAAGCCATCAAGAAATGTACACACTACTGAACACCATGGTTTGTGGCAGGACTGGATTTTATGAAAGTGAGTCTAATTTTATGGCCCGGGTCCACCAGCAGCCCTGCAATGCTGTGAATGGAGGATAAATGCGCACAATACACTCACCTCAACAGTCTCCCTTTTCTTTTCATGGAGATGTGGTGATCGTGGGTAGATGTCAAGAAGGTGTGGCGGGGACTCAAAGTGCAATCTTTTGAGGGTTCTTTTATTCAGATCTTTACCATGTGATTGAGTAAAGTTAGTCCTCCATACCAAGGCCTATAGAGTCAAAGGTGTTGGTAGTTACTGACTTTCATATAAACAATAGAGCTGATTTTAAAAAGTCCAACATACAGAATTTTTCTGAACAGTCAGGATGTGTGTAGAGCTACACACGCCTGCCCTTGCTCTTCAATAATTGAGGCATGGCAGGGAGGGGATGCAGCATTCCGAATAGCCTTCATACCTGACTTTAAATTCCTACTTTGATCTGGATGAGGCAGGACATGTACCTGGGCAGTAGAGGCAGGTAGATCATTGTAGGTTGGAAGCCAGGCTGGTCTACCCGGTGAGTTCCAGGCCAGTTAGTGGTACACAGTGAGACCTTGTCTGAAAAAATACTGCCACCAAACCCAAACTAAACCAAACCAAATTCTTATTTAGGTAATATTTTAGGAACTCAAAACCTCTCTCCCTACTCTTCACCAAAAGCTCCAGACCATGCTTTTGACCTGACCATTCATCTTATTTAATAATCTGGCTATGATTGACTTTTGGTCATCTCATGTAAATGTAGATTTGCCTCATCACTGACCTACATATAGTCCTCAAGAGGGTCAATATTTTACTAACCAAGATATACAGACAAAATCTTAGGCAACAACTCAGGTAAAATGACATTGAAACTGGGCATTCAGTAAATGTCAACTAAATGTATTATTTAGCATAAAATATAGCAAGACAATATATCTATGGAATTCTTTGTGATACTCAATAGCTGTGATCTTGGAACAGTTCCTTTTTTCTTTTTTGTTTTTTCCAGACGGGGTTTCTCTGTGCAGCCCCGGCTGCCCGGGAACTCACTTTGTAGACCAGGCTGGCCTTGAACTCACAGGCCAGGCGTCTGCCTCTGCCTCCAGAGTGCTGGGACAAAAGGAGTGCGCCACCACTGCCTGGCCAGAATTCTTAAAACTGTTCAACTGGAACTGTCTCAGCAATGTGACAGTAAACCTGTTGCTAAGTTAACATAAAAACCCACAGGCAATCGTCTCATCATACACGAACTAGCTAGTGATGAGCACCCTAGTACAGTCAAAGATGTCTTCGTAAGAATCAGGTCCTGCGAATAAAACGAAAGACGTACAGACCTGCGCGTCTGCCCCGCCGGATGCAAACAGTTCTCCATCCTTCGAAAACGAAACACTATAGACAGGTCCCTGAGAGATAAAGGGAGACAAAGAGAAAAGTATTGGGAGCGGGTTTCCCATGGCCCACAGGACTGAGTGCCACCTCTGCGCTACACAGTGAGTGACTGGTGTCTGAGGGACACAGCAGTAGCTAACAATGAATGGTGGCTGAGAACAAGCAAGTAATGATGGGAAAAAGAAGGAATGGCCCTTTTCTCCTTTAAAGAAAAGCTTGCGCATGTATAGGCTGGTTTGACATGCTAGGCCTTTTCTAGCTTTCCGGTGTGTATTTAACCAATTACTAATAAAAACTGAACAGTAACTATGAAGTGATCACTTCCTGACCACAGTGGGCTCTACTGAGAGCTCTTGAGAGTTTAAGAGCAGGACACAGTAGGAGAGCTCTGAGTAGTAAAACAACAGCATCCCAAGCACGAGAACGATCCACTGGAATACACAGAGCAGGTGGAGGCTAGTGGGATGCCCTGAAATTATCTATCAAGACATGAGTGCTTAACCCATTCCTGAGACGTTAGATATCTGTACTTTGCATGTGGTCAAGGTACATAACCCCTCAGTCCATTAGGATGGTAGGAATTATTTCTCATCTTGAAATGGAGGCATTTGTGTGTTTTAACATATGCTTAACGAATACGCTAAGCTTTGGAGAAAACACTTTGCTTTATTCAAGAACGCCCTGCATTATGCTCTGAATGTGACCTGTCCCCCTAGACTTTTACATTTGGACACTTAATCGCAGCTGGTGGTACTATCTGGAAAGGCATGGAATCTTCAGGAGTGGAGTCCTCCTGGAGGAGGTGCGTCACCACGGGTGTGCTTTGCGGTGTCATAAACTAGTCTCACTTCCTGATCTCTCTCTCGCTCTCCTCCCCGCCCCCCACCCCCGCACGGCTTCCAGACTACCAATGCAACGTGACAGGCTGGCATCACGTCCCTGTTGCATGACTTCTGTGCATGGTACACTGTATCCTTCTGGAACTGTAAGGGAAATAAGCCCTTCCTCCCTTCAGCACTTGTGAGGGTTTCTTACCACAGCAAGACTAACCTGCCCGCCATGCCACAGACTTAGGCTGTGCAGCTTCATAAACATCTTCACCGCCAGATGAGAAATGCCATCTGTGTGCAGAGCGGTTTTCTCCTAAATGCTCTCTATCTTTTCCCTAATTATGTAGCATTACTTTATAGATATCTCAATATCAATATCCTCTGGCCACTCTTCAGAGATTGTATTTATTTGCCCTAAACTCGAGTGTCTGCATGGGGCTGAACTGCTTCTGCTCTGCCCTAACACTGGCGTAGAACAGAGGAGCAGAGCAGGAAGTTGGGCAGGACAGATGAGGCAGAAAGACGCCTTATCTTCTAGACCAGGAAGCCCCTTCAGGTCTATGAAGAGCTTGTACTCACTTAAAAGAAAATACTCAGTGTGCAAAGCAGGAAACAAAGAATTTGTTCTAAAGAGTTTACAAATTTGAATATTTACCCACAAGCGAAGAATAGTTTAACAGACATAACAGACTTTAAATGCATCAATCTCATTTCCCTTAGTTCTAAACCAGTTGAGATATAAGACAAAAGAGTAAGGAACACTAGAGCCGAAATGTCAGCTTTCAGCTTTCTCCCCAGTGAGTTTGTTAAAAGAGGATATGGCTGATCTGGCAGGCAAGCGAGTGTTATATGCAGAGTGTGCCAGGCGTGGTGGCCCAGTGACAGGCAACACAGGAAGAATAGCTGCACAACGGTTAGCAGAGGTGGTCGGCTCTGATGGCTGAATTGCTTTTGAACTCAGCAGTCAGGTCAGTGAAAGGAGAGCCGGGGAGAGAAGAGTATCTGAGCTAGTGAGCCAGCATCAGAGTGGTGGGAAAGATAAAGGAAGGATCCCCCTCCATCTAAGCGGGCTAGCCTGTGCTATACACTGAGAGGGCAGTAGTACTTAATGCATGGCAAAAGTCATTGGATTTAAGAACTGCTTCTAGAGATTAAAAAGTTAGAAGTAGGAGCTGGAGGGATGGCTCAGAGGTTAAGAGCACTGATTGCTCTTCCAGAAGTCTTGAGTTCAATTCCAAGTAACCATATAGTGGGTCACGACCATCTATAACGAGATCTATTGTGGTGTTCTCTTCTGGAGTGCAGGTGTACATGCAGGCAGAAAATTGTAAACAAACAAACAAATAAATAAATCTTTAAAAACTTAGAAGTAAAAAAAAATCAAAGTATAGGAGTAGCAGCAAATGCACATGGTTATTAAAAAAATAATAAAGGGATATAATAAAGGGAAGCAAACTTTAAAGTATATCTCATTTAGTGCCGATACCGTATGTCCTTGAAATGTGTATATGAGTCTTCCCTCTAGGAGATCCAGAATCTTCAGTGTTCCATCAGAAGAGGCAGTGACAAGGTTGTTCCCCAAAGGATGGAATGACAGACAGTTCACGCCGCAGCTGTGAACTAATTTGTAGAAAATAAACACAAAAAAATTTCAGAAAGCAATGGGATCTTTAACATCTTAGCTGCTTAGCAGTTTGATATAGCTGGCCATCTTTATGACTCTGTTGATGTTTTTCAGAGAATGATTCTTAAGTTCAAACACCCCTTTTGCTTTGTCAGCAGCTTTACTGTGAAAACAAAGATCAGAGGCAGCATCTCTGTAACAGCAAGATCACCAAAGTTCACTGAAGCAAGTTAAGTAGTCTGACATCACATGGCATGAGGCCTCCAGTTAAATGGGACAAACTAACTTCAGAAATAAGGATGTGTCCCATAAAGAGAATCTTACTGGGCACACAGCTATCAAGTCTTGGCTGTATTACCAAAATAATTAATAGCTGATTATTATCGGCTACTATGCGTTCCCTAGTTTAGTCTTAAATTAACTTTTAAAAAGCAACTGGAGGCTTGGGACGGCGTGTGGTGGCGTAAGTGAAGGACAATCTGTTCTCAGGTATGAGGACTCACTCTGGCACTGCCCTTCCAATAGGAGGCAGCATAATGCAATGATCAAAAAGTATGTTTTTTTTTTAATACACTGTTGTCCCAAAGTCTTAAGTTGGTTCTACCAATTTTCTTATGTTTAAAATGAAAGAACTAATGATACCTATTAAGAACAGTGTAATGGGAGACACTGTCAAGAGAACAAAGCGACAGCCTACAGACTGGGAAAAAATCTTCACCAACCCTACATCTGACAAAGGTCTAATATCCAAAATATATAAAGAACTCAAGAAATGAAACACCACCAAACCGAATAACCCAATAGAGAAATGGGGCTTGGAACTAAACAGAGAAGTCTCAACAGAGGAATTTCAAATGGCTGAGAAACACTTAAAGAAATGCTCAACCTCCTTAGTCATCAGGGAAATGCAAATCAAAACAACTCTGAGATTCCATCTTACACCCATCAGAATGGCTAAGATCAAAAACTCAAGCGACACCACATGCTGGCGAGGATGTGGGGAGAGAGGAACACTCCTTCATTGCTGGTGGGAATGCAAACTAGTACAGCCACTTTGGAAATCTATCTGGTGCTATCTCAGAAAAATGGGAATAGGGCTTCCTCAAGACCCAGCTATTCCACTCCTTGGAATATACCCAGAAGATGCTCCAGCACACAACAAGAAAATTTGCTCAACCATGTTCATAGCAGCCTTATTCATAATAGCCAGAACATGGAAACAGCCTAAGTGTCCCTCAGTAGAAGAGTGGATAAAGAAACTGTGGTACATATACACTATGGAATACTACTCAGCTATTAAAAACAAGGAATTCCCGAAATTTGTGGATAAATGGATTGAGCTAGAAATGATCATGAGTGAGTTAACCCAGAAGCAGAAAGAATCAAATGGTATATACTCACTTATATCTGCATACTAGCCCAAGGGACATGTCCCACGAAAGCCTTCACTTACCAGGAAACTGGGACAGAGGGGAGGGCATCCTATTGGGACTCTAAATGAGAGACGCATGGGAGAATAGCAAAATAAAAGGATACAGAGGGTCCTAGAAATCTACAAGTAGAACAATATGATAGGCAGATTTGGGCCCAGGGGTCCCGCTCAAACTAAGGCACCAGCCAAGGACAATACAGGAGGTAAACTTTAAACCCCTTCCCAGATCTAGCCAATGGTCAGAATATTCTCCACAGTTGAGTGGAGAGTGTGATATGACTTTCTCACGTACTCTGGTGCCTCACATTTGACCATGTCCCCTGGAGGGGGAGACCTGGTGGCACTCAGAGGAAGGACAGCTGGTAGCCAAGAAGAGACTTGATACCCTATGAGAATATACAGGGGGAGGTAATCCCCCTCAGGAACAGTCATAGGGGAGGGGAATAATGGGAAAATGGGGGGGGGGGAGGAATGGGAGGATACAAGGGATGGGATAAACATTGAGATGTAACAAGAATAAAAAAAAAAAAAAAAAGAACAGTGTAATGGTGTATTTTATCTGCTACATAGAAATCACAGAACGCACGGAGGAATAGGTAGATACTATTTTCCTGTGGGACAACGATGTGGTTTTCGTATGTATCTAGTATAAACTAAGAAAAGCACTGCCGCCTTCCAGCGTTAGTGCACTCGCACAGAAGGAAGCCGCTTCCTCTAAGTCAGTTAGCCCCATTCATTTGGGCTTACATTATCTTACATGACTGATTTTTCACACAGTGTAGGCAACCAGAGCGTGAAAACTCTGGTTTCCACAGTAACTTTGTTTTTTACAGACCCCGAGTCAGTTTAAAAGTTCCTTTAAGAAGACAGATGGCGTGGGTGGCATGACACCGGACCCCTTTCTCTAGTTCCCTTCCTAGTGTGGTCACACTGGCTAAACCTCACTCGGCTTTTCAGCACACTTCCTCTCTCCCTAACTGGCATTATGGGAATGTGCAGCCAAGCTGAGCTTTTCGGAGCTGCCGAGGCCCCAACACTTCTGCCCTAAAACTTCTGGTTACAACTTCGTCAAGGTGAACCAGGATCAAAGATGCCTTTTTGGTATCATCCACTCAGGCAAGCCAAGCCTGGATGGAGAGGGGAAACTGGGGGTTCCACAGAGCTGCTGAAATCACTTTTATTCCAGGAACCTTTTTTTTATCTCTTCCACTTTGGCTGTGTCCTTGGCTTTCTGCTTGGATCTGGTGAGGTGGAGCAAGGAATGCTTGGCCTCGGCAGGCCCTGAGTGCTGACCTTTAAGCTCTTCCAGTCAGTGTACCTGGGCCCTGCCCTTTCTTTTCCCTCTCGGCTGGGAGACTGTTGAGCTGTCTGGGTTCCTTCTGAATCTGAATTCTGAGGTTCCTTGTCTGCTGAGTCTTTAAACCACGTGGGGACTTTGCAGTATGACAGGGATGGCCAAGTCCTGTAATTGTGTCTTGGTAAGTGGTAGGGGGTGGATGCAAGGTCCCCAGTGCTCGGGGTACCTTACTGCGGTCTGTACGGTCAGAGAATAGGAAGTCTGCCATCTTGGGACTGCCCTCCCTTGTCTTCTGTTTCTTTGGTGGTTTATCTAACGCTGCACACAACTCTGAATCACCTAGGCTGTCTTTGTCTGCCGTGTTGTTATCTTTACACTAGAGTCTATGATGATTGGCTTGATGGACACTGTTGGAAGGCTACAGCAACAACAGTCCAGTTGGAAACTGAGTAGAACAGGCAAATGCTGGGGTCTGACCTACTCTGGGTGACTAGACTTAATGAGGTGTCAGGCCACATGCTGTGCTTTGGTCTCAGAGTAACACCAAGGTCTAACACCCTCACATAGACATACAAAACACCAACAAAAATAAAAATAACATTTAAAAAAGAAGTAATTTTTGGACTGCAGATGTAGTAGAGTTGCAAGGCCCCGAGTTTAATTCTCAGTACTAAAACAAAACAAAACAAAAAAACAAAAAAAATCGTACAATTACTTAACTTCAAAAGCTTTAGAAAATGTGTTTCAAAATATAAATGTGTCTAAACAAATTTCTAAGGTCAAAAGTTGTGGCTCTCTCTCTCCCCCTTTCCTCCTCTCTCTTCCTCTGTCTCTGTCTCTCTCTCTCTGTCTGGGGGTACCCCTCCCTCTTCCTTCTCTCCCCATGCTCATATAATAAACCTTGTGTACTCTTAAAAAAAAAAAAAAGAAAGAAAGAAAGTTAATGCACTGTTGTAAGAACAGAACTGAGTCCTCTGATCCTCTGTATCTAAAGCAGCAAGGCTAAAAAGAAAAAAAAAAACCCCCCGAAAAAAACCCAAAAAACCACACACACACACACACAACAAAAACTATTGTTCTGCTCTTAGTAGCATTTACAAGAAAGAACTGGGCCCAGGACAAAGCTGTGTTTCATTGCAATCACTGTTCTTTCTGTTGATGGTGTTAAGTAAGTCAAGGTTCGCACAAGGAACTGCTGCAGTTAAAGCCCTCAAAGCCATCACTTTACAAACGACTATCTAAAAGCAATTCTATTACAATTAGCACCTTATATGTCTCTGTCTGGAAATGGATAGGGTGCAGGTCACAGTTTCATCAACATGTACAAAATGCAGACTTAAAAACATGCAAAGTGACCGGGCGTGGTGGCGCACGCCTTTAATCCCAGCACTCAGGAGGCAGAGGCAGTCAGATTGCTGCGAGTTCAAGACCAGCCTGGTCTACAGAGAGAGTCCAGGCAAGTCAAGGCTACACAGAGAAACCCTGCCTATTCGGGTCATCCTTGCTCGGGGTCAGGGTTAGAATGCTATGCTAGTGAATAGCTTCTCTGGCATTTCTCACAGCAGACTCCCTGTTCCTCTGAGTCTTACAAAAATCCTTCCGGGCCTCCTTCTGGAATGATCCCTGAGCCTTAGGCCGAGGAACTGTACTGTACATGTACAAGCAACATCACACAGACTAAGCAGGTTGTAGTGATGATTTTCGGAATGGACACACTGGCCCTGAGTCTGAAAGAGAATGAGGGTTGGGTGGGGTGCAGATTTCACAGGAATGTTTGTGTTTGAAGTCAGGAAAGAGAAGAAGGAAATACTGTAATTACAATCTCAAACAATTATAAAGGAGACAAAATTAAATGGAGCTTGTATATAAATGTAGTCTGCTATTGATAAATCATACCATTCTTTTAATGGAAACGGAGTTAAATGTATTTCTAAGGAGAGAATTCGATGTCTCGATGACCATAATGCTGCCATAATACTGGATGCAATAAAACTACCAAGGCTGCTCCCTTTTTTAATAAAAAGATTTACTTGTTTAAAAAAAAATGTTATACTTGTATATATGTAAGGGCACTGAGTATGTGTGCCGTTTCTGTTGAGGCCAGAAAAAGGATACCAGATGCCCTGGGTTTGGAGTTTGGGACAGTTGTGAGTGTCACAGCTCCACTACAGAATCAGCAAGTGCTCTTAGCCACTGAGTTATGGCTCTAGCCTCAAGTCTTTCAACTTCTTGCAAAATTCTAAATATGACTGTTTCTAAGACTTTTGGTTCCCTCAGTTCTGATCCTTGTCCAAAGTACTTAGAATCAAAAACAAAAACAAAAGACCCCAATATTTGCTTATTTTTTAATCTTGTATCTCTTTAAATATTTGCTCTTGTTGACAATGATGTGTATTTTCCTCGTAAATTTTGACTGTTTTCCGCTAATATGCCACATAAATACAGCTTGTAACACAGTAACTTAAGTGTTGCCAAGGTACCAGGATGTCACCCACAGGACAGACAGAATTAAAGTTAGAATGGATTCCTGCCTAAGGGCCCTCTCTGCTTATTTACTTGATTTTGACCCCAAAGGGGAAGGAAAGCAGTTAGGAAGCCTTCTTGACACTGGCTCCTTGTCCTACTTCATCTTTCCTCCTCTACCTGACACAGGATCGGATCACATCAATGGGGACAGCTCTCATTACAGTGACAAGGGACAGCTAAGATCAAATTACTGGATGACTAATTCGTGATGCCTTCAGACAAAAATTGTTCATACATAATGGGGGATGTCTTCCAAAATACAGTCACGATAGGCACAGTGGTACATACTTATAGTCCCAGCATTTGGGAGAGCAAAGCAGGGGGCTCATGATTGGGGCCAGTCTAGGCTGTATATGAAGACCTTTCAAAGTGAACAACCAAAATTTAGTCACTTGTGTGATCTCTTCCAAAAGCTAATAAAACTAAGGGATGGCATGGTTGCTGGACATCAACTCCCTTCCACTAGAGTTCATTCTTTAATATTTTTTACGTTTTTTTGTTGTTGTTGTTTTCTTCAGAGACAGGGTACCAGGGCTATCCTGGTACTTGCTTTGTAGACCAGGCTGGGCTTGAATGCAGAGATCTGCCTGTCTCTGCCTCCCGAGTGCTGGTGTTAAAGGCGTGCGCCACAGCCACCTGGCTAGAGTCCATTCTTAATAGTGCATACTCAGAGTGACTAGCCAGGGAGATGACTCCCTATAGAATTTCCTTTATTAGGTTTATCTTGGCTTTGGATCCTAGCATTTTTCTTCATGTTGGAATCTCAATTTTTAGACTTAAGCATCTGGCTCATTTTGCGTAGATGCTCTGTCATCACAGCTTGTTCTCTTCTCAAGCACTGGTTTATTATTGAGGCAAGAAAACCTACAAAGCCAGACTGGCCAGACATGCTAATTCCCACAAGGTTGAGCAATGCCTAAACACAAGGAGAAACTGCGCACTCAGAGGCTGCTTTTGCTGAACTGTCGACTCCTTATTTGGGCCACAAGCAACTGAAAGCAGGATGAAAGCCTGGGATCTCTGCCCTTGCTTTGTGTCCGTCTGTCTGTCTGTCTTCTTAACTATGGCTAAGAACACACACATAAACAACACGTGTCCTAAACCTGTAGTCACCTTGGATCCCTGGAAAAGCAAAACCTCCCAAGACAGACCAAGTCCCCAGATGAGGGTAATTATCCATGAAGGTGCGTTTCCTGGGCAGAAATGACCTGAAGGAAGGAAGCAGATGCAGCCCTCAGCAGTGGAAGGCAAAGGACGGTCTCAGTCTACCATACAGAATCAGAACCAAGGCAACCGCAAGGAAACCTGGACCGGGCCTGCCTGACTATGCACACGTCCTTGAACGCTGTCTCAGCTTTTCCTCTGTTTAAGGCTTGACAGCTCCTCTCACTACTATAAGACAAGCTAGCGGGTAACTAGTTTCACTCCCCAACCCAGCCATACTCAATACACTTTCTCTCTCTGCTTTTCATTAAAATGTAAACTAAAATAAAAATCTTTCTCCTTTCTTTCTCATCTTGATTCTTCTACTGGTGGGATAAATCAGCTATTCTGCTCTCCAGCTAGCTCAAGCGCAGCCTGAGGCCCATGTAGAGCTCTAAACCACACTACAGGCCTTTCCCATGGGAGCCATTAGACAGGGAAACTTCTTTCTGGTGGGGGAACTGTTACCTTGGTAGTGCTGGAGTAATTTGTTCAGTCTTATGTCCCAAATTTTCACAGAGTGGTCAGAGCCTGCTGAAGCTATGCATGTACCATTAGGGTTAAAGTCCACAAAGTTTACAAATCTAGGAAGAAAGAATAGGACAGCTTGGCATCTCAGTTCCTTACCTTCATCTAAAAGTTCGAGTTGTTGATATTAAGATATTGATACTGTTGATAACAAAATATCTCCGTAGCAAACAGATCCACATAAATGTACAGAGAGAATGGACTTACCCTACGGCATCCGAGAAGTTATTAACGCACTGCTTACTTGCAGTATCCCAAATTTTAACAGTTTTATCCTCACTGCATGACACAATTAATCTTCCATCAGGAGAGAATCTAGAAACAGAAGATTCTGTATGTGAGCAGTTCTGGACAGTTACCACCACACACCTCCATAACACACACACACACACACACACACACACACACACACACACACACACACACACACACAGAGTCAGGCTCAATTGGTGAAGTACCAGAGGCCACTGGCACCACACTACATGGATTACATAGCAAAGTTAACATTTTGCAACCAATATCTTTTTTTCAAGACAGAGTTTCTCTGTGTAGCCTTGGCTATTAAGGACTCCCTTTGTAGACCAGGCTGGTCTCGAACTCACAGAGATCTGCCAGCCTCTGCCTGTGTCTCTGTGAGTGCTGGGACTAAGGGTGTGCGCTACCGCACCAGGTGCAACCAATATCTCTGCAACCAATATCACCATGGCAAACACTGGAGACCCTTAGAAGACCACACATGTCATATAAACCAACCCTGCTCCTTTTGTCTGTTTCTGTTTATAGTAAGTAATTAAATTGGTTCTGTGGCTTTCCTAGAGGTTTTGACTCAACTCTGCACTCCTTCCAAACCAAATACCTCATATTTTAAAATATTTTAAAAAGTACACTTAGAGTTTTTTTTTCCCCAATTTTTATTTTCTACCATTATATATATGATTCAAGAGATGTTTTTTCTACTTATCCCACCAGCCTGGTAGTGGAGCTTTGGTTAAAAAAAAAAAAAAAAAAAAAAAAAAAAAAAAGACCGGTAGGGTGAGAATCAAAATGTATGTGATATCAACCTAATTCCCAAGGCAGGAGGCTTCCTGGGTTTAGACTGAAAGCAGTGGCTCTACCATGCCACCTCACCAGCTGGGTGCCCCATGCAGAGGTGGGGTCCCTGGGGGGTGGCGGGTGGGCAGATAACCCTGTCTACTGCTTACACATTGTTTTCCGCCTTTATTCTTCATTTGTAATGGTTACTGCCTTTTAAAGTCAGAAGCGCTGAAAACAGAAATGATGAGCCAGGCAGAAAATGAAGTTTAGATAGTTAAGAAACCACACACAACTTTTTTTTTTTACTGGTTATATTTTAGCAGGAGCTAAGCCTAGAAGGTACAAAATTAGCCCACGGACCAGTGACTATAAGCACGCTGTCCAGAGTGCAGATATCAGCTGAAATTTCAGTTGGGTGTGGAATATAATTACAGGGTTTATTTTTTCTCGGCACTCCTAACTTACTTTTATTTTTGCCCGCATGTATGTCTTTGTGTGGGTGTAATTAGTCCTGGAACTGGAGTCACAGACAGGTGTGAGCAGCCATGTAGGTACTGGGAATTGAACCCAGGTCCTCTAGAAGAACAGGCAGTGCTCTTAACCACTGAGCCATCTCTCCAGCCCCCTAACTTAATCTTAAGGGAGACCTAGAAATGATTCTTCATGACTGAAACCCTGAATCCTACACTTCTAAATTCATCACGTAAAAAAGAAAAACAGAAATGTTATTAAGCTCTGTGTGACATAATCTCTTAAAATGCATGAAAATACTTCAAAATCTTTCATTCTTAGTAGTTTTCTATGATTTTAAAAGGACAGGTAGCCAGGCGGTGGTGGAGCATGCCTTTAATCTCAGCACTCAGGAGGCAGAGGCAGGAAGATCACTGTGAGTTCGAGGCCAGCCTGGTCTACAAAGAGAGTCCAGGACAGCCAAGGCTACATGGAGAAACCCTGTCTCGAAAAACGGGAAAAAAAAAAAAAAAAAAAAAAAAAAAGACAGGCAATATCTTGCTAATCTTTTCCTCCAAAAAATACGTGAGAAATACTCAACTATGGGGAATAGTATAATATAAATAAACCTAAATAAAAATAACAAAAACCTTATCTGACATAGACTTGGGAGAAAAAACTGACTCATTATCTTCATGGAAATAAACTTTTCACAATAAATATAAACTAATGTAATTTGCATTGCTTTCTCTTCCTGCTGCTGAGACAAGACCTCACTATGTATCCTTAGATCAAGATGGCTTTGCCCTCATAGAGATCCACCTGTCTCTCTCTCTGGAATGCTGGGATTAATGGTGTCCACCATATCCAGCTTCTGTGTTTCTTAATAAGCCTGATTTTTTAAAATTACTTAATATAAAAATCTTAAGCAACAAAAATGTTTTTAAGAGATGGAGTTATTCCTAACATTTTGAGGAAGTAATGATAAGACATTTAATCAACTAGAATGATCTAATCATAAATCACTGTATTATTGCTGTTGTCATTGTTATTATTGTGGTGCTGGGGATCATAGCTTGGGCCTTGTGTGTGCTAAGCAGGCACACTTCCACTGAACTATATCTTCATGACACTAGTGATCAAACCTATCACCACCATCACAACATTTATCTTACCCACATTTATTGAGGCCATATACCATAGAATGGTTTTTAATACTTCACCTGTGGAAATGAATTTAATATTCAAAACAATCCCCCAAAACAGGTACTACTGCTTGTTTCCAGAGGCAGATGAGTAAACTGAGGTACACAAAGGAGTGTGGTGGCTTGAATGAGAATTTCCACATTTCAAATTTCAAAAATCAAATACACAGCCTCATGTATTTGTTCACTTAGTCTCCAAGTGGTAGTACTGTTTAGGGACGTTTAATAAGTACGGCCTTCTTGGAGGAAGTGTGCCAATGAAGGTGGGCTTGGAGAGTTAAAAGACTCATGACATTTTTTCCAATCAGCTCTCTCTGTTTCAGCTTGCTGCTCTAGCTGCCATGTCTACTGCCTAGTGTCATGGCCTGCCAACATGGACTCTCAACACTGCACATCTGTAAGTCCAAGTAAACCCATTCTTTTGTAAGTAGTCTTGTCACAGCGTCTTATCACAGCAACCGAAAAGTAACTAATACAGAACTTGGTACCAGGAGTGGGGTATCATGTTTGGAGGAATACTAAAAGATTCTGGAACTGCGGACTAGTGGTGTGTTTTAATCTATAGACAGAGCTGGCTGGTTAATGAGCTCCAGGAATCTCCTCTGGCTTCTTCTATCCAGTGATGAGATTACAAGTATGCAGGTGGCTTTTACATAGGTGTGAGGAGTCAAACTCAGGCCCTCATACATGTGTATCAAGTACTTTCCACACTGAGCTCTCTTCCAGGCCCACCCCAAAGTTTTAAAAAGGAAGGAAAACACGAGGCAGTGTTCTTGTAATACAAGTGATCCTTTTAATAACTATCTATGTTGAGGCGTTAGGGGCAGAATTGGAAGGGAGGGTATAAGATTTAGATTTGACTGAAACATACTATATGCATATGGGAAATCTCAAATGATAAAAATGAATAGAAAGAAAAACTACACGTGCTGCTATGGTTGTTATTAGGTGTTAAGTAAAGCAAGCATGACATCTTTTCTTGCGATGTCTCTTGAGGAACACAGTCACTCATGAAGTCACTCAAAGATTAACAGAGCGCCTGCCAGTGCCTAGCATGGTCCTGGATGGCAGGGATGTAGCTGAGGTGAGATACAAGATTTCTCCCAGGAAGCTTTCGCAGTTGGTATACATATTGATGTCAGGAGATACTGATTGGTATCAGGAATATTTTTAACAACAGCAAAATAGTGTATCACCAGAAGGAGCGAGCGAAAAGCAGTTTAAAGAAACATGTTACTAAGAAAAAGCAGGTTCTCTTCAGTAGCAAGTCTGGGAATGACTTCCTGGTACTAGAGATATGAAGGATGTGTGTGTGTGTGTGTGTGTGTGTGTGTGTGTGTGTGTGTGTGTTTGGGGGGGGGTTGGGGAAGGGGAGAAGGGGGAAGGAGGAAGCTCTGAAGCCCAGGAGGTCAGACCTTTCCCCTCCCCTCTCACTTTAATTCCTGAATGTGTCTCTCCTTTAAGAGGTTGAAAGTGGGCGTGTTTTGTATCTCCTTCTCTCTTTGATTTTTAATCAGAGTCATGAAAATTAAGTTAGCATCCAAAAGGCAGGCTTCTCTTTGTCATGACTTCCGTGAGGGAAAGTTAGGACTTTTATTTTCAAGGTTCAAACAACATCTAGCAGGACTGTTAATTTTTAAAATGTTCAGAGTGCCTAGACTGTATACTGAGAATTAACAGACTACTGAGTCTCAATGCAGTTCCACCCAGCCAGCTTTTAAGACTCCAGGCATTACTCAGCGGTGACTAACAGCTTCTCAGAACAGCACTTGACAAGTTCACTCAAAATTATCGTTGAATCCCTTAATGATCGCTGGCACAGCAAAGGAATGAAGACATTTTAAAGCTTTTCTCAAGAACTTGTTTACAGGTCTTTGAGAGTAGCCCAGATTAAATAACAAGCTCTCTTTAACTTGGGAGTCTACGGCGTTTCAGAAACCATATAAAGCTGCATGTCCACATTTATACTCAAGAAGCTGTTTTCCTCGGGAATATTCCTTGCTTTCTTATTTGGGTGGGGATGGCAAGTCAGTGCACACGAAGCAAGTACTTGATCACTGAGCCACAGCCACAGCCTTCTTCTTTGATAGGATTTATGCTTACACTCATTCTAAGGGTGTGGGTCAAGGCAACATTTCTATTTCCTTAAGTGTTAAGAAGAGAAGCCACCTGTTGACCGGCCATATTAGTAGAATTCCTTCCTGCAACCACCGAGAAACAAAAATCAAGAGAAGAAGGCATAAGGAGAGTAAGCATGGCATCAAGCAGTAGTTAGTTGTTAGGTCATGTGCCACCTGCATGCCCCCTCCTGGGATCTTTACCTGTAAATCCCACTGCCTTTGTTGCATCCCCTCTGAGTACCATGAACATGCCTCCAACACTCTCCTCCACTCTCTGTGCTTATCTCCCTCCCCCCCCCCCCGCCATTCATCCTCCTCTCAGGAAATAATTTCTGTACTCAGAAACTGCGCTCATGGTTGGTTTCTAGTTTCTGCCCATGTCTTCATTTTTCCTCCATGACCATGGTCTCCTCCAACTGCGACTGGCACTTTTCTCTCAGTCTACAAGCAATTGAAGTAAACTTGAAATCTTAAATCAAAGTGGCTCACTTTCTCCCTCAAAATGCTTTGGTGGCTTTGCACTGGCTGTGGGCAGAAGTCTGACATCCTGCCTGCTGAGTGGAGGTCCCCAGGCCTGTGTCTCCTAATCTGCACAGTGGGATTTTGCTGGCACTGTAGGCATCTTCTTTCGGGCCTTGCTCCTCCTCACGAGCTGTCCTGATGCCCGACCTAACTGCTTACCTCACTGGAAAAAACAACTGGGGGCCAGGGAACTAGGTCGGTAATCTTTAGACCTTCATTTTCCCTCCTTCCCTGCAAATCGAATGTCCCAGCTCTTTAGCAGGTCACCTGCTGTGGGCTCCCTTCCTCTCTGCTCCCATCCCCAGCCAATCACTCAGCTCTTCTATAGCCCCCCTCAGGACCCCATTCCTCTGTCTTAGCCTCCAACATCCAAATCTACAGATTCTCCGTGGGAACCCAGCCGCTGGCCACCATCCACCCAAGAAGCACACAGGCAGAGAAGCAGGTTTGCAAGTGTCAGCTCTTCACTCTCTCTCCTGTCTCCAAACCCAAACCTCCCAGTTTCATGCCCAGCCCTGTAGCTGATGACCAGCTGTAGTCTCACCTCCCTCTCTGCCCCCATTCCCAGGGGACTAAGTGGCACACTCTGCTTTCCTCACACTAGTGGAACCCCAGAAATCCTCTTCTAGCCCACGTCCATCTCTAAGTGTCAGCTCTGGATACCAGGAAAACACATCTTACTCAAAGCCCCCAGTGCGCATGTCTGGCAGGTTCTCAGACGCATTCCATACAAGGCAACCCACAGCCACTGTACTCTCCTAAGAAAGGACAATAGAAACCAAGGAACTGAACACCTACCAAATAAAGACAAAACCAGATAACAACACCTAGAACTACAAGTATCCCAAATCTAGATGCCTAGAAGCCAGCATAAAAACAGTAACAGCCAGGACAATGTGTCTCCACTAAAGCCTAGCAACTCTACTACAGCAGGCCCTGAGAAATGCAATATATCTTAAGCCCAAGAAAAAGACCTTAAAATAGCCTTCAGGAATATGTTAGAGGCCCTGAAGCAGGAAGTAAATAACCCATTATAGAAACCCATGAGAATGTAAATAATTCAAGACTTGCAAGTGGAAATAGAATCAATAAAGAAAACTCAAACTGAGGGAAAACTGGAAATGAAAAATTTAGGAACTTGAACAGGAACCTCATAGACAGAATATAAGTAATGGAAGAAAAAAGAAGACAAGATAAATAAAAAAATGGATACCACAGTCAAAAAAAATATTAAGTCTAAAACAATCCTGGGACAAAATAACTAGGAAATTGGGGACACTATGAAAAGACCAAGTTACAAATAATAGGAATAGAGAAAAGAAATGATATCCAGGTCAAAGGCCTGGAAAGTATAACCTAAAGAAGATGCCTATCAAAGTAAAAGAAGCATACAGAACACCGAATAGGCTAGATCAGGAAAAAAAGTTCTGTTGGCACATAAGAAACAAAACACTAAACCTACAGAAAAAAGAAAATTAAAAGTTCAAAGGGAAAAATATCAAATTGCATATAAAATCAGACCTATCAGGATATCACTTGACTTTTCAATGGGGACTCTAGAAGCCGGAAGGGTCTGGGCAGATGTTCTACAAATTCTGAGACTGCAGATGCTAGCACACATTACCATACCCAGCAAACATTCAATCACCATAGATGGAGAAAAACACTCCCTGGTAAAACCACATTTAAGCAGTACCAATCTACAAATCCAGCCCTATAGAAGTCACTAGAAAAACTTCAGCCTGAAGAGGCTAACAACACCAGGAAAATACAAGGAATAAATAATCTCAGACCAGCAAATCCACAAAAACAAAACCAAAAACCACTAGTCCTAATATATACAAATAACAAACTGAGAAAGAAATCAGGGAAATAACATATTTCACAATAGCTTAATACATTATAAAAATCTTGGGGTAATTCTAACCATGCAAGTGAAAGACATATATGATAAAACCTTCAAGTCTTTGAAGAAGGAAATTAAAGAAGATGACAAGAGTGCCTATCGGTAGGATAGTATGGCCATCCCATCAGGAGCAATCTATAGATTCAATGTAATCCCCATCAAATTTCCAACTAAATTCTTCACAAAACTTGAAAGGACAATTTTTAGCTTCATATGGAAACACAAAAAATGCAGGAGAGCCAAACACTCCTGAAGGTTTAAAACGGGGAGGACAGACCCACAACTGGCCATCTCTTGTCACCAAATAAAACTTACAGTACCAGGAATAGGTTACATCTTGGCCAAATGGGCCCCATGGGAACCACCAAACAACCCAGGCTACTGTCAAGGCTATTGATGGCTCTCAGCAAGCTGACAGTGAAGCCCTATTGCTGAAGACAACACTTACATAGCTCAATGAACACAGAAAAGATGAGCTGGTGCCTACCTGGAGCCTGCATCCCCACAGACTAGTATTCATGGTACTGTTAGGGACTCTGCAGGCTATGAAAGGAGAAAGGTAAACACCAACCCAGCAAACCCTTCAATCTACAGGAATGACCTGCCTGTAAGATATGCCGGTGCAACAGTGCCACAAGGCTTGTGGGAGTAAGCAATCAAACTTTGATTTGAGTTAAGGCCCACTTCCTGAAATGGAACCCCTACCCACGTTGCGTGGATGGTGAAGAACCCGAGACTAGATAGGCCAGGATTCTAGGGGAAAAGCAAACACTACTGTTCTAGAAGCACAGCAATAAAATGCCTCCTGAGGCCATTCTGCTGTACCCATAGATCCGTGTCTTGCTCAGCCAACATCTGAGAATGTCCTTCAGTAGCAGATGGGAATAAATACAGAGATCCACAGCCACACACTAAGCAGAGAGCAAGACGCCTTGGATTATTCAGTCCTGAAAGGGATGGCTTCAAATCCCTCGCCTCAGGGCACAGGGAACTCTGTGGAAGAGGAAGCAGAAAAAGCATAAAGGATACCAAAGAATCAAGGCCTTTTAGACACAGCAGGCTAGCACAGGTATAGACTCACAGAGCCTGCAGTAGTCTGCACAAAGCCTGCACAGGTCTGCACCTGATGGGGTCCTAGAGCTGATGGTAGAAGTGGAAACACCCCACCCCGACCCTAGTCCCTAACCCAGAAGCCAACTCCAATTGATAGCCATGAGCATATGAAAACTCAGTTTTCTCCAATAGCGTCTCAGTGGGGAACAAACCACTCTGAAGGGTAGGCTCATGCTCCACAGCAGATGCTCAGCACAAAACAAACTCAATGGCACTGCTGGAGCGTCTTTGCCCACAACCTTAAGTCAGACCAGTTTTTTGGTTTTATTTTTCCTCTTCTACCTTACAGCTCCTTGGTAGATACACTATGGCTTCCAGCTTTGGTCTTTATGGGATTCCTGAGTATGTTAATGTGTGTGTTTCTGCATCTATATGCGTTTTCTTTGGCTCATTTCTTGTTTGGTTGTTTTGTCATATTCCGATTTGCTATTTATATATTTTATTATCATTTCTTAGATGCCTGCTTGTTTTCTAACAGAGACAGGCAGGGTGTGGATATGGGTGGGAGGGAAGGGGGAGGAACAGAGGGGAGGGGTTAGCTATAGGACAGGAACCATAATCAGCATATATAAATGAAAAAACCATTAAAAACACACACACACACACAATAGACCTTATATATCCTTCAAACTATCTACTTCCTGGCCACCTCATCAATACTCCCCCAAACTGTTTAGCCTCCCAGGACAGTCTTACAGGGGCACATATTCATATATACACTGCTCTCCCGGCAAGAGCCTGATATCTGCCTTCCTAACATAAGAGAGAAATCTACCTCACTCACTCTTCTAACCCCACACAATGCGCCACTGAATATTCCCCAGTGAGTTCCTATGAAAACAAAAAAGAAAGAATTGAGACAAATTCAGTATTATATATAGTCGATGAGAGCTGATGTTTAGAGTATTTTCAATTCATTGTACAAAAATATTAAGTGTACTCAATGCCATGAAACTGCATGTATGAAAAATTGTGAAAGTGATCAGACGGTTGGGCTCAGTAATTTTTCTAACACTATAAAGACTGGAGAAGTATTATGTGTTTGGTGAACATGGTGCTTCAAATTCCCACCTCATGCTGGGCTTGCAATACAAGATAGAATACCATGTCAGTGCTGGGCAGTGCAAGGACCAGCCAGTGAGCCAGGGAAGTAAGTGATGCTACAGCATAGTGTGCTGCCTGGTAAGAGTGTCCGGCAGATGAGGCATGCTGCGTGTGCTTCCAACATATTGCTTCTAACTTATGTTAAGGCAGGTTTATAATGATACAACGCTATCAAAAGGCAAGAAGCATCTAAACAGTTTATGGCATACACACACACACACATTTTATTTATTTTGTTTTGCAATTTATAAGCTCAAAAAAGTAGTTGGAATAGCAACAACTTAAAAATTAGAGGCAATTTCTTTTACTGCTAAAATTAATGCTGGAAACGCAGTAATACTGGAAAACTCTCATTTTCATTCTTTCTTTTTTTCAAGATAGGGTTACTCTTGTAGTCCTTGCTGCCCTGGACTCGCTGGCCTCAAACTCACAGAGATCTGCCTGCCTCTGCCTCCCAAGTGCTAGGATTAAAGGTGTACGCCACCATACCTGGCTTTTCCTTTTCTTTTTTCAATCATCCTTTTCCCTTTTTTATTTAGCCCAAGACCACAGAATGACACCATGATCAGTACGGATTTTCTCCCTTAATTAATTATCTCTGGAAAAGCCCTCAGATACATACTCAAGGCATGTGCCATAACCAGCCTAGATATTTGTTATAAAGTGCACTCAAGCTGACAACTAAAACTGGCAGTCAGCACCCACTCCCATAAATGGGAACATACTCATTTCTTGTTTTGGACAGTATAACTCCAGGCTCTCCAGCTGCTGGCTTCCAGGACCTATTCCAGTGGCCTCTCAGCAGGTGTGCAAGCATCTGGCACACAAAATTTATATCATTGTCATTCCTGGTCCCACTTGGACTGAGTCAATGTTATCAGCATCTTAGGGGCTTCAGCCTTCAGATAATGGGTTGTGGGTCTTCTGAGATGCCACAGTCAGATGGGCCACATCGCTAACACATCTCCTTTCCTGTATCAATTCACATATTCTATTGGTTCTGTTTATACAGAGAACCCTAATACAAGTAAAGCTGTGATTACATATCTCCGCACAAACATCCTTTATAAATGACAAACAGAAAGCTAGGAAAGTTATGACCAGGAAAATAGTAGTATAGGACATGATAAATGACATTTTTCAAGCTCAAGAAATGACAGCAGATGGAAACTTGGATCTATACAAATGAGCAAAGTATGCTGGAACTGGAAACATGGACACAAAATGTAAAAGTAATTTTATTTCTTTTTTTTCCAGATAAAACTGGCTGCTTAAAAATCTGGGCTTTTATCATGTATACAAGTAAAACTGCCAAAAAAGTGAGTAATGGGAATAGACTTAAGTAAGTTCTAACATTTTGTCTAAAATATTATAAGATAAAATGTTATATTGTTAGAGGAAGGTCCAACTGTGTTTTCAGATGCTGATTTCAGTGCCTGGGGATCTGGTTAAACTATCTCCTGTAACCATGTGATGTAAGGAATGCTCCCCAATTATCCCTGACTGGCTAGAATAGAAGGAGGCGGAGTTTTAGGGCCCAGGCTTGGAGGAGGGGATGAGGTAGCAGGAAGACAGGAAGCTGTAGAGATAGGAGCCCTCACAGAGCACGATGGTGGTGAGCACGTGGCTGTAAGGACAGACTGATGGAGCAGAGCTGCCTGGGAGTCATCAGATTGACAAGTGATTGGCTTTTATGTGGGCTTTAAAGGCACTAGGATTGGTACTGGGTTTAGAATCTGCCCAGCATAGTGCTTACAGGTTAAAAATAAATCATGGACTCTGAGTCAGTTTGGAGAACTAGCTGGTCAAAGAAAACTCCTGCCATATAATAATTTACTGTATTAACTAACATAGAAAGCATAATTATTTATATTATATTATATGTTACAGATTATGTTAAGGATACATAATCAACCTCTAGATGTTACTAATGAGCAAAAAATAAAAACAAAAACAAAAAAACAAACAAACAACAGTAAATTTAAAAAGTCAAGAAAGGAGAAAAAAAAGGGGGGGAACCAAGAAATATTCAACTGAAAAGGCACCAGGCTAATCACAGATGCTGCCGTGGGGTATGATAGCTCACCTCTACAATATCAGTGCTAGGTAAGCTGAGGCAGGACAAACATGAAGTTAAGGCCAGTCTGGGTATGTAGTGAGACCTTGTCTGAAAACAAAACAAAACAAACAAAACAAGGCCCAAACTGCAGGTGTAACTACTTAGAAATAAAGTAACTTTTGTTGGTCAGGTACACAAAATACATTAAATAAATGATAGTCGTTACCTTAATACCATTCCCCTAAATTATATGCAAATATACATAATGACTTTTGAGAATCCCATAATAGTGACTACAGTATAGCCCCAGGAGGAAGAAATGGAACACAAGAGCAATTGATGGTTGATACGTTTTGATACCTCACTATATAAAGGAGGTACCTCAGTTGTATTCATTGTACGTAGCAAAGGATTGAGGGTCAGAAAGGTAAAGTTATGGGTTACTAGTGAGTCCGTTCTTGTAACTACTGTGCTGTCTCTCTGCTCAAGCCAGCTGATGGTACTGCATCCCTGATGGAGGGATTCTACTTCAACAGGAAGAAGGTGCCCAGCTACAGCAAGAGGCAGATGGCCATAGCAGCCAGCATGCCTGTGTCTTGGCTACAGGGCTATCCAGCCAGCAGAGCTGCTGATGCTGTGTCCTTGACACAGGCGCATATGAGACTCACTATCTGAATGAGAAATCTACTCCTGGAGATTTTCCCAGCAAAGCCCTCTTGCCTTGGCCCAGGTTTCAGTAAGCCGCCTTCTGTATAGTACTGTGACTTTGCTGGCAAAGTAAGAAGGCCCTCCCGCAGGCATATGAAAGGTCTAGGCCCTCTGCAGCGGGCAGTGCCATCATAAATACCTGAGCTGCTTCTATTCCAGACTGCTAAATGTTCAAGCATGACTCAGTCCCTGCCATGCTCTCACCGCAAGACAGACAGACGTGAGGACTTTAAGCCTTGCAGGCCTTTTCAGTCCTGCTTTAGGACAACCTCGTCACGGCTATAGTCTCAAAGGAGCTAATTCGAACAGTCTGGGACTGAGTGGCTCTTAGAGGTTCCCCTCACCTCTTCTGTTCTAACTGCAGTAAGATAAGCTAAGGGTAAACTCTGGGTCTAAACAGCATCTGTCAGAGTGCTGCAGATTACATCTCAGTTGTTATCCCATCCCTTGTATCCTCCCATTCCTCCCTTCCTCCCATTTTCCCCTTACTCCCCTCCCCTATGACTGTTCCTGAAGGGGACTTCCTCCCCCTGTATATGCTCATAGGGTATCAAGTCTCTTCTTGGTAGCCTGCTATTCTTCCTCTGAGTGCCACCAGGTCTCCCCATCCAGGGGACTGGAGGATAACCATTGAGATGTAATATGAACAAATTAATAAAATTTTTTAAAAAAGAATAAGAAAACTGAAGACTCAGGAAAAATCATAAATGTCGGAAGCTTGGGGTGGGAATAGGGAATAAAGAACAAGAAAACATAAATAAGATTTATTGATGGCATGGTAAAAATATTCTGAAAGCTAGATTTGGTAGTAGTTATATAAGTTGGCTAAAAGTCATAGAACTGTACTAAAAAAGCATATGAATTACCTAGCATATAACTTATATTTAGTATAATTGTTTTTTTAAAATAGAGGAATACGGAGGGTTAAAGGATTAGGTGGGGAAGGGGAAGAAGGACAAAGAGAGAAAAGGTTAGTTTGTAGGTAAACAAAGGCTAAGGATGCATAGCAAAACCTTATGGAAGCCTATTATAAGCTAATTTCAAAATAAAACTTTAAAAAAGAAAAAAAAAAAGAGTCCTGAGAGCACATACAGGGAAAGCTGCCAAGAAGTGAAATTCATTCACTTTCACCAAGTACTTATCAAGACATATTCTTCTGGGCAGGGAGGACCCTGCAGTTTCATGAGTCACTGCAAACAGCATGTAAACACATGACGTTTAAACAGTCCCTCAGAACCGCGGTCCCAGCACCACAAAGGTATTCCACCACAGTCGGGAGTGAGTAAACACCTAGTTAGTCTGAACAAGACTTGACCTAAAGGTCCATGGAATAGGTGGAGCTGCATAAACGCCATGTTCAGCATGCACACACAGTATTCCTGAGTTTGTATTAAAGGCTCACAAAAATGACCGAGCCCCAGAGAAGCTCTTGATACTGCCCCCAAAGTTATGTGAGAGCTGGGACCAGCCTCTGCCTATACTTGATTCATCCATCCCATTTCTACATAATATTCTGAGCCCTCTTTAGCCCGTACAGACAGCAATTCTCATACTGTGTGGGGCTGCCTCAAATGCCCACCTTCCAGGTACCCACATCACTAGCCCCTCTGCTCGGTTGGGTCTTGGCTCCAATGTCACACTAGTATGTGTGACTTCTCCAACCTCTGTGTGTCACTGTTAATATCCTTGCTGTTTGTCTCCCCTTGGCAGGAGAGGCTCTATCGGTGCTGGGTTTCCCTGTTTCTGTTTCTCTCATCCTCACAGAATTTAGAACAGTGCTTGGCAAGAGAGCACAGCATAAATAAAATGCCTCTAACTCCAAGTCTGTCAGGGAAGGAGGGCCATGCGAACTGACCTAGGCATCACCAGGCTCGCGCAGGGGGAGTGAGAAAGCCTGGTGGAGGAAGCAATGTAGAGCAGAGCAGAGAGGAAGGCTGCAAGCCCTGGGTGAGAGCAGCAGGTGCAGACACGCAGCACACACAGCTGCGCTCTGGAGCAGCGCTGCACAGCTGTGTGAAGGCAAATGAATGGTGAAAGGGACAAAGAGGGACAGGCTGTCACAGAAGGCAAAACATACGGGCCTGGGTAAGGAGTCACACCGAGGTCAAAGCTGGGAAACAGCATGGTCAGACCTGCTTTTGACAGAAACAGTAACAGGTGTAGAGGGTGTGTGTGTGTGTGTGTGTGTGTGTGTGTGTGTGTGTGTGTGTGTGTGTGTGTGTGTGTGTGTGTGTGTGTGTGTGTGTGTGTTTATGTGGTGTGCGTGCATCTGTGCATGGTATGTGTATGCGTGCCTGTGTGCATGTGTGCGTGTGTGTGTGTGTGTGCGCGCTCAGAAGATTGTGTAGCATGGAAAACATTTAAAAGATGACCCTTAGAAGTTTCCACAAGGCCATCAGAACACAGATCAAGGAGTGCCAGAGCGAGGCTAAGATGGCAGGCAAAAGAACAACAGAAATGAGACAGTAAGCAAACAGAGACCATCTGGGATTGACACAGAAACAAAGACTGCAGAGGAAATGTTACCAATACTGTTTAAGTAAAGAAAAAAAAAATGAGAATGTGAGTAAGTAAAAGACAATATACCATTAAGGAAGAAGGAGAATGGTTGACGAGCGAACAACTGAATAGCTTCCAGAAACCGTAAATGAAGATGTAAAGAATCTGATTCATTTAAAGAGAGGCTTGGCAACTTGGAATACATGTCTTGAGGAGTTTCCCAGGATGCTGCAGAAAGAGACAAAGATGTGGAAATGCTAATAAAATGTAAAGCGATACATAAAAAAAAAAAAAAACATGAAATGGTACATGTGGTAATGTTCTAGAAGTAGAAATTTAAGAAGAGATTGGACAATGCGACCTAAGTTGTCTGGCTGATAAAAGAATCCTCAATTACAGAACAAACAGCAGATCCTCATCCAACCCCTGAGAACAGGTGCCAGCCACAGGCTCCTAACAGAAGATCAGCAGTGTGTCTTCATCAGCATTGCAGAGAGATAGTCACTGACAAACCAAAAGAACTATGCCGAGCGAAGCTGCACTTCTGTCTCCTGTGTCACTGACAGGAAAGCAAGACAGCAGCACTGCTCTGACAATCATCTGGGAGCTTCTTGTACATGTAAACAAATAGATTCTTTCTTTGGGAAAAAAAAAAAGTTTCCACAAGTGCCAATGATACTCAACGAAGGCCTCAGGAGTAGTTATGTAGGTGCTCTGACTAGAAACTGAACATCCTCATGCAGGCTCTGCTTCCGCTTCGGAATCATCTACAAAAGCATCTCTTATGTACAAGAGCAAAGGCCGAGCGGAGTGTGCCCAGCAGTGTTCCCAGGAGGCACCTGTCTGCCCAGCAGGCTGTTCTCCTCTGACCAGTATTATGTTGGAGTCAGGTCTTGGTCCGTGGCCTCTCTCAGCAACCACAGACCTCAACCTAAAAAGGAGGACAGGCCACTCCAGAAAGATGGCTGTGCAGCACATCACACAGAGAGATAAAGGAAGGCTCAGCACTGCTACTGGGCACAGTAAAAACCCGGGCTTTCCACCACGGTCTCTTTTCTCACTGAAAAAGGGAAGAGCATTTTCCCAGGATCCTGCGGGTCTTTCCCTAACTGGCAGTGCCCAGCCGGAGAAAGCCAGTCCAACAGCAATGTTCAGTCCCAAACACCATGAACTTCTGTTTCTCACTCTTACAACAGCCTGTCAAGAAGTGTCCGTAATGTGGCTGCGGGCGGGGTAGCAATATGATACAGGTAGGCATATAACTATTGGAGCATCTTGTCCCACACATTTCCTGTCTAACCACATCCGGTAATAACGCTCCTGAGAGTACACTAGGTCCCTCAGGCCACACTGCTTTTCTCCTGGCTTCCTCTGGCCTCTTCCCACTGAAAACATATTGTGGGCCCTCTGCCCTTCCCTCGCCTCAGCTCTGGAGCCCATGGGTCTCTCCTGACATCCCGTCACATAAATCTAGTTCAATACCTCACTCACACACCCCCGCATTCTTTTTTGTATCATTTTCCCACAAGCCACAACATTCTATAATAATTTAGTTTCTTGAACTCAAAGGTATTTGGGGGGAGATTTTTGTTTTGTTTTTGTATTTTTGTTTTGTTGTGGGGAATCTCATATTGCTTTGTTTAGGCTTTTTTTTTTTTTTTTATCTTACGGGTCTTTTGCTTATATATTGTAGCTTCTGGTTTGTGTTTTCATGGGCTTTTGGTATGTATGTTTTGGTATGTTGGCTGCAGCAAAAAAGTAACTGAGCTTTTTTAAGGAAACACATTCACTGGGCATGATGGTGCAGGCTTTTAATCCCAGCACTCAGAAGGCAGAGGCAAGCAGACTGCTATGAGTTCAAGGCCAGCCTGGTTTACACAGCCATTCCAGGACAGCCAGGGCTATAACAGAGAAATCCTATCTCAAAAAACCGTTTAAAAAAATGGGTGTGTGTCTACTTCTGGCCAAAGCAGCCATTTTAGGTATCTGACTTGGCGAGAGCAAACAGCCATTTCTCACCACTAGCTGAGGGAATGGGCGAAGGACTCTACTTAGGCCTGAGTCATGTCTGACCTTTTCTAAGAGAAATAGGGAGAGAGAGGCTTCCCCTGGGCATGCACTAAGCTGTGAGGATTTAAGCTTGGAGGCAGCAGTAGTCTCAGTACGAGTGTGTTTGAAAGAACACAGCAAGCAGGCAGAGGCCCAGAATCGCTCCTAGTTGTGCCTTGCTTAGTGTAATGTTATTAAACGCATCAGGCAACTAACTAACCACTGCAGAGGAAGACAAACAAATGTATCTGAGTTTTGACACTATTAAATAGGTCTTAGCTTTAACTCTCTGGAGCCTACTTTCCTCATCTGCCAAAGCATGCCTTCCTTTCCAGGCAGCAAATCCAACCCTGCTTGATATTGCTTGGCCTAGGCAGACTTTTGGAACCCCAGGAAAGCCTCCATTAGCCCTTCACTCTTTCACTCTTTCTTTCCTAAAAAATCAAAAAACCAAGACAGTGCCAGGCTGACAACACTGCCAAATGTGGCTGCCAGCTGGAGATGTGGCGCGGACTCTTTGAGGCACGGCTGTAGTGGCCAGTGTGTGCCTTGGTGGTTGTTTTCCAGCAGGACACCCCTTCATCCAATTCTCAGTTCAGGTTATCTACTCAAAGGCTTTTCCTTTTTACAAGCTGTAGCCTTCAATGGTTGAGGCTGTGCTCCGAGGTTCCTTTCCTATGGTCTTCTCTTTAACTGTGCACACCTTCCTCTCCATTGCAGATGCTTTGTCTATGCTCTCCTTGTCCGAAAATTTTCACTTGTTCACCGGCCTTTCCTCACCAAGCAACCACCCCACTTCTGGCTCCCATTTTTCTGTATTGGTTACTTTTCCTTGCTGGTTTGACCGAGGCAAGTCAGGGATGGAAGGGGTTCTTTCGGCTCACAGTTGAAGGGGCACTGTCCATCGTGGCAGGGGGGTCACGGCGGTAGGAGCAGGAAACAGCTGGTCCCACTGCATCCGTACTGGAGAAGCTGGTACCCAGCTAGCATCCTTATTTTATCATGTGCGAGAACCGAGCCCACAGAACGCCGATGCCTATAGTTAGAGTGGGGCCTCTCGCCTCAATAAAGCCAAGCTAGACACTCCACAGAGATGCTCCCACAGGTTTGTCTCTTAGGTGGTTCTAGACCTCTCTGGCCAACAATAGTCATCACTACACAGCGTGCTGCCTACCCCATCACTAAGTAGGCTGGAGAAAGGAACGTGGTCTCCCCCTTTCCCCTTCTTCCAGCATCTGCTCCTTGCTTTCCTCAAACAGTCACCAAGGCTCTCATCTTCTCTGAGACACCTCCTCAAGCCTTCCTCCTTCCTCCTCTAGGCCTCTGCTTGGAGACAGGCTTCTCTGGGAGGCAGCCCTGAACATCCTTTGTAACAGCATGCATTGCCTGACTGTACAGTGTAAGCTCCATACAACAAGGGATTCTGATGGCTTTGCTTATAAGAGATCCCAGCACATGCAATGTTTGCTGAGAGAATGAATGAGAGTGACCCCAGTCCCTTGTCTGGAGGTTGGGGGAGTTGAATACAGTCTGGAGTGGGAACTGAGAGAAAGAGAGGAGACGGGGAGCGCATTCCCTTCTGAGCTAACATGTTCTCTAACCAACCGGATGACCTGGGTGCCACAAATGGCCTATCTAAGGTTCACAAAGTTCTTTGAAGAGACAGACTTAAAAGGTAGGAAAAAGAGATTTGAAAAAGTAAGGAGATTTGAGCTCACAGCTGCAAGAAAAAAGCCCACCAGAGATAGTGTCATCTGATAGCAACTGACACCCCCCCAATCCCCCTTCACCACCACCCCCACCCCAGATGGGATTACTAAGAAAACAGACACTTCCCTGAGCAAGTGCTGAACAAAGAGCACAAAGAAAGTTAAGTCATGGGTGGTTTTGGTGCCCTTTTTTGTAGTCTGTCACCCTTTGGACATTAGATCCCCTTATGTTAACTAGGATCCCCCCTGCTTAGGGGGCATTGGGAGAAGAAAAACCTATAAAGAGACCCTAGGCCAATGCTCTGGGGTCACTTCCCCAATACCTTTGATTTGGTGTCAGTTGCGATCCAGCTCAAGCTGAACCATGAAAGATTCCTCCTGTGTTTACAGTGGTTTTGAGTCCTTTTGGTTCTTTTCGGGGATCTCAAGATCTGGGCAACATCTGGCGCAACAGGGACAACACGGTATGGAGAACCGTTTGCACTTACTTGGCGCAGCGCACCCAGTGTGTGTGTCGGTACAGGGAGTAAAGAAAGCGCTGACGGTACATGTTCCACACTTTAATGGATTTGTCCTCAGACGCTGTAACCAGGAACTGGCCATCAGCTGAAAAGTCCACACTTCGAACTGGGGCTGTGTGTGCTTTCAATTCGGAGGCCTTCCCTTTCCTGAAAACACAGTTTGACAGTGATAAGTTACTTAATTTAATAGTTATTTACCACACAGAGTTATAAACTCAAATAGCTTAATGCTCAGAAAACCCTAAAAAAAAGTATGCGAAGGCCATGTGTTGTTTCAGTCCTCACTCATACTGTTGTGCACTGGATGGGTTCATGGAAACCACAGCTGGCACCTGCTGGAGAGAGACTGCTTACCCCCCAAACCCCGAAATGCACAGCGGCTTCTGTCCTAACAGGACTTAGACAGTGTTCTGAGTCAGCCTCTACACGGCTCTTCCAGCCACTTCAGAAACAGCCATCTGGAGTTTAAAGATGTCTCAATCTAGGCTAAGGCTGATTAAGGTTGATGGCCCCAAGGCAAAAGTTTGAAACCTTGCCACGTGGCTTTCTGTAAGCTAACTAACAGTCCGGGCTGGGAGGAGGTTTCCTCTGTGCTACACGCCTTTATACAAAATGTCTCTTGAGAGCCCTCCTTCCTCCCACTCCCCGTGCCTGTGCCGCCTATACTGAGCGGCACCAACTGCTGAGGCCCCGGTGTGCACCTCCTGCCTTGCTAACCTCATGGCTGCAATCTTGTACTCATGAGCAAAGCAAAAGTGCTTTGAAAATTTATGTGCACATTTTTTCTTAACTGGGGAAGGAGAAAAGATAATAGAGCAAAGGAGAATATAGTGCGAGGCATTGTCGGCGATCAAAATCTTTTAAAAATAGACGCAGGCTGTTAACTCTCTGGAGAAGCCCTCACCCACATGTAAGGGTGCACTGCCTCTTTCCCAAGCAGCACTCCCCTTAAAGAGAGCTAAGTTAAAAATCTCTGTCAAAAGCCTCGGTTCTGCTTCATTTAAAAGAAGAGGAAGAATCTCAGGCTAAGCGGCACTGGGTTTCAAGTTGAATGCTGGGAAACTCTGTGTCAGGGTTAAGCTTTCAAGGCGTACACTGCACTATAATGAAGATCTGGTCATTTTTGCATTTAGAAAATCACTTCGTACATAGAACATGGGGAGACTGCCACAACGCTTGGAAAAGATGAGACAACAGAATTCAGCCAGACATCTGGCCAAAGAGTCTCAAATCTTAGATGTTCGCATGAGAGCCAAACACCAGTAGCTCAGCCTGTATTTGCCACCGTGGGACTGCAGCCACAGCAGCATGTCTCTGCCGCAGGAGCCCAGAGAAGCTATAGGCATTACGTCAGCAAAGCCCGTGGTTGCCACCTCCCTTCTTACCACCCCAGCTCTGCTTGTCTTCCAGAACTAACATCCTTCCCGCCCTTCACCTACATTACCGCAAAAGCCTCTTAATCAGTCTTCCAGCTCTAATCCGTCCCCACCCCCCAGTCACCTGCACGCTGTGCTTGTCACTTGGTGAGAAGGTAATGGCAAGCCCATAAATCCCAGTGTATTTGTGTCACTGGCTCCCTCAGCAACGCCCTGAGCTCACTAGCAGGATATCCTGCCACTGAGCTGAACTTTGTACTCTGAGCTGTCACAGTGTTTCAGACACACCTGTGCCTCTGCATTTTCGAAGCTTAGGAAGACCGCAGACCCCTGGCCAAACCACTCTGCTCCTGACCTGCCTGAAGGATTTGAATTACTGTAGTAGACCCTGAGACCTAAAAGCTAAAATATTTCTCTCGTACTAGCCAGTAAGCGTTCTGAGGTCAGGAGTCTCCTCACCCATCTCTGTGAGACCACCACTTAATGCAGGGCAGGTCCACAGAAAGAGTTCAACCACCAAATACTGACTTTCACTGGAAAGTCACTTCAAGGCTTTGTAGACTCAGTCTGGCTTGCCTATCCAGTGATCTATAGCAGCAAATATGACTTCGTCATTAATTTCTATCACCAGTCATATGATAATACATATGTAATAGATAACATTAATATTAAACATCCAGGAGAGGCGATTGAGGACTACTTCTGTCGATTTTCAAGGGGAGCTCTTGTGAGAAGAAACCAGGTACAGCTTAGCTTGCATTTGCTCAATACTAAAGCCAATAGCCCTGTCATCCGCAGTGACCAGGAAGCCACGGCCAGTCAGTCAATATCATCAAAATAAGCCCTTCACTTCAGTCTACACTCCACCTGGCCAACTGAGCGACAGTTCTAGACATTTCTAGGGTGTGCTCTGGCCGGGCTGGTCCACTCCGGGTCCTGCTGCACAGGAAGCTCGGCAGACACCAGGGCAGTGGAGATCTTGTACTGTTTGCCCAGCTGGTTGGTACACGTGGCGCTGGTCTGATTTTGACTTATTCTGAGCAGCCTAAGTGACACTGTGCAGCTCAGTGCCTAGGCCTTAACGGACCCAGCAGCTTTTGCTTTTAGAACTCACCTGTCATTCTGCAGGAAAGTCTAGGCTATCCTACTGGGCGAGAGGGCATGAGAAAAACCAAGGCCCCAGACTTGTGACTGAGGTCCATTCTTTCAGCCCAGCCACCAGCTCACGGCTGTGTGGGTGACCTTAGGCAATACCAAGTGGGGGAGAAAAAAAAACCCCAAACACCTGCAGCATAAAAGGAGGGTGACAGTTTCTGGATTAAGCTCCTCGGTCTGAGGGATTTTAAACAGTGGCAGGTAACTAATGACTGAATGTAAGTTCCCCGTTGCTGCAGCTCTTTAAACAACGAACTAGACCTCAACGCCCAAAGCTAAGGGTTTTAAAGCATGCTTTTCTCCTTGAACCCTAAGACCTCCTCTTCCTCCCCTGGCTTCCCCTATAATCCAAGCACATTTTCACGTCAGTTCTCCTCAAGAGTTTTCACTTCTGTCAACTTTTCAGGACAGAGTTTCCCTCGGGTGGAGGCAGAATAAAGCACCCAGGGGCAGGCCATCACTCGTCAGCTTTCCCTCTCTGTAAGTGCCCAGGCCTGGTTAGTAGTTAGACACTGCAAATCAAAGCCTGCACCAACAGAATCAAGGGCAGAGAGTGACAGGACACACAGCAATCACAGAAAGGTACTGGAGAAAGAGGTGGGGTGGATATGTGATACAAATACAAGGACGGCTGAGCGGGGACAGCAGCCAAAGCTGCTGGTGGGAATGGCGAGGAAGTTTGAAAATGCACGTACTTCTTATTAAATTTATCTTATATATCAGTGCTGCAAGCTATTTCATGATACTTCAGTTGTGTTATAAATTTGATGAATCAGGTATTATGTGCCTTACCAAGAGTACAGTTAAATCTGTTGATGATAATGATTTTTAGGTTAAAGGTAAACATAAGATTCAGAATAAAGACTAAAAGAAGAAATATAGACCAAGACGATGAAGGTGGTGAGATAGTTAGCTTCAACTGTAAAGTTGATGAGATCCAGAATCACCTAGGAATCAGGATTCTGGGTGTGCTTGTAGGGGTTTATCCTGACTAGGTTCATTGAGGTGAGAAGACCTGTTCACTGTGGGTGGCACCATTCCCTGGGCTAGAATATTGGATTGTATGGAAAGGAGAAAGCGAACACAAGCAATGGTCCTTTTCTGCTCCCTGATTCAGTACAGTGTTACCAGCTGCAACACATTCCTGTTTGCAGTACTTTGCAGCCATGATATACCATATTCTTGAACTGTGAGATACAATAAAACCTTTCCTCTTAAAAAAAGAAAGAAAGAAAGAAAGAAAGAAAGAAAGAAAATGCACGTACTTAAAACCTAAAAAGTATCCTGACTCCAAAGCTTTTTTTTTTTTTTTTTTTTTTAAAGACAACAGACAGGCTTCTGTCAGAAAAGCATCTAACAGAAGATCTCTTATCAAAGAGCATGACTTCAGCAAATGCAATGATATCTATCAGTCAATCAATCAATCAAACAATAACATTGGCTTTTCAAGACAGGGTTTCTCCATGCAATCCTGGCTGTCCTGAAACTTGATCTGTATATTAGGCTAGCATTACACTCATAGATCCACCTGTGTCTGCCTGCTGAGTGCTGGGAGTAAAGGCCTGTGTCACCACACCCAGCAATGATTTATTTTTTGTCAGAAAATTTTCAAACAAGAAAATCCTAGAGCTCTGAAATGAATGATAACAATTCAAGCGCAGGAGTGTCGATAGGACTCCAAGGGCCCCTAAGATCCCATGACTGAGCACTATGAGGTTAATAAACTGAACTTTTGATATATGTCACTGTGTTTCTTTCAGGTTTACAGATATTTCTAGCCATCTCTCAAAGCTTCAGATATACTGTGCATATCTCCAAGTCAAAAATTATATATATTTTTAAGGACCTAATTTTGAGTTTAATTTTTGAGAAACATGTATGAAATAGTTTGTCTTTAAAACCAGGGCAATATACCACTGTGCCCAGTGAGCACAGCTCACGAGGGACTTGAGGCATCCCCACGAGGTGCATTAGGAGCAGCCAGGCCTCAGCGGCCTCCCCAAGTCCAATGCCAAGCTTACCAGTGTTTGCCCCTCTTACCTATCAGGAACCCAGAGTCTCACAGTTCTGTCTCGTGA
The DNA here is from genome assembly GCF_903995435.1 of Acomys russatus. Lineage (NCBI taxonomy): Eukaryota > Metazoa > Chordata > Mammalia > Rodentia > Muridae > Acomys > Acomys russatus. The sequence goes on along the minus strand of NC_067167.1, from coordinate 21,704,445 downwards.
GGCGGAGGCTATTAAGTTTCCTTGTGGAGAGAACTGCACGCTGGTTACCACGTCCTTGTGGCCCACATATCTGTAAGCTCTAGTCTGTGGCTTCAAGTTCCACAGCATGAGAAAGGTGTCCCACGAAGCTGTAGCTGCCAGGGAAGAGAATAGACCAGTGTCTCATCAGTAACAAGGTGTGAGTAACAGAGAAGGCAGGCGCTGCAGGTGATGGCAAAACTATTTTATTATTTAAAGATATTTTAATTTTATTATGAATATTCTAACTGGGTCATGTCCTGCTACCCAGCAGGGTATTAGCCCCAGTGTTCAGGAATGGCTCGCTCCGAGAAAGGAGCACGCTGAAATCATTCTGCCTCACTCTGGGTGACTGGAACTCACTTAACCTCAGGGTTTCGGAGGGACAGATGAGCTACTTTTAAAGAACTATGTGAAAATGAGTTCACGTGGAGGCCATAGCATCATAAGGAGCACTGACATGCCTTTGCCTCATCCCTCCTGTTAATATTTTGTCTGTATGTCCTGGTGCTTCTCTCTGCGCATGAATGCGTGTGTAAGCAGAAACAATGTCTTCTTGAAAATGCACCGTGTAATCATGTCCTCTTTATTCCCAAAAGCTTTTGTGTGCATTCCCTAAGAATATGGTTACTCTCTCATGAACCCACAATGCAGGTAAGCCTGGGAAGTCCGTCACCCACCAAAGGCACTCTAACTTTGTCAACTGATCCAGAAACGCTTTTCAAGCCAGGAAAGATGACCACAAAAATCTGCTCCTGCTCTGGGACTTTATGACATTTGACGATTAATCAAAAGAACTCTATGTCAGACATCAGCTTAAAGTTTTTTAAGTGAAGGAAAAATGAATGGGATCAATAATGGAAATAAACTCCTTGACAAAGAATGAACAAGCAACCCTGAGGAAAGGTGGATTTAACTCAAATAAGTTCTGTTCTATACACATCCCAGAACAGCCCCAACAACAGGGTTTAGGTCACTGAGAAAAACAGCAGCTCTGTAAACCTGCAACCCAGTGAGCATCACTGACAGGAAGAGGTAGGGCCAAGCTTTATGAAGTTATGGAAGCCTTGTGATTACCTCCGTGACCATAGTCCAGTGAGCTGCCAGGGTTTTGTTTGTTTGTTTGTTTGTTTGTTTTTGAGCTTCTAGGTTTTAAGCCATAATTTTATCCAATGCCTTTCCTTGAAGAAGAAGAAAGAGGAGGAGGGAGAGGAGGAGGAGGAAAAGGAAGAGGGGAAGAGAGAGGAAGAGAAGAAGATGGTGGTGGTGGAAGCCAGGCATGGTGGCACACACCTGTAATTCCAGCACTCAGGGAGGCAGAGGCAGGTGGAGCTCTGTGAATTCGAGGACAGCCTGGTCTACAAAGTGAGTTCAGTAAAGTCAAGGCTACACGCAGAAGCCCTGTCTCAAACAAAACAAAATCACAGGGCAAAGGGGGAGTACAAAAAGCTGATGCTCTACCACAGCTCATCAAATTGTAAAATATCTGCACCAGGGTCTGTTTACTGGGGATTAACGTTGCCAAACAGGGAAGAACACTGGCCCCTCAAGCGCTTGAGCACTATACCTAGGACCCTACACTCGTTCTATGTAATGCTGTAAACAGGACATACAAGGGACAAGCAAGACATAACCCGTTCCCTCTAAGAAAGATCACATATAATAGCAACACACTTTAACATACCATTTACATATGTCAGACATGGTGACGGAACGGTCTATTCTGGGAAAGGTGGGTGAAATGATCTAGCTAAGATGGGCAAAAAGAGGGCATTCTGAGTCGGAGGAACTCCACTTCATCTTAGCTAAAAAGCCTAGAAGCAATTTTTGTTGTCATTTTTATTTTTAGACAGGGTTTTATTTCATAGCCCCAAACCTGCAATCTCTCTGCCTCGGCTTTCAAAGCATTAGGGCTGCACGCACCACTGTGTGGCAGAAGGGGCGCATGTGTGAAACACGAGGAAGATGACCAAGGCACGCCGAGTTTATAACTGAGATAAGCTAAGTCTGCTTAGACAAGATATATAAATTACTCATCATAAATAAAGAGAACACAGTTTATGTTAAAGTAAAATGAAAATAATTTTGTTCCTTAAACAGAACTCACTGTTAGCAGGGAGTGGCAGCACATACCTTTAACAGTACTTAGAGGAAGAAGCAGGCAGATCCCTATGAGTTCCAGGCCAGCCTGGCCTACATATGAGTTTCAGGCTAGCCTAGGCTGCACAGAGAGACCACTATTGAAGAAAGAAAACAAAAACCACTACTTTGCTGAGCATGGTGGAACATGTCTAACTCCAGGACCCTGGAGGTAGAGGCCAGCCTGGATCCAAACAGTAAATTCCAGGTCAGACTGAGCTACATGGGAAGGCCGTATCCCAATCAAAACACACACATACACACACACACACACACCAGAAACACTTGGTGGGGAGGGAGGGAGACAAAGCCACACTGCTAACCAAGATAATGCATGCTTGTATCTACGATGTATACACACTCCAACAGATAACAAAGTGTACTTAGAATCTACAAATATCACATAAGTCAGTAAGAAAAATGCATATGACCCAGTAGAAAGGTAGGCAAAGGGTTAAATAGATGCCTTATTATAAAAGAAGATAAACCACAGGCCCCCCCAAAAAAAAACCAAGAAAAGGTGCTCAATTCTGTCAGTCATCTGGAAACCACAGTGCCACCACACCCTTACCAAATGTTTACCATGAAACAGACAGTGGATTTATGAGGACATGGGCCGAGCAGAATGCTCCCAACATGCTGGTTGGCATCTGAAGTGGCATATTCACTTACCATCTCACATGCCAACCAGAACACACATACATTTCACAAATGACATGTTGGCATCTGTAGCAGTACTGTTCAAGGGACCCCAAACTTGAAACTCATTACCCATCAAAACAAAGTAGATACAGTCATGCTATAGTCCTCCTCACGTGATGTGTAAAAAGCGAAGTAATTGCCTGGTGTGGTGGTGCACGCCTTTAATCCCAGCACTCGGGAGGCAGAGGTAGGCAGAGGCCAGCCTGACCTACAAAGAGTGAGTCCAGGTTACCCAAGGCTACACAGAGAAATCTTGTATTGGGCAGGGGGGGGGGGGGGGGGGAGTTGCGGGGGGAGAGAAAGAAAGAGAGAAAGAAAAGAAAAGAAAAGAAAAGGTAATTAAAGTAAAGAAAGAAACTTCAGCCAGGCCTATGTGGTAAGGCTTGACTACAGGCTTGTAGTCTTACTAGGAGATGGTGGACCTTTAAGAGGTGGGACCTAGTGTGAGGGGTTAGGTGATAGAGGAAGAGCCAGAAGGGATATTAGGCCAGGGGCCCTTTCTGTCTGTTTCCTAGTCACCAAGATTTCCTGTCATGTGCTTCTGCTGTGACATACTGCCTTAGCGTGGCCCGAAAGTGACAGAGGTACTTTGGCCACCAACTGACACCTCGGCAACTAGAATCCCAAACACACTTTTCCTCCTTGAATTGCGGATCACAAGCGTTTGTCATAGTAATTCAAAGCTGTTCGTTGACCGAGGACTGGCTTCACAGGCACATCCCATGGGAAGCAGAGAGCATAGGAAAGAAATCAGCTCTGCTGTCACAGTTTGGAGGGGATGGCGATCTTACCAGGTCTGAGGCTCGGAAAACTATGGGGTGTGTTAAAGAATTTGATGAAGAAAAGCAGAAGGGTCCTGGCTCCAAGGAGCTTAGGACACTCTAAAGGCCATTTAATGAGATGGGACAGACCAGGACAGGAAGGGGTCTAGAGCAGTGGTCCTCTCCTTCTTAACGCTGCGACCCTTTAACACAGCTCCTCACGCGGTGCTGACCTCCCCCAGCCACAGAATTGGTTTTGTTGCTACATCATAACTGTAATTTTGCTGCTGTTATAAATCATAATGCAAATTTTTTTTGAGACAGAAATTTGCCAAAGGGGTCATGACCCACATGTTGAGACTCGCTGGTCTAGAAGCAGGATGGTGTGGGAACTAAGGGTTTGGTCAGAGATAGTCAACTGGAGAAGCTAATCAGACATAAGTGGGAGTGTCCGGTAGGGAGTGTGTATAGCTCCCTGGGGACCAAAAAGATGTCATCACTCCCGTGTGACGGCTGAAAGGTTGTGCTGCAGAACGAGGCGTGAGGCCTGCCATTTATGACACACCAGAAACAGAGATGCCCCAGTTCCAAGTGTTGCTTGGTATACTTTTCCTCCTGCATTTTAAGGAAACAAAACACAAAAACCACTACTAATGAATTAATTTTTTTTTAAAGATGGAGCTGAAGAGATGGCTTAGCCACCAAGAGCACTGGCTACTTTTCTAGAGGGCCTGGTTCAGTTCCTAGCACCCACACGACAGCTCTCAAATGTCTGTAAACCCAGCTCCAGAGGAATTGACTGCTTCACACATGCATGCATGCAGGCAAAACACCAATGCAAATAAATAATAAATCATTAAGAGGAAAAAGAAAACAAAGAAAGCAGGGCATGGTGGTGCATGCCTTTTATCCCAGCACTTGGGAGGCAGGGGCAGGCAGATTTCTGTGAGGTGGAAGGTAGCCTGCTCCACACAGCAAATTCCAGGACAGCCAAGGCTATGACATAGAGAAACTTAGTCTTGAAAAAAAAAAAACAACAACAAAGGAAAAATATTCATACTAATATGTAGACAAGCATTGGATCTCTCTCCTAAATTCCCTCCCTCTTTGCTCTGTCCCTGTCATCCTCCTCAGGTCTCAGTTAGCCCGAGCTGACGACAGACAGGCTATGAGCCAATAATGACCTTCAATTCCAGCCTCTCCTGCTTCCCAATTGCTCAAAAGGATTGGGATACACGGATGTGTGCGAGCTCTCCCAGCCCTTCATCTGTTTCTTAGTTAAGAACTACTCTAGTAAACTTCAGTGCCATTATGGAAAAATGGCTTAGGAGTATGGATGTCACAGTTGGACCTGTGACCCTAGAATTTGCTTTCATATATTTCTATGGAACTACACCCTAGGTAAATATTGCCACATCACTTAAAGTGTCGAAGCTTAAAGTCTTTATGATTCTACTGTTCTATCTTAAGACAAAATGCCAAAGGGAGAATGTTAAGGAAAATGCTAGCTACTAATCTAAGAGAAACTTACATATATAAGTTTACACACACGCACACACACACACACACACACACACACACACACACACACACACACACACACACCATAATCCAAGACAATCCATTGTTTGAGGAAACTCTTGTTAGGACATAGAGGAGCACAGTCCACCACTGAGGGAAGTCAGGGCAGGAACTCAAAAAAAAAAAAAAAACAAAACCTGGAGGCACAAACCAAAATGGAGATCATGGAGGAACGCTGCTTAGTGGCTTGCTTTCAATGGTTTGCTCAGCCTGATTTCTCACTGTACCCAGGGCCACCTGCCTAGGAGTGACACTGACCACACACCCTCCCATACCAATCAACAAGCAGGGAAATGCCTCCCAGGGATGCCACAGGCCAACTGGACGGAGGCAAACCTTCAGCTGAGGCTCTGTCTTCCCAGCGGACCCTAGACTGTGTCGAGCTGACAACAAAGGACCGCACTCTCCTGTCTCCAGCCCTGCTTTGTCTCTGGTGCTGAGATCACAGAACACTGGGGCGGGGGGTGCTTTTTCCCACACTGACTGGAGGGCGCAGCAGAGGCTTTTGTTGTTGCTCTGCTTTGCTTGGTTTTGGTTGGCTTCCAGGAACGGCATCACTCTGCAGTCAACCTAAGTTCTCATCTTTCACCACGTGGGGCTGAGGCAGGGGAATTGTGAGTTCGAGGCCAACTAGAGGTGCATCCTGGGATACTGTCTCAGGCAGTCAAAGCTGAAAAAAAAAAGCTGTTTTCTAAAACTAAATGGCATTTTTTGTGGGTGTTACACAGTATCTCATGTGTCTTTTTAGCTGGTAAAATCAGTACCCAATACAGAACTTGAATACAATGAAAGACAGTGACCTTCCTTCTGCTCGATGGCCGCGGCCTTCTTTCCTGGAGGATGACCACAGGGAATTCTATGTGCTTGAAGCCATCCGTGTGCGCATTCCTGTGCCTTCTGTGTATGGGGGACAACAAGGGTTTGCACTGCTGCACTCTGCTCCTCCCTTTCCCCTCCCACTCAGAGCATGCTGGAGCTTTTGTTTTGTGAATACAAAGAACTGTCGTGCTCTGCTTCCCTCTCTGGTCTTCGTAGATTTTAATTTTTGTAAGTCCAAGCCTAGAGAAAAATTATAAGACAGTACAAGAGACCCTCGTACCTTCTTTCCGTACTAGGTTTTGTCATGTCTTCATGTCTACATTTTGTCTCTATAGAAATATCTTTAAACATGTATACTTTTCCTTTTATCATTTGCAAGGAAGCTAGAACTTAAAGTAATTCACTACTAAGTCTTTGTCCCTACTGAACCTCATGTTGCAGTTTGGTCCCCAGGTAACAGTGTTCATAAGGGGTGGGCTTTAAGAAGTATTTGGAATCCCATGGGTTTTACCCTCCAAATAGATTGACCTGCTCTGTATGTAGAAGGTATCCCACAGGCAGACACTCTTTGAGAGTGTGCCTAGTAACTTCTCAGGACCCCAGTCTCTCCAGCCCACATCTGGTATTGCTCAGCAGTGAGACCCACTGCATGCTGTTCATTTTTCTGCTATCCGGCAGGGAGAGTGTGGCTAGGAAGAAAGCCAAGGTTTTGCACTCTGGCTCAATGCCTGAAAAAGGTACATTGTGTACTGAATATTGTTTCACAGTTGTTTTCAGATTCCAATTACTGTCATAACCGAAGGGAGAAATCTATATACTATCACATTGTGTAGCTATCCTTCAAATTCCTTAATGAAATTACCCTATTTAGGTTGGTTGCAATTTTGTTGGTTTTTTTTTTATATGATGTGTCTATGTAAATGGCACGATTATCATATAAAACACATCATTCTGATAAATCTGTAGAATAATTATTGCTGAGTATAAGTCAGAGGAAAAATACTAAAATCTGCTCAAGAGGGCCACATCCATATGTATCTTTAAAAACATTATTATTATTATTATTACATGTGGATGTACGATGTGCAATTTATGGACACATGTGTCCCAGGGTGGCTGTGGAGAACAGAGGATAACTCTGTGGAGTTGATATCTACTTCCACCTTTATGTGCTTCGTGGGACTCGAATTTAGGTTACAGGGCTTTCCTGACAAGCGCCTTTGCTTGCCCAGTTATCTCACTAGCCCCATACCTATCTTTATAAATTTAAATTAAATGGTCTTTCAGCTCATTTCATTCCATGGTCCAGAGGAGCCTGTAATTCAAACTACCTTCCTATGAAAAGCCCTGACTTTTGCACAAGAAGTTCTTCTACATTTTCTGCTTCTGTCCTTTGCTACTCCAAGGTTGCAGGCCCACACTCTGTACATGCTCCTGCATTGCCAGCATGGCCTTTGCACCACAAAAGAAAGCAATGGATTGCCTGCCTTCCTTAGGGAAAAATAAACAAGGAAACCTAGAGAAATTAATGATAAGGCATTCTCTATCAGTCATTAAAAAGCTAAAATGTAATCCTTAGGTATACACATTTATAAGCCCAAATGGAAGAGGGTTGCGCAATAAAATCACGGTATTCTAACCGGAACTACAAAATGTAAACAGATTAAAGTTTCAGAACTTGTTTGCACTATCCAGGCACTGAACCATAGTTTAAGTAATGGACCTAGTTTAAAATTTCTCTCCCCTGGATGAGGAAAAAACAAAAACAAAAAACAAACTTCTGATATCTAAAGGAGCTGTGGGTGCTTTTAAAAAAATAAAGTTTAATAAAGGCAGCCTGGAGAGAGAGACAGAGAGACAGAGTCTGGGGTGGGGGATGGGGTGGGGGGGGGGGGGGGGCGGGAAAAAGAAAGATACAGATGAATGTATTCCACCACGCTCCGTCCTTGGTTTCCTCCAAGTATGGACCAGAAGTTGAGCCTTAAGTCTCTATGTTCTGCAATCATGGCATAAACTTACACTCCCATAGTGCTTTGCATATTCCCTTACTATGATTTATCTTCTCCCTAAATGTGACCCGTGGGCTGAGAAGCACGGATACAGGATCTCCCTTACAGCCAGACATGACCTTAGCCACTTCACGCTGGATCTGACTGCTTGGGGACACCGAGTCTCCTGAAAGCCTTGAAAGCCGCTTCCTTTTTCCTTCACAGTTTACCCTCTGCTGGTCATGGCTGCCTCTCTGCTCCAACTCAGAGCACAATTAGTTTATTCAAGAGTACTGCCCAGGTACTGAGGCTGGTGAGCTGGCATGATTGGTAAAGTGTGCTTACCTTGCAAACAGGAGGGTCTAAGTTCAATAACCCCAGAAGCCATATTCAAACAAACAAACAAACAAACAAACAGGCATAATGACATACACTTGCAAGGCCAGAGCTGGGAGGCTTCTTAGCCAGTTAGGCAAATTGATGAGCTTCAGGTTCAGCAAAAGAGCTGAACTGTCTCAAAAAGTAAGGCTGGAAAGAGACTGAAGAGAGACACCTGACACCAACCTCTGGCCCTCAGACAAAATGTGAGCATTCATACACCCATACACAAACCTACCTAGTAAGTACACATCACTCACACACACACACACACACACACACACACACACACACACGAAACTACACAAGGTAGAAATGGCACCTGAGGAATGATATGGAGGCCGTCCTCTGGACTCCACAAGTGTGCATATGTGTGCTCCCCCTCCCAAATAGTATCTGACTTATAAGACATGTGAGGTGGAGGAGAAGTTGAGCACATGTTAAAAAAGGCCTACTCTCTCAGTGAGGCACTCAAGTGGAGATCAGGCCAAGAAATCACATGCACTCAGGTAAAAATGAAATTAAAAACTACTTTTCCCTGTAATTGAAATAGATTATTTTCTTATACACTATATCCTGATTACATTCCTCCCTACCTTCTCCTCTGGGTCTGAGATATATATATTTTAATCACTTGCGTGTGTGTTGAGTGTGATGGCTAGCAACTGTAACCTGCTCACTGTGCAGAGAAGATCAGTGTGAAATGGGTGATCATGGGTTTATAGTGTATAGTATAAAGTATAGGAATGTTGCTTGCATACTGCCCCAGTCTGCCTAGCAACCAATGATGTCATTACCTACCTACCACTAGGCCTGCCCCAGCCCAGGAGTATATAAAAGGACAAACCCATCTCATCTCTCTATCTCATCTCATCTCATCTCTTGCCTTCTTTCTCCTCCCTCTCTTTCTCTCTCTCTCCTTCTCCCTCTTCCTCTACCCCTCCTACAACTATAATGAACTTCTCCATAGCATATCCACATGTCCACATATGTGGAGCCACTCCCCAGGTGTGGCTAGGGATCGTCACTGGGCCAAACATTATCTCAGAAACTCCAGAATGCTTGGATTTTGCCTGGAGTCTGTGAAGGGATGAACGTGGGAACGGTGAGTTACACACTGAACAGTAAGGCCCATCTGAGAGGAGGGCTCAGTGAAGAAGGTGAGCAGGCAGAAGAGTCTCGAGCTGAAGCTAGGAACAGCTGTGAGGAGGGAGGGCAATGCCTCATGCTAGGCTTTGACCATGGGTTTAGGAAGCAGGGGCTTGGGGTCTGCTACTGACATCATGTGCCATGTGTCCACACAGCAAGAGGCATGGGAGAAAATGTCTGAGAAGGCTCCTTACTCCCTTAGTGTTTGCTCTGTAGGCCCAGCTGACTCCTCCCTTCACCACAGATGTCACCTTCTGTGTCATCCTGTAGTTTGACATCCTTCCAGTCTTTCTGACTCCTTGCCCGTGTCTCGATCTAGAGCTCAGAGCTAGGAAGGAATCAGGCATAGGCCACTCGCTCTCATTCTGTTGTTTCTTCCCTGACCACACCCTTCCTGTAACTTTAAATACCGTGTATCTACTTACGTCCTAAAGCTCTCTGAGCAAGCCCTCAGCCTAGCTGCAGGATTATCTCCGCGTACACAGGATGCCTCTTCTGAGGGGACTTCTGTAAAAGCTCTAGAGGACTTTACTTTTTTGTTTCCACGCAGTAGCCATGATGATAAGTTTGAGGCCTAAATCAGATCTCAAAATCACCAAACACATTCCTGTTTTCTCTGGCTGCCATAACAACTTAGAAAAGTAAAACAACAGAAGTTCGTTCTTCGAAGTTCTGAAGGCCAGAGGTCAAGGTGTTGGCAGACAAACAGTCCCTCCAGGGGCCCTGGGCCCTCTCCCTCTGTGCCTCTTCAGTGACTGCCTCCTCTTATCTGGCTTGTTTGTTTGGATTGGGGATAGCATATCTCTATGTAGTCCAGGCTAATCTAAACTCTGGAGAATCCTGCCTCAGCTTCCCTTCCGATTACAGGCGTGAGGGTGCACACCTGGCTGTCAGCTGTCTTTCTCTCGCCGTTGACTCTGCTCCCAGGCATGCCCCTCCCTCACAGAGGCCCTCCCTCAGCTCTTTCAGGGCTGCATTGTAGGCATGAGCTACTGAGTGTTTCTTTTCTAAAGGCTCTTGTCACAGAATTCACTATGCCTCAAGACCATAAATCACAACTATAGGACTATAGAAACCGTTTTGTAGTTGCCGCCCTGCTCTCCCCACACAGCAAGACACATCACAGGTTCCAGGGACTAAGATCATTGAGGCAAATCATCTGTAGGGCCATCAGCTGCCATTTTCCTGCCTATAGCCCAAGTCCTACCTAAGCTCTAGCTGCCTGTCCCACAAGCCCATCTCTCTGTGGCTCCCTTCGTGTACTAGGTTCCACCCTTTACTTCTCCAAGACAAGGCCTTTCCCACCCTCGACCTTGTCCTGTACTGCTCCTTTCTTCTGTCTCCAGGTAGCTGACTTCCTGTTTTGGGCTTCAACTAAATATCACTTCTGGGGACAGTTATTCCTTGACCTCTACCGTTTCGATCGCCACCACCATCCTGTTCCCTTTCCGCGGCGCTGACTGCTCCTTTGTTCCACCGTAGTGGAGTTAGTTACACAGGGATTTGTGCGTTTCCTTGCACATATTTGTCTTTCCCACTGGACTATGAACTCTTCATCTCACTTTGGGAAACACATCTGTTTTGTTCTCGTGTGCATATATATTTAGAGCGCATGACAGCATCTTGCACACAGAAGCAGAAGCTAAAGGGTCATTAAGTCAACAGTCCCTCCCTTCCCCCTTTTGAACTGGTTAGAGAACTGCAAATAAATGACTTAGAACCCTGAGCAGACAGCACAGGACACCTCTTAGCTATTAAGTGTCACCGTGCCTCGCCTAGCCTGGGAAGTCATAAAGCTGAGTAGAAGGAAAAGAGTGTATCTGACTGTTATTAGCAAATTATAAGTAAGGATGTTCACAGCCATCCATTCTGCCATGCTACAGCTAATATGACTAAGGCATTCCTTCCCCCTTTTGTACTCTCCACCTCCTAGCCAAAGGGACAGATGGTAGCTTCTCAGAATTTCTAGGAAAAACTGATACAAACTGCCTTTTAACCTTTGACCTAACACTAAGTTGGAGGATTAACACATACATTACAAAAAAAAAATCTCTTCTTTAGGACGCCTGGAATTTCCCAGCCTCTTTTTTTTCTTTCTTTCTTTCTTTCTTTTTTTTTTTTTTTTTACAAGATTTTATTTATTTACTTACTATGTATACAGTGCTCTGCCTGCACACACACCTGCAGGTCAGAAGAAGGCATCAGATCACATTATGGATGGTTGCGAGTGACCATGTGGTAGCTGGGAATTAAACTCAGGACCTCTAGAGGAACACTCAGTGCCCTTAACCTCTGAGCCATCTTCTCAGCCCCAGCCTCTTTTCTTTTCCACAAGTAATTTTTAAATTGAGATATAATTTGTATACCATAAGCTCTACCCTTTACTACCCAGTTCAGTATGTTGCACCAAGTGGAATCAATCGCTCAGTCCAGAATGTTGTCATGACATTACCTTTCTTCCCTCCAGCCAAGAAAAGAAAAAGTCTCCGTTAGCAACCATTTTCTGTTCCTCCCTCTCCAAAGCCCTGGCAACCATGAAGGCAATGCATACTGTGTGTTCAGTCTTCCTTTTTACATTCATGAGACTGAAACCCAGAGACACAATCTGATTTGCAAAGCTAAGAGTTAGCCGGGCGTGGTGGTGCATACCTTTAGTCCCAGCTCTGTGGAGGCAGAGGCAGGTGGACCTCTGTGAGTTCAAGGCCAGCCTGGTCTACAAATTGACTCTAGGACAGCCAAGACTACACAGAGAAAGCTGGGGGAAAAAAAAAAATCAGAGCTGACACCTGTTCATTTTGTTGTCAGCTTGACATAATCTAGAGTCACCTGGGAAGAGAGAGCCTCAGCTGAAGGTTTGCAAGTATGCAGGGCATTTGTTAGGAGGTGGAGCAAGAGGATCTGACGTTCAAAGTCATCCTTGGCTGCCTGGCAAGTCTGAGGACAATCTAAGATTCATGGGACCTGTCTCAAAAGAAAACACAATCACTCGAGCTCCTGGTGAAAAGGGACGACACACTACGGGCAGGGAAGGGTGAGGCTTCAAGGGTTAGGGGACACATTTTTCTTCTCAGCCCAAGACTTTGAAGGGAGGAGTGTCCATGTGCCCAGGAACTACTTGTTTCCCTGAATAGTCACAAAATGGGTCCCAGAGATGCTTATCACTGCCAGCTTGTTCATCTGTAGTTAATGTATCATAGTGACGACACCACTTCCTTACTGGCTAATGGCATCTTACACAGTCAGCAGGAAACCTGACTTTTTTATACCTTGTCTGAACCTTCAAGTAAGTAAAATAATCACGTTAATGTAACTATCATACCACCATCCTAAATGTGTAGATAGGAATATAATTCTATAGACTAAAGTCATCAGAAAACCCCTTGCAAAAATAACTAGGCATACCTTTTATTGCATATCTTCACCCACATTACAAAAACCATTAACAAAAAGAAACAGTTACTGCTCAAAAGACTGCACTCTGAGCCTCAGCTTTATGCTCATGAAAAAATATCATTAAAACAGGAATTCCAAAAGACAAGTCAAATCTAAATTTTATTCATTAAAATTGAGACAAAATAACTAAGAGCATACAACTCGAAAATAAATCTGTCTTTTGCCAAGAACATTTCAATCTGCTAACATCAAAGCACAAGGAAGAGCCTGCTATTGGATGAGTAAAAACAGTTTCCCTTACAAACTAGGTATTTAAAGTTATAGAAATCCTCCTGATGACTATATTATCATTGTTTAAATAAAAACAACTGCTAAAATGCTGATGTAGAAAACCTAGCCATAGGATTGGTCAGTAAACAACAAAATGAAAAATCCTTGCTCATCAAACATTTTCTTAACATTTAAACATGGAGACTCACTTACAAGGTAGACCCTTAACTGTCTACAGCAACATAGAGAACTTGGGTAAGTGACAAAAAGATTGGAAATAAGTAAAGGAATACTTGCATGTTTCACTGTGGTATACTTTTGGAATGAAATTGGAACCTGCCTGCATATAACACACAACTCCAGTTTCCTTTGCTATGTTTCTATCCTGAGTTTCATTCTTCTGAATTATGGATATAAATAAATTACCAGCCTAAAAAGGGCTGACGAGTCATAACCACTTATATAGAGAAAAGAGTAAACACAGAATTAAATACTCTAGTCTTAAAAGCCTCCTCTCTTTTGATAGGGGCATCAAGATACTAAATAAAAGTAATTTTATAACTGTTACTAAGTAACAGTAAAAAGTTCCAAATTGCATCCATTTTAATTCTCTCATAGGATAGGGGGCTGACCAGAACAGAAAGACAAAAAGAAACATTTTGCAAAAAAAAAAAGTTAAAAAAAAGAAAAGTTTTCAAGAGGATATGGGCAAGGCCAGAGTGCACTTCTGAGTTTTCTTCTGAATGAATATTTTATATATTTTCCTTTAAACAACAACAACAACAACAAAACAACAACAACAAAAACAGGGCCAAGCATTGCCCACGGAATCTAGACAAGTCATCAATAAACTTCAAGGTCATTGGATAGCTTACAGAAAAGTAGTAACAGGTTTTCTTCCTAAGAGCCAATGACGAACAAAACAGTCACAAGTACACACAAACTTTAATGTTTTGAAATGGTCACCCTAAACAATTTACTTAAATTCAGAATTTACAATGTTCTCTCTCTCCATCCAAACTCTCAGGTGAAGACCAGAACAAGTTTTTTATGAATTCCCGTTGGCTCGTTCTCTATGGAAGATGCATTTTTCATTTCAAAGTCAAGAAACTAAGACTCACTCCTAAAATTGGTCTGTGATTTCTGAATAAAATGTTAGTAAGAAACCAGTAAAAAAATGTCTTAAAACATGTTTACTTCTGAAATAACTTAGTCTGGGAAATATTTATATTCTAAGTCAAAGAATTACTTTGAAAGTTTACAAAAGTTAAAAAAGCAAAAGCAGTTCAACAACTGTCAAAATAAAACGACTATAAGACTAACTATAATAACATCCACTGAGAGACCTAGCATCTTCAAATCTGAACACGGCCCAGCTGCTCAGCAGCACCTATGCTAAAAGGAAAGACACCAAAGTGTTCCTAGGAATCGCACGGCGTGTGAGTAGAGGGCAGAGGAGGGATGCACAACTGACCTTCAGATGGAAAAGGATCCTCAAGAAACAAGCCAGCAATTCAGAAGGGGAAACTGAGGCCCAAACAAGATAAGCAACTCAACAGAGGTCATCCTTCCACTGAGCTATTTATTCAACTCACAGTAAGGGCTGCTCAAAGGCCAGGCTGTCAGGTGATGACAGTGAGCTCAAAGGCAGCCATCAACAATTACCAGGATGGTCTTTTTTTCCCCCCTTGTAATCTTAAGAAAAATCCTCCAAATGCCCAAGTCAGCAAGAACTCTTGAGGGACAATCTTTGCAGAACTGGGCCCACTTTCAGTTTCACACATTTCAGTAAACACATCTGGGGTCGGCTTCAGAGAGGCCTCAATTGTGTTTACTTTGAATGATTAAGCATTAACAAAGGCAGGCGCAGTATTCTGAATGGGTCTCCTTCTAGTACTAGTGTATTCACAACTTAAGGACATGGGACCAGAAAATGCCCTGCACTCACAAGTTAGTTCCCAGAGGACAGGTACCGAGGCAGTGATGTGAGGTATCGACGTAAAGGTCAGTCAGTTCAGAACCGAGGAACGGAATGCAAATGTCTCACCATCTCATTTTGACAGAAGTCTAGTTTTCTGAGATATCTGTCTGTCAGAAAAGACCCCCCAAACCACCTGTGGTGGCACACACCTGTAACCCCAGTACTTGAGAGGTGCAAGCAAGACTCGGAAGTTCGAGGCTAGCCTGGGATGCCTAAGATCTGTCACAAAAAATGATCTCCAAACTTGCATTCAGACCAATACCCTCTTCCAATGAAACATCTACAGACCTCAGGCCTTTTTTTTTTTCTTTCCAGATCACATTTCTCTAACTTTTATTTCATCAAAGACAAATTTAAAGACCTCAAATGTAATGTGCTGACTAAAGAAATTCAAATCTTATGTAATCAATAGTAATAATAGCTCTAAGTACACATTCACAAGTTTTGATTAAAAAAAACCAAAAAAACAAAACAAAACAAAATTTAAAAAGGACATGTAATGAATTTCCAGATCAGCATGAACCATACCCCATTTTGTTTGGATTTTTATGCTCTTTGCTATTAAGCCTTGCACTTAGGTGTGCGTTTCCTGGTGCTGTGGATGAGACTCAGGCTCGTGTGCACACCAGCCAAGTGGCCTACTGCTGAGCTACACTCACAGCCCACACTTAAGTGTCTTGTGCATATCATTTCACAGCAGCTTTCTTGAAAGAGAAGTCGGAGACCATTATCGACCAAGCTTTTCAATAAAACAACCCATGAGGAAATAAAGGCACTTTGAGATGTCGAGCAGCAGGTGTTCTGGGCACCCAGTTTCAGAGTGAGATCCCAAAGGAACCACGGCTTTGCAGCATTCTTACAGACAGCTGCTGGGTGACTTTGGGTAAATTAACAATCATCTCCGAGGCACTTTGATTGCCCAGAGCCCACAGTCACCTCCGAAGAGAAGGTGCTCTTCTATTTGTCTATTTCTCAAACCTCCAGATCTGATTTTTATCAAGGGCGTCACAAGTCTTCATCTGTACACTAGGGCGGCCTTCAGATGTCCGGTAAGCACTGAGGCACAGTCCTGTGTGAGGGTGAAAAATAGTTCCATCTTCTTTGAAATGCCAAATGATGTTTACTGGGACCGGGAGCCCATCTTTGGGACAGTTTTGCATCCCTACGTAATCCTTTTGTTCAGGGACCTCTGCACATAATTCAGTCACAGAATTAAATCTGATTTCTTTGTTTGAAGTGTATTCAAAGAATTGATTGCCTCCTTGGCCGTGACATCCAAACAATGACAGGTTAGCACCTGTGGGGTTGTTGTCAGGAGCATTATAATCTAAGCACTCGGAAGAGATGCCCATACTGTGGATCGCTCCATGCCAGCCGGGTCTGTCCTCTGGGACGTGTAAGTTAGAAAACACGTTTTTCAGATACCAGTCAAAGCTCTGACACTTGAGCCGTTCCCTGAGCAGCTTCCTTTCAGAAATATCACCGTAGGCCTCTTTCCTCGCTGGAGGGTTTCGGTTATAGAAATGTTCTTTGTAGTCGTCCATCCACACTTCGGCTGCCCTAGCGGTGTTCTGTAGGAAATTGGGGCGAGCATATGGTGCCCGCTTGGGAAACACGTGGCCCACGTGAGAACATGGGTGGATCTCCAGTTTGCCACCACACTGCCAAACCCGGAAAGACAGCTCAAGGTTTTCACCTCCCCATACTTCCATGCCAGTGTCATAAGTTCCCAGGTACTGAAAATACTTCTTGCTGACAGCAAACAGTCCTCCTGCCATGGTGGGTGACCTGATGGGGTCAATTCGTGATGTCCGCCTGTCTCTTTCATGTTTGGGGACGGAATGCCACTGGAATGTTAACCGCCAGTCAAACCCACCAATCATGGGCTCCCCAGTCTGCATGTAGAATTCAAAAGTATTCCAATCAATAGTATCGATAACAGGGCATACGATGGCCGTCTCATCTCTACTAATCCTTTCCAAGAGTGGTTCCAACCAACCAGTGTTACACTCACAGTGACAATCCAGGAAAGTGAGGACATCCCCGGTGGCAAAAGTGGCCCCGATCAGGCGGGCCCGGACCAGTCCCTCTCTCTTATTTGTTCGAATCAAGCGAACTCTTTCGAGATTGCTGATGTAAGCTTCAAGTTGCGCCTTCAAATAAACTCTGTCACTCAAGTCATCCACCAAGATGATCTCCTTCAAAAGCACCGCAGGAGAAGTTTCTAGAACACTGTGAATGGTCCGAAGCAGAGTGGACCAGGCTTCGTTATAGAAGGCGATGATAACGGAGGTGGTAGGAAGCGACCTGTAGTGGAACTTCTTGGATTTACACTCATACATTCTTTTATCCTCTATGTGGCGGTGCAGGGAGATCCTGTCACTGAGGTAAATGTTGATGGCGTATCTCTCAATGAGTTCTCCTTGCTGCTTCAGTTCATCCTCGTTGAGCTGGAGTTTGCTTGCTCTCCCCCATTCGCCAAGGGCATGGGAATCCGCAGGGGGCTTTCTATAAACAGGCTGAGACAAATCCTCTTCCCTTGTCTCAAGGTCTGAGAGCCGCCTTGGCCCCAGCTCCCTGGCATGGCCGGCTCCTGAGGAAGCGTACAAAGTGGAAACCGAGAGCTCCACTAGCATATAAGCCAGCGTTAAAAGTGCCAGCAGCAGGCAGCTCTTGCCTGCCCAGGTCCACCTCACAGCCATCCGGATCCTCACCGGTCGTGCGTAGTAGTCGCCACCACCGAGCCAGCACACCGGGGAAGTGCTGCGGAGCCTGCAGCTGGAGTTCCCGGCTCAGGTAGGGGCGAACTTCCGAGCAGGTCCCTCCTTTCATGTAGGCGCTCGGCTCCTTCCTTCCCGGCCACCGGAGTTTCCCAGGGGCCACTTGAGACCCCCCCTCGCTCCTCGGCCTCCGGTGCAGCTCAGCTAGTCGGTCCCCACTTCCTCCTGCTCGCCTCAGAACTTTTCACAAACTCTCCAGCCAATACTCTACCCTCCCCCAGGCCGATCACAAACCCCTCCCCTTCCCACTCACTCCTCCTGGTGGTTAGAACACGAAAGTTGTCCGTCAGGCCCAGATTAGCAGCACCGGTGCAGAGCAGAGCAGGGACCTGGAGAGGCCCGGCGCACCCCATTGCGCCTGGCTCCCTCAGATAGGGATGAAGGAAAGAAAGGCTTTCAGCCAAGTGAGGTTTGGTTGCTCTCACAAAAGGGAGGTTTAAAAAAAAAAAAAGAAAGAAAGAAAGAAAAAAAAAAAAAAAAACTTACCAAGTTGTTTGCAGTTGGGGCTGAAGTCCACGGAGGTGATCGCAGCTTTGTGGCCTTTAAAATCACGTTCCAGAACCGGGTCCGCCTAGGAACGGAAAGTTGTCAAGTTTGAAAGCAGGTGCAGAATTCGAACTCTCCGAGGTCACCGTTGCCTGTCCCCAGGGCCGAAGAGAACATCGAAAGAGGCGCCGGAATCCCTTCCCCGCAGCAAGGCTCTGACGCTGCCCCTGCCCCCTAGCCGGAGGGGATCCCAGCCAGAGGAGGGGCCCCCAGCCGGAGAAGCCTCTAGCTGCAGGGGACCCCAGACGAAGGAGCCCTCAGCAGCAGGGGACCCCAGCCGGAGGAGCCTCCCAGCTGCAGGGGACCCCAGCCGGAGGAGCCCCCAGCTGCAGGGGACCCCAGCCGGAGGAGCCCCCAGCAGGAGGACCCTCTAGCCGGAGAAACCCCCAGCTGGAGGAGCCCCCAGCCAGGAGGGGACCCAGCAGGAGGAACCCCCTAGCCGGAGGAACCCCTAGCTCAGGCTCCAGATCGAGCCGCCGAGGGACCCGCCCACCGCGCCTAGCGGCAGGTGCACTGCACAGCTTCCCGCGCCCTTTAAACCTCCCAGGTGATTCTGACGCAGGCACGCCGCCGAAGCCCGCCGGAAAGTCGGGGATCCCGGAGCGGGCCTCCGTTCAGCCCTGAGCGCCAGGATCGCGGCAGAAGCGCCCACCTGCCCAACTTGGGCACGTTGCTCCCGCTGCGAGGAGCTGAGCGAACCGCCGAGCTCCCAGGGTGGGTGTCCACACTTGCCTCCGCGACCTGCCGGGCTATGCGTGGTCCCTCCACCCCGCCAACCTGGCCCGACCACCGTGGGGTCGGCTCTGCCAGAGGCGGGGGACCTTACCCGGGCAGAGGCCATGTGGGGGAGCGGTCGGCGCCCCGGGCCTGCCGGAGCCAGGGAGGGGCGGGGATGAGAGGGAGAGGGGGGAACCGTGCGGCTCCCGGAACCGTCAGCCCCGAGTGCCTGCGCCTCCCGGTCACTACAACAACGGCGGCCCAATCAAAACCCGCGCTCCAGGCGTGGCCAGACGAGCCCCGAGATGCCGCCCGCGCTGCACACAGCTGACGGTCTGGCGGGAGCGCGCCGCGGGGGTCTACCGCACCCAAGCAGCGCAGCCCGCGCGCATCGGATGAAGCGGACCCCCGGGTTGGTGCCGGGGAGCCGGTGGTAACCTGGGGAGAGATGTAATCGGTGGTGGCGGGACGGATGTGAGCCCGTGATCGATGCAATCAGAGTTCTATTACACCTTAAAGAGACCGCGCCCAAACCTGCTACACATTGTGAAGACCAGAGGGACCCTTGCTGAGCAGTCAAGCATGTTTCTTTAACAGTGCATTCAGAGGCACTAAGTTCCTGGCGAAAGATTTAATTTTGTTTAGTTACTGCTTTCCCACATGGTATAGATACAAATGCTGGCAGCACGTGATGGATGAACATTTTACTCAAATGTTCACCCCGTTTTTATTTATTTGTTGTATGTTCTATTCGCATCCGCTCATTTGCATATGCTTGGTTAAACTCACACTTATTTGAAGTCGTCCGAAGACTTGGAAACATGCTTTAAAGTTACTCCGCCATATGGCTACTATAACGGTTTCCACTGTAGGCTTTCTTACACATAGTAACATTTGTGCTTCAGCAACACGAGGTTGGTAAAGCTACAAAATGTTGTCGATGGCAGTTTATAAAAGGGAGGCCACATCTAGATGGTTCTTCGCAGCCCTTGACAACAAAGAAACGACAGCAATAAACTCTGACCTGAAGCATAAAGGCCTCAGCTGAAAATTATGTATGGAGCAAACATTCTTGGCAACCAATTGCCATGATAACTAGTAAGATACATGTTCCATGTAAATGAAGGTGTCTTAATTACAGCTTCTTAACTGGCTGTATAGTGATTGCATTAAGTCGTAACCACTATGTAGCAATTAAGTTAACAGAGACTGACTCAATACAGTATTAGTTTGACACATGGGTGGTTGTTAAATATCTGTTGTATGTTTGACCCCAAGGGCTAAGCTTTGTTGTAAACAAAACAACCCCCAAAAGGCCAACGTATTTTTCCTGTCCTTAAGAACTTGCTATTCTAGGACTGGGATTTAGCTTAGTTAGAGAGTGCATGTTTAGCAGGAACTAAACCCTTGCTTCTGTTCCAAGCTGGCACCAGTAACTATAGCACCGGGGAGTTAAGAGGTAGGAAGAACAGAAACTCAAGGTCGTCCTTGGCTACATTGTGAGTTTGGTGCCAGCCTGGGCTAAAGGGACTAAGCAAACAACAACAAGAACCTGTCCATATTTCTAGCTTAAGGAGTCTTTAGTATATTTTAGTATGGTTGATACTGAGTGAGTTGCCAGAGATGCTGATTCAGCAGATATGAGTCAGGCCCTAAAGCCCTACAGATATACCAGACTCACTCCTTAGGTGCTTGCAACGGGAGTCTTGGCTGGCTGTGTGCATGAAAAATGTCGCCCTCAGAGAGGGAATGGCATGTTAAGAGTTTGTTTGTGATGGAGGGCAGCAATGTAGTTCAGGGATAAGACAGCTTGTTAACAGATATAAGAACATGGATTTGATCCCAGCACTCGCGCACACAGAACCAGCCCCTACTCTCATGTATGTGGGGGTTGGGGGTAGGATGAGAACGGGTACCAGCAACCTGTGACTTTGCCATTCTGTGGTTCAATTCTTCAAAATGTGTAATGTTGGATGCTGATCAGAAGGTGAAAATGGCATAGAGCATTGTGGGAAACAGTCCTGGCAACGACTCAGAAATTAAACAGTGTACTGAAGATTCAAGACAGTGAGCAAATGTCTGCAGTCACCAAAATTTATAACAGCATTATAATCTGCAGCCAAAACCTAGAAACTAGAAAAAACTAAGTATGCAAGAGATGAATAAGTAATAGAAATCTTTATAAATGAAATAAATATTATTTGGCCATAAAAGCAAAAGCAAATTTTGGTATATGTAAACTATATAATAGCTGCAAGCAAGTAAATAAGCCACACACACAGTGTGATTAGAGTCCCATTAGATTAGCAGAATAAGCAGGTGCTTGTTTCTTGAATATTTGATCACAGTAAAATACTCTAATGTTAAACGAAGGAAAAACCAAGGCTCCAGGATCTCTCATAGCTGTGTCTTGGGCACCGAAGATTAAACTGAAGGAGGTTGGAGAGATTAACTCAAAGGAAAAGACGACACAAGTCTAAGATGTTTTCCTAATTGTTTAAATACTATTTTTAAAACTTTTTTATTATTATTTAGTTAATTTATTCAGATTACATCTCAATTGTTACCCCATAACTTGTATCCTCCTGTTCCTCCCTCCCTTCTACTTTCACCCTATTCCCCTCCCCTAGGTCTATGACCGAGGGCAACCTCCTCCCCCACTATGTGGTCACAGCCTATCAGGTCTCATCCTGGTAGCCTGCTTATCCTTTCTCTGAGTGCCACCAGACCTCGCCACCAGGCCTCCCACCAAGAGGAAGTGTTCAAATATGGGGTACGAGAGTTGATGTCAGAGTCAGCCCTTGCTCTCCACACAACTGTGGAGAATGTGCTGTCCATTGGCTGGATCAGAGTAGGGGTTCAATGTTTACTGCATGTATTGTTCTTAGTTGGTGCAGTAATTTGAGCAGAGCCCCCTGGGTCCAGATTAAGTACTATTTTTGAAATCTTCAATTATCACAAAGAATTTTTTTTAAAGATAGGTAAACCAGAAAGCTAGGAAGCAAAGCAAGTTATTTATGGAAGCATCTATATTTATCACTGTAAACATCCCTATATCTATAGTAGATACTGCACAGCTTACTGAGTTCTTTTTGTATCAGTCATGAATTGCCATAATATTGCTGTGTAACAACTGTAAGGGTCATTGGCGTACACAACAGGACTGTTATTTAGTTCATTAGTAGACAAGACATACTTAAAATAGATGAAGAGATAGGCCCTAGGGTATAGGCTGCTACTGTTACTTTACTAAATGCTCGTGTTGTGAAAGTGTCTTCAAAGTATTTATGTTTATACCCTTAGGCCTGGTCTGCTTGCTCTCAGGTTGGTCAGGGAAGTGGCTTTTTGCAGTCGGCAGCAGCCAATGCCGAGTCTTGTCAGTGCCAAGAATAAGAGGCTATGAGTGCTCAGTCCTAAACAGAACATCCTTATCACACCCCACGCCGCCCCAAGTATTCAGGAATATCACAACAGAGGAGCCAGAGGATAAAGATAAAGAGTGCTCTCAAGTGCAGCCTCCTGGCCCCACCCACCCCCCAACTGGGCTACTGCGCATGCTCAGCAGCTGTCGTTAACCCACACAGAATCAAGCTGACCCAAATTCTAGCTTAGATGTAGGTGGTGCTCTCTAGACCCCGCCCCCAAACTGAGGAGCTATTGGCAATTGGTAGCTACAGGGAAAGGAAGGGTAACTCTAGCCACTCGTTGGTTTCCCATGCTCTAGTGGAAGGCCCCACTTCAGACACCTAACAACCCTCTTCTGATTGTAGAGTCCTGAGGTCTCTAGTGTGATTGCAAGTTCCTGTTTGTTTGTTTGTTTGTTTGTTTTGGGATAGGGCCTCCGTGCATAGCCCATATTAGCCTGAAATTCCAGGTTCTCTAGCTTCTGTCGCCCAAATGTTGGAATAGCAGATAATATGCCTTGTGATTGCGCGTATATTGTAATTATACAAAAAGTTGTGTCATCATTGACTGGTATGGTGGCTCAGAGTGTAAAGGCACTTGCTGTCACGCTTGACAGCCTGAGCGGAAGGAGAACCAACCCTTCGGTTGTCCTCTGCCCTCCATGTGACCTTCATGACAGGTTCATTTACTCCCCCCACCCCCCAACCCCCGCCCAGTAAAAAATTTTAAATTGCATACTAGCCAAGGTTTTAATAAGCTTCACAGAGGTAAAGGCGTAATCTCTCACTCCTATTCATGCCACGGCCCTCGTTTGTTGTTCTAAGCTGTCCCTCCTGTGGCCCTTTTCGTCTTTGCTTTTCTCTTCCTACCCTTTCTGCCAGCAGCAAAAGCTCATTGGTAGACTCGAGGAAACATAGCCAAAGATGAGAGAAAATGTTTCTTACCCTCAAACCTGCGTGAGTTCATGTAACCCGCTTGCTACAGTGATTATTTCGCACTTCACAAAATGTCCATTTTAGCATCAGCCTGGAAGCAGCCACAGGCAGAGCAAATCAATAGTTGTAACCCTACAAGGTATCACTGGAGACCGCGTACTAGGCAGGGCAGAGCAGCCTTTAGCCGGCTCCTCGTTTTCAAGTCTCCCTCAGAATCGATAGTAAATTGTTTTCAGTGTGGCTCATTCCTAGGTTAGTGGTGTTCCACTTTGGACATTCAAGCACTTAAGTGGTGCCACCTAGTGTTCACATTGTTGCATGACTCTTGCATTAAACAGCTGTTTATGGGCAGTGGTGTTGTTTTCTTGATATAGATGCTCTCCCAAACTGTGGGAGACTACCTAGACAGGGAGAGCACGAGCTCAGTGCCAATGAGTGAATCACTGGCCACATTTTAGAAGGCGGAGAAATGATCTGCTTCAGTCAACACAGTGCCTGTGTTACCAACCATATCCGCATATGCGTTCCTGTCTCCTACTCTGTCCCTCTGACTCTTGCCTCAGAGGTGACTAAATGCTCTGGATTAGACAGGTTGTCACCCTCTGTTTCCTAGAGTATTTCCATAGTCTTAATGTTCAAGGCTTTCTCTTTCTGTCTACCTTGTTTACTGATGACAGATGCATCAGTACAGTTGGCCAAAAGTACAGATTTCCTGAAGCCACGTACCTCCTCCCCCACTCCCAACCAGAGGTTTTGATAGTGGAAGTCTAGTGTGACTCACAGAAGTCTACGTGTTGGAAAGTGATTAGTTGCGTTGCCATTCGGGAACTCTGTATACTGGGGTATGGGTCTTTAAAAACCACTCAAGCCAAGTCCTTTTTTTCCCCCCTCTGTTTAACCACATATACCCTGGGCCCAATACATAAGCCATTGCTACCCAGTACGCACACCCAGACTCTGGAGGCTTCGCTGGGCGCTTCCTGAGGTGAAAATGCTTGTGCCACGCTTTCCAACTCGCACATGAAGAGACCCACTCAGGACCCATGTGTTTATGTAAGGTGATTTTCCCCCAGCCCCGGTCTACCCCCTCATAACACATAAGCTCTATCCCCCTTTCTGTGTGTTGCCTTACTGTGTTATTTATAGCTTCACCAGGCACCGACCATGTTGCCGCACTGTATCTGCGTGATGCTGTGCATCTACCAGCTGCCATTGTAGGGAAGGGCCAGTAAAGACAGAGCTGGGCTGAGTTCACCTTGGTACCACACTGCAGAATCTCAGCCCCTGAACAACGGTAGAGGCCTTAGCATCATTTAAAGAGACAGGCTACAGGAAGTGATTAGTGGGAAACCAACCACTGCAAATTTAAATTGTGTAAAGCTGTGAACAGTCCATAGTGATCGTTGGAAAGATGCAGGTGCCTACGTGGTGACCATCTTGTCGCCATATAGCCTCAGATTTACTGAAGACATTAGACTGCTCTGTGGAAATGTTCTCAGAAAAGATTTTATCGGAGAAGGGGCTTCTTAATAATCATTTTAAAAGTCATGCTTCACAAGGGTTAGCTCATAAACACACAAAGAATGATGACTGATGAGAAAGGAACTTCATTTAGGGATGACCAGGTCCTGGAATTTGCATAACTAATGAATATGCTAAAAAAGACCTAGTGGGTTCTAGAATCCTGCCTGTCTCTGCTTCCCAAGTGTTGGGATTAAAGGCATGTGCCACCATGCCCAGATTAGAATCTTCTTAACAGTTAGTTACAATAGATTTTCAGAGTTCTACCCTGTTTATAATTCAGTAAGTCTGGAATAAAGCACCCAGCATATTACAGTATACCAGTGCAAATCTCCAAACGGAATGCTTATGCTACAAGTGACCCTACCCTTTCCGTGAAAACCAGCGGGCTAAACAGAAAGTAGGGCAGGGGAAACAAAATAGAATAGCATTTGCCGGGACCAGGAGCAAGTAGGAAGAGGGTATTGCTTACCGGGCACGGGGTTTCAGTCTGTGGAGATTAAACCATTCTGTAGGTGGATTGGTGACGCTTGTACAACGTGACAACACTCTACGGCACCAAAATAAAATCGGTCAAAAATGTTCTACGCCTTTTGCTACCAGAACAAGGGAAGAGGGAGGTGGGTGGCGGTGGCACACACACCTTTGATCCCAGCACTGGGAGACAGACGCAAGGAGTTTTCTGAGTTCAAGACCAACCTGGTCTACAGAGTGAGTTCTAGGACAGCCAGGCCTACACAGAGAAACCCTGTGTTGGAAAACCAGAGGCGGGGTAGAGGGAGAGGGAGGAAGGACGGATGGAGAGAGACAGAGACGAAGAGAGAGAAAAGAAAATAAGAGAAGGAGGGAGAGAGGGAAGGAAGGAGGGAGGGAGCAAGAAAAAAAGAAAGGAGGAGGGGCTGGAGAAATGGCTCAGTGGCAGAGAACTGGTTCAATCTTTAACACCCCTGTGGTAGTTCACAGCTGTCTGTGACTACAATTCCAGGGGGTCTAATGCCTACTTCTCATATTCGTAGGCACCAGACACACACATGTTACACAAATATACATGCAACAAAACACCCATCCGTATAAAATGAAATAAATACACCCAGCAAGGGGGGTGCTATAAAGAACAGACTTGGTTAAGGTGTTATTCATAGGATGAATTAATTACAGTGGGGGAACAGAGTGAGATTCTGCCCTGCTGGAGCAGTGGAAAGAAAAGAGAGAAAATAATAACAAAGAGACATATTTGTGCACGTGTGAATAGAAATGAAGCTAGAGGCATAATACTTGGTGTGCTGTCCTTGGTCCTGAACCAAGAACACCTCTCCGGAGATGGTTGTCATTTATCCTGCTAAATTGGCAACATTTTATTTGCCAATTTTTAAAATTTCTGTTTTATTTAAAAAGCCTCCATATAGATTATAGTTTTAATATTTGAACACATTACTAAAGGCATTTTAGCTTTCGAATATCTCAGTAACAATAGTCACATTTTATTTATTTACTTATTTATTTATTTGTTTATTTATTTAGAGACAGGGTTTCTGTGTAACTTCGGCTGTCCTGAACTTGCTTTGTAGACCAGGTTGGCCTTGAACTCACACAGATCCTCCTACCTCTGCCTCTGTCTCCTTGAGTGCTGGGATTACTGGTGTGCACCATCACACCTGAGTCTAGAGCCACATTTTACTTAACCAATCTACTTAAGATATATATATATATTCATGTGTGTATGTGCATGTGTGTCTGTCTGTGTGTGTGCACATATGTGAAAGTCAAAACAACTTGTGAGAATTAGTTTTCTCCCTTGTGTATTTTAGGAATCAAACTTGGGTTATCCAGGC
Source organism: Acomys russatus (assembly GCF_903995435.1). Lineage (NCBI taxonomy): Eukaryota > Metazoa > Chordata > Mammalia > Rodentia > Muridae > Acomys > Acomys russatus. Next base: position 21,677,530 of record NC_067167.1, on the reverse strand, counting down.
TTGGCAGCAAGTGCCTTTACCCTCTGAGCCATCTTGCTGTACCCAAGTAAAAATTTTTTTCGTGTGTGTGTGTGTGTGTGTGTGTGTGTGTGTGTGTGTGTGTGTGTTATTTTATCAGTTTCAATAGGTTTCCACTAAAGAAATCGTCTCCCTTTTCCCACTAGAAAACCACATAGATGGAATCTCCTGTGTATTGTATGGATGTAATACATGTCAATTAAAAGACCTATGGCCTATAGCTAAGGCAGGAAATAGAAGGCGGGACATCCAGTAGGCAGAAAGATTCTGGGATAGGCCAGGCATACCAGATTCACCCAGCACAATATGAGGAGGATGGATGCATGGTACCTGAGCAAAGATAACCAGCCATATGACCAAATGTAGTTCAGAATAAATGGGTTATTTTAAGTTATGAGCTAGTCAGAGAAGAGCCTAGCTTATTTGTAAAATTATTTTTTTACAAATAAATTATATTTGTAAAAATATTTTGAGTCTCATGAGTCAGTTATTCCAGGAGCTTGGGGTCGAGAGGAAAAACCACGACAAAGCATGCTTGCCTTCCCTTTCCATCCTAATTAAGACAGGACATTGCTACGTTGTTAGTGAGACATCAGTAGGACTTCCCAAATGACTATATAGAAGGCATGGGAGAGAACATGGGTGGGGTGACTGTCAGGTCTTCTTGAACAACATGTCTAGTTGGGCTTTGTTGTGCCAGGAAGTTTTGCTCCTCTGATGCTTGTCTCCAGAACCATTGGCACAACTCACTTTGCTTTCCTTCTTACATCTCCTCTGAATGCAGGGTTTCAGTCTCTCTCTTTCTACACTTCTATTTATATTCAAAAGCTTGTGCCTTCCAGCTTTAAAAAAAATGACAAATAATTCTTCACCAAAGAAGATACATAAATGGCCAATAAGTACACGAGACAACTCCCATCTTATCTCTTAGGGAGATGCAAACCAAAACCACAATGAGCTAATGCCTCTCACCTGCTGGAGGAGTTACCATCACAAAGAGCTGATAACAAAATCTGGTGAGGACATAGAAAGGCTGATGTGTTCTGATAAGTTCCTTCCGTGGGTAGAAAGTGGTACAGTAACTGTATCTAGGAATGGCATGTCTATGTCCCGAGGAAATGTCTCTAACTTTTGTATAATGGCTGCAGGTCCACAGACTGTATTCATTGGTTCCTAAAGTAGTCAAGCATTAAAAAAAAAAAAATCACATAGCATTTAAGTAAGAACTCCCACTCCCAGGTTTCTGTTGGTGACAATCAGACACATCCATCCATCCATCCGTCCATCCATCCATCCAGAAGCAGACCCTTGGTCATAGCAGCATTACTCACAATAGTTAGAATCAACTCAAATGTCTTTGAACTTATCAGTAGCAAACAATATGAGGTTCATGCACACATGGGAATACTACCTGGGGAATAAACAAAGAAGTACTGGTTAATACTACAATGTGAGTGAAGCTTAAGAACATCATGTTGATAAGCTGGTAGCGATATATGATTCCATCCATAGGAAATGTTCAGAATGAGAAAACCATAAATAGAGAAAGTGGGTTGATGGTTGTCCCAGACAAGAGGAGGAAGGAATAGGGAGACACTTTGTGATGGTTATTCTTGGTTATCAGCTTGGCTATATCTGGGGGAAGAAAAACAAAAACAAAAATGGAGCACATCTATCTGTGAGGGATCTTTGCTTAATTTGAAGTGGGAAGATGCACTTCTAATCTGGGTCTTTAATCCAGATCTTTTGAGCTGGGAAAACCCACCTCTGGGCCACATCTGCTGGAAGCCTATATAAATACATAGGAGAAGGAAGCTTTTGCTCTTTGTCTACCTGATTTCATCTCATTAGCATTAGAGCCCACTTCTTTAGAATCTCAGCCCCATGAACTGAGCAACTATTGAATTCTTGGACCTTCCAATCATAGGCAGAGCTCTGTCTCTGTTTCTGTCTGTCTGTCTGTCTGTCTGTCTGTCTGTCTCTCTCTCTCTCTCTCTCTCTCTCTCTCTCTCTATTCTATAAGTTATATTACTCTAGAGAATCTTGACTAATATACACATCCAATGAAAAGTGGGCTTCCTTCTGGAATGTTGAAAATGTTCCAAAATTCATAGAGATGTTTTTGTATCTTGGTGATTGTACTGGAAGCTACTGATTCTAACAGTTAAGAAAATAAAATATGACTTTCTTCAAAATAAGAAAAAATAATCACTTGTTTCTTACCAGAATGCACACACACACATACACACACAAGTTACTTATTAGATCCTACTTATTAATGACTTGGTTTTCAGCTCATGCTGTGTTTGGAAAGCAATGGAACCTCTAAAACAGCAGTTCTCAACCTGCGGGTCTCAACACCCTGGGGAGGTGGTTAAACAACCCTTTCACAGGCCTAAGACCATCAGCAAATACAGATTACAATCCATAACAGTAGCAAAATTACAGTTCTGAAGCAGCAAAGATAATAATTTTGTGGTTGGGGGTCACGACAACATGAGGAACCATATCAAAGGGTCACAGCATTAAGGAGATTGAGAGCCTCTGGTCTAGGAGGTAAGGTCTAAGTGTTGCAGTGGTGGAGGGGGTCCTCAAATTGCATTGTGGGACCCTCATCCTCTCCTTTCTCTTGTTCTGCCCATAAAGCTCTCCACCACATGTTCCCCACCACGGTATACCGCCACGTTAGAGCCCCAGATCAACAGAGCCAATTGAGCACACATTGGGAAGTCCAAAACCATAAGCCAAACCAACATCTCCCATTTATAAGTTGGCCTTTTCTTCCTGCAAACGGGCCACACAGTTGTATTAGACACTGAACATGAGTGTGACTACACACACACACACACACACACACACACACACACACACACACACAGAAAAACCATTTTAGTAGACCCCGTGAATAGCAAGTAAGGCAGAGGGAGTTTCCAGAGGCAGTTGGGGTGTTCTACCTCAGTGGCATCAGTTACCTTGGATGTGCTTATGCTGTCATTACTCTATTGATAATGGAGTCACTGCATAACAACCTCAGGTTTATTGGGTGTCTTTTTAGATCTGCCAAATCCAGCAACTCTTGACTGTCGTGGAAGCGAGAAGAGCTGGAAAGCATGCCTTTATGCACAGGGGGCAGCTTCTGTTCACTCTCAGAAAGTATTTCTAAGACATACACAGTCCCAGCGATAGCAGATTCCTGAAGTTATCATGATAAGATGGGAAGCCAGATGCTTAAACATTTCCCTAATAGCAAAAGGTGTACGTAGAGTTGTAGATTTTTTTATTATTAAAACAGTGGATTGCAGGAGTAATTTTTCAAAGAACACTATGCCTGTGGATTTTGATAGTATTTACATGAGCCATAAAATAAGATGCTTTTTCTCCATCCATATACTGAGCATCTTGAGCCCCAGGCATTATGGGGTCGGCTATGGTAGTGATACTATAATAATAATGGACTTGGCTTTACTTACCACCGATAGGCTCGTTAATAGATTCTTGAGTTGAACCTCTTCCTCCTTAATCCGGTTCCTGACTACAGCAAATCAAAAGTTACTCTACAGCCAGGAGAACCAACCAAGTTTGTCTCTTGAGACAGAAACAGGTGTACCTAGTGAAGCTGAGTATATGTGGCTCCTTCCTCCGGACTCTCCAAATAACTTTTCACATGGGAGGATAAGGAAAGCAAGAGGTCAGAGGTCAGAGGTCAGAGGTCAGAGGTCAGGTTAGCTCCTGGGAGGAAGCCCTTCCACACAGAAACATGAACTAGATCAATGCGAGTTGCTTCCTAAGTCAGCTGGACTTCATTCTTGTTCCTTCAGATTTGTTTTTTCCACCTGACTCAGACCCTGGCTTCCAGTGTCTGTAGTTCAACAGCAGAGATTGATGAAATCAGTCAAGTACATCAATATGCGGCCAGTACTTCAAGGAGCATCTGTGTAGGATCGGCCACTTCACTAGGGAATGCCACCAACTGCAAGGCACATTGGTGCATTAGGGACTCTTCCTCCCCCCACCAACCCCCCCTTTTTTTAGGTGTCTGTTTAGGCCTCAAGACAGTAGGTGGCCTGTTCTCCAGTTCTGAGGGGAAGGGATAAAACACGAGGCAGGGCTTCCAAGCAAGACGCAGCAAATCGATTGCTTTCCGTGAGTAGAGTGGAGGAAAGTGACTGCAATGCTCTGATGATGCAGAAAGATGAATTTTTTTTTTTTTTTTTTTTAGGTTTGTATGGTGGTTTCTTGTCTGCTACAGCCAGCGTATCTAAACTAGTTTACTTGAAGACACTCCAGACAGCGGAGGCTTATGTTGAACTCTCTGCAGGCGGAACTGTTTCAAGTCCGCAGCTGCCTGGGACAACATAAGATGGTTAAGCCCGGCCTCCAGCAGAGCCACCTTCTTCATGTCTGTAACACTAGAAGAAACCGACATGGTGCTGGGACAGCCGTGCCAACTAGGCAGTCTGGCTGAAGGTCAGCAGTTGGTGGGAATAGCGCAGGCAGGGGCGGAGGCTGAGGCGAGTGTTCGAATTACAGAGAAAACCACTTAAAAAAAAAAAAAGATTAGAGGTGACTGGAGGGTGTCTTACTGTTAGCAAAAGCACACAACAGGCTGGAGTCTTCTCCCCTCCCCCATATACCTCGCCAAGACTTCATCGAGTGATCCTTTGAGTCTGAATGAACAAAGGAAGAAAATAATGCAGTAATTGAGTTGGCTTTTCCTTCACATAGGACCTTATGCAGCCCAAGCTAGCCTGGAACTCCCTGAGAAGCCATGAATGACTCTGACCCCCTGATTCTCCTACCTCAACCTCTCAAGTGTTGGGATTAGAGGTTTGCGGGACTACATTGTACAGTGCCGGAGATGGAACCCAGAGCTTCGAACATTCTAGGCAAGTAAACAGCCATGCAAACTGCATCCTCACCTGTTTGTTTTGGTAATTGCATCTTATATATGTTTCATCATTGTTCTAGTTAGGGTTTCTGTTGCTGTGAAGAGACACCATGACCACAGCAACTCTTATACAGGAAAACATTTCACTGGGGCTGGCTTACAGTTTAAAGGTTTAGTCCATTATCGTCATGGCCGGAAGCATGGTGGCATGAAGGCAGACATGGTGCTGGAGAGGTGGCTGGAAGTTCTACATCTGGATCTGTAGGCAATAGGAAGAGAGAAACACAAAACCTGGCCGGAATATTTGAGACCTCAAGCCCCCAAGCCCCCACTGCCCCCACCCCTTCGCCTCCCCAATGACTTACTTCCTCCAACAAGGCCACGCCTCCTAATAGTGCCACTCCCTATGTCCTGATGGGGGCCAGTTTTCATTCAAAGCACCACAATCATTAACCACAAATGTTAACCTATTTACTTGGTTAAAAACCAAAAAATCCTATCCCAAGCAGGCTGCAGTGGTGCACACCTGTAACCCCAGCATTCTGGGAGACAGAGGCAGGCAGATCTCTGAGTCCGAGGCCAGCCTGGTCTACAAAGTAAATCCAGGACAGCCAAGGATACACAGAGAAACCCTGTCTTGAAAAACAAAACAAAACAACAACAACAACAAAAACCAAAATCCTATTCCAGACAGACTCAGCTTGCAAGTGAGTTGGGACGTAGCTTGACTAAATGTATAACTCCGCCTCCTATGTCTGCCCTCCCGGTATATCTCCGCCTCCTATGTCTGCCCTCCCGGTATAACTCTGCCTCCTATGTCTGCCCTCCCGGTATAACTCCGCCTCCTATGTCTGCCCTTCCTCTTTTCTAGTTTCTTTCTCACACTAGCAGTTTGCTTAGTGAAAAGGCGACTCTCGGGGACAAGCGCATCTGTGTGTGTCCCCTCACTTTGGAGGGGACAACGTCACTTCCCATACCCTATAACAAAAATGCCGAGCAAAACATCGATGAAGAAATCCCCACGGCTAGGGAAATGTGTGTGGGCTGAATTAGGTATTATTAATTATCCTAGTCACAAAATGTAGTTAAACAACCCAAGGTCTTTATAGATGCCAAAGAAAAGGTGAAAACAGCCAAACATATGACAGCTGCTTAATAGCAAAGAAGTCAATCACATAAGCAAAAATGTGTACTGTGGTTAGGAAGGACTGCTCAGAAGACAAAGCCCTTCAACCAAAGGCTTTAAAATGGAATGTGACACGGGGCTAGAAAGGGGCCAGAGGGAGAGCAGGTTATATAGGTGTTGAACACGGGACGCCAGGGCCTGGCTGCTGGCTGCTAGGGGTATTCTTGAGAATCTTGTGATATAGGCAGCATGCTTACACTGTGGGAAGTTCAGTAATTGGTTTATTGAGCATGGGGTACCAGGACGGTAGGAGGGATATATGACTTAGGTCAAAGAATTTGGATTTAGCCTGGTGGACATGGTGGCACACACCTTTAATCCCAGCACTTGGGAGGCAGAGGCAGGTGGATTTCTGTGAGTTCAAGGCCAGCCTGGTATACAAGGTGAGTCTGGGACAGCCAAGATTTCACAGAGAAACCCTATCTCAAAAAAGAAAAAAAAAAAAAAAAAAAAGAGAGAGAGAGAGAATTTACATTCAGGATCTGTAGAACCTGCTTAATCCATGGGCTATTTACAAAGAAAGGTGCAGTTGTGATCAAGGGACACAAAGCTGAGATAGAACGTACTCCATGAGGCTAGCCTCACCAGGAAGTCATTTCTGTACCCAGGGAGCAATCCCAAAGAGCCAGGAATGCTAGAGCGTGTGGATTTGCACGAGAGCATCTGTGGGGTTTGGTAGAGGAGTTGAGAGAAATAGCATCCTCCAAAGATGCCTCTGTTGTCAACATGGGTGGCTTTTACTGCTTAAAATCAAGCTAAGGGGTGGAGGGAAAGAAAGCTTCCCAGTGAAGCCTTCACAGTCACCATCCCGAAATACAGAACAAAGCAGAAAGAAGTAGAAGATCTTGTAGGACAAAAAGAACACAGAACAAGAGAAGGAACAAACATTGGAGGAACCAACAGAACAGCAGCACCCATCCTGGAAGTGGTAATGGATCAGAGGTTTGGAGCCCTACTGTCCCCTAGAGGGCGCTCCTAGACTTCACTCCTTCGGGAGGCGGACCTGGAATGCCCATGGGCTCAAGGAAGGAGCCTTTGCCTAGGCGCTGTAGCCAGGGAGAGTAAAGGGATTGGGTCTGGGGTTGAGATTTACCACACTGGGACTGGTGTGTAATAAAGCCAGCTCTAAGTATCTGGTGTCTGCTAAGTTCCTGACTTCCATTAAACACACGTCATTGAGATACGTACAAAATAATTGTATTACCGAGATGAAGAGAGCCTGAATTCAAACCGCTCACATATGGCTGCTCCCTGCACTGTTTTGTTCCCATACTACTGGGTTAGTCAGCTGAGTCAAAGACTTCCTCTTCTTCAAGGGTTTAACAAAGTCAGGGAAGGATCTATAGAAAGTACATATAGTGGAAAAAAATGTACAAAGAACCCAGAACACTGGCCAGCGCCTGATTGCTCATGTTGCATACGGGTGTGCTGCATCTCTACTGACACACTGACGGTCTTTGGAGCTCTTTTAGCAGGTAGGGAGCCAGAGCATCCAAATCAGGGGCTTAGCCAAGGACAAGGGCACCAGGAACGCTACCCACCAATGTGTCAGCAAGGGCCAAGGCAGCAGAGGCAAAAAGAGGTTCTGGAAGATGGCACTTGGTCCAATTCAGTTTTCGAATTTGAGCTCAAAGTTCTAACGGATAAACTCAGGGTGGATACCTGACCCCATATGTTAAAAGAGACTCTCAGATGGTAAGAATGGAGTAAAGGAATGCTGGGAGAAACAAGTCATGTCTGCCTGGATGGAGAGGGGAGGAACACGGTACTAGACCAGTGTCCCCTCACTTAGAATGTCCAGGACTCAAGGTCCTGATAATAGCTACAGATAAAGGTAACAATGCCAGTTTGTTTAGAGCTGTCCCGGCTTTAGCACCAAATGACTGCATCCTGGAAAACCCCTTAACTTTGGTGCCATGATCCAGTTTCATAAGATTTTTTTTCTCACTGATAATGAAAATAATAATGATGATGATGATAATGACGACGATGATGATGATAATGAGATCTGACCAATAAAGATCATTGTTTTTGCCCTGGCCAGTTTCAGCATGTGAAAACACATCTTCCTTGGGCCTGTTGTATTCTTCAGATTTCCCTCTATTTCACAATAGCAGACCTCTGCCCTTCTTGCAAGCGCTTTACCTGCTTAGCTGAAAAGCATTCCGTATGAGGAGAACTTATCAGAGGTGTGGGCATGGTTAGCACAGAGGTGACACATGCTGAGGACTCATCTCAGGACAGTTCCTTATCACTGGAGGTCTGCTGTAGGGGCTCTGGAAGGCAATGCTGCTGCTGGTTTAGCCAAAGCTAAAATCACGCAAGACAGGTCTTACTGGCTGGCACCTGGAACACTGCCTGGACAGTGGCAAGGCACAGATGGCAGAGGAGGAGGGCATCAAAACACCTGGCCTTGATCCCCCTCTGCTCTCTGGCTCCTTGCCAGGATCTCCATGCAGAGAAGGAGAGAAAGCAAATGGACCAGCAGGCCTAATGGAGGACAGTGTCCCAGGTCACAGAACTTGACAGGAAGACTCAGAGAACGTGTCTAAGAATAACGATCCCAGGTTACCCTCTTGTCGCTCAGCTTCCATTCTGGTCTCTCATTTAGCTTTAGAAACGCAGGTCCCAAATACAAGGCAAACAGTGTCATCACCTCCCATCACTGATAGGGATGGAGGCCAGCCAATCAGATCCCTTCCTGGATCCCAAACTGCACGATAAGTCATCAGCGAGATGGAAGACATCAAGGGAGGGAAGGAAACAACTTCCCACTAGCCCTCATCTGAGCAGGTCCAATCTGATGGCCATGGCTTCTTTGTTCTCCTCCCCACCCCATGATTCCTGACCCTCAGTGGCTACCTTGGCAGGGTTTCTTATAACATCCCAGTATCTCCATTGTTTCTGCAGTTGCCTGTTCACGGTGAGTATTGGGCACACAGTATAATAAGTCTAAATATGGCCACTCCCATTCTATAACAGCAATTCCAATTTCTCCTTGATAAGAAAAATCAAACACACTGGCCTATCCAGATGTTACCATTGTTTGTTCTTGACCAAGGGTATGAACAGCCTGAAAGCGACCTGGGGGCATTCTCGTGGTTCCTGCCTTCTTGAGCTAGTCATTTCCCAACAGCCCCACTTGTAATGCCACCACACTGGTGACCAGGTTTCAGCATAAGAGTTTGGAGTCTAAAACTGCTCATAATATGGATGCCAAGAGGAAACCTCACCTACAGCAAGGCAAGAGACCATTATGGCTGTCTCCGTCTCTAGCTGTTTGTGTGTATATTCTCTGGGAGACCGGTATGGGATGCAGATAGCCTCTTAGAAGGTCATCATACACCTGCTTTCAGATGACCTTGATAGCAATCTTCCAAGCCTTGGATAAATCGACCACCTCATTAGCCACTCTCTATAAACGGAAACCACAAGGTATCTCCTATCACATGTGACTCACCGTACTCACTTCCCCATATCCTGTCCACGATGAGATTTCCCTGTGACTGTCAGGACCAACCCAGAGAGGTACCTTCTGAAATCTGGCAGCGTCTCCTTCGTCTTCCTCAGCAAGTGATCACAGGAAATTCCCCATGACATCAGAGTCAGAGTTGGAGGGAAAGTTGGGAAGCAGCAAGGAGCCTGAGTCATCTGCTTATGCAGAGAAGTGCTGAAAATAGAGCCGGAGAGGTGAGGGGAGGCGGAACAGCAGTTCACCCACACATGTGCGGTTCTTACCCTTACGTTAAAGGGAAACGACTCCTTAGCAAGCCTCCTTTTAACTGTGAGAAAAATCCTGAGAAACATAAAAGCTTCAACATTGCATGTAAACGACACAATGAGAGATCATGCTAGCATACGGTGACGTATTTCAGATAGTGTATCCTACAGTCTTTATGAAATAACACAGAGACCTAAAATCTAGGATTTTAGATTTTGGCTAGGAAGTCTTTATTCCGCACCCACCCCCCACCCTGCCCCACCCCACCTCGCTCGTGTCTCTGTGTCTGTCTCTTTCTCTTTGTCTCTCTCTGAGTGCTGGGATTAAAGGCATGTGCCACCGCAGCGGCTCAGTTTGAGCTTTTGATAAATTTCTTTGGCTTAAAAAAAAAGTCCATGGCGGCGGGGGCGGGGGGGGGATGGAAAGATGGCTCCAGGGTTAGGAGCACTTTCTGCCCTTCCAGAGGACCTAGGTTTGGTTTTCAGCACCCATCTCAGGCAGTTCATAGCCACTTATAAGTCAGTTCTAGAACATCCAGGATCCTCTTCTGGCCTCTTCTGATGTGAGCATAATATGGTGAGAGGTTACAGGAGTGAAGTTACAACAAGTTATACATTTATGGTATATATGATTTTATGTACACCAATTCTATATGACAAAATGAAATGTATTCTACTGATGACGACCTAAATATTTCCATAAAATAGGAACTAGATGAAAAAAAGTTCATGAAGTACTGCACAATGGTGTGCATTCTTCCAGCTGAATCACCAGTCTAGCAGAGATATTTATCCGAATGGCTAGAAGACAAGGAATTGCTTTAAATACTGTCTAGCTATATGGCGGGGAGGGTGACAATAGAAACAATCAACCCATTCACAAGACAGTTATTCACCAAGTACGGCAGACAGTCATGTAGACACTTGAGATTCCATGAATGAGCAATACAGACAGGACGACATACTCAAGCTGATCCCTTGTGAGTGGAGACTTTCAATTAACAGCAACCAACAAGCAAATTACAAGGTACATCGGAAGAGAATAAGGGCTACTCAAGAAAACAAAGCAGCTAATGGGGGGGGGGGATACAGGACACTTGTGGGGAAGATTGCAGTTTTAAATGGGATGTTCAGGTATGTGTCACCTAGAAAGTGGTCCTTAGGCAAAGATGTGATGGAGAATAAGTCAACCATGTGAATTGCCAGGGAAGACTGAATGGGGAGGCAGGAGACCAAGTTTAAGGCACATGGGCCAGTATGGTTAGGGTAAGGTAGCAGGGGATGTAATTGACTTGAGGCCACACACTCAATATAGGGGAAGGCAATTGTAGACTTCTATATTTCTTTTTTTGTTGTTGTTGTTGTTTTTGTTTTCAAGTGGGGCACTGTTGTGGTCTAGATACAAAATGTCTCCCACGGACCCATACGTTTGAACACTTGCTCTCCAGCTGTTGAGGCTGTTTCAGAATGTGATCAGACGTTTAGGAGGCAGAGCTTTGTCGGAGGAAGTGGGTCACGACCATGGGGGTCACTACCACTTTACAGTGTGGCCTCACTTTCTGTCTGCTCTCTGCTTCCTAGCTGCTGAGGCAATGTGACCAGCTGCCTGGTGTTCCTGCTGTCGTTCCTGCCCTGCCATGATAAAATGCGTCTTCTTAAACTGTAACCAAAATAAGACCTTCTTCCTTTTAGGTGGCTTTGGTCAGGTAGTTGGTCAAAGCAACAAGAAAAATAACTAGTATAGGCACCTTGACAGGAGTTTGAGCAAAGGTGCAGCTTGAGATGCCTGGCATGCATCGAAGCATCTTGGAGGAGTTTTGCTGATAGGTTGAAGAGGAGAAAGACAGTCCAGATAAGAGGCCATTTTTTAATTATTTTTCAAGATTTAAAATTCTTATTTTATGTTTATGAATACTTTGCCTGCATGTATGTATGTACACCATGTGTGCCTGATATCCATGGAAAAGGGCATCAGATGCCTTGGCACTGGAGCTACAGATGATTGCATGCCATCCTGTGGGCACTCTTTGCAAGAGTGGCAAGTGCTCTTGACTGATGAGCCATCTCTCCAACCCCAAAGGAGGCCATTTTAATAATCCATATAAGAAAAGTGGTGGCTTAGACCAGATTGGCGCCAGGGAGTGTGCCAACAATAGAGTGAGGAAATCTTTAAGATCGAGCCAATGGTATTTGTGGAAGGATTGCATATGAGATATCTTGGTGTTCTGTTGCTGTGAAGAGACACACCATGACCACTGCGAGTCTTATAAAGGAAAGCATTTAACTGGAGCTTGCTTATAGTTTAGAGGTTTAGTTCCTTATCAGCATGGTGGGACTTATGGCAGCTGGAGAGGGAGTTGGGAGTTCTACTTCAGGATTTGAGTCAGGAGAGAGAGAGAGAGAGAGAGAGAGAGAGAGAGAGAGAGAGAGAGAGACAGACAGACAGACAGACAGACAGACAGACAGACACAGACACAGACACAGACACAGACACAGAGACAGAGACAGAGAGACTGGACCTGGCTTAGGCTTCTGAAACCTCAAAGCCGGTCCCCAGTGACCCACTTCCTCTAACAAGAACATCCCTACTCCAACAAGGCCATACCTCATGACCAAACAATTCAAATCCATGACCCTGTAGGGGCCACTCCTACTCACGTGACCACAGGAGATTTCCAGAGGGGAGTGCATAATTTCCAGAATCTCGCCCTGAACAGGTGAAGCCATCTCTGACACAGATGAGGAAGACTAGAAACTGAGGTTTGGAATCCCTGGCTTTGAGATGTCTGTCAGCTTTGTGTAGAGGACAATGAGACAGTTAAGTAAGAATTAATGAGGTAGAGATCAGGACCAGTATGTGGATACAAATGTAAATTCACATCAGTAAGAATAGAGACTATTTTTATTTGGCTTAGAAGAAGTCTGATAAAGTAGAAAAAAGAAGAGAGTATGAGAAAGGGAAGAGAACCAAGACTAAGGCCTATAGTGCTTTAAGAAGAGGTCCCCACCTGAGCCTGGTGGAGCATGCCTTTAGTTCCCTGAGTTCAAGGCCAGCCTGGGCTACAGAGTGAGTTCCAGGTCATCCGGGGCTACACAGGAAGATCCTGTCTTGAAAAATAAAACAAAAAACCGACAAGAACAAGAAGAGCACCCAATGCATGCATCACAAAGGAAGGTCATCCAGTTCCGTCCTAGGGTAGTCCAGGGTGGCAACCAGAGCAGTTGATGGGACAGCATTTGCTGCTGGCATAATGTTCTCCTATGCACATAAGTCCAAGGACATTTTTCCAGGTTCCATGCCAGGCCACAATTAGGAGTAATTGTACAGTACCTGTCCCTTCCTAATTATTGCAAATTGTTGAGTGAATTGTTTTCAAGTTTCTGGGGGCAAGCCAACTCTCTTATCATTTCAGCTTTTATTAGAGGTTCCTGGTATTTGGAACACACCTATGCCTCCCTCCCTCCTGGATGCTCAAGGAATACTGGGGCCAAATGCTCCAAGGTAGCTTCTTTCAGAGTTGGAACTGGAACCCAGAAATCTACACACAGTGCGCATGCCCCTTCTTTCTCAGCAGCGCCATCTGGAGCAACCCCTTTCGGTTGTTAAGCACCCATCTTCCTGCTGTCTGTGGTCCTTCACTGTGTGGTTCTACACTGCCTCTTTTAAGCATCTGTCATGGTGGAACGTAGGCTGGCTCAAACTCATGATGCTCTTTTTTTGTTTGTTTGTTTGTTTTTTGGTTTTGGTTTTTCAAGACAGGCTTTCTCTGCACAGCCTTGGTTGTCCTGGACTCACTTTGTAGACCAGGCTGGCCTCGAACTCACAGAGATCCGCCTGCCTCCCGAGTGCTGGGATTAAAGGCACGCGCCACCATGCCTGATTCACTGCTTCTTACTAATGCCTCTACTTCGAGACCACCATTTCTTCCCCAACTACTTCCCTCTCTCCATTTGTCCTCTTCGGTATGTGCCTCACTGCCTCCTGCTTCTGCAGTGTGTCTTCCTGCCAAGGTGTTTACTCTTCAACTCCTCCACTGAAATGTAGTCTCCTCGAGGCAGGGTGTTCGCTTGTTCTTTCTCTATGCCCAGTACACAGATGTGGGAAAACACCTTGAGCCAAACAGGCAGCTCAGTGCATGCTGGTTATGAATGAATTAACATTCTCAGGTCTGGGAAAGATACCACGTGATTAAGTTAAGTAATGAAAACGGACGAGGACAGTGTTCAGGATGAATAAAAGTGAAGTGCAGATGATGCCCAAATCACAGAATGTCTGTACGCTGTTAGGCTGTTTAGGCTGACCGGACTTCAGCTCCCAGAGTTCAAATTTCTGTGTCTTACCGGGCTCTGGAGAGGAGGGACTTTGTACCCTGGGCAAGCATCACTTTCATGCTGGGTGATTCCTCTGTATTTTCAGAGAGAATCAGCTCCCGGTCGGGGGGGGGGGGGGGGGGGTGGGGGGGGGGGGGAAAGCTGGTTTCAAAGTAAATGTAGTTTCTCATGTGGGATTAATGTTCTATTTTGTCTTAAAACTTGTGCGCAGCAATCCTCTCCTCACTACGTAGCCCATGAGGAGTGGGAGAATAAGTATTTCTCACCTCTCTGGAAATAGGTCAGGAGTCCTTTAAAAAGACACTTAAAAGAAAGGACTTGCGAAAATGATGTTCTCAAAAGAGGCCTATGTGAAGCCTTGTGTTATTATTTTTTAATCAGACTTTGACTTTGAACATTTCCCCAAGCATATCCCTCCTTCCCCCTTCCCACCCCCACCCTCTCTCCCACCCCCCCACCCCTCCCCCGCCAATGCAGTACATTCAGACCGAAGCCAGCTAGCAGCACAGTAGCACATTGTGTAGGGGTCAGGCTCTATGGTGACCCAACCCTCCCCACCCCCCCCCCCCCCCCCCCCCCCGTCAACATGGCAATGCAAGATCCCACAGGAGGGATTTGTGCAGCCCAGAGGTAAGGGTGTGAAGGGTACCTGTCAACAAGCAGATAGACAAACAACAAAAACAAGCAAGAAGAAAAGGCTTGAGAGTGGCCTCTCCTGGTCCTCTCTTTAGGAGTTAAAGGGATTCTATTTCTGTCTCGAGTGTAGGCTTGGGCAAACTCAAGGCTTGCTCTTTGTGGTGGGCTGTGAGCAAGGCAAATGGAAACGGGAAATTCCTCCAACCCTGCCTTGGAGATGGGACAAAATCTCTCAGCGAGTCAATGTGCTGCTCCCTTTCCCCAGTCTGTGTTAGCTCACCCAGTCAAACGTTGTCTTTTACTGATTCCACAACTTATTTTAATTTCTGACTTTCACTTCCCATTTCCTCTCCCGCAGATGGTACTGGGTAAAATAGAACCCTGTAAAAGCCAAGCTCAAACGACTTTCTCTTCTTTTTTGGCTTTAAAAATGCTTCATGCG
This sequence comes from Acomys russatus, assembly GCF_903995435.1. Lineage (NCBI taxonomy): Eukaryota > Metazoa > Chordata > Mammalia > Rodentia > Muridae > Acomys > Acomys russatus. The sequence continues at coordinate 21,662,308 of NC_067167.1, read as the reverse complement.
ACTACATGACAGTCCCACCTCATCTACCCACACACACATTTTTCTTCTTCCTAGCATTAATAAGCCTAAACTTTTACTTAGGGAGGAACTCAAGGCTAAGAAGCTGCATCTCTCTCTCTCTCTCTCTCTCTCTCTCTCTCTCTCTCTCTCTCTCTCTCTCTCTCTTAGTTCTTTTTTTTTTTTTAAAGATTTATTTATTATTTATACAGTATTCTGCCTACATGCTAGAAGAGGGCACCAGATCTCATTATAGATAGTCATGAGCCACCATGTGGTTTCTGGGAACTGAACTCAGGACCTTTGGAAAAACAGACAGTGCTCTTAACCTCTGAGCCATCTCTCCAATCCTCTCTTTTTGTTCTTAAAGTGGGTTCTGACTCTAGTACAGTGGATAAAGTACACAGACTTCACAGTTTCTCCTGCCGAGGAAAGCACTAGAACTGGGCAGAAATATGTGGGACACTGAAATATGAGGACTCTGAAAAGCAAATAACAAGTAGGGTATGTGGTGGGACATTCCTGTAATCCCATAACTCTGGAGGCTGAGTCAGGAGCATGGCCAATTTGAGTCTAATCCTGGTTCCACAGTGAGGTCTAGGCCAGTCTGGAATATATTACAAGAATCTGCCTTAAAAATAAGTAAATAAATGAGGGGGCTGGAGAGATGGCTCAGAGGTTAAGAGCACAGACTGCTCTTCCAGAGGTCCTAAGTTCAATTCCCACCAACCACATGGTGGCTCACAACCATCTATAATGTGATCTGATGCCCTCTTCTGGCATTCAGGGGTACAAGCAGACAGAACACTGTATACATAATAAATAAACAAATCTTTAAAAAAATAAAAATAAAAAAGAATAAGTAAATAATAGTAGGAAGGTAGAAAAAGAAAACCAAAATGATTGAGTTCAACAGCTTCCCCATTGGGCACTTCCTGCAGTGAACTGGAGGGTGCTTGGAGCTGGAAGTAGACCCTGAGGTACAAGCAGAGCTTAGGGGCTGTAGCTCAAAGCACAGGACCATCAGCTCCACGTACTCAGAATGGCCAGGGGAAACCATTACATTCATCTTTTCTTACCTTTAATTTACTTTGGTTGCCCAGGAAGTCCTACCGCGGTGCCTGCTCTAGGAGCCAAAGCTCCAGGAGGGGACATCCTTGTCTGCTGTAGTAGCTGTGGCACCAAGAGAATTCACAAGCTCTTGCTTCTTTTCTCACTGTGTGTTCTCTCACCACTTGGCATGAGATGTGGGGATAATTGTAGGAAATGCAAAATTAAGACAAATCTAGCATACTGCAGCTTCTCAACCAGGAGCCCAAAGAGAAGACCCCCTGGGAAGCCCAGAGGCGCCGAGCAAATGAGAGGCTGGGAGTTTGGATTGCTGCTCCAGAAATTTGTTCGTGAACTTGTGATCTCACCCTTGATTTGATGTTAAGTCACGTGGACTTTGATTGCTGAGCAGCAGGACCATGACCAGGACCCTGGACAGCCAAGATCACTGACTGTACATTGGCCAAAGATAGAAATGAATAGGGTTTGGTAGGTTTTTTTTTTTTTTTTTCTTGGTAGGTTTTGAAACTTAGGTTGACATTGGAATCACAATCATAGCTGGCTGGTTGGAGCTTGTAAATTCAATGTCGACGGCCTGTTAAAGCCAAGCCATCAGTATCCTTTGTAAGATGTAAATAAGGCCTACAGTTTCATAACAGAAAATGGAAAAGGTCAGTCAGGCTGGCAGAATGGCTCAGGGGGAAAAGGTGCTCGCTATGAAAGCCTGATGACGCGAGTTGGATTCCAGGGTCTCCTGGCGGAAGGAGAGAACTGACTCCTAAAAGGTGTCTTGTGACCTTCACACATGTATGCCCATGCTCACACATCAGACCACACACACACACACACACACACACGATGATAGTGGTGATGATAAATAATAATAAACATTGAAAATGTCTAGAATGTAATCCTGAAGAATGCAGCATCAAATATCACGAGCCATTCAGGGAAACATACCACCATGCCTGGCTCCCTCCCGGGGAGTCTGAGGATAGGCCGCGGGTTCTTGTGCTTGCACAGAAAATACTTTACCTACCTCCCAGCCCAACAAAAAACTATTTAAACACCACTAATCAGAAAAGAATTAAAGAAGAGTTCTACAATTGATGAAGAGTATTCTTCAGGAATTAAGAAAAATAAAAACATTTCACACAAAGAAAAGCTGAGAGAATCCACTGTCCACATGCCAGCCCTGAAAATATGGCAGAGAAGAGTTCTTGAGACACGAGTGAAACACCGGGAAGAAATCTGTAAGGAAGGAGAGCAGACATGGCAGACACCTCGGAAAATCTTCTTCTGTTCATTGTCTTGATTATGCTTGATGACTGACAACAATAATTAAAGTTAATGGGTTTTTCAGTGCATACAGAGGTAATAAATCGGGAGCTACACACTGTAGGGCAAGAAAAAGAATCTAGGTTGTAGTGAGGTTTCTGTATTCCACTTCAGCTGATAAAATATTGATTCTAAGTAAATCTGAAAAGTAGTCTGTGTGTTGAAGTGTATGAACCTCAGACAGCATGGTGCTTAGGGGACATTTATAGCAACACAAATTTATATTAGACAAAGTTTCAAATCAGTCATCTAATTGTCTAATCCAAGAAGCCACAGGAGAAGATTTAAATAGGCTCGAAGCAATTAGAATGGAGAAATAAGACATGATGAGGGTACCACTGATGAAGCTGCAAACAGAAAAGTGATGGAAGTCAATCAAACATGAACAGTTCTATATAAAAGATAGACCAAAAAGAATACAGCAGTGGGGATGGGCGTGGTGGCACACGCCTTTAATCCCAGCACTCGGGAGGCAGAGGCAGCGGGATCACTGTGAGTTCGAGGCCAGCCTGGTCTACAAAGTGAGTCTAAGACAGCCAAGGCTACACAGAAAAACCCTTTCTCAAAGAAACAAAACAAAAACAAACAAACAAAAAGAATGCAGCAGTTACCAAATCAAGGTATGAAATGAAATATTACTACAAACTGGATAGATTTTAATATTAAAATAATAAGAGAATACTATGAATAGTTACTTATAGGACAGAAAACTATATCAATTTATAGAAAAACCCAAACTGTCAACATCCTTTTAAGATGAGACATAACCTATAGAGACATAACATTTAAAGAAAATTTAATTCTTAGTTAATAAACCTAAAAATAAATTCAGAGAGTTTCTAATTATAGATGGCTTTACTGGCAAAGTCTACCAAACATGTAATATAGAAGACATAACCCAATTTTACAAACTCTATTTGCATTTCTGAAAAATAGGAGAGGAAAAGTATTGCCCAGCAGCCCATTTTAGGGGCCAGCATGACCTTGACAAGGAAACTAAAGGCAGTGAAAAAAGCTGTAGACCAACATTCATCATGAAGACATATGTCCAAATCCTTAAGAAGATAAACTCCAACCACATGCAGTAGAGGCCACATGGTCTCAGGGTTTCCATTGCTGTGAAACATACCATAACCAATAGCAGCGTGTGAAGAAAGGGTTTATTTGGCTTATATATTCTGGGCCTTAGTCCATTGAGGGTCACCAAGGCAAGAACTCAAGGAAGTAATTAAAGCAGAAGTTAGGGGTACATTGCTTTCTGCTTACTCCCTATAGTTTGTTCAACCTGCTTTCATAGGGTACCCAGGACCACTTGCCCAGGGTGGTACCACCCACAATGGGCTGGACCCTCTCCCACCCATCGCTAATTAAGGAAAGGCCCCATAAGCTTGTCTACAGGTCAGTCTTATGGAAGGCTTTTTATTAACTGTGTTTCCCTCTTCTCAGATAATAAATTCTAGATAGTGTCAAGTTGAAAAAAAATAACCCCTCCAAGAAACAAACAAAACCTAACCAGTTCACATAACAAGCAGAACTCATCCTGTGATTATAACACTGATCAACATTGAATATCAACCAAAGTAATCCACTAAATATATTATTCATCTAAAGAATAGACACAATTGTAACATCTATACTCATGTGTGGACATGGTGTATGCCTGTAATCTCAGCACTTGGAAAGCGGAGGCAGAAAGATCACAAGTTCCAGGCCCACTTGGGATACGTTGTGAGATCCTCTCTCAAGATAAAAGCAAATCAAACAAACAAAAGTATATTTAACAAAGACCCATAACACCTTTAGAAGAAAACAAGATTAAAATCCTTCGTGACTTGAAATTAAGGAAAGGGTTTAGCCATGACACAAAAAGCTTGAGCCAGGAGCTAGGGAGAAGACTTAGTGGATGAATACTTGGTGCATGAGCAGGAGACCTGTGGTTCAGATCTCCAGCACCCACTTATATGTGGCCGCCTTGTACTCTCAGCACTCCACGGAGGAGACAGTGGGTCCCAAGGCAAGGTGACTAGCTAGACTAGATGAGTGGGCGAGCTCTGGGTCTACAGAGAGATAGGACCCTAATAAATAATGTAGAGAGCAATCAAAGCAGACACCCCAAACCCACCGAAGCCCCCAACATGCGTGCATTTATGCACATTTGCTGACACACATACAAACAGGCATGCACACCACACACACAAATGTGCAAACATTTAAAGAGCAAAAGTTTGAGCCATAAAAGGAGAAATGTATAGGCTTCGTCAAAAACAAAACAAAAAACAAAACAAAACAAAACAAACAAACAAACAAAAAAAACCTTGCTAACCAAAAGACATTTTAGAGTGTGGAAAGGAAGCTTGATATTGGGGGGAAATTTTGGCAAATCACATTTCCAACAAAAGACTTCTATCCAGTATGTGTGAAGATCCCTCCAATTTGAACAGTATGGAACACTCAAATTGTAAAGTGGACTTACAGAAGGGCATGTGTGGATGGAAAATAGCTCAGAAAAAGATATGCCACTTCACTGGTCATTAAGGAAAACTGTTAAAATCACAATGCATCTGTAAGAGCGGTAAAAATGAAAAATATTGAGATATCACGGGGGGGGGGTGGGGGTTTGGTGGTACGGGGGGGGGTACTGGCTACAACTCTGGTGCTCGATTGGTGTGAGTGCAAATTATCCAGTCATGAGAGGGCAAAAGGTCTTCACAGTTCTTAAGTAAAGTGTAACACACAGCTGTCACCACACCCTGAAACCGACTTCTACACATTTACCATAGAAAAACAAATGTTACCAAAAGTACATCGCAGAGGAAACGGCTCATAAATGTTTATAACTGGTTCTATTCATAGTCACCCCAAATAGGAAACGATGTAAATAGAAATGTCCTCCAAGTGGAATGGAGAAACAAACAGTGGAACATCTCAACAATGGAATTCTCCTCAGCACTGTGCAGAACCCGCTACTGAATCATGCAGAACTTGGAGGAGCCTCAGCGTTGTTAGGCCAAGTGAAAGGAGCCAGCCTCATGGGGCAGATTCCGCTTAGGAGAGCGTCTCTAAGTGTCGGAACAGTAGAGCCCGGCAGCAGAACGAAGTGGGTTCCCCGTTAGGGTTTAGAGGGAAGACACAGAGCTTTGTCTTGCTTGTTTGGGGCCTTCGTTTTGAGGCAGGGTCTCGCTGTGTGTAGCCTAACCCAGTAATGCTCCTGCCTGAGTCTTTGGAGTGCTGGGATTACAGGTGTGAGCCAACACGCCCAACCAGGAAATGTGTACTTCCATGGTGTTGGTTGTAATGGGGACCATATGAATCTGTATACATACCAAAGCCTACAGTGTCGAGCACAGAAAAGGTCTTTTTTTTTTTTTTTTTTTTTTTGCTGTTGGCTACATTTAAAAAATCTGGTTAGGAAGACAATGGAGGAATGAATGGCCAGGCATTTGAAAAAGGTGGACAAGTGTCACCTCCTTCATTTTTCTTTTTTTTTTTTTTTGGAGGTGGGGAACCGCTTCGGCCTCTCAGGCTTAGTAACCGACATGGTTGCTCATTCCCGGCACCATCAAGGCTGTCCTGCAACCTGACCCACCAGGTCCAGATCTGGAACAGATAGCATGGGGAGAGGACAGGCTATCAGAAAGCTAATGATCTGGCTGCGTGCCACGGCTTAAAGGAACAAGGAGGATATTCAAGCCTTAATGGAAGCATTCAACTCAGGACACAGGGAGACACACTTTCCTTTTCATTAGCTTTCCTCATGTTCTGTCCCAAGCGTTTGTTAGGTCAACAAATGACCAACCCCAATTTCGTAAACTCACCACAGCAAAGGGAAACCATTACGTTCCTATGCTCGTCAAAAAAGACTTCTCTGTACAACAGAACTATGCTACTGAGGGCAAAATAAGACTTCAGGTTTGGTGATTCTTTCTTTCTTTCTTTTTTTCCCCCCTGAACTGGAGGTTCCTTAAGGATTTAGATGCCTTGTGCACAGTTGTTTTCAGCACTCAGGATGTAAAGCTATTGAGTTCAGTTAGGACTTAAGGGACTACAATTGGTTATTTAAAAAGCTCTTTAACTGGTTAACATTGTTCTGTTTTGCTTTTTAGAGTCCCTGCTTGTATACTGGAGTCGTAGTCATTGTAAAAACAAGAGAAAGGCATTTAAAAAGGGGGGGAGGGGTGTAGGTGAAATGATCCTAGATGTTACAATACTGTGTCCCACAGCAGAAACATGGACAGTGCCAGGCTTGATTCCTCTGCCCAGAGGAGAGGCTCAGAGAGTACACGAGTCAGAGACTGCCAGCCTGTGTCACAGGGAGGAGAAGAAAGGATCTTTTGAAAATATCGCATGATCTGGAACTTGCTTCAGCTTGGCAAGGTTGGTTTTACTTGGCTGCAAATACAGCAGAGCAACACTCATAAGTATGTTGGGAGTGGAGACAAGAAAGTCCCCTGGAAACTTCCAGACCAGCCAGTCTGGTGTACATTGTGGCGAAACAAGGGACCCTGTCTCAGACAAGGTGGGGATCAAGACCAGATAGCCACGGTTGCCATCCAACCCCCCAACATTTGTACCATGGTGTGAGTAACACCTGCACTTACCTGTGAATGCATGGGCAATAGTGCAAAGATTAAAACATATATTGGGGCCTAGGAAAAGGCAAACCCCTGGGTAAGGGGTTTCAGGATAGAATCTCTTCAGTGACATGCTTCTTAGTCATTTATGTTACACAGCAGGTGGAGGGGTGGGTGAGGGCAGCGGTTCTCTTTAAGCTAGAAGGACTCATCCATAAGGAATGACTCTGACACAACTTTTACTGTTGGCCTTGGCAGAGGGCTAGTCGACTCAAAATTCCAATCTTGATTCTTTGTCGCTTAAAGTCGGGCGCGGCTTCCCATTTTGCTCAGACTGAAAATCCCAGATCCTTACATCCCACACTTTCCTCATCCCCACCCGCACCGTCCCCTTCCTGGCTCTGCCGCAGATGCACTGGCTTCCGGCTTGTTCCCCATGCACTGATGCCAGTCATGTCCCAAAGGCAGACTCCTTGTGCCCACTGGCTGTGTCTTCCTCCCAGAACAATCTCTCAGATAGCTGTTCAGAGGTCACTCTTCCGTCTTCCGTGCCTGAGTTGGAAAATGCTGGCTCGGGTCCCCGGCAGCTCCCCTTCACCTGTAACCGCTCATCTTTTCTGTTCTAGATCTTTGTTGCCGTGCTGCACTTTTCCACCAGCCCTATCTCCTCCAGCACAGTGCCTAATTAATTATTGATCCTGTCTATTGTCTACCTCAAGTAGATGAATACAAGTCCTAGAGAACTGAAGGTCTGTGTTTCCCTCATTGGCCTGTCTCCAGCACTGGGAAGAGGTAGGTGAAGGAGAAAGCTTGAGAAATGTGTGGGTAAATGAGAGACCTCACTGTGGTTTTTAGCTCCTTTCCATGCGACCTCAATGTTTAATAATCACCCCAGTTAATGTCCTCTCACTCTTTGATTTGGTTCATGCATCTCTCCACTCATTCATCCCTTGTGTGTATGTGCTACCCAAAGAACCGGGGGACAGTGGGCTAAGTCACCACCAGCTTCCTCACCAAAAGTCCAGGCAGTAAAAACGCAAACAGAAATGGACTGTAGTGTTGTCCTTCACCAGCGAGGGTGTCAAGCAGGTGAGGTAGACGGTATTGTTTTAGGTTAGGAGGGCCAGGGAGGTGCCCCTGGGGAAGAATGGCATTTGAGGTGTGGGTGAGGGGGCCGAACACATGGCTGTGATGAAAGATGTTTTCAGCGAGAGAACGGCCCAGGCAAGGGTCCAGCGGCAGCAGGGTGATTAGCATGTCACTGTGCTCAGCCAGCCAAACATCCTAGGGTACAATCTGCTATGGCCACACCTGTCCCTGATAAGGCCAGCCTTGCAGGAAGAACTCACCCCACCAGATGGCTGTCACTGTAGTCCTGCCATTTCACCCTTCTGATGGGTTCTAAGGCTCTTTCTTAGTTTACTCTCTCATCTACCTTCCCCTGCCTTCCTCTCATTCCAAAGGCTCACACCCTCCCCCCCCCCCCCCCCCCCCCCCCCCACCCCCGTCCCCTGCTCGCCCACTTAAACATAAAAAACAACACAGCAGCAACAGCAGCAGCCTCAACGACAAAAGAGCCGCAGCTAAGTTCTGTTCCTATTTTCTGTTTTGTTTTGTTTTGTTGTTTTCCGAGACAGGGTTTCTCTGTGTAGCCTTGGCTGTCCTGAACTCACTTTGTAGACCAGGCTGGCCTCGAACTCACAGGGATCCACCTGCCTCTGCCTCCCGAGGGCTGGGATTAAAGGTGTGTGCCACTACCGCCCGGCTCCTATTTTTTGTGGCCCATTTGTTATTCCCCAATACACGTATCCCATTTGGTCTTCATGGCAAATGTATGAGTTGGGACTGCTATTTTGTAGATAGATAGCTGAAGCCTAGATACACCATGCAGCTTGACCATACTAGTAACTGGTGGAACTGAGCGTCAAGCCAGAGCAGGACCTATACTGGCCAAATCCAAAGTCTAACCCAATATCTATTGGGAAACTATTTCACTCCATGCCCTGATTCACTTAGACTAGAGCACAGAGATAGTAAAACACAAAAATCACCCAGATTTCGGACACAGTTCCCAGGCAAACTGCATCAACTCTACAATGTTACTAACTTTTATAAACACTCTTATTTTGCATGAACTAAAGACAAATGCTGTAATAGTTAATGCTGCTTGTTGGCCTGGTGAGATTTAGCATTACATAGGAGACACTGCTCTGGGTATGTTGGTGGCAGTGTTTACAGAGGGGTTTAATCGAGGAAGCACTGCCAACCCTGAATATGGGTGTCACCATCCCATGGGGGCTGGATCTTGGACTGAATAAAAAGGGGCCTGCAAACATATTCTGCTTTCTGTTTCCTGGTCTTCCCAAATGTGAGGTTTAAGATGCTTTCATTGCTTGCCAAGGAGCCTGCCATCCATTCTACACTGGTTCATTCTTGTCAGCTTAACCAAATTAAAAGTACGTTGCACGAGACAACCTCAAGTGAAGAATTGCCCCCAGTAGAATGGCCCTTGGGCATGTCTGTGGGGATGTTTTCTTGGTTAATGATTGATGTGGGAGGGCTCACTCCGCTGTAGGCAGTGCCAGGTCCTGGGTTCCAGAAGAAAGCAGCCTGAGCATGTCAGTAAGCAGCACTGCGCCATGGCCTCTGCATCAGCTCCTCCAGGTTACTGCTGGGGGCCTGTTTTGACTTAGTGATGAGTTACCCACCTAGAAGTGTAAGATGGAAGGGACCATTTCTTCCACAATATGCTCTTGGCCTGTGGCCAGTAACAGAGAGGCAAACTCGGGCACCTCCCTGCCCAGGATGAACTACACTCTTAGTGAGCCAGATCTATCCTTTCTTCCTTAAGTGGCCTCTGTCAGGTATTTCATCATAGCAACAAGAAAGGAATACAAATGCTAACATTACTCCTGTAGAAGAAACATTTCAATGCGAAAATGAGCTGTGCTTAAAAACAGATAGATTTAAAATATGATACACTCATACCTACCAAGCCTCTTTATTTCTTCTCCGAAAAGATGAAGTGCCCTGCCTCAAGACTAAAGCCCCTTCTCGGTTTTTCATTTTGTTTTGTTTTGCTTTGTTTTGTTTTTCAAGATGGGTTTCTCTGTGTAGCCCTGGCTGCCCTGGAACTTACTCTATACTGTGGTGGTTGATTTAGAGCCACCATACTTTGGATGGGGGGACGATAAATTTATAATGGGGGACATTAGATTAGATATTATGCTCAGCTCTGTGCTTGGCTTGGAATAAATTATAATCTCTTTTGTGTTTTTTGGGGGGTAAATTGCTGGCTAAAGAGTAACTAAGGATTTGCTAATAATATGAACAAATATTAATTATTAACCTTCATACAACACTGTACATCAAGCTGGCCTCAAACTGTCTCTGCCTCCTGAGTGCCGGAATTAATGTGCCACTGACACCCAGGGACACCCAGCCCCTTTCTAATTTTTATTCTTTCTCCTCATTGTCTTTTTATCCCAGTGACTTCTCTTTCTTTTCAGTAATATTTCCTTTACATTGTTGCCTAATTTGCATTATTTGTACATTTTAATGCAGTGTGACATTTCAGCACATGCACTCACCATACACTGCTCAAACCCTTGCTAACATCAAGCAATTAAAAATTTTAAAGCACATACGAAGAAAAAAAAATACCTTTCTGTGTCTGGCTTATCATACTTAATAATGTTCTACAGTTTTGTGTACTACTGTGTGAATGATGGGATTTCATTTTTTTTTTATTACTGGACAGTATTCAATTGTATATATACTTCTGTGTCCACTATCTCATTGCCTAGTGCCTACTCTGATTCCATACCTTAGCTGCTGTGCTACAACACACTTGGGTGTGCCACATCTCTACTTTGCTTATTTTATTTCTTTGGGTATATGCAGAAGTGGGATAGCTGGTTCCTGTGACAGACATACTTTCAATTTCCATACTGTCCTCCATAATGGCTATGCTAATTTGCATTCAGCAACCGTCGAACTCCTCCTCAATATCTTCATCACTCCTTTTTAATTTGCCACCAGACAGTCTACACTCTCACCAATATTTTCCATTGCACCGTCATCAGATTAAAAAAAAAGTTTGAATCTCTTTCATCCTGAAAATTGACTTTCATATTTTATTATCTATGTTTCTTCTCTCTCTCTCTCTCTCTCTCTCTCTCTCTCTCTCTCTCTCTCTCTCTCTCTCTCTCTCTCTCTCTCTCGTTCCCTGAGACAGAGTTTCTCTGTGTAGCCTTGGAATCATTTTGTAGATCAGGCTGGCTTCAAACATAGAAATCTGCCTTTCTCTGCCTCCTAGTATTAAAGGCATATGACACCACCACCCAGTTCTCTATTCCATGTTGTCTTTCTCTTTTCACCTAGCATTTATGGTAAGGCTCTTACAGGTACTCACAGAGATAACAGATGCTTCAGGCCCAATTATATTACAAAGTCAATGGATGTACAGTGTAATTATTTCAGGCATGCTGTGGTTGGGTCTGCTTTAGGGATCTAATCACCCCCTACATCATCCCATGGAAATATGGCTCAGTGTGTATGGTTCAGGATGAGCAACAGCTCAGTTCTTTCCTCCAGGAGTGGGCATGAGGTCTAGGATGGGGCAGAATTCTACACCGAGATGAGTACATGACACACAAGCCAGTCGAAATGCTGTCTTGTACTTCCATGTGGTCTCAGGAAAGCTGAACTATTCCTGTCAGATTTTTCCTGCGCATCTGGTGGCTTCCTTGTTTACTTTGTGGATGGAGGCATGGATTCTTCCTCATCCCATCCTTCAAGGCATGTAAAGCATGCCTCAAGCGTCTTGAGCACATAGGCTGTTTCCTGCCCTTTTGCTTTTATGTTTCTCTCACTTGCAGCGCAGCCTTGCAGTTTCCTGGTCTTTCGTGTTCATCATTTTCCATGGACTGCTCTTGCCATAACAATGCCAAGGACTAAGCACACTTATCTTTAAAATGTCTAGAGATATTGTGTGCTTTGTCTTATGTGTAGATCCTAGATTTTACATAGTTACCTTAAATTATGCATATGCTATGAAAGAAAAATATGAAAGAAACCATCTAGACCAGAGGTTCTCAGCCTTCCTAACAATTCGACCCTTTAATATAGTTCCTCATGGTGTAGTGACCTTCCCTCAGCAAAAAATTATGTTGTTGCTACTCATAACTGTAATTTTGCTATAGTTATGATTAGTAATGTAAATGTCTGATATACAATCCCCTAAGTGGTTGTGACCCACAGGTTGAGAACTGATGATCTAGAAGACTGAAGACTGGAAGTGAGAAAAGGGATGGGAAGAATGTACTGGAGAAAAATATGGTCCAAATATCTTAAATGTTTATGTACAAATGTCTTTATCCATCCCAGGGCTGTGTACAGGGAATATACACCAACATAAACATTATACAACGACATATTTGCTGAGTCAGGTGGGCCACATATGGTTGTCTCCTCATTTTACCTGGTGGTGTACGGAGAGCAGAGAGCTAGGTTGACAGTGGCGTGGGCTTGACTGACTAACTGAAGACTCCCCTGGGAGGGGCTATCTAATAGGGTGCCTCTGGGTCCCGGTGAGGGTGCCTCTGGGTCCCGGTGAGGGTGCCTCTGGGTCCCGGTGAGGGTGCCTCTGGGTTCGTTTCAGTCCTCAGTTCCATAGCAGCTTTCAACTCTCTCCCATGAACTTTTTCTGTTTGATATTCCACCATCCCCTTGGCAGCCAGAGTGATACCGTCTAATCAGATCAGTCTCATCCTCCTGCTTTCAATCCCCCCCCCCCCATGTGCTCCCTTCATCCAGGTTTTTACCTCTCGCTCCATCTCTGAGCCAGCCGTAGTTAGCCCTCTTTTCATTCTAGAAAAACCACAGCTCTCGCCTAACCGGAGGCCTTTTCCTGGAGCACCCTTCCCCTTTCTTCTTTTGGGCCCCCTTCCCCTTCCTCTGGAGCCTTCCCTGAGCCCTCTTTACCTACTCTCCTTTCAGATCTGGTCCTCACAATCCAGTCTTGCCCTGTGCTTTGATTGTCTAGCACCCATCACTCGGTGTGTCACAAGGACTCACTGGAGGTTCTCCACAACCCACCCTAAATGGTCCATCAAGGGAAATGTAAAAGTGTCTTACGAGAAGTCAGGAGCTGGTATTTCTGAGGGGTTGAAGGCAAGACTCAGATGCCAGTTGAAAGGGGAGTTGAAAAAAATTGGCAGACGGACGGAGGTAAGAATCCCGAGGCAAATCTTGATAAGCAAAAAGCTGTTCGGTACGTGAATTGCATGGGTCTTTTTCCTGAGGAGTTGGCTTGTCTGAGACGCTACAGTTAGATGGACTTAGAGGAAGCTCTTAAAGCAAACAGTAAGGGTGTTGATGGTGTGTAGCCTTACCTCCCTGAGCAAGAAATACTGGAACAAATAGTGAAGTCATGTTGATGTAGGAGGCCTTGGTTCTTACCCTGAGTTGAGGTATGTGGCCGTAGGCAGACTCAGTTCTCACGACACCCCTGTGTTTGTGTCACCCCTTCCCCAGCACATATGGCAAGATTTAGATGTGGTGTCACTCTCTCCCTGTACTCCATAGGATCTGTAGGAAAAGCTCCTTGTCTGTATTTGCCGCCATTTTACCTGCAGAAATACCTGGTAGATAAAAGGTACCTAATTAATACTTGCTGTGTGACTGAGGCATCGGGTGGTAGACTGAGAGGACAGGTGGGGAGTGGATGGGTGAGAGAAGGAATCAGAACTCGTTTTGCCTTCAGTTTTGAGTGAGAGCAGCTTTGGGAAATTTAAGGTGAGCTTCGGGTGCAAAGAAACTGAGCCTTGACAGAATTTGGTCGAGCCGGAAGTCTAGGGCACTGGATGGAAACTTAACACGTTTTATTTGTTTAAAATGGCTTTTAAGATTCAAAGCAGCAGCCGGGCGGTGGTGGTACACGCCTTTAATCCCAGCACTCGGGAGGCAGAGGCAGGTGGATCACTGTGAGTTCCAGGCCAGCTTCGTCTACAAAGGGAGTCCAGGACAGCTAAGGCCATACAGAGATACCCTGTCTCGGAACCCCCCCCTCCACACACACACAAAAAGATTCAGAACAACGTGGAGGACTCTTGTTGGTTCCCAGGTAGCTTCTTTTGCTCGGACATGGGTGTACCTGCCTGTCTGTAGAGAGAAAGTCCTGTCTGCGATTTCTTACTCTTCACGCAAGGACACCAGTTCCTTTGCTTCAGAGCCCCAACCTTATGATCTCATTTAATCTTAATTGCTTCCTTAGAAGCTGCATCTTTAAAACGTCACACTGAAAGTAAGGACTTCAACATGCATTTGAGAAGGAAAAAAAAAATTCAGTTTATAATCTACTGTATCAGACAAGATTTATTAGAAAAAAATTCTGCCTTGGTCTGTCTGGGTAAGGCTACATGCATTGCGCCACAGACATGATACTGAATGCATTCGGACAATCTTCTCTGTGTCAACCAAGTTCTAAGAGCTCAATTAACTCATTAAACCTCAGGATGCCTCTCCAACTAAGTGCTTTAATCATCTCCATTTGCAGATAAGTGACATAAACATTGGCTGAAAACTGCTTGTAACTTAACTAGGCGAGCTGGGACGGGCTACACCAGCAGAACTCTTCTATACTGGGAAGTTTTGGGTGAAGAAGATACAGCTGTATGATGCTCATTTTTGAAAAACCCCTGAAAAGTCTTCTATTTTCACAGCATCTCATTCAGCTGGGTACCACAGGGATGCTCATCGTCCAGAGTCACTTCAAAATCCAGGCCTTGCTGAATGTGTCAACCCCCAACCATCATGTCACTAAACCGGGACAGCCAAAATCAGGCCCCCATGTTGGAAACTTCAGATGAACCCAAGCTTCCTAGATCCAACAAGTACCAACCTCTGAAGTTCGTTGAAGCTACGACTAAGATTCCACCACAGAGCAGATCCCTGGCTTCGTGAGAAAAAACTTGGGTGTCAGAGACTAGTAGGTTACTTTGGTGGTCTTTCCGTAGAGTCAAAGAACCAAGTGCTGGGTGCCTTGTGCCTGGTGCTTTGATAATGAGTTCTCTCACTTTGTCTAGATGATGAAGGGAGGTTGGGATAGTTAATCCAGAGGGGCGTGCATCAACCCTAAAATCCAGGAACATTAAAGTGGTAATCTTTGTATCTATTAGATGGCTCAGCACAGTGCTGAACGGAATTCAATAGGTGCCTAAACTAAAGACAGAAGAAAGATACCTCAGTGAGTATTGTCAAAAACAACATCCAGTCTTGGTCGGGTGAGTGACGATTGGGGCAGGGAAGGTCCCAAGGTTTTATGAAAGCACAGCATTTGGTTCACAAACAGGCTTCATCTTTGCTAATGACTTGAACTTGGGAAAGCAGCTTCTTTATCTTTCAGGTAAATGAGCATAATGTTGGTACTGATGTTTACAGAGCTAATTTGAGGACCAAGTGGGATCGTGAATGCAAGGTTTGCCAGAGGGTAATTGGTGGTATTAATTGTCATTCTCCTCACTTTCTGTAAAGTTTTAGGGCTTGCAAAGATAGAAGATGTGCTCATTGGCATATTTCACGACAACCGGAGATTAAAAGACGGAAATTGTGCATCGCAAGAAGAGAATTTAACACTGGATTTTCTGTACTTGTTTGTTATCCCACCCCCCCCCACCCCCACCCCAATACTAGTTACCTTGGCCATTGAGGACGGTTTCTCTGAAAACATTCTCTACTTGGATGTTAAAGTGCCCTTTAATACTGTGTTTAGGAAGGCTGCGTAGGCAGGGGCGGAGAACTGTCGTGGAAGCTTGACCTGAGAAGGTCGAGAATCTGGAAGCCTGCGCGCGCGCGAGAGAGATGAGATCTGTCAACGAAACGCTGTGCGTTGGTGTGGGGTGTGTAGGAGGCTGCACTCTTGCTCTCTAGATGCTATCACAGGTGCGCAGAAGAAATGATCTCACCTAGCCCAAGGTCATTCCCTTCCGCACGTGCTCACTCCACCCCCCCCCCCCGACTCCCACCCCCTGCCGGCCCCGCAGCAGCAAGCAAGTCCTGTACCGAAGCCCGCCGCAGGGGCTCGGTGCAGGGTCCCCACACCTTTCGCATGCCATGACTGTTGGGAGCAGCGGGGCAGCGTTCTTCTCGTGATTTTTTCCGCCTTCAAACTGAAGTCTACTCTGCACTACCGTGTGCTTCCAAGTGTATCGTCGAATTTAGTATTTCTCAGAAATCTCCCAGGTCTTATTATCATCCCCTTTACGAAGTTCTTATATGGTTTCTTTGTATTTTAAGGATAACTTTGGGGGAACAATTCGTTTTTTTAAAAAGTGATTTGTATACAGGTATGAGAGACATGGTGCGGTGTTTTATTGAGCGCTGTGTAGAGAATCTATGATAACAAGTTCAAAATCGTGAGTGCAAGGCTAGAAAGAAGCAAGGTGAACAAAGATAATGAGGATGGCCTTAATTCGAATACTGTGGCCTCAAATAACAACCATTCATCCAGGGCTGGGTCTCTTAACACAAACAACAGGCATCCTGGAGGGGCTTTGGAGATTATGAGGCTAAAAAGACTTTCGTCTTTTTAAAATCGACTTTTGTCTATTCCCGGTATTTCTCTTGAGAAGTTGAACAGATTTTAGAGCCTTCCCAAAAGAATTATTAAACAAACATTAAAAGTTATAAATGGAATATTGTGTGTCTTTCTTATATCCACTTCCAGTTTTTTTTTTGAGTGTGTGTGTGTGTGTGTGTGTGTGTGTGACTTTCAGTTAAAAATATCTCTGTCCACTCACTGCAATCCACTGGATTCTAATAAATGCATTTTTAAAAATCCTATCTTAAGAAACAAGGGTGATTCATTTCTGTGTTAATACCAACCAACCCTTTCTCAAGAATAGTCAAAATACGAATAAAAGTTCTTCAAAAGTAACCCTCAGGCAAGAGCCGGGCTGTTCCAGCGTGTGAGGTAAGCTTCAATCCTTTCGTAAATGTTCCAACTTGCTGAACAGTATGTATTTTTAAGTTAGAACCTTACAGGGCCTGTTAAGCAATCTTGGAGAGAGAGAAAAAAAAATGAACGCAGCCCTAGAAGTTACGAGATCTGGAAAAAAAACAAAAACAAAAACCAAAATCTGTCCTGCCACAAGAGCTTAATGAACATTCCTCAGCATCCTTTACGGGTAATAATAGATTTGTGAGGGTCCCCAAAGGGATACACAGGTGATGACCATGAACCCGAGAAAAAGTTACAATTCTTAGCTTATAAATTTGCTTAAGCTGCAAGGTGCACAAAATATTCACACAGGAGGAGCGAGAGGTTGGCCTGGCCCACTGAGGGCCCCAGGGAGTGTGTGGGATTAAACTTGGTTAAAGGAACAAAACCAGATAGGTCAGTTGGTGCTCTAAACACACTCCCCTCCCCCCTACCCCCCACCCCACTCTCCTGGGCAGGCAGGCCTACTGTGGAAGCCTTGTCAAGGGTCTTCGCCCCTTTGATTTAGCCAGTGGGGTAAAGTACAGGAAATGGTGATCACTTTCTAGGCTCCTTCCTAGGGTCACCTTGGGCTGCCACAGCCTATAGAAGAATTTCAAAGCTTCTCTCTAGCTTTGTGTTTTGGTAACTCGTCTTGCCCCTCTTATAGGACAGTAATATGCTAGCTTTCCCCACATTCTGCTACAGGTCTGTAAGAAGTTCTTTATTGACTATTCCTTAGGTTAGACTGGAGCTGGCAGTCTGTGAGGCCTGGTTCAGAGAAGCACTGGGCAGCACGCTCTACTTCAATCATGGATGTAGTGCCTAGTGTGTGGGCTGAAATGGTGGGATGGCACACTCCAGGGGAAAGGGCGTGGAGGGATGGGTGGATGCCTGACCTAAATTAATCTGTTCAGTTATTCACCTGTGAGATGACTCTGCACCCCAAACATCCACATGCGTTACGGAAAGGAGGGTAGAAAGAATGTAAGAGCTAGAAGACAGGTTGGCATGATGCAGAATAATGTCCTGGACTCACAGCAGCTGGGGGTCAATTGCACAGGTTTAACCCATCAATGCCCAGTCACAGGAAGGGGAATGACTCACGATGAAGCCCTGCCTCTCCCTGAGGATCTGAAGCTGGATAAATGGTTGCTGATGGAGAGAGAAACATCTTCTTCATTAGTGTGGCCACTGCTAAGTCTCTCATGGTCCTGTGAGCAACTCTAGTGAAACTCATTAGGACCTACACAAAGGCACACAGATAAACACACACACACAGAGGCACACACACTCACACATACTACATACACACATACACTCACTCACACACAGGTACTCACACATACACTCACACACAAAGGGACTCACACACACATATACCCATGTACACACACACACACATATGCACACACACACACACACACACACACACACACACACACACACACACACAGATAGATAAAACTAGAAGAGGGATGGACTAGTTGGGAAAAGGATATGGGGTGAATATGTTCAAAATACATTATGTGCACGTATGAAATGTTATAATCAGATCTATTATATAGTTAATACATAATATACAATTATGTGTGAGTACATATCACTGTTAATACATAATACATAATTAATGCATGGTTATAAAACTATTAAAAAAGAAACTCTCCATGGCCTGGTGTGGTGCCTCACACCTGTCATCCCTGCATTCAGGAGGGTAGGATGAGGACTGTGAGGAATAGAGTCCCAGGTCAAGGGGTTTGTGACAATGAGACTCTGCCTCAAACAACACAGCAACAAAAACCAAAAGAGGAAAAAAAAAAAAAAAAAAAAGAAGCCACCATATGGGTAGGAGAGAAGAACTCAGGAACTGTATTCATTTTCACCCTTTACGTGGCCTGATCAGTACAGGAAGTTAGGCTGGGGAAATTCTGGTGTTGAAGCTGTCTAAATTTGGCATATTTTCAGGCCTTTGATCCCTCCTGAACATCCGGTAAATTCCTGAGTTCAGTTATCAGCCAGTCACTGTTTTCTCATAATGAACAACATATACACATACCCCACACGGGTTTTCTGTTTTTCTAACCATGTTTGAGTTATTCTGTTACTCGCAGGCCAAGTCTTAATGAGTACGAGACCTACTACACAGAAGCTCGGTGGCCTCTCTTGAAGTACTTGCTGTGGTCCAGACTTCCCTGCCCAATCCTCTCAACTATTCTAGGACACTTTCTTATGACTCATATCTTTTGGGCATAAAACTGTCTTCCGATAAATCTCTTTAAGTGTCTCTCAGATTTTTTTTCTGGGTGTCCCCAAATGGGTGTTCATAGTCTCTCATAAACTGCTGTCAGGCTCAACCTATTTATTGATGACTTTACCTGCAAAC
This sequence comes from Acomys russatus, assembly GCF_903995435.1. Lineage (NCBI taxonomy): Eukaryota > Metazoa > Chordata > Mammalia > Rodentia > Muridae > Acomys > Acomys russatus. The sequence goes on along the minus strand of NC_067167.1, from coordinate 21,642,990 downwards.
CACAATAATGATTGAAAAAAAAATCTACACGGCAACATCTACTGCCTGGAGATGCTTCAAAGTATTTTCATACTTGGGGTTCTCGGACACCCATGATGTTGACAAAGAAATGGGGGGCTTTCGTTTCTCATCTTGTGTCACAGAGCTATTTAGCAAGCTTCCATGTGGCTAACGTTTATATAATGCCTCCTGGTGAGATTTATGTATTCCTGGTAGAGTCTCTCAATCATGCACCATGGTACATTAATGTGTCAAGTTACAGGGGCACCTTGGCTCTTGGGGGTAGTCTGATGGATGCTGGGAGCCGGGAATCCTGTCATCTGTTTACAAGCCATCGTATCTCACCAATTCTAGTATATGGAAATTCTAAACATACCATCATTTTCTATACAGAGAGCGTCATGGGAGAGAGCTTAGTAATCCAGCCATACACACAGTTCTCCCTCTGCTGCCAAAAGGGCACAAATCACAGTAGACACTGTGACATGATTTGGCATCATTGTCCTTTCTTGTTTCCTGTTCTTCTTTTTTTTTTTTTTTTTTTTCAGTAGAAAACAAAACCTGAATGCAAATGAATGGAGGGTGTGTGTGTGTGTGTGTGTGTGTGTGTGTGTGTGTGTGTGTGTGTTAGAAATAGAAAACATATTTTCTGGGTGTTGTTTGTTAGCTCTCCCAAATACCCTCACGTACATATGTATGTATACACATGCACACATGCACACACACATCACACCACACTGCTACAAGGAAATGGTGGAAACTGTTTTTTCCTGGCTTATTTGAAATTCTAATTTCAGCTTCTTTCAAGTACTAAGAAATGAGGATAAAAGTATAATGTGACTCAAAAATTAACATTTTCTATTGATAAATCTCTTTATCTATCTCTATTTTTAACTTATTTTTCATTTTACATCCCAATTGTAGCCCTGTCCTCCTCTCCTCCCGGCCCCATCCTCCCTCCCTCTTACCCCCTCCCCTACTCCTCAGAAAAAGGGAGCCCCCCCCCCCATTGACCCCACCTGGGCACCTACAGTTGCTACTGATAAATCTTGATGTAAATCTTTAGTGTTGGACTTTTGAGATGAGTATAAATCTTCTTTATTACCGATTTGTAAAGAGCTGGGATTTCACATAGCTGTGTGCATCTATCTCGAAGACGTACCAAGCACATATTTTCCTGCTCACACAAACTGAAGACAAAAACAAGCAAGCCAACCAACAAATAAGAAAGCAAGCAAACAAATCACCTCAGACTGTTTGATATTATTATGACCGCCTGAGAAAGTTTTCTTGTTTTTCTCATGAAACAACAAAAATCACAAAAATTCTCCACTATGTACAGTCTTTTCTTTATTGGGTTGATAAAGCCGATGGCAGACTTATTTTAGGAAAAATTGAAGTTGCAGGGTATGTATGTATGTATGTATGTATGTATGTATGTATGTATGTATGTATGACTAAGACAGGGTCTCACTGTGTGTTCCTGGCTGGCCTGGGACTAAGTATGTACAGCAGGCTGGTCTTAAACTCACAGAGATACCCTGTCTATCCTCAGCGCTGGGATTAGAAGCATGAGCCACCAAGCCGGGCTAGGGGTTGAAGAATCCTGCAGATCTTCCTCTAGGAATTCTGCAGGTAAGAAGTCATCTTTCAACGACATGACATGTGATCTTTCGTGACATGATGGGAAGTCCACTCACACCCCTGTCCAGTGCATTCTGAATGCTGCAGCTGAGACCAAGGACCACGTGGCCTGAAGCCTGGGTGGAGGCCATTTCTGGTCTGAAGTGGAGAGTGAGCAGGGGAGATGGTAAAGCACTTGCCTTGTGTGAAGAGCAAGTTTGGATCCCCAGCACCGACACAAATAGCGGCCCATGCCTTAATCCCATTGACGGTGAGATGGGAGGTAGACAAGTGGATTCATGGGAGCTGGAAGAGCAGCTAGCCCGGCTTTTCTGATACAGTTTCCGGCCAGTGTGAGACCCTGTCCCCAAAATATGGGGATCAATTGTTACATATAAAAATTAAGATAATGATAGAATACAAGGTACCAGGCAGATATTATGTTATCCAGAGTTTATTAAATGAGAATGGGGAGAGAAAAAGGGGGGAAGGGATACCAGAGAGAGAGAGAGAGAGAGAGAGAGCCATGTGGATGGGTCTGTCTTTTATATGGCCCTGAGCCAGGGCCACGCCCCCCCAGGCAGGTAAGCAGGTGAGCTGCAGACCTAGGAAATTCCTGCCCACCCCAGTTGAAGCCTTTCTATCAGTCACAAGATAGGGAAAACATTTCACCTGAGACAGATAGCAAATTCCTAGTACCCAGACGTGAGGAAGGTATCATGTCCTCACGAGTTTGGAAAAGATGAGGAATTTTATGTGATATGGAGGGTGACACGCCACAACCTAGACGTGCTTAACATGCCTGTGTTGTCTTTGAACTGGTCTTTTGTGCACTTTGGCTATACACAAAGGGAGATGGTAGAACGGGACTTTTGTTCCTATATAACAGATGCTCAATAATTCGGCAATTCAAGGCTATCTGGCGTAAGCCAACATTGGTATAAAGCTACAGCTACTATGCCCTCCTTGAAATGCAGAAGAGAACGTGTCTGTCATCTTCCCCAGACCCCTTGGCTGTTGCGGTAAAGATGAAGAAAAGAACAAGGTGTAACTAACCTGAGAATTCTGGGCATGTTTTCTATGTGAGACAACCCAACAGAAGCATCAAATACTTTCTTTCCGTTGGTGCTGCCTAATAAGTCTGAGCATCGACTGAGCCTATTTAGGAGGTTCACATGGAGAGCCTGGGGTTATCTCAAAGGCTCATGGTGGCCGATGCTGGCTATCAGCTGGATCCGAGGCTAACATACTTTGACAGGCTTTTCTGTGTACATCACACTGTTTACACAACATCCTGTTCTGATAACAAGTGCTGCATGAGGTTGACACTGGAAGAGAGTGGTGTGTGTGTGTGTGTGTGTGTGTGTGTGTGTGTGTGTGTGTGTGTGTGTGTATTTTAATTACATGACCCTCTTGGCATACCTTGCCTGGGATTCATAACATTACTATGACATTGCTGGTCATGGGAACTGTGATCTGTTGTTTACATGGTATTTGCCATGTTTCCTCAGTAAAATTGCTGTGTTTTTCCCTCCCCATGCTCTGTATTCCGGAAACAAGTTGCCAAGTCTAAGGAAGATTGAAAGGGAAGGGAAGGCTCTCCTACTTCTTGCAGGGGGTACATCTGCATAAGTTGTTTGAAATTCTTCTATCTGGCAGATTTGTCTCTGCTCTCTCGTTTATTTATATCCCTATGGATTCATGTATATTTATTTTATCATTTAAGTGGCAATCCAACCCTGTGTGATTTACTTTACAGTTCAAAAATTCCCAGTTTTGAGCACTAAAGGTTCCTTTAGTTTGGAACTAAATTGTGTCCATTTACATAATCTCCTATTTTAATTTTTCATCATTTCCTTATATTTTGGTACTTCATGATGCTCTGAATCTCTTGAGTTTTCCCTACACTACCTCCAAAATCAGCCATCTTGCAAAGCCTTTTTAAAAGTTTTTTAACTTTACCATCATCATCACCACCACCACGATTATCATCATTGCTAAATTTTGTGCTCATGTGTGTGTACCTCTCGTACATGCTAGTGTGCACATCACAGCATATATCTGGAGGTCAGAGGGCAGCCTTTGGAAATCAGTTCTTTGCTTCTTCCATGTGTTCTGGGAACTGAACCCATATCATGAATGTTGTTTGGCACTTTAACCAATTGAGCTATCACATGACTCCGTCTCCTTTTTTTCTTTAATGGAAGGGTGGCATTATAACACCTAGCCCCAGACGGCTCAGACATTCTCCTGGTTAAGCGTTACAGAGGTCCACCCGGGTCAAAGGGCAAGATGCTCTAGGTCTTAATGGCACAGCGCAAAGATGGTACATTAGTTTTTGTTTTTTTGTTTTTTGTTACTTGTTGCTGCAATAAAGTAACCTGACCAAGGCAACTTAAGGGAAAAAGGGCTTGGCATATAGTTCTACCATATTGGGGAGGGCACGGCAGCAGGCAGAGAAAGCACAGTGACAGGAGTAGAAGGGTGGCTGGTTACACTACAGCCACATCACAGATGTAGGGCATGGAGAGGAAGTGGGGCCAGAAAGCCTTAAGACATCACCCCCAGTGATCTCCTTTATCCAGGGTGGTTCCACCTCTTAAAGGTTCCACAGCCTTCTCAAGCAGCAGCAGCTAGGGACCAAGGGTTCAAACACATGAGCCTACGGACATGTTTCAACTTCAAGCCATGATAGATGACTTTTTTTTTTTTTTTTTAAAGGCATCATGTTGAGAGATGTTACTGTGAATATTTGGAAGATGCAACCACTACTGGCACCAAGACAGGTGTCTCAATGAGAGAATGCAGTTTGAGGTAAAACTCAGGAGAGGAAGAGCCATCTGTGAGACTGTTTGTGGAAGGAGTGCTCCAGGCACAGTAACAGTTAGTGCAAAGCACGCGTGTGACTTGGGGAACAGCAAAGGGGGCATAGCCAATGGAAGGAGTGACACAGAGAGATGAAGGCAGAGAGGTCATGGGTGAGGGTAGGCGATACAAAGGCCTGGAGGGGGGCTGGAGAGATGGCTCAGAGGTTAAGAACACTGTCTGCTCTTCCAAAGGTCCCGAGTTCAATTCCCAGCAACCACACGGTGGCTCACAACCATCTGTAATGAGATCTGGTGCCCTCTTCTGGTGAGCAGGTGTACATGCAGGCAGAACACTGTATAAGTAATAAATAAATAAATCTTAAAAAAACAAAACAAAACAAAACAAAAAAAAAAAAAAAAAAAAAAAAAGAAGGCTGGAGGACACTGAAGGTTTGGATGACCAGCCATTAAAAGATCTAGGCTAGACTGGCCTGTAGCACGGGCCTCTCCCTTGTGTTTTAGAGTCCATTACATGGCAGCCACTCCCTCCTCAATGCCTTCTGCTAGCCTGGCCACCAGTCTTGCTCACTCGGTTCCCACTGCTGTCTGTGGAGCATGGCAGGCTGCTCAGCTTGCGTGGCAATGTCAAGAAGGATCTGTGTGTCTTGCCCCAGGGGCAGGGACAGTATCCATGGCTACAGCTAACAGGGGCAGTAAAGCCCAGAGTCCAATGTATCTATCTGCTTTGCCACAGGCTCTCAGAGCCATGTCCATGTTGATAAAAAAGCTGCTTGACTCAGGGCTCATGGTTACCCAGGAGAGCTTGGTGGCTTCCTGATGACTCTGAACAGGGATGAGATCACCACCACTCTGCCTCCAGCGTGCAAGCTGAGCAAGGACCATCCATGAAGCCCCTCTGTCCATAGCGTGCACCTCAGGCTCCTCAGGGAACCTGGAGCTCACCAGTTTGACAAGACTAGCTGGCCGGTGAGCCCCAAGTGTCTTGTCTCCACATTTGGATTATAGGCGTGTATCACCATGCCTGGGGCCTTTTATGTGGATGCTGGATCCACGCTGAGATCTTCATGGCTATGTAGCAGGCACTTTACCTACTGAGCCATGTCTCCAGCCTCTCCACTCAACTGCTGCTGTGCAGAGAATCTAGGACCGCCATACCGTTAAAGCAGATGCTCGGTCCTTAGCTTGCTGAATCCATTGACACCTGTCTTAAAAAGTAAGCTGGAGAGTGACCTAAGAAGACACTCAGTGTTGACCTCTGGCCCCATAGATGTGCACACATATCTGTATGTGCACCCCCCCCGAACATGTGTACACATACGCACATGCTTAAAGTTTAAAAACAGATGAAAAGCATGTAGGTAAAATGGAATAAAAAGAGCAACAGGCTGAATGTAGTGGATTAACTAGAAAATGTAAGATAAGGAATTTGATGTAGTAGAGCTCGCTCTTTGAGGGATTTCGCTACAAAAAGGAGCTAAAAAATGATGTGATAAAAAGTAGGGGATATCCATGGAATAAGCCATCAAAAGCTAAAGGCTGGCGGCTTAGGAGAAAGACAGCAGATACTGGAGCAATATCCTCGTCTAGGTGACAGAACCTGTGTTGTGTGGGAGAATGTGTCATCCCTCTCACTCAGTGGTTCTCAACCTGTGGGTCATGGCCCCTTTGAGGGTCACATATCAGACACCCTGCATATCAGATGTTTACAGTACTATTCATAACAGTAGCAAAATTACAGTTATGAGGGAGCAACCGAGTAATTTTATGGTTTGCGGGTCGCCACAACACGAAGAACTGTAATAAAGGGACCCAGGAATAGGAAGGCTGAGAACCAGAGCTTAGTGTCTGGGTGCAGATTAAGTCTGTTAATGGTGACGACCAGTTGAAATTCCCTTCTGACTTGAGTCAGTTTGGTTTGGTAAAATAGGAAAGAAGACCTCAGCTAGTCACAAAAAAACGGAAGAGGATGTGTTGACGTTTAGGAAATGAACCTCATTGAGCACGAGAGTGAACGTACAATGAGCAGCCTCGTGAGGCTACCGAGGGCCCTTGCAAATCAAGGGCAGTAGTTGACCATGTTTTTCCCCATCCGCCGTCATGGTTGGTGCCGAGTAGACAGATAGAAGGTTTCACACGGCACAGCGAGCTGAGAAGTGGGAAACAGACGAGGATCTAGGAGACAGTAACAACCATTTGAGCTGAGTAGGGGGGGGCATGTTGAGGGTACACCATGTGGATGGGGGTGGGGCAATGGACAGTTTGGGACACTATAGAATTGAATGCTCTGGTGAATGGCTTGTTAATAAGTCTGCTCACCAGGGAAACTGAGCTTTAGGGACATAACTCATCAAATTACCTGTCCCAGTGAAGAGCTGAGATAAGTTTGGAGTGAAGAGAAAGATTTAAAACAACAACAACAACAAACCTTCCCCAACAACAGTATTCACAAGAATTAGACAAGGTTGTAACCAAAGTGCTTTGCAAATGCAATAATGAGATTCACGGTTTGGGGCCGTGGAGATAGCTTGGTGGTGGGGTACTTGCATGTCCAAAGCCCTGGAAAGAATCCCCAGCACCACAGGGCCTCCTCTAGCCATTTCTTTTCAAGCACTGGGGGAAGCTCCCAGCATCAAACGAAGGCACAACACTCAATTTAAAACTGTCTTATTTTTGTTCCAAGTAGAGTGTTATCAACACTCTTTGCCCCCAAATTAGTTTAGAAATTGATAAATGTTGCCACACCCAGTGAAGAGAATGAGAGAGTTATTCACACTTGAAGGACAATGGAGTAGGCTTCCAAACAAGGCTGAACATGACTGAGTGGGAGGAGGGGGCCGGGGCGTGCTAGACGTGGAATGAAGTCGGCTTGCTTTCTGGAAGCAAGAGATAGAACACACTTATGTTCTGACAGGCTTGGCCACGTGTAGGGTAAAAAGGAGAAGGAGGAGGAGTCGGAGCCTCAACTATTAGTGGTCTGGCATAAAAAGGTGGAAGTGGCCCATGTGAGGTGGTTCAATGAGGGAAGAAGCCTGCTGCCAAGTCTGACAACCTGAGTTCGATTCCCAGGACCTATGTGGAGGTAGGACCGACCTGACTCCCACAGCTTGTCCTTTGACCTACACATGTATACTTGTAGCAGGCATGCACTCTGCCCATGTTCTCTCTCTCTCTCTCTCTCTCTCTCTCTCTCTCTCTCTCTCTCTCTCACACACACACACACACACAAATAAAATGAAATAAAATGGAATTGACTTTTATTACAAATTATGTGTGTGTTGTAAATCTGTTGTGTAGCAGGGCAATTAAAATTTCAAGTTTCGGGGTTAGGCTGGGATTTAAATCCTGTGTCCTTAACCCTGTGGTCCTTACTAGCTATTTGACCCTGTGGAAATTACCCAGTGCTCCATTCTATTAGACCAACCTGCAGGCCACAGAGGATCAGAACAGCATCGCTCTAACCTGCCTCTTCTCTTTACGGCTTTTGTCTCCTGTATTAAAAACTCCCATTGGAGTGGAATTCTGTAATTGTGTAGAGAACCTGAAAAATAAAATTTATACTTTTATTGAATTTCAACTAATCTACTAAACAACCACCATAAACAGCCCAATACTTGGATTTGTTTCGCGTAACCAGATTTCAGCATATTTAGAACAAGTCTTATTTTGTCTCTGTCTTTTCAACTGTTAATTTTATGAGGTCTAAATAACCAAATACATACTTAACAATAGAAATCTAATATCTGAATTGAGATATACTGGAAGTGTAAAGTAAACATCATATTTTGAACACTTAGTTTGTAAACAAATGTACTTAAAATATCTCACTGATTAAAAATTTTTGGGGGAGTGATGGTGGTGAGACAGTATCCTGTAGCCCAGATTGCTTGCGCGCTCTCTCTCTCTCTCTCTCTCTCCCTCCCTCCCTCTCTCTCCCTCTCTTTTTTTTTTGTTTTTTTGTTTTTTTCAAGACAGGGTTTCTCTGTGTAGCCTTGGCTGTCCTGGTCCAACTTTGTAGATCAGGGTGGCCTTAAACTCACAACGATCTGCCTGCCTCTGCCTCCTGAGTGCTGGGATTAAAAGCGTGTGCCACTACCACCTGGCTCCAGATTGGTCTTAAACACACTCTGTAGTTGAAGATAACCTTGGGTTCCTGATCCTCCTACACTGCTTTCCTAAGAGCTGAAACAGCAGGTGTGCCAACATACCCAGCTTGGGTTGCAAGTTAAATATTTTCAATATTCTGGGTCAAGATATACTATTTGAATTAGTCTCTTCTTTTTGGTTGTATCATGATTAATAGATCACTTGGGCACAGAGCAGCCATCTCAGTCAGGCCTGGCTCTCAGGCCAGCCACCTTCTCCTGTCTAAATTCAGTGCTGGAAAGAGGACGAGAGGTGGTGGGAAGTGACACATGTTGTTCCTTCCCGGCAGGAAGCTGTGGCAAAGACAGTGTTTATAGTAAGTTCTTCATCTCACAAGCGGTTTCTTCTATGGAGGATTCTTTCTACTACGCTCCAGGCAAGGTGTGCTTTTTGGAAAGGTTAAAAAACAAACAAACAAACAAAAAACAAACAAACAAACAAAAAAACCCCGAAGAGTCACATCAGCAGCCCAGACAAACTATTCAAAGGCAGCTTGTTCCATTTTTAAGTCAGGGTTCAGGACATAGGGTCTGCTCCATCTTCCTTCCTCAATGGACGGAGGGGAGCAGATTAAGACACCATCCATGCATGGGCTCCTTCGTCCCAGCAGCCATCATGCCCTGCTCTACTCAGCAACTCCAAAGGATGCCCAAGGTGTCATGAAGAACAGTCAGGAAGACATCTACAGGGCCGGAGAGATGGCTCAGAGGTTAAGAGCACTGGCTGCTCTTCCAGAGGTCCTGAGTTCAATTCCCAGAAACCATATGGTGGCTCATGACCCATCTATAATGTGATATAATGTCCTCTTCTGGTCTGCAGGCATACATACAGGCAGAGCACTGAATACTTAATAAATAAACAAAAACCTAAAGAAAAAAAAAAAAAAGAAAAAAAAAAGAAAGGAAAAAGAAAACAAAGAAGACATTTGTAAAGGTGACAGGAACAAAGAAGTTAGCAAAAAGAAACACATAGAAAACAAAAGTTGGCTTCCCCACCTCACCCATTGCATTATAGAAACTGCACTCCCTGACTTTGGTTAAAAAAAAAACAAAAACAAAAAACTAACTAAAAACAAGTCAGTCAAATATTTACATGCAGAAGTAGCCCTGGCAGCAAATTCAAAGATAACTATTAAAGCCCGCAGAGGTTGCTTCTGTATCGGGGGCTTTGAGACTCTGGGCCTCAATTAACCTTTCCAAATAGGAACTGACAGCCTTGCATGGAAAATATGGGGTGACTAAAATGTTTTTTGAAGAATGTTTGACTACAAAGTAAACAGCCCGAATAAAAACATTAGATCGGATGCTGCCTCCGCATTCCATAAAGCTGAACACACAGCAAAATGCACTGCGTGGTTGAAAAGAGATCGCAAAAACAAGTTGAGTTTAGCCAAAGTATGTGGAATTAGTTGTGTCAAAATAAGACAGAGACTTTGTTGTTGTTATTGTTGTTATTTTAGGTCTTGACATGATGTTGCTTAGCTGACATTAAACGCATAGCTTCAGAGATCCTTATCCGCAAGCCTTCTTGTCATTTCTGGAGCCAAAGCAATGCATAAGAAAAGATTTACTACATGTAGTGTTCGCTTTGAAGGGGGATGCTCTTTTGGTGGTCAAAATCTTTGTGTGTGTGTGTGCAAAGTACATAGTCCTCGGATTCAGTATTTCATTATGATGGAAGCAGAAGGAAGGTGGCCTTAGGGAATCCGTAGTACCGTAGCTACGACCACGAGAGGGAACATCGAAACACTTCAAAGCAACACACACAGACAAGTGCTAAATGCCAGGAGCACACGTCTACAAGCCGGTGTTCCACTGTCAGTGTCTGAAGATTTTATTATGCAGCCCAGTAGTCTCCTCTGGTCTGTGTCTGTAAGATGATCAATGCTGTGTCTCTGAGAATCTAATTAATCAGAGAGGCCTTGTATCAGCCAGCTGTAGAAAAGTCTTACACACACACACACACACACACACACACACACACAAACACGCACGCACCGTGTGCATATATATATTTATTTGTTGTTGTTGTTTTGTTTTATTGTTTTTGAGACAGGGTTTCTCTGTGTAGCCTTGGCTGGACTTGCTTAGTGGACGAGACTGGCCTCAAACTCACAGAGATCTGCCTGCTTTGGCCTCCTTGAGTGCTGGGATTAAAGGTATGTACTACCATGCCCTGGTGACTTTGTTATATTTTAAGCACATGTCATTCAGTAAGTCTTAAAGGGTAGTATGCCCAAACCCAGCAGTGCCATTCACCTGTCTTGTTCATCTGTCTTGTTCACTGTGAAGAACCTTACTGTCTTCTAATCCTTTGCACCAGCTATTTCCTGTCTGGTCTCCAGTGTCTCTGAGCTGATGAGCCCTCCTCCCCTTCCCCCCTCTCCCCCTCCCTCCCTCCCTTTCTCTCTGTCTGTCTCTGTCTCTGTCTCTCTCTCTCTCACACACACACACAGCTAGGGGATTTCTCTGCCGAGTAGTCCTTAACTTTGAATTTTCCTACTTCTTGGACTTCGTCCTGCCAATGCTCTGGCTTGGGACACTCAGTAGCACTTAGAACAGTATTTTAATTATGCCTCGATTAGCCTTAGATAGAGGAATTGCGCCCGATCCAGCTTCTGCCTAGTATAGTTCCTGCAGAGCACAGAGGCACTGTGTACATTTCCCAAACACAATTAAAAGTCCCACTTTGAGGTTTCTGTGTAAGAAGACAGATTGTTGCGATCATGCGGTGGATTCAAGTGGCTTTTGCACTGCTGTTCAGTGTGCCTTCCAACTTGCCCTCTAGGCTTGAAGGGGGTTTTAAGCCCTTCAGCTCAGCCTGCTCCCTTCCGCTGCCCGCTTCCTCTCCTCTCCAAGGGAGAAATGCTTGCCTGGTTATGTTGCTCTCTGACTTTAGAAGGACCCCACAGAAGAGCGGTGTGGGCCACAGGGGAAATCATTGCTTCAGCTGACCATCCCCTGAAGACCGAGGCAGCCTTTTCAGAACGATTGCTGAAGTTTTCACCACACAGCACACTATTCTTTCTTTCTCACACTTACTCCTTCTTCACAATTTGGGGCACAGTGGGCCATTTCCAACTCCATCAAACTTGCTATAATTAACAGGGTCTAAAACCTTAAATACGGACAGCGAGGGGCTCACATTTTCACAGAGCAAAGGCTTCTAAACATGGACACTAGAATCGAACCTAGAAAGAAGGGGTAAGAGATTCCCTTTCATTACACACACCTCTACATTAATAAAGAACATGGATCTGAAATAAAAGATGAAGCTCCTTATACTTCTAGCGTTTTGGAATAAATATAATGTAAAATCTTCCCCCAAAATGTTTCCAGGCTTCTGATAAAAGCAATACCCGGCCCCCCCGCAACCCTCCCCGAGCAAGGGAAAGTGTGAAAGGAGAGTCCTTAATAAAGATAATAAAGATATTAGCATTAGTTACATCTTCAAATATATTCAATCAGTTCCACGGTAAATCTCAAAGGGGCTTTGAATGTTTATTATTATATAGTAATAATATTAAAATGATAATTTGTATTGGATGTGTCATGGCATGTGTGTAGAGGTCAGCAAATGAGGGGGTTGTCTCCTGCCACCTACAGGCACTAGGGTTTAAACTCAGGTCACGGGGCTTGGGTAGCATGTATCTTCATCCACTGAACCTTTTTGCTGCCCCGGAGACTCTGTATTTTATTCATGAGAATAATGGCTCATGTCTTTGCTAGAGATTCAATGGCAAGCCACTCACGTCACCTGCTTTCCCATTCCTCTGGCCTGAAAATACGTAATGGTGTGCAGAAATAAACTGAGTAATCCAGTCACTGCTATGTGCAGCCATCAATCTTTTCTTTTTTTTAAAGATTTATTTATTAATTATATATACAGTGTTCTGCCTGCATGTACACCTGCAGGCCAGAAGATGGCATCATGTCACATCATAGATGGTTGTGAGCCACCACGTGGTTGCTGGGAATTGAACTCAGGACCTTTGGAAGAGCATCCAGTGCTCCTAACCTCTGAGCCATCTCTCCAGCCCCTCATCCATCAATCTTTTAGAGGAGAAAGTTGAAATTACATTTGAATAGTGGATCCGCTATTTATAGGCCACAGGCAACCATCAGCCACCATGTTTTTACAACCTACAACCTACAACCACCCACTCGCTTACAACCACTGCCATGTGCGAGCTGCAGGGCTGTGTGCTTCCACTAGGCAGGTGCCTCTTCAGCTCGCCATGGCTGAGAAAGGCAGCCCAGGGACTCAAAGACACACCTTTCAAATGTGCTCCTCACATTGGTCAGAAACACTGGAACAAAACCAGAACTTAATAAGCTGGATAGCTCCTACAGCTGTCAGAGAACATACTTTTAGAATGCCACAGGTTGCACGGTGTTTTGTGCTGGGCAAGGCATAAGAGGAATGGCTCCTCTCATCCTGTGGGTTGAAACCCCTGCCGGGGGGGCGGCGGAGGGCGCGGTGGGGGGGGGCGGGGGGAAGAGGCAGGTATTGAATGGCCCTTTCACAAGGGTCACCTAAGGCCACTGGAAGCACACAGAAGCAAAATTACAGTTATGAAGTAGTGACAAAAATAATTTTATGGTGGTGGCGGCGGCGGTCACCAGAACATAAAGAGCTGTATTAAAGTATCACAGTGTTAGGAGTGTTAGGAAGTTGAGAACCACTGGGTCTAGAGGGTCAATTTGCCAAGTCTGTAATTTAAAATTAAGACAAACATTTGCAAGGTATCCGTTTTTGTTTTAGGAGAAGCCTAACTGTTGAGCTCAGGCTGGCCTCGAATGTGTGATCCTTCCGTCTCAGCCTTCTGAGTGCTAGGACTATAAGTGTGTACCACTATGCCAAGCCTAAGAAGTCAAACCCCTTTAAAGACTAGTAAACACAAACAGAAACACCTTGTACATTAAGCAATAACTTTCCATTTTGTTTCCAACTAGGGCCTTAAGAGAAAAGGTATAGTTACTGTAAGACTGATTTACTTGCCCATATGAGGAAAGCGTGATTTGGACCCAAAGTGCTAGCTCCTTCTGATGGTCCTACATTTTATGGCAGATTGTGGGCTCTCTATGAACACCCAATGGACTGGGGCTGGCTCCAAAGACAAGTAAAGATGACCAGGGTGGGCAATTTTTCTTTAAGTAGAATCCTGATCAATTCTTCATTATTTAAAACTTGATAGCAATAACCTCACTTTCCTCAGTCTATGAGAGATTAATAAATGGTCCTGACACTGTTATGTGACATGGGCTTACAGGGAACACCGAGTAGCATGCAAACAGTACCTAGTGTTGCTATGGGGATGAGATTCCATGTTTCCAGGTGAAAAAAAAAAGTGGGATTTCTTTCTTTCTTCCTTTTTTTTTTTTTTTTTTAAGTTTCATTTATTTTTATAGCGTATTCAGTCTGCATGCACACCTGCCCATCAGAAGAGGGCACCAGATCTCATCATAGGTGAGTGTGAGTCACCATGTGGTTGCTGGGAATTAAACTCAGGACCTCTGGAAGATCAGCCAGTGCTCTTAACCTCTGAGTCATCTCTCCAGCCCCAAATCTAATTTTCAATGAAAGAAATCCAGGAAACAAACAACCCAAACCAATTAAACAAACAAACGAACCAACAAACAATCAGGGTGTGCCAGCACGACTATAGCCAACTATATAACACATTAGTTAGACATGGTCCCAGGCCACAGTCCTAAGACTAGGACAGCCACAAAACCTCTTACCACAGGAACACATAGACAATTTACAGTATTCTTTGTCAGGTTATGCTCTGTGCTAGGGTTTGCTGACTTTTCATCACAACCTCCCTGCCCCCCGCCCCCCCGGCCCTGAGAAATAGCTAGTTATTCAAGCAAAACCAGAAGGAAAGACCATCCAGGCTGAATAGTATGTCCTAACCCATGACATTGTTTTAAGAAGCAAGCTTATGATATTCACATGGAAACATTTATGATGTTATGGTCAATTAAAAAAAAAAAAAAATCAGGGGCCAGGAGAGATGGCTCAGTGATTAAGAGCACTGGTTGCTTTTCCAGAGGACACAGGTTCAATTCCCAGCACCCACATGGCAGCTCACAACTATCTGAAGCTCCAATTCCTGGGGACCTGACGCAGACATACATGCAAGAAAAACACCAATGCACATAAAATAAAAATAAGTAAGTTATTTGAGGTTTTCTCTCTCATTGTGAAGGAACAGATTTACAAACTGGTCAAGAAAGGCCTGACTCCCTCCCAAAGAGTGTGACCCTGCGGAACTCATATGGTGTGGCACAGGTCCGTTTTGTGACTGGTAATAAAATCTTGAGAATCTTGCCCCCAATCTCCCTGAGGATCTCTACCATTTGATTAAGAAAGAGGTGGAAGTCTGTGTGCATCATGAGAGGACTGGAAGGATAAAGATGCGAAGTTCCACCTGACAGAGAGCAGAATACACTGGTGAGCTTGTTACTATAAGATTAAGGCAGGTCCTGCCATCCAATTGGAAATACGGGTCATACGGGTCATACGGGTCTCTGCTCTGCTCTAGTGGCATAAATTCTCTTGTGTACACAAGCAATAAAATCACTTTAAATAAATTCAAAAAAAAAAAAAAAAGACAACCAGAGTATGAAAGTGTATGTTTAACATTTTTGTTTATATTTTAACAACTGCATACATTTCATCATAAAAATAGGTGATAAAATACCAAAATAGGCTTCTGTTATTAAATGCCTGAGCCTCTATTAAAATTATCCTGGAAAGCATCTTTTAAAAAATAGTGGCTTTGGGGCTGGAGAGATGGCTCAGCAGTTAAAAGCACTGACTGCTCTTCCAAAGGACCCGGTTCAATTCCCAGCATCCACATGGCAGCTCATAACTGTCTGTAACTCCGAGATCTGATGCCTTCACCCAGACATATGTGCAGGCAAAACACCAATGCTACATACAATAAAAATAAATTATTAAAAAAATAGTGGCTTTTTCCAGGCATGGTGGCATACACTTTTAATCCCAACACTCCGGAGGCAGAGGCAAACGGATCTCTTGAGTGTGAGGCCAGCCTGGTCTACAGAGTAAATTCCAGGACAGCAAGGGCTACACAGAGAAAACTCGTTTCAAAAAGTCAGAAACCAAACCAAATTAAAAGACCAAAAAGTGGTTTTACTTTTTAGTTTTCATACAAGTATGTTCAATTATATCTGTTACCTCCTTTTGTTCCCCTGGACAGCTTCACTTCTACATTCATAACACACACCCAATTTTAATTAATTAATTGTATTATTATTATTTATTAATTAGGTTCTGTTTTGAGACAGGGTCTGCTGATCCTCCTGCTGCCACCTCCCAAGTGCTATAATGACAACCACAACGGACAGCAAAGCATTTTCTTCAAACCCTGACTTGATTCTTTTGAACGAATGTCAGTCAACCACACTATGACATTCTATCCTCAGGGAAATATGATACCCATCGTGCCTCTGGGAACTTATCCTAACCAAATAAATGAAATATTCCTTATACTGTGCTGAAGGGCCTCTTTGAACTTTAGGAAGGTATTCAGCGTAGCTGTGCACATCTTAAAGAGGTTTCGGCAATCAGCTCTGAACCCACAGGCAGCGCCCAGTCACACCCTTAGGCTCCAGTATTGGGCTTACCCACAATTCAGCCCAGGAATCAGAGCAATTGAATGGAACAGGCTTCTTGCCTAGACATTTTAGGAGATGAAGACATTTACGGACTGAACTGATATACTTGGGAGCTTCCTGTCACCTGTTTAGTCAGAAAGGGGGCTCCATGTCCTTTCTCAACCTTCTACCTGTCACAGCAGTAGAATCCCACACTCCACAATTTCAAAATGCCTGACAAGCTGTTCACAGACACCACAGGCACGCACACTGGTGGTACGGTTATTTTTTATCAGTATCACCTAATAATGCTTATTATTAGGCCTCTAATTATTATTACGGCAGTATTTTTAACCTGCTAGCAATCAATTAAGACACTTGTTATATTTAAAAAATAGCCTTAGTCAACCTGGGGCAGGGCAGATATTAATCTCCTAAACTACTTCCCATAGTGGGAAGGTATCCCATACCTGCCCCAATCGCATGGCATCTGCTTCTAATAATTTCTGTCAAGTTACCTACTAGGCATAATCCCAAATACTTGCTAATTATCATCATCTAGGCCAAGTCTCCATCCACACTGGCCATGTGCTTCTCCTCCACCTAACCCATGGCACAGCCTTCTTCCTCCTCTCCTCTCCTTTCCTCTGGTCTCTTCTCCTCCCAAAGTCCGGGAATCTGACCCACGCCTATCCCATTTGCCCTGCCCAGGTGTAATGGCCTTTTATTGGTCAAACAGGTTAGGCTCTTAGGCAAGGTACAAGGTGGGGCAGAGACAGCAAGCAGTAATTAGCATCAAAATACATCAGACCAACCTCCAACACACTGGTGGAGGCAGGCCTAGACAACCTGGGAATGTAACTTTTATCATTGAAACAAACAACAACAAAAAAACCAAACAACACCAAAAACCAACAAAAAACCATTTGGGGGGAGGGTGTGCTAATAATCACACTGAGATGGCAGGTGTAGAGTCCAGAGCCACTTTGGCAAACTAGGACAGATTGAGGAGCTCTAGCAGGCCTTGCCATGGCAAACATGCTGCCAACACGTTTTGCCTTTTATCCTTCACCCCTTTGCTAAAAACTGTTGATTACATTCTTAAAGGTAGCCCCCAGGGTCCACTCCCTTCTTTGGCTACTAACTCATATTCTTGAGACAAAACAAACACAATCAAAGTTCATTATTTGACTAATGTGTCCAATCAGGACCGACCAACACACCCTACCACAGACTCCCTCCTTTTTCTTAAAAACCCACTCCTGAAAACAACAAAACAACAACAACAACGACGATGACAACAAACCACCAGCTTGCTTGCTTGCTACTGCTACTGCTTGTGGCCTGACTTTGCAGCCTCTACTCACACACACACATACCCTGCTTGCCCCTCTGGGGTAATGAAATCTCCTTTGTGCTGAGCATTTGGTGTCTGGGGGTGTGCTGTACCGATCGGTGGTGGGGGCAAAGGGGGGCAAGCTCCTTACGCAGGTGGTACCCCGCTGTGAGGAACAGCCCTCCATACTGATCTGTGAAGGCTGGGAACGGGAAAGTGAGGATGGAGTTTGAGACCGGGGAAACATGTGAAGCTGCCTTCATGTTACCTGAAAAATTGTATGATGAAACTGGGCATGGTGGTGTACAGCACTTGGGAGGCAGAGGCAGGCAGGCGGCCGTGAGTTCGAGGTCAGCCTGATCTACAAGGTGAGTCCAGGAACGCACAGAAAAGCCCTGTCTCGAAAATCAAAATTTTAACACAGCGATGTTGACCAAGCCCAAGAGGCCTCACGGGCTGTAACGAATGCTTGTGAACAGGCTAAAAAAGCAGATGCTTTTTTAAATTTTTATTTTTATTAATTTTTAAATATTTTATTAATTTATTCATATTACATCTAAATTTTAAAATTGAAAAAGAAACAAGAAAACTGAAAAATATAAGAAATGAAAAAAAAAAAGCAGATGCTTCTCAGTTATTACAAGAATAGACTGGAAGGACTCACTGAGGGACTCAGAACCAGCACAGTACCTGTGGTATACCATAGCTGCCTTAGGAACAGGTTCTCAGTGCAGGATTCTGGGGCATAGTCAGCTGTTCACTGAATGGACAGGTGTAACCGAAGCTTTTAAAAGTGACTTAGAAATTGCGCTTAGAGGCAAAGAAAAAAATTCAATTAAATTTTTTTTTCATGGAGTAGGAAAGTTTTTTTTTTTTTTTTAAAACTACATATATAGTTTGTATATATTGATCATAGTATTTACCAACAATCATGAACTTTAAACTTTACCTATCAGGTGGTAAGTGCCATTTGCTTTCAGTTATGGGAAATGTTATCGAAGCCGATTTGAGAAGTGGTAGATTGCTTTGGACCGCATGTTTAAAGTTTATTGTCCGCTATTTTTAATTG
The DNA here is from genome assembly GCF_903995435.1 of Acomys russatus. NCBI lineage: Eukaryota > Metazoa > Chordata > Mammalia > Rodentia > Muridae > Acomys > Acomys russatus. Next base: position 21,624,363 of record NC_067167.1, on the reverse strand, counting down.
TGTGTGCCCAAAAGACCAGAGGTGTCACATCTCTCTAGAGCTGGAGTTACAAGTGTTTATGGGCAGTTTGATGTGAATGCTGGAAATAAAAATTTGGGTCTCCTGAAAGAGCAGTGACTGCAGCTTTAAATATGAACTTGAACTTTAAAAGCAAGGAAAAGTTTTTGTTTCCATGTAACCAACTAATTTTAAAATTATTTGTATTTGAGAGGTTTTAATCTTGCTATTTGCATATCTCCACCCAATACAGATTTCAGGTTAGCTTATAAGCACCATTACCTGCAAACAGCAAAGTTTTGTAACCTGTGTTTTTCCTCTGTGAGCACTAGAGACATACACACACATTCCCTGGCCCCAACCCGCCTCTCTCAATAGCATCTTAGGTGAGCAACCTGCATTTCTAGCACTAACCATCTTGTGGGGTGAGTTTACCTTCTGCGCTCATTTCTGCCTTTAAGGACTATCATTCTCAGTGTTTCTGAATTCTCAAACTTGCTGCATATCCAAATCCCTTGGGAATTTTTAAAAAGTTGCCAAATGCTCTCCATCAGTATTTTAAAACTTGGGGAGTAGTGATGTACTTTGTCATTATTATGAGAATAAAGACATGACCAGGGACAAGGTCATTAAACCTGGGTAACTGACCCAACATATCACAGCATCTCATGGTATTTAGCTACAGGATAAATGGGAAAACCTGACTGTGTCCTTGCCAAACTCCACTTCCCAGATGTGCAACACATAAGCTACACCATTAAAAAAAAAGTTCCTACTGTTGACTAAGCACCAAAGTGGAGATGGAAGCAGTGCTATTATTTCTCTGATGAATCTCCTTGGTAGTCTGCTAATGCTGTGTTTATGACCCTGCTGGACTCTGCAGATTCTTTGCAGCACAAACTTTTTATTTCAGCTAGATCAAGGGAGGCAGGCTGGCAGGGTCCGGCTGCTGCTCAACATGTACTACCATTGTACACTGTTCTTATACTCATCAAAGTGCTTTCATGTCTCCAATTTCACATGGCCATCAAAGGGCAGGGGCTGGACTGTGTTCCTGCTGAGTAAACTGGGGGCTCAAAGCGGTGTCAGAGCAAGGCAGAACTGAGGCCAGAAGCAGATCTGTGGACCACTGGGAAATGCTCTTCTCACATAGGGCTGCCTTTTCCAACTTCTCACATCCAGAGCCAAGGCACACCCCCAAAGGATGATTTCTTTCCCAATATACTTCCATTTGGAGTGATGCTGGGGACCAAGCCCACGGTGGTACAAAAAATGCTCTGTCCACTCCCTGTTTTTCTAAGGAGGGTCTTGGTATGAGTATCAGGCTAGTTAGGAGCTCAAGGTTTTCCTGCCCCAGACACCCCTGGGTGGGTGGTACCACACAGTGAAAAAACAAAAAATGAAACTCACTTGTGACCATTTGTCCCTTGTAGTTAGTTCTACTGTGTGAAGGGCAGAGGCAGGTGGTACTGTGCTGCACTGCAAAGAGGTACAAAGTGCAAAAGGACCCAGGGAAGCATGGAGTTTGGGGAAAACTTTGGTGGGTGCTTGGAGAACACACGAACAACAGATTGCTCCCAGCAGAGAAAGGAGCACAGGCTAGGCCTAGGAGGTGAAGGGCTATGTGAAGTTTCTTGGGAGTTCTTTATTTACTTACTTTTTTCTTTCTTTCTTTTTTTTCAAGACAGGGTGTCTCTGTATAGCCTTGGCTGTCCTAGACTCGCTTTGTAGGCCAGGCTGGCCTCGAATTCACAACCAATCCACCTGCCTCTGCCTCCCTAGCTTACTTAACTACTTTTCAAAGAAGGCATTCTGATAAACTCATGATAATAGAAATTTTATTTATTTATTTTTTGATAACAGAGAATTTTTGGTGTGGCATGGATTTGGTAGAGTAGGGACAACAAAGTCAAGAAACTACTTTCTATGGACTTGAGATAAGAGGAATTTAGGGTGATAACAACCGAAAATAAGGGCATTGACAAAAAAGACTTGAAACTAAGGAAGAGCAGCCAACAGCATTTCAACAAATCATTACTATTGGACTCAATGGCTACTGACAAGTAACAAAATGGAGTATTTAACCATGTGGCCTTTAAGTGATTATTGGGTTAAACATCAGCCTGGTAGACAGGTTTTTTGTTTGTTTGTTTGTTTTTGTTTTTCTTTTAGAAAATCAGACAAGGGCTTTTTGCTTACGCCTTTTTAGGTTTCTTTCTTTCTTTCTTTCTTTCTTTCTTTTTTCCAGGAAAGCAGTTGTTCAGCAAAGCAGTAAACCTTAAAATGGTTTAATACAGACAGATATAAAATCTTGCTTTGGACTGAAGCCGAACACCATGAGAAGGAACAGCAGATGCCTGTTGAAAGGTGAAGACCATAGGCCGACAGCAAAATGCTAGAGAGAAACACCGCACTATGGATTCAAGTCAGACAACCCAGGACTCGAATCTTGGCTTTGGTGGATATATAAAGATTTGGTATATATGCAACGAGGAATGGGCCTCAGGATAATAAAAGATAAATAAAAGGTTGGCTTGAGTGTCAGTCAGAAAACAAGGAAATGAGTGAGTTTTCATTTCTATCAAGACTGTGTGTGTGCTGTAAAGTTGTGAAGAGGTACGGAGTTGAAGGTAGTCCAGGTTTAGGCACCAAAGTTGTGTGACAAAAGGTGGCAAAGCTCTCCAGGACTCTGGGTCAATGACAGGATGATGGAGCCAACTCAAATAGATTGTAAAGATGAAACCACCAAGGGTTAGTAGGCAAAGATGGCAGTCATGCCATAGAGAAATATGACCAGCAGGTACAAAGGGCTTTTCATGAAGCCAAACAACGGGTGGAATGGAGGAGACAATAAGATGTTAGACCAGAGAGCTGAAAATGGCCATCTTTTGTTTCCATAATGAAAAACAGTAAATAGAAAGGTTACTGTGATTCATAGGGAAATTTCCAGTCTGAAGCAAATGAGGAAGAGTTGAGATGCTTAAAAATGGTACCAGCTGCCAAATGTGGTGGTATACACCTTTAATCCCAGCACTCAGGGAGGCGGAGGCAGGCGGATCGCTGTATGCCTATGTTTTATTATTTGTGTTAATTTACACGTCTGCCCAGCCAGTTGGCACAAGGCTGGTCCTCCTCACACTCCCTCAGACAGGGTTTCCCTGGGAAGCTGGAACTCCCTTTTTTGACCAGACTGGCCTTGAACTTGCCTCCCAAGCACTGGGATTACAGGCCACCACTGCCTGGCTCTATCCAAGCTTTTTAAAACACTCTGCCCCTGGTCTGGCCCATTCCAGCTACACTGAGCACTTTATTTTAGGCCTCTCACTTGACAAGCGCTAACCTACTAGAGGCTATGTGACCGGCACTTTCTGACAGCCTAGTGGGGAGGGAGGCTCCCCCTCTTCCCTTGTCTCTGATCCACTGTTACTGTGAGGATCTCTGTGACTACAGTTACAGCACAGTGTCACTCATCATGATGGTCTGACTTATTCAGATCCTGTCTAATTCTGATTAGGGTTAGAAAATTATAAATTCCTCCTCACAGGTACCAAGTATTTGTGGAATGAATGCCCAGAAAACAGGAGATAACAACAACAACAACCACCACCACCAAAAACCATGAAGGCAGATAGTAACTAATTTAGCAGGAAGATGAGGAATAATTCCCAGGCAGTGATCTAAGCTGATGGCAGGATCCAGACAGAAGTTAAAATGCAGACAGTGCTAAGACGGCAATCAAAAAGGGCTGTCACTTACTCCTTAGAGTTGGAGCGGCTGCACTGTTTGAAGGTCCCTTCCCCCTACACGTCAGAAGTGGAGAAGTTCTACTTCCTCCAAGTCAACAGCAGGAAAAGGGAAAATGAAAGACCCTTTGACACACTACGGATTCACCTCAGAGCAAGCTTATGAAAACTTGAATTTTGAATGCCACACTCTCCAGGTCTCTCTTAGTGCCCACTTTTTCCCTCTGCCCTCACTCTCCCTCCAGCTACTCATTAAGGTATGCCCTCAGGACTGGTGATCGCAAAAGCAGTCTTACTGAAAAAGATTTTTAGTATAGTTTATTTCCACGAAGATGCCTAAATGACCACAGATGTCAGCTAGGCGCAGTTCATTTTGACAAACAAAAGGAATGGGGTACACAGATGGTGCTAAGACAGCAATCAAAAGGGCCGACATTTACGTGAACTTGGATCACTGAAATCTAATGTGCAACAGTGTCATTTCTTTGGGATCAATATTAAAGCACTGAGAATTTTCATTAGAGAAAATACTGCTGAAACACAACTCAGTAAAGTTAGGGGGAGCAAAGGATGGACGGGATTTCCAATCCAGCTATGAAAATTTCTAAGAGTAGCAAAGGAAACAGAGCAGGACAAGTGTGAACGGCGTGCTAGCAGTGCATTCTACCCTGCAGGTCTCGCTTTTCTTCTTTTCAGGGAAAAGAACAAGCACTTTCACTCCACGTTAATAAGAGTGATGATCTTTTAATGCTATCCATAAAACTCCAGCTACACTGTCCCCCTCAGTAGAAGAATGGATAAAGAAACTGTGGTACATTTACACTATGGAATACTACTCAGCTATTAAAAATAAGGAATTCCCGAAATGTGTGGACAAATGGATTGAACTAGAAATGATCATAATGAGTGAGCTAACCCAGAAGCAGAGAGACTCAAATACTATATACTCACTTATATCTGGACACTAGCCCAAGGGGCAGGTCTCATGAAAGTCTTCACTTACCAGGAAAGTGGGATAGAGGTGAGGGCATCCTAAGGTGAAAGAAATACAGGAGATAGGAAAATAGACGGATCCAGAGGGTCCTAGAAACCTACAAGAACACTATGATGGGCAGATCGGGGCCCAGGGGTTCTGCGCAATCTATGGCACCAGCCAAGAACAATACGTGCAGTCATCATCAAACCCATACCCAGATCTAACCAAGGAACAGGACATTCTCCACAGTTGAGTGGAGACTGGGGACTGACTTTCACACGAACTCTGGTGCCCCATATTTGGCCATGTCCCCTTGATGGGGAGGCCCGATGGCACTCGGAGGAAGGATAGCAGGCTACCAAGAAGAAACTTGAATACCCTAACATCATATTCAAGGGGAGGAAGTCTCCATCAGTCACGGTCATAGGGAAGAGGAATGGGGTGAAAGTGGGAGGGAGGGAGGAATAGGAGGATGCATGGGACGGGATAGCAATTGAGATGTAATATGAATGATTTTATTTTTCAAAAAAAAAAAAAAACAAAAACCAAAAAAACCAACTAAACAACAACAACAACAAAAAACAAAACTCCAGAAACACCCGTCTTACAAATTCTAATCAAAGCATGCTATGACTATCACTGTCTTGTCTTTGACCCTTTAGAGGAGGCCTGTGAGGAAAGCCTGGGCTGTGCACATCTTAAGCAGTGACTTTTTGCCTGAGTCTCTGAGCTGTTGTCTAGAAGGGATCTTGGAAGCATCTGCTGCCAAAAAAGAGGAGCAGCAAAGGCAACACTTGACCTGTGCGCGCGCGCGCGCGCGCACACACACACACACACACACACACACACACACACAGATCTGTTTGGCAGGGGGTGTGGCTTGTTTTTTTTCCCAGACAGGGTTTCTCCATGTGGCCTTGGCTGTCCTGGATTTAACTCTGCAGACCAGGCTCGCCTCAAACTCAGATCCGCCTCTGCCTCCCCTGAGTGCTGGGATTACAGGTGTGGCCACTACGACCAGCTGCACAGAGATTTTTCTGATACTGGTCTGACTCAGGTGCTACCAGCTCGGGCTCGCCAAAGCCATCTCAAGTGTGAAGCCTACTTCTACCATGTGATCTAAAGTGAGGTTTAAGCTTTCTAAGCCTCAATTTTCCCATATGTACAATAGAAGTTCACAGGGTTATTATATACATAATCCATATAAAATGTTCAGTATGTATTGAAAATACTGCATGATTACTAATTTATGGACCAATAACCCATTACTTACATGGAAAAACCTTTAAGCTTTGAGTTAAATTAAGAGACGCTTAGTCCTGAGTTGAACCCAAACTAGATGTGCATATTACTGACCTAAGACAGTACTGCTTAAGGAAATTGTGCCAGGCACCAATACTGCATCTCACACACTAACTTTAAGCCCCTATTTTGGAGCCATTAATGTACTGTTTAATAATAACAATGTGAACCAAGAGAAAACAGATTAAACCAGCCTGCTTGTATTTGACTACAAGCTTTAAAAAAAAAAAACAAATACAAAAAATAGAAAAGAAATAATTCTTATGACAAAAGTATTTGTTAGTAAATAAATTATGTGGGTGAAGATAATTTCCTTGTTGACACATCCTGTGAAAGCAGTACTGCAATGCACACATAGACTATGTATAAGTGAGAAAGGAGAAGGTTGCTATGGAGCTAAGGCACAGTGCTAAAGCTGCCCAGGTTACAGAGACAGAACAGCTATATGAAACCGAGTTCTCTAAAGGTAAGGTAGGGGTGGGAATGCCAAGAAACAAAGCCTAAAAAAAACCTTCCCTTTCTTATTCAGTTCTCTTTACAAATAGAATTCTGACAGATACACACATAAGCCCCCAATTTGACAAGATGGAAAATAACCTTTTATGTTGAATATTGCTTATATTCAACCCCCACTGAGGGTGGACAGGAGTGGGGGCACTATACCCCCTTTCTCTCCAGAGGCGAGACCATGTAAACAAGAACACTGAGTTACTGTATCAGTCATAACATTCCAAGTATATGTAAAATCTGCATTCTGTAGATTAAAAAAATCTCAAGTAGAAAAAAAAAAGGAATGCCAAAATATGATGTTCAAATCATTCCAATATTCAAAAAGTTCAGTCCCCATTCAGAAACAGATAAACAGTATATTTATTAAATGAGTTAAGACAAATAAACTTTACAAATAGACAAATAATAAAAGGCTCAGTGGCTAAAGTAGATGGTTAAGCATCATTAAAAGAAATCAACACCATCACGGTATCTCAGTTGGCTTACATGTGGAAATGAAATTTTCAAAGAGCAATTTCACAGAAATGAAGCCAGTTTTTTTTTTTTTCTTATAAACAAATCACCATTTTGGTTCAAAACTGATATCTGTTATGAAAATTACCATATCACATATTTGTAAGATGACAAGAAGTAACTCATCTTCAGACTGCGACAAGTCTATTTACAACCACAAAAAAGGCAATGATGAGGAGAAAAGGATTTTTAAAAAATATACAAAGATTAAAAACATTTGGGATGCAAAATTAAACAAGTTTTTCTTTTCCTTTTCCTTTTTTTTTGGTTAGAGGATAAAAGAGAAAATGTGAATTACAGATGTTGATTTAGTAGCTATACACAGTATATAATGGGATCCAAAATCTTTTAACAGTTTGCTTGTATTTTTTTCCCCCTACTTACATAATGCTTTAGGAAATTTCTGGTAGAAATTAAGTCTCTCTAAGAGAGAGAAGCACACATCAAGCATGTCCTGCTATTACTTCACGGACGTCCTAAGACGCGCTCATGGATCTAGAGGTGGTGTAGAAAAAAAAACATTGCCTTGAGTTGAAAGACAAATACTGGAAAAGCTCGATACAAGCCCTCCATAGCACATGCATGTCTAAACCTTTTGGTAATTACATTCATATTTAAGCATAACAAAAAGAAAAAAAAAAAAGAAAAAAAGAAAAAAAGAAAACTGAAAACATTTCCCTTTTTCTCTATTCCCTATGCCTTGCAGGCTTCTTCAGTGGATAGGGTCGGTTGTTAGAGCTGAAAGGGTTCTTCTGGGGGGTCTAGCTGCCCACCCTCATCCAGGGTGGGCAATGCCCCCAAGATCATGCAGCACGTAAAATGGCAAAATCAAGACCAGGAAGCCCGGGCTGGACTCCTAGTCTAAATATGCTTCCCAGCATATCATGCTACCTCTTTTTACAGTATGAGTAAATGTACAATGATGAATGCGTCAGACCCAATGTGTTTCTAAGACTTACAGAGCATTACCGCAGGCAACTGATGGAGAGAAAAGGATTCCCCCCCCACCCACCAAAAAAATAATATATATATCAAGCACCATCAACTACATGTCTTTTGCTGGGTCAGCACTCTTGGATGTAGTAGTCCTCGTAAACTTTATGTCAGCCTGAGGGTTGTGTATCTGGTGAAATCTGTGCCCCGAAACAATACCAGTTTCTAAAGGGTCAGGACAAGAGGCAAACCAAGGAAGAAGATAGACGGGAAAGAAGCAGAGAGCCTAAGAATTCAATTGACTTAAGAGGCGGGCATTTCAGCACATGGTCAATCATCACGGCCACACACACCGTGTTGAGAAGCTTTCCCTGCATTCTCACACGGTATTGCCTTTAATCTAATCTGCATTTTTGGCCACACAGTAAAAACATGCTTATATCAGAGACAATGGTGGTCATTACTTCTTATAAAATGGTGGGACTATTTTATCTCAGATAAAACTAGGTCCCGTGAAGAGTATGTTAAGATGGCAGAACTGTGCTGGCTCAGCCTGACTCTGTAGGCTGACCAAGAAAGAATTCAAACAGTACTTCATGGGGGCTGTTAGGAGCTTATGATTTATTCTAATTGTGGTTAAAGGAAACAGACCAATGTGCCACGTATGCAGAACTAAGGACAGGAGCTGAGCTGTCTTAAAAACCACTGCCGTGTATTTATTTATTAAAAGGGCATATTTATTTATGTTTACAAACAACTTTCAAAAACAAAAGGGAAACATGTATGCGCCTACCTATTACCTTTTCTAGAGTGCCAACAGGCCTCTTAGGCTGTATGAAGGTCTGTAAGGAGTTATTAGAAAAATCAGTACAGTTCACTCAGGGTTCACCAAGACATCACTAAACTAACATGTTTAGACAAAAACAAAAAGGACTAAAGGTTCTCTTGTAGTTTGATAGTTTAATTTGATTCGCCTGAAATAACAAAGGCATTTCAAGCATCTTTCATTGTGTATTTGATGTCCCGCAATAAACAGTCTACTAAATTCTGAACAAAGGTTATTAGCAAGTTTTCAAAAAATTTAAAAATTAAACAGTTCTTTCAAAACCATTAAGTAGTAAATGTATTTAAGAAACTAATTAGGACAGATGCCATAACTTCATTAAAACACCACTGCTCATGTTTTTTTTTTTTTGTTTGTTTGTCTTGTTTTGTTTTCTTTTTTTGTTTTTTCGTTTTTTAAACAAAGCATTAGTGTTATCTATTTGGCTATTAGTATTAGCAATTTATCTACAATATTTAACAAGATAAATTGTAGGCAAAAATTTAGTACAGTTTCAATAGAAACACCCCCTTTTTTTTTCCTGAAAATACAGCAGTATTTGTAGGACTAATTTTTCTCTGCATTAGTTATAAGGAAGCTTCCCATCTATGAAGAACAAAAAAAAGTATCTACAAACCTTGTAAACAGATCTGTATCATTTATAAACATAAATAATCCAAATTATTAACAGCCAACAGCAGAAATTAAAGTATTCATTCAATGATCCAGGGCTCTCTGTCTTGCCCAGCGTCACTCCTCCCTCTCTCCCACCAAGGACTGAGATAAACCACAGCTCCGTTAGTACAGGTCAGGACCACTTTAGGTACCACTGATGATCCACAGGTCACTTACGCCGAGTTACCGTTGTTTATCCGTCAGTTCATTTCTCCCACACCCCAAAAAGCACCCTCAGTCTGGCAGAAAGCTTTGCTTGTTTGTTTGTTTGTTTTTTAAAAAAATAAATCTACATTCGTACAAGTGCGTCTTCTGTTGAAGTCCAAAGACAAGAATACTATCTTGCCCATCACAATATGTGAAAAGACTCAGTTTCGATGATTTGTTTCTTTACAATGCAGCTAGTGTGTTAACATTCAGCTTACAATCAGAGTGATGTTTCCAAACTATGTAGTGGGCTTCCTGGGGATGAAGAGGTAGCAGACTTGTTCATTTCTATTGTAAGGTGAATCCCGCTGTCAACAGCATTGTTATTTTTGTTTGGAGAGGGTGGAGGGCTGGAGTTGCGTTTTGTAGGAGCATCATCTTCAGCATCAGTGTCATCAATAAGGGGGATGTGAGGCTCTGAATCTTCTATCCTAAACTCAGGGTGTGTCATAAAGTTGTGGATTGAACTTCTTGATTCTGGCTTTTCTAACCCTTCATATAAGGAACTACGAAATGCATTCACCACTCGAATCTGTGAACAGCAGAGAGCACAGAAAGGTGTCAGAACGCCAGTACCTTAGCTACAGTAATGGTTCACTTATGAGTTTGAATCCACAAACAGCTAGGCATGAGTGAATCATATTTGCATGTAATGCAGTGGGACTTGCAATACACTGTAAAAAAATGAATATTTTAGTAGGACACTACAGAACAACAAAACCACATACTCTAATTAAGAGGTATACATTCAAAGAAAAACTAACAAAATTTCATTGTCACTGGCTAAAAATTTATAGCCATTTTGTAGGATTTTTTTTTTCCCTAAGAAGACAAAAACAAAAAACAAAATGAGAACTTAGCCATACACAAGCTTAGTTGAATTATCTTTAAATCAAAAAGCACATATTTCTCAAAACAACTCAAGCACAAAGGGCACTATTTATCATGCTAGGAATTAGGGTGTCACCAACTATGAAAAAGCCAAGCAAATATAAGCCAAATGCCACAATGAACTCACATCTGCCCCGCTACTTCCTAAGTTAAAAATTAAAGACAAATCCAAATACGTCTCCATAAAATGCTACTGAACAGCTATAGATATTTGAGTATATGCCATTTTTCTACAATAGTGTTAGTGTTCTTTTTTGTATTTGAGATTATAACTTAATACAGATCTCTGGAAAGAACAGATTCCAAACACACACCACACACACACACACACACACACACACACACACACACTCTCTGGGACTCTAAAAATATTCTTCAAGGAAAAGACAAGAAGCTTCAAAGCTTTCTTTCTAGCAACTATTTAGACTTATATGGTGTAGCAATTTACCTTTCTTCTTGGGTGTCTGTTGTACACAGGAAACTAGGTTAAAGGACAAGCATAAAATGTCACTGCAGTCCCAACAGTAGGGCTCAATAAACCAGTGTCACTTAAAAAACAAACAAACAAAACAACAACAACAACAAAAAAAACCCTAAAAGGATAAAATCCATTTGGCTGAGCACTTGCATTAGTCAAAATATAAATATTTTATAACATACAAATATTAACTTCTGCTTTAATCCTAATAATTTTAAGAGTGAAGGCACAATTTACTCATAAAGTTGAGAAGTGGCACCAACATTCTGGAAGAAAACAGTCATCATTAAAATGATCTTTTCTCAGCCAGGCATGGTGGCACAGAAATCCACCTGCCTTTGCCTTCTGAGTGTTGGGATTACAGGTATGTGACACTTAGCCCAGCTTACTAAATTTATCTTAACAGCAAAATGATGATTAGAAACTTAGACATTGGGATGCATATTTTTTTCAAATGTATGGTTAGGATCATCATGTGCCTCTTCAAACTATCCTGTCTTTCTTCATGCTTGTCTTTCTGGACTTACTGGCTCCATCTGTAAAGCTGTGTTAGTCTAAATCAGTGGTTTTCAAGCTGTGGTCACAACCTCTTTGTGTGTGTGTGTGTGTGTGTGTGTGTGTGTGCGCATGTGTCTCACATATCCTATATCCTTCATATCATATATTTACACTATGATTCATAACAGTAGCAAAATTAGTTATAAAGAAGCAACAAAAATAATTTTATGACAAGGGTCACCACAGCATGAGGAAAGGGTCGCAGCATTCTGAAGGTTGAGAACCACTGCTCTACACTAACTTGGTCATTTACACAGAAAATACAGAAGAGTCAAGTAAGAGAGATGTAAGATGAGTTTCGGTTTCCGCCTACTAGAGGGTGAGCAACTGCAGTCAAATGGGATTCCTCAAATGTAAGCCAGATGCAATGTGGTCCCTATACCTCATGGGGTTGTTATGGAATGTGGTACGGTGTGAACACACACTATCAGCTCCAGGAGCTCTCAGACGTCAATGTGCATATGACCCTGCTGGGATCCTAGGAAAAGGCACTCTGATCTAGTAGAGGTCCCAGACAGCCTGCATTTCCAACAACTTTGTAGTTGATGCTGAGAAGCTAGATGGACGGACGGACGGACGGACGGACACACACACACACACACACACACACACACACACACACACACACACCCAAACACATTCTATCCATGTATCTTGTGACTTTCTCTTGTTATTTTATAATTCTACTTTACTCATGCGTTTCTATTTTAATTCGACACACCAACAGCAGTGAACACACTGTTGATTTTGTTTGTAACAGCAGACTACTATCTATGATGCACTTTTAAGCTGAACTGGTTGAACAAAAGGGAAAAGCCCAAGAAACCAACCAAGATAGCGAGTATGAAAGCTTACAGAGAGTACAAAAGCTTACTCAGGGGCACACAGAACAAGGAAACAACTTTCGAGTTAGGGAGGCAAGCAGCTGGCTGTATACACACGACCTTTACTTCATGCTACTAACTTACTGTCTACATAGGACAATGTAAAAGTTGAAATGCCAAATTCATTCCTTAGCATTATAAATGTAATTTTCCAGTTCTGTTAGCTCAGTTTCAAATGACATGCTTCTGAGAACCATGCAGTATGGACATGTTTATAGGCATATACTCAAAAATGTATAGTAGTTTCATAAACGCTAGGCTACAATTTTATTCCCCACGTGAACTATAAAAGTTAGCACAGAGACAAGGTCCCATGTCTGATCTTTGGTTGCAATTGATGCGCCTCTTATCTAACCCTCTAAGAAATAAAACAAGAACAAATGGCAACACTTGAGGTCTCAATCCACTTTACAAAAAAAGAAAGCTTTATGAAAAAGCCTGAACAATGAATTTAAACATTAAGGAGAAAATGAGAAACGTTAGGTGTGTGAAGTAGGAAATGTTAATTTCATGCACTTAGGAACACACACTCACACCCCACAGTAGTAGAAGCAGTAGAAGAGGAAAACACTACATGTGTAGGGGTAGAAATATTTGTTACATCATGGTGCTGGCTGGCGATGGAGGGTTGTCGCCTTAGAGCCCCCTGAATGGAACTTCCACTCTGGAAAGCATTCACTACATCCATCTGCAAGGAATCAGAGATTGTGACAGCTTGCTCAGCAAGAGAGAGAGAGAACAAGAGAAAGGACCGTTCCATCTACCAACATTTAAAAACGTAAAGAAAAAGGCACTTTTACAGAGCAGATAAACAGGCAAGAGGAGCATTGTGAGGTCAAAGGGGAAAATAAAAGCTAGGGAAGAAAAGCTTAGGGCATGTAAGAGTCATTCTTTTGTAATTAGCTACAAGTTTCACTCAGTTCGGCCATCAGTAGTATTTTTCAAAAGGATAAATTTTGTGGGTCAGAAAGGCTAGAAAGGCAGTTAAAAAGCACAGGCGGACCTCTCCCTGGCAAAAATCCCTACTCCCATCGGCTTTCCTACCTCTCTACCAAACCCATACCTGCGTCTGAATTCTGTTCAGGCCTCTAAACCACAAGATCTGGCCACGCCGCAGCTCCCTTTCAGCATGGTCAATCTCTTCAACGTCCTCTGCTAACTCCTCCTCAGGTATCTCTTCCTTCTGTGTTCCGTGACCAGCTTCTTTTAGGAATTTTAAGCGGCTAGTTGGAATTGTTGAAATAAGCTATAACACAGGGGAAAGAACTTAAGGCATTAAAAACTGCAGGACCATCCACTCATCTTTACCAACGAAGCAATGAGATCTTGGTGATCAGACTTCCCCAGAACAAAAACTATCCGGTTATACAGGAGGACAAACTGTGTTCTGAACAGGAAGCAATTTGATTCTATTTCCCATATTTTAGACAAACCTTGTTTTACCGTGCTTATGTCATGTCTATAAAATTTTCTACTTGAACTCTTATTAATTACATTTACTTCAAATAAAACGAAATGGCAAGTGGTCTTACTGGACGCAGAACAAGCTTGTAATCCGTTATCGCTACAAAAACTCAACAGGTTAAAAACATACCAGAATTCAGAACATCATTAAGGTTATACTAAAATAGTCCAGCTAGGTATTTTTGAAAAACTCAGCTATTTAAAACTGAATCAACACTGATCATACATAGTAACGTACAGCAAGAGATGCCTCCAAAAATGCAAAGAACACCAGAAACATCAGTAGTACATGTTAGCGCTTTAGTATTAACAGGCAGTACCTATGGAGTAGAGTTTACCAAGGGCAACCAAGATGCATTCAGACACTGAACAGCCCGGAGAACTTCTACTCCTGCCACTGGAGTTCACAGAGGTAAAACAGGTTCAAATACGTGAAGCGACTCGCTCATGGAATGGCTAAGATTCCAGGCCTTCTGGGCATCAAAGCCAGGACTTTTTTTTTTTTTTTTTAAAGCATCACACACTTAAAATCAACAGACAAATCAATGTAAGCCTGCTGCTGGCTGTGTCTGAAGTTTCTTCTTCTTGAAACTAGGCAGATTTTTAGACTGTAGGCTTGTGCTCTGCCTATCAGAGAATATTGCGAAATAATTAGAACGGCAATCAAAAAAAGAAACGATCAATTAGGGATCACTGAGAGAGACTTTTAAGGAAATAAAAAGCACTTAGAACACAGAAATGCAATTAAGAAAAAGATAACAGAGACTGAGAGCTAAATAAAACCTGAATTTGGTTTGATCTGCGGAATAACAGGGAGTGTGCTCGCACAAGTTACATACGGTCACACGCTACCCTTTGCTCGTGGGCATGTCGGTACTGATTCTCCAGCAGCTGGCTGGATACTAGTACCAAGAGCCTGAAGGTGAAAACTGTCACCACTACTCATCTTTAAAAGAAGACCAGCATGCGACCGCACGTAAGACGACTACCAGCAGCGTTGAGGTAGCTCTTACTTTTCTGGCATTTTCATTTTTAGACCATATTGTTAAAAGCCACTTCATGCCTTGGCAACCTTTTTTTGTGGTTGTTTCCCCTGTCCCCCCCACCCACCCCCAGATACCATGATTTTTTTTTTTTTTTAAACCAAACTGTTTGCTAAGTAAAGCTCAAAAGTTCTCCCAGGCTTTTAAAAATAATAACTTACATAGTAAAATAATGGAAGTATGTTTATTCTGAAAACATAAAAGCACGTGGTAAAGACACAGGTGCTGACTGGCTAACCAGTCATGTTTGTGTCATGCTTGTAACTGCAGCAACCTGTCTTAAAATCTTAGCAGTGAGCAAAAGACCAGTGAGGACAATAAACAAAGACCATCTTAGACAAGCCGCTTAGGAAGAGGTGACAAATCCTGTGCCACTCAGAATTCCTTTTTGTGACTCAAGTGGTAATCAGAGTAAGTCAGAGAAATGGTTAGAAGTGGTTTTTTTTTTTGTTGTTTTCTTTTTTTAAATCACTTTAGGTTTTAACAAAAACAGTGAGATTTTTACCTGGCCCCAGAGTAAGGTCCCCATTCCCAGGAATATTGACCATAGCCACTGTTCTATTGACAGTTCCGAGCAGCTGAAAGGCTTCCCACCAAACTGTACAATTATTATCTGGAGGAATGATCAAAAGTAAATTTATTTAAATGACAACTAAAATAAAGTTTAAAAAAAAACCTCTGCCCCAAATTTTAAATATACACAGTAAATCATGTTTACTAAAAATAAACATCTCCTGCACAAGAACAACAACAAAATACCTGTATTTTCTTTCCTATATTATCCCCAATAACAACGCTCTTTGGTGTGCTTTGAAGAGCTCATGTCTCTCGTGAAAGGCAGTGTGTGTTTTGTGGGGAACACATGTCAATGGGGTCGTGGACAGAATACGTCACCCTGTTTTCTCTTATGAATAGCAGGCACTCCTAGTTTACATTCAGACATTAAGCCAACTACGCACGCTCTGTAATGGAAGGAAAGCAACCAGGCAAAGCTCTATGAAATGTGGGCTAGCTCCACCAGTGTGTTCAACAGCGAGAGTAAGTCCAGTGACACATGTACAGTTCACACCGAGACCCCTTCCTGATTCTTAGTGCCCTACAACAGTACACCCAGGAATAGTAAGTATACGCAAAAAGACCAGTCACCTGCCTGAGTCTCACAATTCTCTCTGATATAAGTAGCTGTGAAATACTGAAACTAAAAAAAAAAAAAAAAAAAAAAAAGTAATTTTGGTAGTTAACAGTAGTTACTGTTTTTGTACTTTACAGAAGCATTGTAAATATCACTCTTTGCTTTTGTTAATTGCACTGTTTTCTAATGTCAAGAATATTTGTGTTATTTGTACAGATAGTGTCATTTCCTAAAGGAATGAAAACTGGGAACGGGAAAATGTTCAGTGCTTCTAGATTTTATTTTTTTTCTTTAAATTAAAAAACCTTTTTTTGTTGTTGTAATGAGGTGTGAAAGGAAGGCATTAAGATACTGAGGAAAGCCCAATAATTATGTGACTGGGTGATTTGGCCTCATTAAAGGTAATTCTTTATAGTTAAAAGAAATAAAGCTATCTGCCCAGTCTGTGGAGCTAACTTCAGGAACAAGTTGCTGTGGTCTTTAGAGCACCATCAAATCCACATGCAGAAGCTGCCCTCCTGGTCCGAGTAATGTGCGGGTCACATGATCAAGTCTATACTACCTTTCCATGTACTCACCTGTATAACAAATGTGCCTAAGACGATTGTGCAGAAGATGGCGTTATTAAAGATTCCTTCAAACACATTCCTCTCACCATGAATTTTTCGGGCATTTATTTCGTTGAAAAGCTGCATCAGCACAAAGGTATTGAACACGATCGTGTAATGTTCCGAGGGGGGAGCATGCAGAGGGGCGTTCCTTCCACTGTCGATATCAAAAAACTTCTCTCCTAAAATGGAAAGCCACCATTTTGTGATTACTGCTGCAAAAACATAGCATGTGTCAACAAAGTGCGTAACAGTAACAACAAAGTGTGGCCCGTCTCTGGATCTATAACGGACCCTGGGATTATCAGGCACAGAGCCTAGCTCTACAGAGGGGCAGACACACCAGGAACATAGATGCAAGAGTGGTGCAACTCTTGTCTCATTGTCATCATCCTCCCCACTGACTAGGCACCAGGGAAAGTGACTGAAAATTTAAGATACGTGGTGGAGTCCGGGCTCAGGAAGCAGGCTTTTGAAAATTCTCTGTGTGTGATCCCCAATGTACAGCAGGGACACTTTAACCGAGACTTGCTTACGGTGAGCTCTTACCAGCAAATAGGAGCGTGAAAACCACGACGAGCTGGTAGAACGCATGGCCCAAGATATTCTTCATCATCGTGCGTGAGATGAGAGGCTTATTTCTGCCGTAAGGCTTCCGTAGCAGCAGCGACTCGGTGGGTGGTTCCGTGGCCAGGGCCAGGGAGGCCAGCGTGTCCATGATGAGGTTTACCCACAGCATCTGCACCGCCTTAAGTGGCGAGTCCTAGAAAAGACAGGCTTCCTAATAGACACTCACAGCTGCTGAGCGAGGCAGCGACTTTCGGAAAGCCTTTAGGATTACAAAGACTCAAGGAACAAGACCGATTACATTTTACGTTAATTAGCCTACAATATAAAAAGCTTCATCTTATTTAAATTCCTAAAGGACTTTTAAAAGGGTAGAGCATATGATTTTTAATTTTTTGCTTTAAAATACATATTAACAGTCACCTACTTGAGTAATACAGGCGCCCGTGAAAGCAACAATCACAGCTACTACATTAACAGTAAGCTGGAACTGCAGGAATTTTGAGATGCTGTCGTAGACATTTCGTCCCCACATAACTGCTTTGACAATGCTCGTAAAGTTGTCATCTGTGAGGATAATGTCAGACGCTTCTTTAGCCACATCGGTTCCAGCAATGCCCTGTTAAAAAAGCCTGTGAATTAGACTACATGTTTAAAATACAATTTACATATGCAAATGTCCACCACTATACTAGATAAAAACAACCACAGTTTTTTTTTTGTTTTGTTTTTGTTTTTTCTAACAGAAGATAATACTGTAATTTTAAGATGCCAGCGAGAGAAAGACGTTCAGGCTTGGTAGACATCATACATAAAGGATGGAGCATGAAAAGCAAAATGCAAATTGTGTTGCAAATAAAGGGCCAATAAGGTCATGCAAAAAGTGCATTAAAAAAAAAAAACCACAGAAAAGGACTGGACATGAAGCTGGGATGGGGACATGTTGGAAGGAGAGGGGAGAAGTGGCGGAGGTGGACGTGGTCATTACGCATTGTATATATAACGTGAATTCTCAAATTTAAAATATTATTTAGAAAGATTGAAAATATTAAAAAGTGATCAAACATGAGAGAAACGCGCATTTGTAAGAAGCCATCGTGAGTGGAAGCAGGTGACGAATGGAATCGGAAGCTCTAAGCCATCAGTAGGGGAAGCGGAGACGACTTTCTCCCCATTACAGAATTCCTCTAAGGCTGAGGCCCTGCAGTTTCAGGGAAGGCTTAGAAACAGAGATGGAATGAGAGGCGCTCCTGAAGACCCGAAGACACCGAGGAAGCAATGAGAAGCCTCTGACTAGTAACAACACTGCCAACAGCAGGATGGTAGACCAGCAAGACTGTGGGTTAATAAAGGTGTAAGTTAATTGCACCTATAAACATCATGGATAATTTTCATATACTCACGCTAAACAAAAGATGGGGACAATACCTATGGTTCCACATAGTTTAAAACAGGCAGAAGCAACAAGCCCCAGAGGCCACAGGAATGGTCTACTTCTTGTACTGCACAAAACGGTGTTCACTAGTGTTCAGTTGTGCATTTATGACTTAGATGCTGCTCTGTATGTGTCCTGCAGGCTAATACAACAAAAAGACAGGCAACTAGGTCCTCAAAGCTCTTTCTCAAACTCATACAACCAGGCAACCTGTCACTTCTACTCCATGGCCAGAGAAAAGCAAGTCAAGAGGTGTGGGAGAGAGACCTCTAAGGTAAAATTGGCAAGATCACCAGCTAACTACCTCTGAGTCACTGCAAAGAATCTGGGAATGAGTGTGTGCCAAGCACATTATGAATTATGAAAAAAAAAAAATAATTGAACAACAAAAAAGATACTTTGTAGGAAATACAGAAAGTTGTACAAAAGAGGAAAAATAATTGTAGGAGATCATGTGGCTCAGAATGGAATGGCATTGACAGTCACAGTAAAGGCTGAATATTGATCTAACCAAAATGATGACATCACACTACGGAAGAATGGCGGGACAGGCACGGGCATGTACACGAAGCAAACATTACTATGCCGGTGCTCCTGTTATCTGTGGAAGTGTTGAGTCCTTATCTTCCTTGAGAAAAAGCCAGCAGTCAATGCTGTATATGTTGATAAAGCACTAGAATCCTTTAGTTTCTATGTACAAGGAGGGTGTGGGGACCGGCTAAAATAGTCAACTTTCCTTTGGGGAGTCAAAAAAATAAGGTAAAAGAAATGGCATATGGTAGGAACATCTGATACCCAACTTTGAAAATACTACACACTCTGTATGGATCAGCAGGAAAAGTTGAAAAGGAGCTTTACATAAAATACTCAATTACAAACAATTCTCTCTCTCTCTCTCTCTTTTTTTTTTTTTTTTTTTGTCTCTAGGTCATCATCTCAGTCTTACGTTCTCAATGCTCATCATTTTTACAGGTAACAGACACTAATCTCTTCATATCTTTGTTCATTTCAAATCCTTATAAATTTAAGAGACAGTTATAAAGGATAGTCGGTATCCAAAGAAAACTTAATTCTACAGACAAACATGTTTGGGAACTTTGGATCAAACCAGACTCGACAGTTTGTAATGGATTCTCCTGGGTGACTACCTGCACACATGTATCTCAACTGATTCATGCTTCATCAAAAGTCCAAGCCAGCCAGCACTTAACCCCTCACTTTACTTCTGAAGTAAATGTAATTTTTAAATCCAATTTAATTTTAAATTATGCAAAACCCTGAACACAAAACCCACTACCAACATAAGCTATGTACTGTACTTTTTAGTTTGCGTTGGTGGGCTTTGTTCATGATTATTTAAGACCCACAGTATCTGTCTTATGCCTAAGTTTTGAGGAAAGAATGACTGTTCTGTGAAACTAGTTTTGTCATCCTGCTTTGCTGTCAGGGTCACAGCAGCCACAATCTGTTATCTGCTGACATGCAGCAACTACTGATCGTGCGGTCCTGAAGCGAGTGAGGTCTCTCACTTAAGGCACAGGGCAGAGCCTTCAAGTATTCGCAGCCCGCTTTGGGAGCTCTTTAGAAGTTTCAGCGTTTCATGTCAATACAGCTGTCCAGGTGTAGAGTAAGGTAAGGTGGGAGTCTTTGGAATCTTTGTTCTTGCTGGAGGGGAGTTTCCTCTTATCATCTCTCGTAATTAAATCCTACCATCATGAGTCTTCTTCCATAGCTCTATTTTAGCAACAAAATACTAGAGAAAAATTACACAAGTACACCTTGATGCACAGAAACACTTACACGCCTGAGACCTTAGTGTCAGACTATTTCAGAATTCAATGTCTCTCATAGTTTAGGATAAGGAGACAAACTTAGCACCCCATAAAACACATTAATATTTCTACAATGGCCATGAATTCTCACATTAAGTGGAACAAATAATTATTCAGAAGATTTTTTTTTTTTTTTTTTTGCAGCCCAATGTAAAACTTTCCAGTCTGATGCAAAGACTAAAAAAGACTATTATTTTCTAAAAGTAAGATTAAAAAGTAAACACTTTAATTGAGGGTTTTGACAAAACCAAGCTCCCTCCCCCTCAACCCCTAAAAGCAACTCTCTTCTTTGTGGAAATCTAGATTGAAAAAATATGTAAGGCATCAAAACAGAAGGACAAACTTTGGAGGGCCAAGGACTAGCAGGAGGGGGAGGGGAGAGCAAGAGAGGTAATGACAGGTGTGCCAGTGTGAGCAGAGCACGCTACATGCACGTATGGCGATGCCAAAATGAAGCACACTATTTGTACACGAAGGAGACCATGTCCCTATGTAAAATGCCACTCAAGCATTCCTTAAAAGGCGCAAGGTCACCACTGTTATACGCATTTTTTAAGAAGGTGGTTTTTAAGAGTCAGGTGACTTGATGAATGCTTAAGTATTTCTCCGAGTACAAAGCAAATACACAATTGTTAAAGTTGTCCAAAGAAATCATCTTCTAGGCAGACTTTACAGTATCTAATAAAGCTAGCATATAAAATAATTAGATTTATGAATTCACTTACGTGTATCCATTCTCTTTTAAACCAACATTGAGGAACACTGCCTAAAATCCATCGATAGTAATTTTGACAACAAACAAGCAAGCAGACAGCCCAGCTAGCAAATTGTACACAAATATTTGAGTAAATTCCTACCATTGCAAATCCAACATCTGCTTTCTTTAGTGCGGGGCCATCATTAGTTCCATCGCCAGTGACAGCCACAACTTGGCGTTGCTCTGAGACAGTGCTGTCAATTATACCTTAAAAAGAAGTGAATATTAGTGCAATCAAACCCTTTAGAATGAATAAGGTGATTCTGTAGAATATCCTGATAAGTCCAATTTATAGAGTCAAAGTTAAAAAATATATAGTTAAACAAACATAAAAACGTAAACTGTTTAGTATGTGCAAAGACCAATTCTAGAAACTCAGGTTGCTTGGGAGTAATAAATATCCTGTGGTAATCACTGAAGATGAACACAGTTTGCCCAATATATCAAAAGAAACTATACCTACATTTTAATAGAAAAATGCTATTTGTGACTCAATTTAATATTCAGAAAAAAGAAAAGGAAAAAAAAAATTCAGGATTTGCTTTAACTTAACGAAGCACAACACATTTCAGGGTTAAGAGACTGTGAGATGGCTATAGAGTGTACTCACCTTTAACCAGTGTATGTTTGTCAGTGGGAGATGATCTTGCAAGTACTCGAAGCTTTGGCCAAATCTTGTCTATCCTCTCTTGTTCAATCTATAAATTTTTATCGAAGTTAAAATGTGCCAAAATTAGTGTCAATTCCAAATCAGCTAGCTGCCATGTTTACCGGTGGTTCTTTATTCATGGTCCAAAGAGTAATAGAAGCGCTCTGGAACTTGTCAAAATTGCAAATCTTTGGGCATGGCCTCAGGTCAAACAGTACATATTCTTGAGTGAGGCACATCGATCTGTGTTTTAACAAGCTCTCTTGATGGCTCTGATTCATACACAAATATGAAAACCACTGATATCTATACCTTAAGAGGTCAAATTCTGAAAAATCTCAACACTGCCTGTCAAAGTGAACTCCCTTAGCATGAGAACTCTGAGAATGCAAGGTCTCCTACCACCTACCACACCAGTCAGTCCTTCCAGCCCACTCTGCTACTCCTGTAGCACTGCACTTACGGAAGTAGCCTAGACATATGGTACATCATAAAGCATTCTTGCAAGATGCAAGTCCTTTCAGTACTACTGTTCTTATCTCCTGGAATGCAAGACTGTTTCGCTGAACAGCATTACTGATGCTGGGCCCTAACAGAGAATGTATATTCACTATGTATTGGTTGAAGAAATTACTAGTACACTAAGAATATTAACTTAAAACTTAAGAAAAGGAATCCTTACCTCTCCTTTTTCATTTCGTATTCTTCGGTTAAAATCTTTACCTTCTAAGCAGAGAAAATCTTCCCCTGGGTGTAAAATACCACATTTGGTAGCAATAGCCCGAGCTGTATTAATATTATCGCCAGTGACCATGCGCACAGTAATTCCAGCCCTCTGACATTTCTTTATTGCCTCAGGTACCTAGTTTACACAGAAAGTAAATCCATTAGGATAGAAAAGCATTATTTCCAAGAAAAACATCTCATTGAACGAATAATGACTTCACAGACCCACAACTAACAACTTTTACCTCAAGATGTCCAGAATTTCTTCAATCACTGCCAATACTGTCTTTTCTATTTCTGCCAGTCACTCTTAGCTGCCATCAGGCAGTTAAGTGGTGGTTTTTAACCATTCTGGCTTACTGTTCAGAGGACACCTGAGTAAGATGTCCAGTGACAGATGGCTCCTAATCTAATCTAGTGGGTCTCAACCTGTGGACTGTGACCCTCTTGGGGGGGGGTCGCAAATCAGATATCCTGTGTATCAGCTATTTACATTACGATGTATAATAACAGTAGCAAAATTATAGTTATGAAGTAGAAACAAATAATTTTATGGCTGGGGGGGTCACAACATGAGGAAGTGTATTAAAGGGTCGCAGGACTAGGAAAGTTGAGAACCACTGTCCTAATCCATCTTTTATCTACTCCCAAACCGTCTCTGAGCTAATGACCCTCCTTGTCACACAGAGCTGTGCTCGAGGCTGTCTACAGTGGGCATCACAATCTGGAACCCTCGAATCCTTACTATCTACCAGAGCCCAGGAGTCAGCTCCAACTCCTCTTCCATTTCCTGCCCATGCTTTTGTTAAGGACCAACAAGTCTTAACACATTTTATCTCAAACTTCTGAGTCAGTTCTATTCCTGGAGCGTACTGCAACAGCTTCTAACTGCTATCCCCACCTCTGTGTCATTTAGTCTTTAGAGCATCTGATACTCTTTCTGATAGAATTCATGTTTAACACAGCAATCCATGTTAAAAATATGCAAGGGTTCCTCGGCTGTTAAGCGCAATGCACGGAGCTCCCAGAACTACGGAGTGAGTAACAGACGGCCTCAGAACAGTTAGTGTTCTAGGTTTACTGAAACTTTACTACATGCAGACTGACATGGCAGTGTGTGCTTCTCCTACAGCAGTTTGCTCAGAAAATCCTTCCTTGCCCCTCTAGGCAGAAAATCCATACAACTCCTACCAGAGCACAGGGTGTAAATTCAAATGGCTTCGGGGCCATGGAGATAGCAAGGAAACTACGAAGAAACTACGCTGATGATGACACACCCAGGAGGGAAAAAAAAAACAAAAACAAAAAAACTGCTTACGGTGTTACTCAGTTCCTGTCTGGTCTGATTTTCACGGCAGAATGAGGAGGGCCTAATGTCAACACAATTATGATTTCCTGAGAAAGGAGAAACTCTTTTGTGCATAATCTCTTAGTGCTCAATACTTCACATACATGGCATGCAGAGGGGAAAGTGTGAAACTGGTCCTGCAAGCTGCGTGCCCGTGACTTCTATCCCAAGTTCAGTTTAAATGTAAATTCTCTGGAGTGCCACTGAACTAGCTAGACAAACTTGGCCTTTGTCTTATTAAGTGTCTGTACTGTTGGCTAAGCCATCACATTACAGATATTTGTTTATCTATGTCCTCTGCAAATCAATCCTTTTCTCAAGACAGAACCTTTACTTTATCTCTGAATGACCAATGCAATTTCTTTCACTTATTTATATACTTAAGTACCTGGAAAATAACCAGACCTTAGTACGTATCACACTACTGATTTTCTGCAGACACAGTTACCACACGGATGCTTTTCAAGGGTGGCACAAGCATCAGCATATCCGATAGTCTTAGAGCACATAAATAACCCCAAACAACTTAAATATGTATCTAAGTTTAAATGTTCGAGCTGTTGTTTCTCTTCCACCCTGCGAACTCTTAGTAATCTGTATCCCTGGATGGAGAATGTCTCCAAATTCTCTGCCTGTAGCTAATATTTACTGGGTGCCAGGTACTCGATGAGGTGAGTTCAACGAGTGACAGACACTGCTTGAGTTATCTTTTTTTTTTTTTTTTAATCAACATGATTTATAAGCTACTGGCCAATTTTATCTCATATAAGCTTAAGACACATTTTACTCCAAACATCTAAGCAATCCCTGACTGGAAACTCACCTAGGATCATTTAGATGGGGGAATGACAGTAAGGATAAACTGGACTTGGGTTAAAACTAGGTGGGAGCAGTACTCAGGAAGGGCATAGCAGATGCTGGTTACCCCGACGTGGGAGTTTAAGGGTAGAGGGCATGGCGAGATGTAGGCCAGACATTATTGAATTATAATAATGTGGCTGCTTGGCACCACAGGAGGCAGGACAGGGAGAACAGAATGATTATGGAGTTTGTGTCTCAGGTGATAAAAACTATTCTATGCCTGACCGTAGTGGCATCTGCACAACTATCAGTAAGCAAAGGAAGAACCATTAGACAGTTCTTTGAATTTGGATAATTGTATGATACAGGAATTACATCTTAAGTCAATTAATAACGATATGCAAATACTTATTTTCTGTCCACTAAACAGAACATTTCTAACTTGTAACTCATAACTCTGCCTCCATTTTTTTTTACAAACAATGTCCTAAAGCAAGGTGACGTGTCTTGTTCAAGTTCTCAGGCAGTTGCAGGAAAACTGGATTCATTCTTTAAGCATGTATCAAGATTCTCGATTCAGAACTGCACAGGCCAGACATCAGAGAAGCTGGCTCATACTCCCTCACCCCATCTCTCCCACACACTCCTCTTATTTTGTGAAGAAAGGAATAATAATGTTTTAAAGCATTATGTTCTCAGCCTGTGGGTTGCAACCCCTTTGAGGGGTGTCAAGCCAACCCTTTCACAGGGGTCCCCTAAGACCATCAGAAAACACAGATGTTTACATTATAATTCTTAACAGTAGCAAACTTACAGTTATGAAGTAGCAATGAAGTAATTTTATGGCTGTGGGTCACCATGACACGAGGAACTATATTAAAGGGTCACAGCATTAGAAGGTTGAGAACAGGAAAGAAAACTCTCCACCAACTAAAATACCAAGAATATAATGGGCTTAAAGCTTCTCCAATGAACAAAATTACAGCTATCCTGACTTGATATTCCGTAAGATTTAAGCTGCAAGTCAAGCTGCAGAACCTTGAGTGGGTTTCCTATGACCAAAGCTTGGCAGACACCACTGCTCTGGATGACCTGTCAAACCCCAAACTGAATTTACCTTGATCTCTCAAAGGACTGTTCTGTTTCGCTCTTCTGACATGGTGATGCACTCTACCACCCATCAAGTTATGGAAGGTAGAGACTGGCTCCTCCTCTGTACGGCTTCTAATTGGATCTCAGCCTCTTACCTGTTTCTTAGCTATACCTTTTCCCCAGGTCTCTTTTTGTCTCTTAAATAACTTCTCCGGCCTAGACTATTTTGTGGCTTCCAGGTCCAAACGCTCACTGGACACATGCAGGATGTCTCATACACCTCAACTGGGTTAAACCCCAACACACTCACCCCCAACACACACATCCTTACTAATCTGCCACTGAGGTCATCTTATACACTTCATTTCTCCAGTCATAACTGTAGTCCAAGTACTGCTGGAGACTGATGCGAGAGTCTCACCGGCTCTTCCGCTTCTCTTTCTCTTCCTCCTAGTCTTCAAAATGGTACTTTGGCACATAAATAATGTTATAATACCTAAATTTTGGAAAAATTTCAGAGGTCTTGCAGTCTAGATAGGTCACGTGTAATCTTAACCTCCTGATTCTTTACACTTAGCACCTTTGCATCTGTAAAACACTGTTTTCTCACCTGCAGTCCCCTGCACTTGCGTCTGTTTGCCCGGGTGATGGCTGTTCTTGGTTGTCAACTTGACTACATCTGGAATTAACTATAACCCAAGTGACTGGGTACACCTGTGAGGGATTTATTTTTTTCCTTAATTATATCATGCAAAGCGGGAAGGCCCACTTTTGATCTGGATCTTTTCAGGTGAAAAGACCCACTTTTAATCTGGGCCACGCCTTCTGCCGGCTGCCTATCTGAAGACATAGGAGAAGCAAGCCTGCTCTCTCTGCCTGCTTGCTCTCCCTCCAACTAGCAGGTCCGCTCCTTCACTGGCACGAGAGCCTGTGCCTTTGAGATTCTGGTGTACACTGAAGACTAGCTGAGATGTTCAGCCTCGCAGACTCTTCCACTGATGCGCTAGCCTGTAAGGCAGTCTAATGAATCTCCCTTCTATATAGATAGATATAGGTTCACTCTGTAAGTTCTGTTCCTCTAGAGAACCCTGACCAATACAGCCTGGAATGTTGTTCTTGCAGCTATTTATACGCCTGGCTCATAGTGAGCCACCATATTCAGCTCAAATCCCTTATATGGTCTTCCTCAATCACCTTGTTTTACTACCCTGTGCCTATCCTTTACAACCCTTACCCCACCTAACATCCATTTCCGTTAGGGTGATGAAAATGGGCACCAGTGTATTCCTCACAAATCCCTTCGTTAGCAGTGGCATACCATGAAGCAATCTATGCTTATACCTATTTGGGTGTTTCCTTCCCACTGGCATACATACTGTCTAGGCATCTATTCTGGTACAATTTGGGTGTTTTCTTCCAGAATATAAATTCTCTTTGACTATTTTACTCACTGAAGTCAGTATTTTCTGTTCTCAGAAGGTTGCCCAGTATTACGGGTTGAATAAATTAACAGGATAAAAATCACTGAAGAAAAGCAGTGTTTGTGTTGTTCCTTCTTTGCTTAGATGTACTTACTGTGTTCCCGAAGCAGCCTGTCCCACCTTCTTTAGCCCATACTCTGACCTTTAAGACTCAAGACAAGTAATCAACCTTTCAGGAAATCTTACCTGAGGCCCGCAGAGGGGGGCTATAGATTAGTGGTCTCTTTAAGTTCTGTTTTGGAGTTAGAACGAGGGTTTGAATGTGCTATGCCTATTGTCTAAAGCTCCACCACAAATCTCATTGCTTCCCCCTCCGTGAAGTCAGAATAATTAATATTCCAATCACGGGCTGAGCACTAAATGAAGTTACATGTGAAATGCTTTTGGCATACTATCTAGCCAAAGAAAACTTATTAAAAAGATGCTATTGCTTTAGATTAAATCGATACCTCATGGTCTCTGATTATACAACATGTTCTGTATGTAACTGGCAATAGGCTAACATCAAATACATTGTCCACTGGCACCCAAGGCACTTACTTTTTTGAGGCTAGGGACCAGATTTCTAAACTCTTTCTGTCTGTAGTCCCTAAAACAGTGCCAAGGATAAACTTCAAAAGCAAAAGGCCAGCAAGCAAACAAAAATTTCAATTAATTTAAAAGGGCAAAGTCTAGCACTTACTGCTATCAGATGCGTGAGATGTTTAAATTTAATTTAAGCATTCAGTTTCCAGGGCTGGAGAGATGGCTCAGAGGTTAAGAACACTGGCTGCTCTTCCAGAGGACCCAAGTTCAGTTCCCAGCACCCACATGGCAGCTTACAACTGTCTATAACCACAGTTCTGGAGAATCCAACATCCTCACACAGACATACATTCAGGCAAAACACCAATGTATATAAAATAAAAATAAACAGATCATTAAAAAAAAACAACAAGACTTCGGTTTTCCAATTGTACTAGTCACACCTCAAGAACTTAATAGATACACACAGGCAGTGGTTTTTGTTCTGAGAAAAATGGAGACATTTGTCTTCACCGAATGCTCTTTTGGAGGTCAGGTCTGGAGAAGGAAACCTAATCATTTAATGGCATTCATTATTACGTTAAACATCAACTGAAAACATACACAATTAAGGCACTGCTAGGTTTCAGTGTTATACACTCACACTTTACCAGGGAAGCTGCCTAAACGAACAGCATAAAGGGTAATGTGTGTTAGCTCTTCTATTACTGTTCCATTATTATTCCATTCATCTTTGGTTCACACAGAGTAAACAGCACCCACACCAGGAGTTCTGCTGGGAGACTGATCATGGTTAATGCCTAGATTCTCACAGCACAGGCAGAATGGGACATCTCACTACCTCAGGCCTCACGGGATCTTCAATGCCCACAACAGCAATGCAAGTAAGGCCAGTGACGACATCATTCTCGTTATCCCACTCCGGTTCTGGTTCTCCCGCTGGGAAATCTCTGAATGCCAGGCATATGGTTCTTAGGCCTTCTGATGCCATCGGCTCAATCACGGTTTTCACAATGTCATCGCGGTCTCTGGGTCTGAATACTTTTGCCTCACCATTAGCATTTAAGATTTTGAAACACCTAGAAGGAAACATCGAATCCAAACATCAGTAACCAACAAAAGTAACTTAATGCAATTTAAGTGACAGGCAAGGGTGAGGGAGAAGTCACGGGACCTGAGTTCTGGAAATGAGGGAAGCACATACTGAATTATAGAGACTTGCTCACTCGCCCTTCTACAAAACAGTTCTCATCCGTGTGGCTCTTACTTATGGTTCTTAACCAGTTACCTCAGGTAGTCTCTAAATTTTCTCTTTTGGAAACACTATTCTTAAAACATTTCCACAAAGATTCCCGAGTGCCAACACAAAAATATTTTCTCCTTTTAAACAAACAGGATAAGTTCAGTCAACCCCTTACCTGTGACGTTATTTTATCACCTATATTGTTTCAACCGCAAAAGAAAAGAAGAATCTTTTTGTTAAAATAAGTAGACGTTCTATGAGAAAGAGTCTATCAAAGTAGTTTAATTTTTAGTGAAACTAAGCCCAAGCTCCCCCCTGGTAGGTAGGGAAGCCACATCTTCCTATACTCCTCTCGGTGACGGTGATGCTCTTCTATGTCTCTTTCCGTGGAGCTGTCTGTTAAATCCACACCTTCTGATTGTTTTCTAAGGCCTCCAATCCGCGCTGAAGCATTCTACCCGATGCTTTAACCTTAGTGCACAAGACTGAATGCTGCCCGTATGCCATGCAGTCAGCATCAATATTACCCCAAGTGCTTTTAATAACTCTAAAACTCTGACCTGGACACTTGCTTCTTCATCTCCTAAGCTGCACATTTCTTTCCTCTCAACGGTACTTAATAGGTTCCCTCCTTTGTATTCCATGCCACTTCCTTCCTGTGGCTCGCATCAGTCCTTGGCACCAGTCACTCCTTTCACCCCTGCCCACCTTAGTTCCCGACTCAAGAATTACTTTCAGTCACAGCATTTTTGTTTCTGTCCTTTTTTTTTTTTTTTTTTTTTAAACAAGGTTTCACTACACAGTCTGGCCTGGCCACTAACCTGTAATGCCCATGACTTTCAAATGCTGAGATTATATGCAAGCACCACCATATCTAGTTTCCATCACAGAGCTTCAGTGAAAAATGCGTTAATGGCATTACCTGGCTTACTCACTCTTGTCGGCTCAGTCTCTAAGCAGAGTGTAAACATTACTGTAAGCTTCTGTATACTTACTACTAGTCAACCCCTATGAAAGACATTTACACACATTGTTTTACTCCATTCTAGGTGCTACTACTGGCCACCCTTTCCTAATGGAGGAGAATGGAAAGTAAGGAGAAAAAAAAAAAAAAAACCCCAAAACAGAAAAACGAAACTCTGCCTCAGATTAATTAGATGCAAGGAAAGAGTCAATGCCTGATTAACTTTGATTAAAAACAAAACACAAAAACAAACTCTCAGTTGGGTTTGGCGGCACACACTGTTGATCCCACTACTCTCTGGGAGGCAGAGGTAAGTGGAGTGCTGTGAGTTGGGAGGTCAGCCTGGTCTACACAACGAGTGCAGGATAGACAGGGCTACACAGAGAAACCTGGGTTCAAAACACTCCCAAAATCTCTTTGCCATTTATCCGCTACCAAGAAAGTCAGCGATACCACAGGTTTTCAGCCCGTCACACTGGAATCACATAACGAAGTGTGATGTGGATGAGGTCTCACAACCCTACTTCCTGCTTAACATAAAGGATGCTTTCCCAAGCCACCAACGTTTACCTGATTTAAATCTCATCACACTAAATGTGATAGGCTTATTTTCCCTAGAGCAAAATGCTGAGAAATAAGAAGCCATAGAGTGCAAGAGGCAGAACACGGTAGGCATGCTACAAACCTCTGCAATGCTATCCAAATGCACGATGCCCATAAAAGAATAACACAGGGACATTCCAATGAGCAATGTAGTCAGCTCATTTATCTAAGTACTTTATGCTTACTTTTTCAGCATTATCTCAGATGCACCCTTGCTGAAGATCCGGTAACTTCCATCTGAATTTTTTAGGACTGTACTCATGGATTTCCTAACAGAATTGAAGGTATAGACTTTGT
This sequence comes from Acomys russatus, assembly GCF_903995435.1. Classification (NCBI taxonomy): domain Eukaryota; kingdom Metazoa; phylum Chordata; class Mammalia; order Rodentia; family Muridae; genus Acomys; species Acomys russatus. Next base: position 21,593,306 of record NC_067167.1, on the reverse strand, counting down.
ACAATGCTTCTTCTGGTATTTCATTTCTAACGTCTTGATAATCCCGCTTTAAATCCAAGAGAAGTCCCAACAAGGCACATTCTGTTTTATTACCCACATGACGAGGTAATCCACCCTCTTTCTCTGGTGGCTGTTAAATAAAAAAAAAAAAAGGTATGGGGGGTTAGAAGCTAGCATTATTTTACTCTCCTATTAAAATTTTAACTTAAAATGTACAACAGAACGAAGCATTCTGAAACAAAATGATGTAGAAAATGTCTTCTCATATGAGAATTTCAAAGATGGACGCAGGTAAGGTAGAAAGGATTTTGGGGAAGGAAGGGTGGCATGGGTTCCACCTCAGTCCAACTAGTTGCTAGTACTTATGACCTTATAATAAAATGACATAAAACGCATATATCTTGTCCTGATACACAGTAGGACTTAAGTTTGATTCCATTTTCACTTCCCATTTTTATCACTTATTTTTATATTAGGTAATTTTTTAAAGGTTCTTATTTATAGAAAGTAAAAGCTCAGACTTTTTAATAGTAAATGGCAAGACTAGGCCTAGAAACCAGAACCTCCTAATTTTCTAATCACCCGTGTTTTCATTAAGCAAAACTTGCAATATAATTTTTGCCCACAGAGTTAGTAGATCACTAAGACAACAGAAAGTCAAACATACACGTTATACTTTCAGTTTAAATAAAAAATTTAGAATCTGCAAAGCTAAAAAAGTCCTCACAAAATCTATGATTACTTTATGAGCCTTTAAAAATGGCTGAAGACAACTTTATGGGCAGGAACTACTGAGAAACAAAACAGCAGAACAGCAGACATAATGCATGCGGCTGACAGCAGCTCCAAGGGTTGTTCTAAATCGACACTGGATGTTGTACTGTAGGACCGCCAGGTCTTTCACAAAAATGAGCACAGTCGCAATGACTGAGCATAATGGGTATGTGGGCTGTGAATGTAGCGTGGTGGTAGTGCACTGACCTAACAGGCACACGCACTCTGTGCTACACCCAGCACAGTAAGTAGTAATCATATTAAGAACATAGCCTGGCTGCAAGGCTTCAAAATTTCTAAACACCAGAAATTAAAGGAAAAAAAAAAAAAAAAAAGTACTGATGTGGTCTAGGAGATGGCTTAGGGGCTACGGCACTTCTTTACGCTTAGAAACCCCGAGTTTGATGCCTGGAACACAAGCTTACAAGGAGAACCATTGCTACAAAGTGATCCTCGGACCTCCAAAGCTGCTCCGCAGCACTGGCGGCCACACAGGAACACAGTAATAACCAACAAGCAAGCAGATCTTACAGTAATCATACTGTAAGTGGCAATGCTTTCATGCAGATAAGTTAAAGGAGCCTTACCAATATTTTTGACGTGTAAGCACAGTTCACAGAAATCCCTGTTACTAGATAGGACAAAATATTTGGTGGGATAGCTTCTGGTTCGGGAACCTTTTTATAATGCGTTTCGTTTATGTAAGCTTGAACCACTGTCATTCTGTTCATTGTCAATGTTCCCGTTTTATCTGAACAAATAGCTGTGGCATTCCCCATGGTTTCACAAGCGTCCAGATGCCTCACGAGGTTATTATCCTTCATCATTTTCTACAGCAACAAAATACAAAACCACAACCCAAGACCGTTAAACCATATAGAAAGGCAATCGCCTCATTACATCACAGTGGTAAAATAATCAATCAATACAAACACAGCTTAGAAAGTAACAGCTTAACAGCAGAAGGATTTTAGAATATTTGTCCTACTCAGATAGGCCACAGAGAATACTGCTGGTGTTTAATGTTTTCAACCATGGTACCGACACATTGCATGATCTAACAGAGATCTCAGAATCTATATTTAGGTGCCACATGCCTCTGATATGCTTAGTGAAGTTACTTAGTGTCTTACTTTCATGACAATCTTACTGTAGGTACAGTGGTAATTATAGTAATGCAAGATAAAGGGCTAAGTTTCACTAAATAGAAAATAAGAAGAACTCCTTATCAATTTATAACAAAAACATAGCTTTAGTCAGACATTTGAGAAATTTGTGAGCATGTAGCTGTTTTGGTGGTGGTTGTCTTTCTTCACTTTTATAGGCTTAGTTAACATGCAAAGACATGACTCAGTCATTTTCATCTAATCCAAATCCCGGAAATTTTCATCCTTAGGATTAAAGTGTATGCCACTGCTTAATTTATAACTATAGAGGGTAGTTTCAAAGATGCCAAGAGTTTTCACAATAGTTGCAAAAGGCATTTCAATTAAAATTACACACACACACACACACACACAAATTCATTTCTGAAGTTCCCCACCCATCACTAATTCATGAGAGAATATAAAAAAATCAGTTTTTGAATAACCATGGAAAAGAGAAATATGTACCTCCCGAATTACTTATGACCTGAATATGAGAAACGAAAAAGACCTTAAACTTCACAAAACAACAACAGGATGTATAAAGACCACACCACAGTGAAAGGAACAGATGTTGATTACATTAGGGCTAAAAAGACATTTAATGCAAGCTTAAAAGACTTTAAGCAAAATGATCTCACTTTTCTATTCAAGGAACACAGATCAACTTATCTATATCTTCCTTGAAAAATTAACATCACTAAAGACTACACAGAATGTACTGATTTTGAAAAATGAATGATTGGTTCGTCAAAAAAAATCTGTATTTATTCTATCATTTCCAATCATTTTAAAGCATTAAAAAAGCACACACAAATGTGTAAACTGTGTTTTGTAAACACCTTAACATATTAAAAAATTTTAATTATAAAATCTGTTAATTGTCTGAAAATAAAATGAACAGTGGGGACTCGCAAAGCGGTTCAGTGAGTGAAAGCTGCTTGCCACCTGATGACCCGAGTCAGATCCCTGGGTCCCACATGGAGGAAGGAAATAAATCGGCTCCTGTAAGCTGCCCTTATAAACGGACACTGTGTGACATACAAACATGCAGGCACAATAAGTTTAAAAAAAGAATTAGACAGTAAGCCAAAGAGATTCTTAGGACTGGCCATTTGTAAAACATTTGGAACCCTGAAGGAAAGATGTCAGTGTAGAAGCTGCCGTTGGCTAGACTTCTCACTGTCAGAAATGTCCCTTACTAAGAAAAATGCCAGCTAACTTCACAAGTTACAGGAACAGCATCCCTCCATGAAGTGCAACCTGCACAACCACGAAGAAAGAGAAATCCTAGAGGGGCCGTTTAGAAACCAGCAGGGAAGGCTGGGCCTGAGGGAGAGCGGGGTGGGGTAGATGAGCTCTGACAGGTACGTGAGCAAGGGCCAGAGCCAGCAGGACTTTGTGGGCCACAGGGAGGGAGTCAAAGGGCCTTACTACATGCAAATGATACCTGAACTGTTTTTGGAAATGAAAATCTGCCCACAAGTGGGAAGACGTCACTGTAGGAACAGGAGGACTCAGGAAGTGGGCCCAAGTAAAATGCCCTTGCTTTTGTGCAGTACACTAAGTCGCACATACCCCAACCGTAACTTTATGGATGGGAGAGGGGGAGTGAGGCGACCTGGAGAGGCTGCTGCTCTTCGTGAAGTGAATAGGTCTCTGTGCACAGAAATACTGGAACCACTATCTACATCTTTAAGGACATGGAAACCTTCCACTTTCCATACCAGCCAAGGCTTTAAAACAACACGTCTACTTAACTACGCCCACCAACCTTGACGGAATATGCCAGTGAGATGGTGACAGCCAAGGGCAGCCCTTCCGGAACTGCAACCACTAGAACCGTAACTCCAATAATGAAGAACTTCACAAAGTACTGTATGTAGATGGGTGTGCATTCAGCAAGCCACGGTCTCTTCTGGACCCAGAAGGTGTCAATCACAAAATATAATACTAGGATGATAACTGTGATGGCAGACATCAGTAGACCTTTAAAGACAGAAAAGGGGGGCAGTTGCTTAAATGTTGTAGCCACTACCCACCGCCACCTGTGCATTAGTCACTCGGTATTTTATAACAATTCTAAGTTACGTCCACTTGCGCTTTCCTGAGCTGTTCCCCCAGAGTGCACTTCACTCAACACACCCATCAGATTTGAGTTCTGCTTCCAGGTGTAACTCTGACCCCACAGAACTGAGGGAGGAGCTTTTCTGATTCTTTGATAACTGTACCTGTGCCTTGGCTAAGGTAGAGACAAAAATAAGAGGCAAACGCAAGCAAATATGCACAGGCCAGCCCACTTAAGCTGCTTGCAATGCTCAGCTTTCTGAAAGGCGCGGGAAGATGTCAACTCAAGAGCCTTGAAAATTAAATCAGCTCCATGCTTAAAATTACACACATGAAATTAGACTACTTGGATCATTTCCTAATTTATTTTTGGTCTATCTTTACTAATTCATTAACTCAGAAAAATAAATGGTGACCTATGTATTATAAAACATTTAACCCTTCTACAGCACGAATTATTTAGCCTCTTATAAATGAATATTTAAAAAAAAAACCCCAGGTCTAAATATCTGGGTCTAATGTCCTACCTAGTAGTCATTCAATCCTCTTACTTCCTCAAGTCCACCCTTTCCAACAGTACGAGTCGACACCACGACCTCGTGATTAACACACATGCATATTTGCTTTTAAGGAATAAGCTTACCGCGTATAAAGCACAGGCTGCTTCCCCAATTATCCTCCTAGCCATCTGCGTGACCCTCATAATGCACACTGTTTATACACAGCATTTGTCAACAGGTGGCAATGCTGGGCGGTGCTGTGCAATGCCACCTTACCCACGTGCTCTCCTTCACTGCCCCTCTGAAGAGCAGCCTTGATTTCACAGGTGCTGTCCAGTGAAGGCAGCATTTTAGTCTCTCAGCTTCATAATTACCAGTGTTTTCAGCTGAGAGACATTATTATGTTTAGAAAAATACATATTTTTCATAGACAGCCAATAAAAGGCTGAGCAAAATGTGTGCTAAGAAAGTTTCATAGTTCGATAATCTGTGTTAAACCATCTTCCTGACAGCCCCTTTTCATTTCAAACTCTAGAAATTTAGAGATGACTGTATAGGCTGGTAAATTAGGCAAATTCAGGCCCTAATTTTAGCCTGACCATGGGTTACCTCACTGGATGAAGAGTAATGGCCTGTTTGCTGCAATCACATTATGAGTGTCTGTGGTATTCCAAAAAGTTTTGTACAAAATTTAAAACTATTCTTTTAGTATCCTTTACACTTGCAAAGGAATGACTTCCATTGATGTGATAGGAGCCACTTTTCAAGTAGATATATGTATTTTAAAACCAACACCTCACTTTCTTGTGTGGCATACCTGCTTTGCCAATCTGAACAGCCAGTTTCGTGAGTTTCCCTTGTAAAACGGACTTTTCTTTTTTTGGCAAATTTGCTTTCTTTTTGTCTTTGTCATCACCATCTCCTCCTTCTTCACTCTTTAAAGGCTGCATTTCCATGGCCGCACCATCCTGGGCTTTTGCTGAGTTTGGAGAAAACACAATTTTGTTGCATTTTAGAGGCATGGTGAACATTTTGAAACATTTTTTCCCCTCTCTCTTTCTCTCTTTTTACAAGATTAGCCTGTTATAGAAAAAAGGCTGAACTATAACCATTATTCAACTCTGTGTGTGTGTGTGTGTGTGTGTGTGTGTGTGTGTGTGTGTGTGTGTGTTGGAGTACTGGTGGTGGCTACACAGTGGGAATAAGAGAGCAGTGACATTAGCCTGTGGCACTGTTCTAGACTTAAGGCTGTCTGTCATGTTTAGTGATTACTAAATTTCTTTCTTTTCTTGTGATGCTAGATATTAGGCCCTATCCAAAGACTACAGAGCCCTCTCGTGTGCTTTATGATCAAATGTACAACACTGTATACCATTACACATATAGAAAAACATGCATATGGTTATAGACTTTTAAATGTAATTTACACTACATGGGCTCTCAGTCATTTTTTTGCTCCCCACCATATAGTAACATATCAGGTATGTCAGAGCACTTGGATCCCTTATGTGGAAAGCTACCCAAGCACAGTAGCACTAATCATAATTAACACCCTCCTTAGACAGTAGAGACAGCATGACTACAGCAGAGGCAAGAGAGGTTAATCCAAGTTAACACTGTTGATGTTCCCTGTCACATGTACCCTAATTTTGGATAAATATAGTACACAGCAGATCTATTTTTGGAGATAAAGAAAACAAGCTAACTGTACTTTTTAAATCTTCCCCAATTTACCTTTGTTGCGATTCTCAATAGCTCCATCTTGTTTCTTATCTGTAGGAACAAAATGGGAATTAAAGCTTTCCAAAAGAAATGAATACGGCCATGCTAAATTATGCAGAGGCGGTTCACATTTCTATAGGAGGATTGTTACACAATGGTGTGTAGGTGTGCAAATAGAAAACACCGGCTTGTTGACTCTGTCAATCACGTCCTAGGTCTCACCAGAAGAGAATACTCCCAAATAATTGAGGGCATGCCTACTGTATTTCTGCATAAGGCTTTATTCTTTTATAAGTTATAAGAAGCCCCAAATATGGTACAAGAAATTGTCAAGCTAAATACAGACATAACCCTGAGAAAACAGAAAGGAGAGGATAGAGAGGGAGGGAGGAGACGCTATAAAAAGAAAACAGGCATACAGGAGAGGTTTAGTGAGAGTGAGAATGAAAATGGGATTAAAAGACAGGGAGGTGAGTAAGTAAAGCAAGGCACCAATAAGCCCAGAAGGATTAGCAGTCAAAGAAAACTCCCTAAATTAGCTTAGAGTCACAGGACATAGGAAGCTCACGCGTCTGAAGCAATAGTCAGGGAAGGGACGACTCCACTGTTTGGAACAGGCAAATGAGCCTATTTTCTTCCAACTTCTCTATCAAGAAGAGCATCTTCAAGCTGGGAAACCTGGAACAAATATGGTCAGGAAAGAACAGAAGCTTGGGAGAGATGAGGCGATAGTAAGAGAACACCTAGCTCCTTTCAGTGAGCTCAGGTTTGGAGACCAGAAACCACATTCCAGGCTGGCAAGCAAATGGACAGGGAGGACACGGAGACAGATTAGCCTGGGCTATGTCTGATTAGACGCCAAATCAGGCACGATAGGAGAAGGGCTGGAGGGAGGAGAAAGAAGCGAAAAATTTAAAAAGCTAGACAATGGCTTTGATGTTAATTCCTAGGGCTATTCCAGGCTGGACTAATAAAAACAGTTGGCTAAGACCTCAGGGGACAGTACTTATTGGGAGAGTCACTGTGGGTCAGTACGGGCTGTCATGAGTGCACTTCCTGTTTTCACAGGATTCAATGATGTTCGAGCTGAGAGTGTGATCCAGTTTAACCTGGTCAAGTAACACAACCTCAGACGTTCACCTTCCTAAAAGTAAGAATGGAGGGAGACTAAGATGGAGTGTGCAAAACAGTCAGCAACGACCACTACCATGTTTCAAGAAGCCTATGGTGGCTCACCAAGGGGTACTGAAGTGGAAGACTCTAGAAGGCTGAGCTAGCCACCCTAAACTTGAGTCGTTAACTTTTTACCTGCCCCCACCCCTCGTGTTAGGAAATGGACACAGACTGAGTACGCCGTTAACTTCTCTACCATGGAGCTACACTCTCAACACAAAGACATTTTCAGATACTTTTGCTTGAAATAGGAACTTCGCACAGAAAGATAATGCACAAAGACCAAACAATGCACTCAACCTTTTTGTTTGTTTTTTTGAGACAGGGTTGCTCTGTGTAGCCCTGGCTGTTCTGAACTTGTTACAAAGAGAGGGCTGGCCTTGAACTCAGAGAACCATCTGCCTGTGCCTTGCTAGCATTGTGATTAAAGGTGTATGCCACCGGCTTTGCTACAAGCTAGGTATCATGGCTCATGCCTGTAATACCAGTACTTTGAAACAGGACGTTTGCCTCGGGTTCAAGCCAACCTGGGTCTAACCACCGAATTCAAGACTACCCTGAGGCAGAACGTGAGACCCTGCCTTAGAAAAGTCCAAGCAAACACGCACCTCTACTGTGAGACTGACTCTAGTCTGTGCCCAGCATCATAAACCACAACAACAGACTTCCAAAACCCAACAAAACAGAAACAATGATATAGTTATGGCAAGCCAAAATCTTAGTCAGGCATTTATTTTAGAAGATCCTAAAAATACCCATTCGAGAAAGCAAAATATAGGCTTACATCCTGAAGAACATTCAACAAATCCAAATGGTTACAGGTCAGTAAACTGCTGTCAAGGCAGAGCAGAGAGGGTCCTGAGAGGGATGGTGCAGAAGACACCAGCAAACAGGATGCAGGAGGGCATCCTCTGGAGGCATACCCAGAACCGACACTCTTGAGTTGTCTCCCAGTGTACATCTCTACAATCTCTGTGCATAAACTACATGCTATCAGAGTCTGCTGACAATCTGTTTAGTCCAGGTGAAAGGTCTGGACATGTAATGGTGGGGTCAAAAAGGCGAGACAAGCACGAGTGTCGAAGCACTGCCCTAGGCTGTGGGCGAGCATGCCAGCATGCACACACAGAATGGAGCACGTGGAAGGCAAACGTTTGAAGATTTAAAAACCGCGTGAGAGCAAGATGCAACTGGCTGGAAGAAAAACTAGCAGTGAAGGACAAGACAAACCAGACGACAACCCAGGAAGCTGCAGTTGAATTCCTTTCTCTGATCACATGGCCACAGAAGGAACAGGACACAGCCCAAACCGAAGTAGTCAGTATATGCTGACTGCCTCTTCCTGAGGTAGAGGGACTGGATATGCTAACAGAAACCCTAACCGAGTACTATTTTGTTTGAAGGTGTATTAGGTAATTAACATTTTACAGACATTTTCATACTACAGACTCATCAAAGAAACCTATTTCTGTACCAGTTTTCACAATTCCCAGTTGCTGTTATTTCCAAATACCAACTCTTTCTTTCTTTCTTTCTTTTTTTTCCGAGACAGGGTCTCTCTGTGTAGCCTTGGCCATCCTGGACTCGCTTTGTAGACCAGGCTGGCCTCGAACTCACAGCGATCCACCTGCCTCTGCTTCCTGAGTGCTGGGATTAAAGGTGTGCGCCACCACCGCCTGGCTCAGATACCAATTCTTATAGCAAACTGCTAGACCTACTTTTCTTTTCTTTTTTCTTCTCATCTTTCTTTTCTTCTTCTTCACCTCCAGCTCCAAGTAAGGTAAAAATAATTCCAGTTTGAGAATTCACACCTACAGCCGTAACTACCATTCTTCCAGAACCTTCCATTACATGAGTACCTGTAACAACAGACAACTTTGTAAAAAGTTTAATAGGTTTCCCTCCAGCTACCCAATTTCAAACTTCAGTAATATTGTCTTTAATGAGCTCAGTACTTAATAAAGCAAGCTAATACTGAATTTTAACCAGTTATATATGAGTTCAAAACTTTTATCATGAAGTACTAACAAACAGGAAAATGATAATGTATCAACTCTTTGTGTAAGAGATTATAGTACACATACTTCATAAAATGTAATACAATTAGTATTTCTCAAAAGCCTATAGCAGTTAGTAAATATTGTTCATACAGAAATATGCTTATAACCAGAATTTCATAGCACACATAGTCGCTTCCAACTCGCCTGCCAAGCTTACTGCCCAGCTCCCTACCTAGCTTCGCTACCTCCTGAGTTTACCCTGATATGCTTTAATATTCCTATAGTGTGATATAACATCCCTCTTAGGGCTCAGAAACTTCTGACTACACACCTGCCTACTGGATCGAGCCTGAAACCTTCACTTGAGACCCACCAGCCTTCTCCATCTTCCTGTCCCCAACCCTAAGATCAAATCCCAATCCAGACAGCTAGTGAACACAGACAGGCACGCTGGGTTCAGACCACGTCCTTCACAACAATCTTGTGGGTTGGCAGACAGTATTACTCTTTTCCAGAAATCAGCCTAATGTTACAATCATGAACCAGGACATGACTCAAGTCAGCTCTGTCAGAAGATAATGGATACCCGCAGCAACCGGTCTGCTTACTGTTCTCAGTTTTTACACGCGGATCTGTGTGCCTTTCCACACTGCCGCTCTGTGTGTGTGTTTTAGTCCGCTGTGCTGGCTGAGTTTTCTCTTTTAGACTCTGTATCAATTTTTCTTTACAGCTATTGCTTATTTGCATTTTGTCTCTAAGCTCATGAATTTTGAAGGCCAGGGTCTTATTTATATGTCAATGCAGTGCTCAAGGGTGATCTGCTAAAATAAGACAATAAAGTTCTTGTATTTACTCCAGTCACTAGGATTCACATTTGGCTACAAATTACTGGGTAAACTTATCCAATGTAGACTTTTGAGGTGTTTCATTTCTCTTGCTTAGGGGGAAAAAAAAAGCCCTCCTTTCTTAGTGTTTTACTAATTATTGCATTTTTTTTTTTTTTTTTTGTCAGCGAAAATACAAGGTAAGCACATGAAATTCAGAAAAATAGTATTTATTAAGTATGAATCAAAGAATTTCTTTGAACAAGCCTGGCTTTCTTCAGATTTCAGTTTGTATGCTGTTTTTCCTCAGACCAAATTTGCTCAAACGTTAGCAGTGAATGTGCCCAGAGAAAGCAAATAGCTTTTGTTCAGGTGCTATCCCACCGCTGCCCAAACACTGCTTTTAAAAAAAATCTAAATTTAAGAAGCCAAGAACAGCACTGAGAGATGGCATCATGAGAGTAAATTTAAAAATAAATGCATGTCATGGTTTCTAGAACATTTTTGGAACAAGGAAATAAATGCAGAGAAACTTTCCCACCCGTGCTGTGATAAGGGGACTGCGCAAAGCTATTTCAGTCTTTTCTTGAACATGGAAAATTTATAGAGTTCTCTTGGTAGCTTGGCGTGTTGGGGCAGCGGGTGTATGTAAAGCTTACCAGTCAGGACCAAAGCTGCTAAAGGGACTATTCTCAAACAGCTAAGGGACTATCCTCAAACAGCTAAGGGACTATCCTCAAACAGCTAAGCACTATGTAAACAAACTACACACACAGAAAAGCTCACAGTGTCAAAAGGCACTGCAAGGCTATCTCTATTTACCCAATATGATGCATAGTGAGTCGATGGGCTAAGATTATGATTGAGGCGCCTCCCCTGCCCTTTTGGAAAGACTGTTGGTCTTATTTGGTTAACAATTACGGCAAAGAAGTAGTAAAATGAGTACACGTTACCTACGGGTATTCTCCTTGCACCTCCACCCAAGATATGCGTCCGCAGTATGAATCTGTTCTTACCTCAACACAAACCCTCCAACAAAGGATGAGCTCCCTAAGTGGCCCAGGATATTGATAAACAGCATACATAACTTGATTTTTTTTTTTTTTTTGGACAAGACATTCCTATGTTATAATTGGCATCTACCATTTTCATAAATTAATGCACAGTTATTCTTGATTACTGATTAATTTTTTTGTGGTAAGCTTTTTTTTTTTTTTTTTTTCAACATAGTTACAAATTTCTAAAAGATAAAATGGCTAATTTAGATTCTGGTCTAAAGTTGTGATCATAGCAAGTTCTGTAGGTTTTACAAGTTTGACTTTCATTCAGTAAAGTCATGCTCAGTCTATTAAAATACAAAGCTTACCAAAGCCTGAACAAAATACAGCTGCGAAGTTATTAAACAGTCACTAAATATTAAATCAGCAGGAATCTTCAACTTATAGAACACTAGTATTCCACTGACATTTGAAAATAATGATGGAAGACAAATAGCTTAACCTTTGGCTTCCCAGTATGAAATTTAACCTAAGAATATAAGTCTGACAAATAATTTCATTAAGTGCTTTAAAGAATACTGTAAAACTAAGAGTAGGCATATCAGAAACTTAAAATTTATAAAAATGAGCACACTTTTACAGAAAATCTTTTTAGATTCTATCTCCCGCCCATTAGTGAAGCCCAGCTCTCTCTCTGTATTCCAAGATCGGCATCAATACCAGTCATTTTTTATAAAAATCACTCTGGGCTGACTATTAGGGTTAACACTTCCTTGGCTTTCAGTGAAATGTTGCAAGTTCGTAAGTTCATACCCGAGAGAAGTAAGGGATCCTTATCTAGAGACTTCTTAACGTGGTCAGATTCGCCCGTCAATGAACTCTCATCAATTTTAAGGTCATTGCCTTGAATCAGAATGCCATCGGCCGGAAGAAGATCACCTGAAACAGAAGGCAGCGATAGGCTAAACCGCCCACGAGTTCAGTCCAGCTTTGAGTCCTACAGGTGGATGCGGGGCTCCGCGTGACTTACCGTATTTCACTTGGGCAATGTCTCCAACAGTAATGTCAGCTACGGGTATCTGGATGACCTGCCCACCCCTGATGACGGTGAACTTCTGTTCCTGTTCAATTCGACTCTGCAAACCTCGGAATTGTTTCTCCTTACTCCAGTCATTGAAAGCCGTCACCAACACCACACACACCACCGACAGGAGGATTGCAGCTCCTTCAATCCACCCTGTTTCTCCTTCGCCTTCTTCTTCCCCAACAGAAACATCTCCACAAACTATTTGGAAAGAAACAAAATGGCAATTTTTTAGAAAACTGAGCGATTTATTTTTGTTTTTGTTTTTTTTTCCCCCTTCACCAGCTTCACTCAGCTCTTCAAGCAGCACTGAACTCAATCCTTCTATAAAGGTCAGAATCTTGCTCTCTGAAGGTCAAGTTCCCCGCCTTTAAGATCTGCAATCTCAGGGTGAGTGAGGAGGCAGTCCAGCTTGCCAGTTAAGCACAAGCGTGTAGAGAAAACCAAACTTCAGCCTGAAGGGAAGTTACATGCACACCTCTGCAACATCCAGGGCTTCCTTCCAGGCGGAGCCAATAAAGCCAGTATTCCAACTTAACACACATTTTTAGCTCTATCCATACTAGTTTATAGAATATGCAACAGGGTAAGGTCTAAAGATGGGCACAGCATTGGCTGGAACTGCCAATGACCATCTGAGTCTTCCCAACTCCTGACTCTTGGGTGGAGGTGGCGGAGCGTGCCTGGGATGCTTATGGTGGTTGTTGTTTGATCAGGACAGTGGGGTGCTGAAGGGAGAGGTGTAAAGCAGCAACTTCCATAAAGAAGATCGGATGACCAATACCTTCCTTTTTTTTTTTTTTTTTTTTTTTTAGGCAGGGTCTCAGTATAAGCTCTGGCTGGCCTGGAACTGACAATGTAGACAGAGCTGATCCCTGACTCACAGAGATCCACTGCCATCGTCTTTTTCTTCCTGGTGCTGGAGTTAAAGGTTGTATTTAGGAATATATATATGCACATACATACATAATGACAAAAGAATTTGAAAGAGAACAAAGGGGGCATATGGAAGGGTGTGGAGGGAGGAAAGGGAAGGGAGAAAGGATGTAATTATTTATAATGCCCCCAAATAAAATAAACAACAACAAAAATGGTAAGTTAAAAAAAAAAAAAAAAAAAAAAAGCCAAGGGTAAGGCTTGCCCCACCAGATGAGTTCATTTTGCAAGGGTTTCCTGGAGCATTAAGGCCATTTGGTACCATTTTATCAATAGCAGAAGAATCACTTTCAATGTTGAAATCAACCCTCTCATTCTTCGCCATCACATACACACAATATTCTAAATCCACAAGCCAATTCCACCCCAAGATGCCATTTTCTATGCTCATCCATAAACAAGCAACTCAGTCACAGCTTCAGGCTGGTAGTCCTAAGTTAGCCACAGTTCACCAATTACTTCCTACGCTGAGGTCAAAGGCCACTTAGTGCCTTCCATGCAGGCAGAACCGGCATCTTAAAGTCCTCTGTTAATTTGGGTGCTTTTCTCTGTGAACCATGATTTTATTCATGGTATCTATCTCAACTGGTGAAGTCTTTCCTAAAGTTTTCAGTTTATTTTTCCTCTGTCAAATTACCTATGGTATCCACAGCCTCAGGAAATATATGTTTTAAATAAAGATACTCAAAAAGAAAGTATTAGTTCCTGAACACATAGGCTGTAAAACAAATGATATACAAGCAAATTTATTTCACCATACATCTTGGGTGAATAGGTGAGTGAGTGAACTGTGTGTGTGTGTGTGTGTGTGTGTGTGTGTGTGTACACTTATGTTTGTGTTACGTGTGATTTATTTAAATGTTATTTAAATATGTGATATTTTAAGTATATCTAGTCTAAAATGTATAAATCTATTAAAACATTAACTTTATTGTTAAACTGTCAATGATCATCTGAGTCTTCTGCAGCTCCTGTTCTGTGCGGTGGAGGAGTGCTACTGTGGCGCTGATGGCTGATGTTCATGCCATCAGTAGGCACGTACAGTAGGAACAGTAAACCTCAACAGTGGGCTTTAAAGGCTCTGTAAACCACACTGGAAATAGATGTGCTATGACCCAGGCTTCACTATTCCGTTTACAGAGCACGGCCAGAGTACAGTTAAGATTTCTGGGGAATGGCAAAATGAGCACTGGCTTCGACTAACTGCATTAGCCTTTAACAAGAATAAATCTGCGCTTGGAAGACAGGCACTGAAATTTTCTGTAGCTGCCAGTCCTCAGTGTGATTTTCTTCCAATACAAGCTGTTTCATCTACACTGAACACAGTTCTGTGGCCACTCTCACCAACAGCATCAGCTCCATCTTCCGGGTAGTGTGCCTCAGCTTCCGCACCAGCACCTGAACCCCAGGCTGTGATGACTTGAAAAGGGCCCTTTCTTTAAACCTCGTGAACCAACCTCCTGCAAGCTTCATCGTTCTCTTCTGCATCTTCCTTACCTCTCCCAGGCCTCACAGAATTAACCATTAGGGCCTCACTCTGGGTTACCCTGTGGCTGAGAGGAATGCTGTGGCTCGCTTCATCTTCTTTCCAGACCACTATAACTTTCTCTGTATCAGCACTAAAGCTCTTGTGCTTAGTTATCATTTTGTGTTCACTACAGCAACACTTTGCAGTTTCCCTTAAGAAACTTTCCTTTGCACTCACCATGTGGCCACCCAGCATAAGAGGCTGCCTGCTATTATTACGGATGGCAGACAAGATGTAAGTAAAACGTTAAGGATGGCATACACTGCATTACTCGCACTCAGGTCTACGACAGTGTGGTCAGGTTGGCTTCTGTACGATGCACAGTTAAGCTAAGTGCTACTTCTCTGTTCAACTATATGAACACCTGCTGGGCAGCAGAAACTACTTTAGGAAACTAAGGTAGGTAGTAGGGAGGAAATATAGAGTTTCAGGTAAAACACCAATAATTAAACATCCATAAGTTCATGAACAAAAATCAAAGATGGTTGTATATTACAAAATAAATTCAGGGTGAATGAGCCAAGGAGGCTGCTTTAAGATGCCCATGACATGTCACACGGTCATCGGAGGCCACCAGCATATAGATTGAAGGGCAGAGAATTCGAGGGAGAAACTGAAGTCAGCAGTAACACTGCAAAGCAGAAAAAGCAGTAAGAGAAGGGTAGGTTGTGACTCCTCAAGGCCCTAAAACCTCAGAGAGATGATGATGGAGTTGGTTCTTGTTCTTTGGGCTGTATTTACTGAAGTCTAAAATTGACTCAGTGGTCCATAACGAGCCCTTGAAAAACAGGAAAAAAAAAAAAAAAAAGACACACAAGCAAGGAGTCTTAATTTTGCTTTCCTTTTTAATGTTTTGGCTAAACAGCTCAGGTAGGCTGCAAGCTCTCCATCTTCCTGCTCGGTCTCCCAAGTGTTGGGATTACAGGTGTGTGCTACCATGCAGTCACTGGCAATGTCCTTTCCTGAAGCTTTGCTTTTGGTATCTACAAATTCACCAGAAGGGATATGTCCTTTGGACTACTACACAAAATGATGCCTTCTGAGCTAACTGAGATGTCTGAAGCTACTGCTTGGACAAAGCTGAGAACAATACTAAAAATAAAACTGAGTAAATGAGCAATTCTAGAGTTGATTAAGCATATTCCAGAAATGTGCAGAGACCAAACAAAGAATCTGGAGTATAAGGTTACTGGGCAACGATCAGCCTCAGAGACAAACATGTGAGGTGCTCAAGGAAGAAAAAAAGAGTACGATCTGTTTGGGATGAAGCTAATCATCACAAAGAACATTCTGGAAGCGATTAGAACTCAGCTCTTCATGGGAATGGAGCATTTTTGTAAGATGAGGTGGGAGCAAGAAGATCTATTTAGTGTTGTGTTAATCATGCCCCGATTCAGTTATTGGAACTTTTAAAAAAAAAGAGTATTTATTATTATGTATACAGTGTTGTCTGCATATATACCTGCAGGCCAGAAGAGGGCATCAGATTACATTACAGATGGTTGTCAGTCACCATGTGGTTGCTGGGAATTGAACTCGGGACCTTTGGGAGAGCAGGCAGAGCTCTTAACCACTGAGCCATCTCTCCAGCCCGTTATTAGAACTTTTACTTTAATTGTTTTCAAGCTGAAGAAATAATCATGTATACAATAAGCCATTGAATAAATTTATGATTTACACATGTAAAGATAGCCGCTCTGCCCAGCCCCCCCCCTCCCCGCAAATGCACACATACACCAAAGACAAAGGCGACTAATTCTCTGAATTAGATCAAGTCTGGACTCAAGAACACCCGGAGCTCAGAACACCTCACTGAACACTTCCAGCTATCCAGAAACAAGCTTAGATATTATCCAAATGAAGCGCCTCAGCCAGTGTTCACTCCATTTATTAAGAGCCTCAAAACAGACGATGGTATTATCATTTCAACAAAGCTTCTGTGTAACTGACAGAAAGACCTAAGACCCAATATGGGCTTGGTAATTATGGTTTTTCCACTATAAACCCTCCAGGAAAGGCATGAAAATAGAGAAAGGCCAAAATTAAGTCCACAAATTCTCACAGTTACTACTATACAATAAAAACAATAAAAAATTTAATCTTTATCTTATCGTTTTATTCTTCAAATTTCTACTTTTGAAATTACACATTATAAAGATACAGTTGCAAATATATATAATTAAATTTACCACTTAGAGATAGGTGTTCAAATTTTTCCTGAAAGGAAAACCACAGAAGATTAAAGACAATATAATAGAGGTTAAGAGGAAGGGATTGTGAAACAATTATGTACTTATCAGTTTTAACTGAAACACGTATTTATCTCTAAACTACCAAGTATTTCAAAGAAAACATGAAACAGTGAATATATTTCATTTCATGTATGGTTCCACACCACATCGCCCAAGATCACACTGATCTCTGAACAGGGAGGGCTACATCCTCTCCAGAAGCCGAGACCTTTCCCAGCTGGTGACCACTGCAAACTTTTTAGAAGCTATGGAGGCAAAGAAAGTAAATCCAAGATCAAAAGTGCAGAGAGTTTTATGTTTTCAGTCCTACTCTAAATAATTTTTACCAAAAGTACTCCCCTGGACATATATTCAAATGATATGCAGTCTAAATTTCACCTATATCTACCTCAAAGCAACTACTCCATCTAAAAATTCTTGACTTAGCAATCTTTTAAAAATTATTTTATCAAGGATCACATTACATGGGATGTGACACGCTGAACACAGACTCAGACATGAGATCTCAGCTCTTTAAGGCAGAAACCATATGAAAATAAGAAATGCCATTTAAGTGTGTGGCAGCAGGTGTGTACAATCCCAGGACGGGGAGGTTAAAGCAGAAGGCGGCAAGGTGAAGGCCGGTCTGAGCTACATTGCAAGACTGTGTTTAAAAATTCCACCATTCTTTTCATTATTTCATCCAAAATTATTTAGGTAGAGATGAGGGAGTTAATGACTTTCCATAAAATGTTCCCATACCAGTTGCAATAGGTTTGTAGTCTTAAGTTTCATTAACAAAATATTTAGCTTTACTAAGAGTCAAAAAACATGGCTATATTTAAGGCAATGGAATATTTTTACGCGTATATGCATCTAGGTGCGCATGCAGTATGCACAGGCCTGCAGGCCAGGTCAGCACACTGGGTGTTCTCCTAAATCACTCACAACTTACTTTAAAAAAGAAATTTTTTTTGAGACAGGGTTTTTTTTGAGACAAGGTAACCTTGGCTGTCCTGGACTCTCTTCGTAGAGCAGGCTGGCGTCGAACTCAAGAGATCACCTGCCTCTGCCTCCTGAGTGCTGGGATTACAGGTGTGCGCTGCTGTGCCCAGCTCAGCTTGTTCTTTTAGATGGGTGTCTTTCATCAAACTTGGAGCTCACTGATTCTGCTAGGCTGGCTGACCCATGAGCCCCTGCACCCAGCCTGTCTTGTCTTGCACTCTTAAAAAAATAAAAATAAAGAGCAACTACCAGATAACTTTCTACCCTGGGACAAAAAACTATTTTCAATGAGTTCTAGTGGATCCTGAATCTCAGAAGGCTTTAGGATAATGCTAGATTATTGTCTCAGATGTATTCAATTAGCAGAATTTCCAACAAATTTGAGGGAATTTCTAGGTACTACATCCTATAAATGAAATAGCTTGGATGCCAGGAAGGCTTGCCCAAGACTTTGTTCACAATAAACTTCGCACCACTGAAAATATTTTCCTTACAGTCTTGGGGAAAACTGTTAAAAGTAAAAATTGCTTGTATTAATTTGTTAACTAAAAATCTAGATTATCCGTTTTCAATACTCTACCACGAGGGTTGAGTAAATGGAAAACTGAAAAAAATTCAGTTGTATGTTTTTAAAAATAATTTATTTATTTTTATTGTATGTGAATTGATGTTTTGCCTGCATGTATGTCTGTGTGAGGGTGTCAGATCTTAGAGTTACAGACACTGGTGAGCGGCCACATGGGTGCTGGGAATTGAACCCAGGTCCTTTAGAAGAGCAGTCGGTGCTCTTAACTGCTGAGCCATCTCCCCAGCCCCTCAGTTGTATGTTTTAAGACCGGCATTAGCATGAACACACTCACACAGACTACACAGAGAAATATATGGACTTTTTAGAATCTGTAAGGACATATACTAAAAATAGAAAAAATGTGGAAAGTTGTATTTTCCAGTAAGTATTATTTCCTTCTGATTACTTGTATTCCTCTATTTTTCCACAGAAATACATACTTTTTGTTTAAATAAAAAAATGTTTGTTTTTGTTTGTTTGTTTTTTCCTAAATAGTGACAAGTATATTATCAAAATACCTTGTTATCTGTACCAGTGATTCTGATCTGGGGAGTTTAAGTCACTATGAGTCAGGTTACAAAAGCCAGATGCATTTTTTGGTGCCTCATCTGGAAAAATAGTCCAGTTAACAATGAGGATGGGTTTTGATCAAATATTAACAGTGCTGGCTCAGAAGCTCTGCTCTCTACTATGTAAGGTAAACAGGCATATTCTGTGACTGACTTGCTTAAAAATCAGTAAGGAAAAGGTGTTCAGAAGCCCCAGGCACACCTCTGAAATTTCTTTGTAGTGTTACCCAGACAACTTCTACAGACAGCATTAAAAAAAAAAAAACAAAAACAAAAAAAACCCAAAACTCTCCATAGTGTAGAAAGCATAAGAATGAAGCCTCCACATAAAAAAAACATTCTGAAGGGTCAGTCCTTTGACACAGAATACTGTAAGATGACTTGAATACAGTATCCAAAAATCCAGGCAACAGATTCCCTAGTCTATGGACTACAGCAATGGTAACGCTCATTATAATAAAGCCTTGTGAAAGGCAAAGAAGAAACGGGAGGAATAAATGAAAAGCAAAGACTTGTAAGAGCACAAGAAAACCAGCTGTGGACAGACACTAAAGCCGATCTGCCCTTCCATGCCACATTTCCTCATGGGTTACAGTGCTCCCCACAGACTAAATCCCCCCCAAATCCAAAACACTCAAATATCTGAAACTTTTTGAGAACAGACACGATGTCACAGTGGAAAACTCTAGCCAGAAAATTGTGCAGATAATTCTTTAAAATATTGTCTAAAATTACCTTCAGGGAATGTGTATCTGAGCCATAAACACATGTGGCACTTAGACAGGCCCGTTCCCTAGGAACCTCATTATGTATGAACTGTGCAAATACTCCTGAGTCCAAAGACAGGAAATCCAACACCTAAGTCTCAAGCATTGCAGGGTGAGGGGTATTAAAACTGGGTGTAAGAATTTCTATATAAAAATAAAATAAAAAATTTAAAAACCTGAAAACTAGAAACTCCTGCTAGCAGGCTGTATCATGCATGTGTAGTAGCCAGATGTCTAACCACGTCCACACAGTACATGTGTGGAGGAACAATTAAACTGTGTCTCCTTTACGAGTTCCTGTGGAAATCATTTGGAATAACATACCTGAAGTGTTTACAACAGAGCCTAGCACACAGCAGTTAATAAACCCTCTCTGGCACTATCATTACTATTATTATTACATATTATGCTGAATAGCGTCACAAAGGACCCGCCCCACTTCTATGTACTTACCTGCGTTATCCCCCTCTGGAGGTTGATAAAAAGAGAGGCCCAATGAGACTATGGCTGCAATTTCTAGTATAATTAAAGTGACGTCTTGTAATGCTTCCCATACTAATTGAAGAAAGGTTTTTGGCTTCTTAGGAGGTATAAAGTTCTTCCCAAACACTGCTTCTCTCCCTTCTAAATCTGCAGGGTTTCCACTCAAACCTGATAAAAAAGAAAACAAACTCTGGTGAAGGCTGAGGACTTGTAAGTGAAAGCATCCACTTTACTCAAAGCATATTAATTTGTTACACTTCAGATTGTAAGTCACGGGACCATATCAGAATGTTTACTTTTGTTCTTTTTAGTCTAAACACACAGAATTAAAGTCAATGAGAAACATACAGAGCTTTACTTAAAGTACACATTTTAAGTAGCTAACTTGAGAGTGGATCGCATAGGCTGGGACACAGCTCAGTGGTAGAGTGCATGTGGCATGTGGAAGGCCCTGGGTTTGATGCCCAGGATTGGGGGGGCAGGGGGACTTTTTAAAAATGACTTTAACATTTTCACCTTCACTTTTTCAGCTGCTCCCTTTGACCATATTGCTATAGACACTTAAGTCATCAGAACCGATTATGACAATTTGAGAGTTTATGTTAAAATTAAATGCTTCCCTGGTTTTATGAACGTTTTCCTTCTAAAATGGGGACACTGCTGTAAAAAGATACAAGGCAGATTTGCTTAAGGTACCGAACGCTGGCTAGCTAATCCACAAATTGGCAAAATTCCTTTTTTTTTTTTTTTAAATCCTTAATTACTGAAGAATGAAGAGCTTGTTTTAACACAAGCTCTAGAAGCATCTCTACCACAATGTCAGTTTTAGGTAGACTGGTAATATCTTTGTGTCACAAAGCAGAGGACTTGTAATGGCCTCTTATGAAGGGGAGCTGCAGCTGGCACTGCTGTTGTGGGGGGAAGGGGCAGTGCAGGATGGGACAGTCAAGTGTTTAGGACATAGAATATAAAAGCTACCTTTTAATCTGTCAAATTAGACCTTATTTCAGCTTTAAGAAAAAAAAAAAAACTGTGGCAGGAGCCCATTTATGGAAAAGCGACAAAGAAAACAAGAAAGGGCTGCATTATTAGAAGGCTCTTGTATTCAGTATTTCAGTTCATCTCAACGCTGAGGCAAGCGGAGAACTGAAGAGACATCAGACTACATCGCTGGAAGAAAGGGACAGACCCAAAGCCATCACATCACCAGCTTTGTTGAATGTACCAGAAGGAGATTCCAGAGGATGCTCTCACTGGTAACTGTAATATGGTTACACCAGGCAGTTCAAAAAGCCTTGATGACAAGTCAACCAAACCTTCCAGCACCCTAAATCTCTGAGACAGTCCACAGGACAAAGACAGAGACGTCACTAGACACTGGCATGTCTGGGTAATTTGTGTAGCGCCTGTTGCTTCAGTGACCTCATGTTGAGGAGGAACGGGGCTAGCCTAGGAGGAGTCCCAGTCTCTAAGAAATGGGTACAATTTTTTAAAAAATTCATACTTATAACGATTACCACTGATGACAGAATTTACTCCTGATCAGCTTTAAAATTACACAAAATTATAGGTCAAATTTTATCTTTTATTAACTGCAGATAATGTCTTATGTTAATATTGAAAAGAAAATACACATGGCTAAAGAGAGCAAAAAAAGAAAAGCAGGCAGCGAGGACTTCTGTGACTCTTCTAGACAGCATGCACAGGTAAACATATGCTTATACCATTAACACCAAAGTTGCTGGGGAGTTACAAGACCTCAGATGCAGGTCCCATACTAAAGTCTTGTGTCATCCTTCCTCTGCGGGGACACAGCAGTACTATTTGTTGGGATGGCTTACCAAGGTTGTTTTCAAGGAGAAGGCATTAAGTTTGTAAATCCTAAGTTACAAGGTAAAGTTTATTCAGTTCAGTGGGGGGAAGACAAGTTAAAAATCTGAACGCTGGAAGTGTGAAGCCCATCTGGGACACAAACTTTAAGCACAGATTTAATAATCTTGGTATCACAAAGCTAAGACTATTTTGAGCGGCCCAGTGTGATGTCCATTGCTCTAGATGCTGGGAGGCAGTCCAACAAGTCCCTGCAAGTGTAAATCACATTAGAGAGACACAAATAGATAAGCATACCTGTAATTCAGGGCAGAAGACTTTTAAGAGGCCACTGGGATTCTCTCAGTGGACTACATTAGCTTTTCTAACAAACTACCATCTGACTGAGTATGAACAACGAGCAGGCA
Organism: Acomys russatus; assembly: GCF_903995435.1. Classification (NCBI taxonomy): domain Eukaryota; kingdom Metazoa; phylum Chordata; class Mammalia; order Rodentia; family Muridae; genus Acomys; species Acomys russatus. The sequence continues at coordinate 21,570,695 of NC_067167.1, read as the reverse complement.
CTGAGAAGACCAGAATGGCGTGTTTCCAATAGCACAAGTGCAAAAGCCAGAGATCAAAGACGAGGTTACAAGATTTAGGAACCAAAAAGCAAGCCACTGTGGCTAGAGTCCAGTGATCAAGAGAAGAAGAGGAAGAAGAGGAAGGAGGAGGAGGAGGAGGAGGAAGAGGAGGAGGAGGAGGAGTCAAACTTGAAAAAAGACACAAAACAAAAAACCAGAGGCAAGATCATGGCGGGGGTGGGGGCAGATATACAGGAGGATTATTATTCACTTAACTGTGAGGGGAACTACCTGAAAGTTTTCAAGCAGGGAAGTGATAACTAATGTGCAATTTAGAAAGGTCATTTACGCGGCTGTGCTGGAATGCTCCAGGGGAAAGACCAGCCAAGGGGATGTTGCACAAAGAGCCGAAAGTGCTTGATTCTGGGTTTAGATGGAGAGCCAGAGAGGAGTAACTGGATCTGCCAGGTACCTTGGAAGGAGATCAGACAAGGTGAGGAATGACTGGATGTGAGATGAAAGGGAGAGAGAAGAAGAAAGAATGGTATCTAGACCCAACTTTTAACATGCTTTTTGTACAAGGACTTGAGTGGGGGTGGTTTACTGGAATGCACAGCTAATGTGTGTGCATGTGAGTGGGTGGATGGCGGTTATCTACTAAGACAGAGGAGAGGAGGCCTTAGGGACTGCATGGCTGGTGGAACGGAAAGAAGGGACTATTAGTTCTGTTTTGTAGACTTGAGCAAACAAGCGGCATTCTCTAGAAACTGACTGTTGGCCCTGTTCAAAATTCTCTGCAAAGTCTGAGCCATAGGGTCAGCAACATACACGGAGTCTGGAGACAACCGCTAGATGAGTGCTTTCTTAGAGCCAGAATCAGCGGGCAAGAGGAGAAACTGAAAGATGCACCACAACACAACCCAGGACAGAATGAAGCATGTTCAAGCAATACTACAGAAGCTTCCGTAAGAAGGCGGCTTAAAAGATGCTGGTGCCGACTACGATGACCTTGACAGGAACCTTCCAGCAGCGCAGCGTGGAACAGAGTCTGATTAGAAAGAACTGAACAGATAATGGGAAGAAAGAGTGAGTGGGAACAGTAAGTACCCATCATTTCCTTCCAGAAGTGTGATACGGCGAGGAGAAATACATCAGTAAAGTTGAGTTAAGGAGGGTATTATTTGTGTTTTCAAAGATGGGGGTGGCAGATAATAAAGCAAGCTATCTACCAAAGGAAATGACAGAAATCGAGAAGATGACAGGACCTTGCAGGAATCATGAATATTTATTAGAGCAAGACCTGTGAAGAGGTACATACAGAGGGATGCAATCCAGGCTGGGGACATCAGTCTGACAGAGGACAAGAAGATGCTGCCACTGCAGGACGAGGAGAGCTGGCAAGGAAACTGCCTGGTCTCAGTTTTTAAATTACAGAAGTAACAGATTATTAGGAATAACATCAATAAATAGAAGGAAAAATCTGCGGAAACCTGTGAGCTGCGCTGATTATAGCACTGTGGCAAGCAGTCAAGGTCAAGCACAGGACTCACCCTCTAAAAGCACAGTTAGTTTCCGGAAGAGGAAACACCCAGAACCCATAGAAAGCAAATGTAAAATTTAGACACTTTACATGTCTGCTCCTGAGACTGTGACTCTTGTAAGAAAACATGGCATCTCAACTGTTGCTTCTGACTTAGGAAAGGAGATGTAGGTTTACTGGAGTGTTTGAAGCAGGTAAATTTAACTGAAAAAAAAATCAAGGATAATACATTCCATATATGACTAGGAACTGTGTGACTATGGACATATATGCGTGTACATATATGTAATGGTGGGATGGATGTAGCAGTTATGGTGACTTTCCGATGTGGGAAAGAAGGATACAGACTTGTGGGAATGTGTCCATGTCCACCTTTCTTCATTGTTTCAGTTTTCAAAGAGGAGGTGATTCCCTCACCAGGCCTCAGACATAGACACTCATTTCTATATGCTACCATGTGCCCCGCAGGCACTGTGGGAAGGTGCTGAACATACAGGAAATAACATTTAATTCTTTACTATACCGGCAACACACTTCTTGGACAAGGTCATGCAGGATCAACCCAGAACTCACAAGTCTAAAACCATACACGCTAGCACACCAGGGCCATGTAAATACTGGCTGAACATCTGTGCTAATCTGCAAAGCCAAGCACAAACCGTGGGGCATGAGAGCATTTTTGTACTAGCCCCTAAGTCAGTAACGATTTATCCCCAGGGAAAGGTCAATTTTTCTCAGAGTTAAAATACATCACGGCATGGAGACAAGGTCAAAGAGTACCAGTACCAGAGACTTATGTCTAGGGAGTGCAAATATAAACCGTCACTTAAAACATGGAAACTGGGCAACCAATGCCAACGGCTATTGGTCCTGTCCTGGTTCCCATCCTACCCCATGTTCGTCCCTCTCTATTGCCATCTTTCCCGCCCTCTGCTGGGTTTATTTTAGCCTCTCTTTTACCCCATTTGACTATCACCACTTACAAAGCTCAGCTTTACCCGACTTCTTCCCTGGGTGGTGCATGAAGCACCTGTCTTTATTAATTCACATTTATATTGTATTTAGTGCAGTACTGCTGCATAACAAATACGACCCTGTAGCTAGAGGCCCGCGTTCCTGAAATCTACAGCAGTCCTCAGTAGAGAAGACATCTGAGGCTAATGTGAAAATTAACGGTTTAAGAAATGGGACTGGCAATACAGGAAAATAAGATACAAAAGAAAACTAGTTTAAAATAATTTTAAGTGTTAGGATGTTATAAACGAATTACCTTGGCGCAAAACTACACTCTAAAGCTGTGAAGACTGTAAGATACATGTTTGTTCTAGAAGACACAGCCAGAAATATGACATTCCAAGTCTCAACTTCATTTTATCCTGAACTTTTAATTTCAATCCCCTCAGGAATTATGGTGGTTAATCAAAAAGATGGCAAACTCCCATCTGACCCAAATATGGGGCCAATGCATTTGTAGTTTTTTTGTTTTGTTTTGTTTTTAAAAGACAGGGTTGGTTCTTTTCGTTTTTGGCTCCCCACCCCCAGACAGGGTTTCTCTGCATAGCCTTGGCCGTCCTGGAATTCACTCTGTAGACCAGGCTGGCCCCAAACTCACAGAGATCCACCTGCCTCTGCCTCCCAAGTGCTGGGATTAAAGGCGTGTGCCACCTCTTGAGGACAGAACAGGAGGTACCTTTCTAGAGAACACGTGGTAAGCTGTGGTAAGCAAATGAGGAAGCAAGAAACACAGCTGCCTGGCTAGGAAGGGCATGCTTTTAAAGGCCACAATGCCGAGGAGACTCCACAGCCTGGCTCCTGAATGCCTCCCAGAGGGCCCTTCATTCACCGCCCTCTCAAGTCACCAAGGGAATGGGATCTGCCACGCACACTTGCTAACGATTACTGCTTCCTCCTCCAGCCCAACAGCCAACAGGCCAAGTAATCATGATAACAATCCTTAAAACTCAAGTCAAAGAAGGCCTCTCTTCCTTTCTGTGCTGATTGCCTCAAGTACTTTGTCACTGACAAAAAAGCTGACATGCAAAACCACTTACCCACCATGTTAACTCCAAAAATAAGTCTGTTTTTGCGCCCAGGAAAAGGATTAAGAGACAAGAACAAAGCAGCTCTTTCTCAGTATCTCAACTCTTCGTAAGGTGTATGGACCCAACTTTTATAAAAAGTGATCCTCTCTGTGCCAGTTAAAAGCATCAACTCGGGGAGACCATAGCTAAAGTGTGACTTTGGGCAAGGTTTTTTTGTGTGTGTGGAAAGGTGGCAATTTTGCCTTTAGAATAGGATAAAGGAGTTTTAAGGATAAAACGGGTTAACATTTGTAGGAAAGCACTAATAACCAATCTAGCACCAAAAAAGTTACCTAACGTTGATTGTTAATGTTTCTGTTGTTGCAATCCCTAAGAACTATGTTGAGCTGCCCCTTCAGACAAGCACCTTCAGCGTGACTTAAGCCTAATACACTAACACTAGATTTAATTTAGTCACTACACATTTCACTTGGCCAACTGTCTCTGTCTCCCTCTTCTGAGAATACAGGCGAGATCTTTGCTTTATTCATGGATATACATACACCCGGGGGCTGAAAATACCTGACACATAGCAGATACTTTCTAATACTATACTCCAGCAATTTTAAGACACATATACTTATATTTCAATAAACTTTCGAGTGCCAGATATAACTTAATTTTATACTCAGAATTTCCTCTACCAACTGCTAACACCTTTCTGTTTTAGGGAGATATGTGGAATTGGAATCTGGTAAAAGGCTGTTTCCCATGAGTGGATCATAAACAAAAGTGCTGAAGAGACAGGGACATCTTTCCTTTCAGCAACAGCAACAAAGCCCGTGGACTCTCAAGAATCATTTCAGTTCTCACTTTCCCCAAACAACAGTTATCCTAACAAAAAGGCATTTATTTACTGTCTAGACACACCCCTGGATACACAAGCCCCAGCTGCTTACTTTTCATCCTAACTCACTTATGAGTTGGCTGATTGATCAGTGAGACAAAATGTTAAGATTGTGGAGTGAAATACTTCCAGTAAGGGAAAGCTATGAAGAGTCCTTTGGAAATGTCTCTATGGTGTTTCCTGCCATATTGGTTGTATTTCAGTAACCATAAATGCAAATATAATGCTAACCATGGACTGTTTTGTGAACTTTTAAAAGAACATTTCAAAATGACAAATTATTTATATATAAACTGTAAAGACCAGTTTATACAGATTTTAGGAAACTAATTCACTATTATGAAGAATATGATCAAGAAAGTTTTGCAAAACTGAAGACAGAAAAACAGTTCATAATTTCACTTACTGCCCTAATGTACAAACAGTAAAGATAAAGTGTTAAGTCAGTTCCCCAGAGACCACTCATGACTTCTACCATGCTGCTGAGAATAAATAATCTCTTTTTCTAGGAATTTACTAGTGGCATAATTTCCAATTAAATCAATGCAAAATACTGCTTAAAATAATAAAGGAAACTATAGTACAAATAAATTAATGAGAATCATGCTTATAAAAATGACAAGACATAGGAAAGGTATAATCAGAAATTAGGAAACAAAAACCCTAGTAACTCATAGCAACAAAATACAAAGATATGGTGGTGTGAAAGGCAGTCAAGTGTTCATCTGGAACTAAAGTTCAACATACACCTTCTGCACGGCTGGACATCTAATATGGATTATGCATATTGGGCAAATGTCCTGCTACAGGACTATATTACTACACCCCTCGGCCCTCAATATGCCTTTTATGAACACAAATGTGTGTGACAATGAGTTCTTTAAGGTTAATGTTTCCTGTTCACTTGTTGATCATGAAGCATTCAGTCGATACTAGATGAAGTGCAGTAAGTACGTCTGAGTAAAAGAAACTAATATCCTAACAGCGAAGAGCAGCGCATTAACGTATAAATCTAGCACGCCAAAGGTAACTTCAAAACATGTTTGCATAATGAACAGGCTTAACATTTTATCTTATTAGTAAGGTGCAACATGAAGCCTACATTTTTAATAGTTCTGGCTTGAAATAATAGAGAAAAATCTTGAGAAGTCTCCCAGAAAAAGACTTCGTGCAGTGAGATGATGTCATTTTAGCGCGTGTGTGAGCACAGACCCTGAGTTCCTCAACACTGTGGTACATCAGAGAACTCAGAGGGCCTTTGTGTCATTTCTGTCATGGGCACATTCACATACAGCTACATAAACACTTTCAAAGAACCTTTTTGGTCTGACTTCAAGTTCCTGAATGATTGTGGAAATCACCTTTTGCTATTACATTAAATTTTGCCACCAGCAGGAATGCTCTGAAAACGTTGAGAAGAACAGTTTTCATAATTTTTCTATAACTCGCTTCAGAGTATATACCAGTATAAAATTTTAAAAGAAAACATTCCCAATCCTACGAACACAAACTGTAGCCTCCACTGAAGCTCTGCCCTCACGCGCAGGGCTGTTCTTTACAATGTCACACAGCCTAGCGCGAGCTCCTCCAACACTCCTGCCTTCCCCTCTCCATGAACTTTTTTCCTCTTAAGCATTTGGTATTATCACACTGTACATTCAGTTTAGTTGTTCATATTCTTCTCAGAAATTTGGGAAACTTTGTATCCCTAGTTTTAGGAACAATAGGATTAACTTTGTCAGATCATTTCCAAAGTCCAAGGACAGCAAAGCCCATACTACAAAACCAGGAATTCACGAAAATTAAAGCCCTTTCAAACACAGGGAAGCCCGACCTAATCTGACCACATCGATGTTTACTAAGTGAGAAACTTAACACCCTCTAATCTAAAATGTTGCGCTCAGGCCTCGTAAACTGATTATTATTATTAAAAGTTTAGATTAAGTCCCATGAGCTAAACCAACTGTGATGGCTACTGGAAGTGAAAAACTACTTTAGGCCATCAGGCAAAACAAAGGCTAGTGAGTGAGCAGTTTATTTCCACTGAATCCCCTGGGGGGTACCACTCTCCGTTCCATCCTCTGCATCTCCAGTGAAGGGCAATCTTGTTGTTGTAAACTGGAGCGCCGATGCAGACAGAAGGACAGAATATTTCAGCTCACCACTCTGAAACATGTAAGTTAACAGACTCTTAGCGCAGCAATATGACGCCTCATTATTAAACGCACGGATGGCACCGTCATGCAACAGCCAAGACAACACAGACATGTTCGCATCTAAGCTACATGGACACTATTCTCTGCCCCAGCGATTAAACAGCACAGTAAGACTCACCTTCAGTGGGAGATGTTTTCAACTTGGTGCAAATTCCATAGACATCTCCATGGCTTTCCTGTATTTTTCGTAAAGCATCTGTGGACCTGAGCTCCATAAGAGCCCGCAGCTCTTGGAGCGTAATTCCAAAGTCTCCATCATGATTAGCTTCTTTCAAAGAGTTTTTCACACCGCTATATGCAACTGAGTTGTTTGCCATGTCGCCCATTACAAGGATAATTTGTTAGGAGGAAAATGTTTCCCAGAAGAATGAAATTTTCACTTGATATACTTCCAAGATGAAAATCTTTTAAATATGAAAATCTTCCTTAAACCAAACACTCATTGTATGACTGTAAAGTAGTATCAGCAGCAGCAATTCCCAGAGAAGTATCTTGACCGCTGGCCCATGACTTGTTTCTTCCTCTCAATCCTGAGACGCACACATCTGTAAGCAGAAAAGGTTTAGGTGTTAATGGTTCACTCTCGAGAGCACTATGAGTGCAAGTAAGCATTTCTCTTAAATGTTAAATAAGGCATGCTAGCTACAAATAATTTGTCAGCTACGGTTTCAGATAATAAATAGTATAACTTCTAAATAAAAAGTGTGTTATCGCCGGGCGTGGTGGCGCACGCTTTAATCCCAGTACTTGGGAGGTAGAGGCAAGCAGATCTCTGTGAGTTTGAGGCCAGCCTGATCTACAAAGCGACTCCCGGATAGCCAGGCCTATAAGAGAAACCCTATCTTTAAAAAAAGAAAAAGAAAAAGAAAAGAAAAAGAAAAAGTGTCTTATCTAGTCATCAGAACTCAGTATTAAATGAAAGAGAGTAACACCATGACCAAATTTCATGTTTGTGTATTACTTGTTAGTTACCACTGAAGTGCTTAGTTCCAGCTTTGCTAGTTGCCTTGAAGTCATCCTCTCACTTAGCTACTAGGATTAAAAACGGTAAGGACTAGACAAATTGAATTTTCACCTAACTCAATGGCTGAAGCAGCTGAGGTTGAATGGTGTCCAAGGCAGAATTACTTCTTACACGGCAGCTCGCTAACCCTTTTCCAATCTAACAGCAGCCTATGGAAGGGCAGAGAGCTGAGAAACTGAGTAAGGACACTTTCCTGCATTACTCCTTGGCTCCTTCGCTGCTCCGCTGTCCCTTGACTTTCTAAGCGACCTTACATATGGTTCCCATCGTATCGCCACCTCTGGACTTCGATCTACTCAGAGCTGCTTTTTACATCTTAATCTTTCCTGTTACCTCATTATCTCACTGTTTATCTAACCAAGAAACAAGAACTATGGCAGATCCTATGGCAGACAGATAAAATATTTTTAAAAAATGTAAAAAATGAGAGTAAATACACTGTTTTAATTTCTTCACTATATTATTTTCAATCCATCTTTTTTAAAGTACCTAAAAATGATCTGTCATTCTTATTCTAACATGCTAAAGAATGGATTTATAACATTCCCTGAGAACAGCACCCTTCCATGATCATTACTTGGGTTTGAACTCATATCATCTTTGATTCCATCCTGAACTCTTTCAGTCACAGAGTCTGGTTAAGTCTTCCTGTGGTAACATCTCCTGCATTCAATCCCTGGCACATTTTGCCACTGCACTGTTTGTTTGTTTGTTTTGTCGGTTTTGGTTTTGGTTTTTTGAGACAGGGTTTCTTTGTTTAACACAGCCTTTACTGTCCTGGACTCGCTCTGTAGACCAGGCTGGCCTGGAAGAGATCCCCCTACCTCTGCCTCTAAGTGCTGGGAATAAAGGTGTGCGCTACCACGCCAGGCTCACTGCATTGTTTTTAAAAGTATTTAATATCAAGCTTCAGCTGACTGAATCAACCATGCTGCCTCTCAGGCAATCTAACCCCTCCCCCACCATATACTTAATAAAATGCATGGCAACTGGAAAAGACCCTGGCAAGTCCAATCACTTTTTATCTAACACCATGGTTTGTGGTCCACAGACTTCAGCTGCTGTCAAAGTCAACTGGAGGGCTGTTTATAGAAGCTGCCTGCTGGGACCTACACCTCAAGACTGTGCAGTTCAGTAGAATTAAGCATGTACTTCTCTTGAAGTTCCAGACAATTGCTAGAATGGAAGCTGGTTGGGAAAGCTAAGCATTTATGCCTTCTGTGCTGAGGAAGGCTGGCTAAGTGAAGCTTGTTTGTCTTGGGTTAAATTGGATGGGTTAAACAGTGATGGGCCCTAAAAGGGACTTTTTTCCACTGCCTTCTTCCTCTCACATCATAAACTCTAATCTTGCCCAATCACTGCCATTATATTCATCTCCTAGGCCAAGTGGGTTCCCACCTACTCATACCAATTAAAAAAAAAAAAAAAAAAGTGTAGTTGTTTGATTACCGTCAGTTTCCATACCCAAAATCTGTTGGCTAGAACATCACATCAGCCTTAATACAGATTATTTATTCTGAGAGATAAAGCTAAGATTCTTGCCTGTGTTGCGATAAGAGGATGTGTGTCCATCTAACTCCTGGCCTGCTACAGAACTCTGTTTAGGGCACTTAGCCTATACAATTTATCCCAGAATAAATGACACTTCTGATTAAACCACTGTTGGTAGTGTGGGGTTTTGTGGAAACCTGCTGTACACTGGCACAAGGAAAAATGGCCATCATCTTTATATGGGGAAATAATGTGGATTCTTCATAGACATAAACTTTCCTAGGCATGGGCAGAGACACGAAAGAACACAAAGCATGACTGTGAAGCCCACCTGCTAAGGGAAGCTCAGAGACAGCACTGCTAGTAATACAATCTCAATTCCTTCTTTTACAAGGTAAACCGACTTAAAGAATGGGGCAGGGTTGTATGAAAGTTATCTAGGTTCAGTAAAGGTTAAACCTCAGACTTTAACATAGTTTACACCAACTAAAAGAAATACAGGAGAGCTAAGTAACATGCGAAATAAAATATGGAGTCATATAAAACACTCCCTGAAACGATTTTAAATACACAATACCAACATTATAATCCTGTAGGCAGAACAGGAAATGTGCTGATATAGCTAGGAAAACCAGCAACAAGACCACCTTTTAAATGGACTTCCCTCTCTTCGCTGATTCTAAGTGCATGCTAGTGAACTGAAGATGTGAATACTGTGCTTCTTTAGTCTATAAAAATTTAAAGCTGGGTAATCAAAACCGTTAGATAACAGGATCAGGATCCAAACAGACAGATGGGAATGAAGCTAAATGCAATTGGTACACATACATGATCATCTTATATTTAATTCAAAAACATAACTTTACAAATATGCCTAAGAATGCATCATCATATATGAAAGACAACGGCCCAATTTATCAAAGCTAAATACGTGTGAACTTGGTATCAATCAGCATTATCATGTTAATAGTAAGGGTCAACCTTCATCACACAATCACCAGTTTTCTGGAATATATTTTTGTAAAAAGAATTAAAACATACTAACAGTAAGCAACCTTTAGAGAGCCTTCATTTTGCTAGGAACAGCTACCAAGGAAAGAGTCGTATAATCTTAGGGATATGGGGGATAAAAATCCAGTTTCCCATTTTACAGAAATTGAAGCCAAACATTCTTGATCAGCAACCATAAAAATACAAGTATTAAACACTGAGTCACTAAGCCAAGAGCCAACGACTAACTCTGAAACCAGGGTACATGTCCCAACAACATGCCGATGGTAAGGCCCACCTAACACCCGGTGGCAGGACTGCCACTGTCCTCTAAATTAGATAGATCAAAGAACCCAAAAATATGTGGTTACAGCTTCTCTCAAAAGAACATGTGAAAAGAACTCCATCTTCCTAATGACTCCCCCCTTCTTTCTCAGCATATGTGGAATACACACAGGTATGAGCAGAAAATCAATTCGATTTCCCTTTCACCCCAACAGGCAGGTAATAGAATCACCAACCTCTGTTAACTGTCTCTCACTGTGACCAGCATTTTATCTAGAGGTGCTCTGTAAACTAGAGACCCAACCTGCCTGCGTCAGTCTTCCTCAATTACATACAAGTCAGTGTGGACAACCTGAACCTCAGCCTCTTAGAGCAGTGGTTCTCAACCTTCCTAAAGCTGTGACTATTTTAATACAGTTCCTCATGTTGTGGTGACCTCCATCCAAAAACTTATTTCCATTGCCTCTTCATTATCGTAAATTTTGCTACTATTATGCTTCGTAATGTAAATATCTGTGTTTTCTGATGGTCTTTAGGTGACCCCTGTGAAAGTTTCAGTCAGCACCCAAGGGGTCGAGACCCACAGATTGAGAACCACTGCCTGAATGCCCTCCCCCCCAGGGGAAAGGCAGATAATCATTACATGTTAGACTAGACTGATGCCTACTACACTAAAAAAATCCCTGAAAGGAAGACACACTATGCTATCTTGTGTCTCAGCAAGACAAACTAGAATCTTTTATACTACATCCACAGCTACCTAGGCAGGAGTGCAAAAACACTTTCTACCATATTCCTGCCCTAAAACCCTGAAATAGTCTTTTAGAAGCAGATAGTGACCTACTGCCAACTACTGGATACAACTGTGACTGTGGAAAGAACATGTGGTCAAAGAAGTGAAAGAAAACAGACATATAAAAGAAGACAAAATCCACATAGTTTAAAGTCAATTCCTATTAAATGAATGTATACATACCACAGACACAGACACACACACACCACACACACACACACACAGAGAGAGAGAGAGAGAGAGAGAGAGAGAGAGAGAGAGAGAGAGAGAGAGAGAGAGAGAGAGAGAGAGAGAGAGAGAGAGAGAGAGAGGGAATTATCTAGCAGGATCTCATTTATACAGAACTGATACCGCAGAAAACAAATAGTGTTCACAATGCCTGATTAATCAACCTCCAAAGACTTGTGAATATCATCCTAGCTCCCCTGAGTAATCTACTCACCTTCCAGGAGACTGACTATTCCAGGCACAGACTTGGTACTGTGAAAGTAGTTGCAGCTGGGTCACATTCTAAGTCCAGCATGAACCCTTCAGCAAATGCCTGGAGTGGGAGGGGAACAGAAGAGGGCCTAACCTGCTCTCTCGTCACAGCTGTTTTCACACAGCTGGAATAACTTGAGTTACCTCTGTGGCTTTCCCAGTGAACTGTGATCTCAGGATAGGATGTGTCCTATTGATTTTTAACCCTCATCTGTGACTAGGATCTAGTGAGGGTTCAATGTTTTATTGAGTAGAAACCCTCTTGGTTTGTGCCTCGAGCAATAATCTACTTGAAAGAGCAGCTTGCAACAAAGTAATAGCAGTTCAAATAACAGAACAACCTTTACAATATAGTTAAAATATACGGTAAGTAGTGCATTATGATTTTTTGAGAAGGTTAGCACTTGAGTTTTCAAACCATCTTGGTATTAAAGATGTATCTTTTTTTTCCCCTTTCAATTCTTTCAGACGATAGAAATGGAAAAAGGATTCCAGGCTGTGCACGGTGACAAAACTATGGGGAAGCAGAGGCATTAGGCGCGCGCGCGCACACACACACTCTGGAAAGTCTCAAATGGGCTACACACCACTACTGCCAATGGTTTTGAACAGTATTCCTAGATCTTTAATAGCAGGCCAAGGCAACAATTCTGAGCTTTAGCATTTTATAAAACTTGGAGAATATGGGATGTTTATTTGAGGAATAAACTGTTAAAGTTAATTGTGCCAAATAAAAATATATCAAGTCAGCACAGGAATTAATTTAGCAAGTGCTCTAAGAAACAAAGATATATGCCGGGTGGTGGTGACCCACACCTTTAATCCCAGCACCTGGGAGGCGGAGGCATTTGGACCTTTGTGAGTTCAAGGCCAGAGCCAGTTCCAGGACAGGCAGAGCTACACAAAGAAACCCTGTCTCTGGGAAAAACAACAACACCCAGAAAAACAAACAAACATACAAACAAAAATCAAAACAAAGATAAAACTCCCACCCAGTAAAGGCCATTTAGTCAAATCCTCAATCCCACAGTTAACTACAATCCCTTGAAACGTGCTGCTCCTATTTACTTGCCCCTCTCTGATTTACTCCCTACTCGCTAATCAATTTATTCCATTAGAGGTCCTCCTGTGCCAGAGAAGCCACTTTCCAGGTGCCCAGTGATTCCCAAGTTCCTGAACCTGAAGAACACACACAGTCCTCTTGTTTGACTTCCTGGCAACCTCTGCTACTCTTCGCCACCCTCCCAAGACAGGTTTTCTCTGTGTAGCCTTGGCTGTCCTGGACTCGAGGCTGGCCTCAAACTCACAGTGATCCAGTGATCCACCTGCCTCTGCCTCCCGAGTACTGGGATTAAAGGCATGCGCCACCACGCCTCTTAAAGCTTCTGCTATGTAATCCCTGCACTGGCGCCTCTTGTTCCCACCACCCTGTCATCTCTAGCTGCATGTTCCCTTCCGCAGCCTGCTCTGCAAACAACTGTCAGTGGAATCACTGGGGCAGGGTTAGGTGATACTGTAACTGTTTTCATCTGGTTTTAGTTGCAGAAAATGAGATTGACCTTTAGATAATAAAATTTTTATTTGCAAATGCAATTGCAAGACTTTTGTTTGTTTTTCTCTTGTTTCAGAATTTTATGATTGAATTAAAACATACATAGCAGTCTGCCTCAGAGGAAGTGTGGGGGAAAAAAAATCAGTTTCTTTATCTTCTCCCACCCCAAGGCATAGGCCACTTGTTCCCAACAACAACAACGCAGGTAAGAGTGGGCGATACAATTTTTAATATTCATGATCCAACGCACAGATATCTTGACAATAACTAGAAAAGCTGTTTGCCCTACGATCAGGTGAGTTGGCAGACTTTTCTCCACATAGCCAGGTGACACCACGTCTCTGAGGAGACTGGCCTAATCTTGCAGGGCTATACTTACAGAATCAACAAACCATAATCAATTTCTATGTGAATGCTACATATTGCAGACCTTTGTTTCTCAGTTGCAGTGTCTGTCAGTAACGCTTGTAAGGGCTCTTTAAACAAGCATCGCTGGGCCTCACCTCAAAAATGTCTAGGGTTGATGCAGTGCAGTGTGAAAATGTCCATGTCTAACCTCTGGGATGCTGGGGTGCTGACCTTGCTGCCACTCTGATAAGCCACTATCTAGGAGACTGTGACCTGAACTTTGACTCATGACCTAACTGTTGTATGTCCATCTTGATCCAAAAGTTTCTAAACAAAACAGGCGAATTGCTCAGGGTTCTGCGCTGTGCTGCATGAATAACTCAAAGCAGACTATCTTCTAAAACTATTTTATGAGCTGGTACTTTGAACTCTTTTGGTTTTAATACCAAGTACATTGATATTTTTCCATTTAAGCCTCATGTTTCACAAACACTGTGAATAATTTTCTTGTTTCAAACTAAAAATGCTTAAGCACCTTAAAGCATTGATTTTAACAAATTTAACAAAATGCTCTAATTTAGATACCTACCTTCTATCACATCTCTAAGATAAACTGTACTTTTTCCTGTTCTATTGTTCTACTTAAACATCTTAAATCTTTCATTTTTTACAGTAAGATTCTTAGTTGGGATGGGAGGGAGGGTCTTTTGAAAAGCTCCAATATAAAGAAAGTTAATTTTATATAATCCTGTGCAATTTACCAAATATAAAAACATACTATATCTCCGGTTAAATATGAGAACCAAATGTTCTATCATTTTCTAGTCTCTCTGGTGTTGAAATTTTCAGCTATAGTCAAGGAAGAGATTTCTAAATTAAAACACTGTTGGTTTTTTTTTTTTTTTTTTTTTTCCTTCTGCTCAGGAGCTAAGAGGCAACATGAACACTTGAACGTCGCACCAGCTGCTCCACCGGCCTACTCAGTTCTTAAGAGCTTCTATCCTGTCAATTCACAAGAACCTACACTTAGATGCTTAAGGAAACAGGATGCTCATTATGTCAGTGAACAGGCTCACAAAAATAAAGTTGGCAATACTGAGGGAAGCTAACTCTTCTCTGTAAATTAACATGGGCTTTTGGTTTTATTAAAGGAAAATTGGATATTTCAAAGACACTGCCCGGCACTTCAAAATTGAACGCAAAGCTAAGAGGACGAGACACTTCCCATGTAGTTTAATTGTAGATGGTCTTTTGCAATTTCCAGCTACAGGTACTGAAGAGGAGCTTGAGAAATCAATACTCACTTTCATGCTAGTTCAAGTAGTCTGGCTCGGGAAAAAGAAAAAAAAAAGGCAGTATTTTAAGAAGATATTAGGCAACATTGGATTTATAGTTAACTTGATAAAGTACCAAGAACCTGGGCATTAGGAATGTGTTGAACTTAATCCATCATACCACCAATGAGCCTCTAAGCTGTTCACATATTCCCAATGCTTCTCCTTTAAATCTCCCTACACACACACACACACACACACACACACACACACACACACACACACACTCCTGACCTTTTGGGTTTGTATTTTGACTGCTACTGAAGGTGAGTATCACCCATTAAGGTCATCAACCTAGAATTGTTCTATTTTCAGATTTTCTCTCTGGTATACCTTTTCTCACTGGTTGTCTTCAGTTTTACTGAGTCTTGTCTGCACATTCTGACTGCTAAGGCCACCAGACTTCTCAGCAATATGAGCTTCCCTCACATGCTAACTCCTCAGTGTCTTATGCATCTCTGATCCTCCTACTATGTCCATCTGGTTAATTAGAGACCTCGTGAACGAGACAAACCTTATCAGGTTAAGCAATATTGAAAAAAGACATATTTAGCTTATTGAGAAGGGATTGAGAAAAGGAGTGTGAGTGTGTGTGTGTGTGTGTGTGTGTGTGTATGTGTGTGTGTAGGACAAGGCCTACACTTTGGTATGTACACTGGGCTAGTCTTGAACTTGATGCATTCCTCTTGTTTCTGTCTTTGCACTACCATGCCCACTGAAAAACAATTAAAACAATTCTAAAGGCTAGACATAGGGGCATACACCTTTAATACTGGCACTCAGGAGGCAGGGGATGCAGAAGTAGGCCAACTGCTGTTGAGTTCAAGGCTCACCTGATCTACACAACAAGTTCTAGGCCAGCAAGGGCTGCATGAGACCCTATCTTAAAACAAAACAAAACAAACAACAACAAAAGTCCAAACTTCCCCTTTAAAAAAAAAAGGTAGTAGTTCGTTAATAACTTACATGCCTCAGTAATATACAGCCAACTGACACATCTTAGCTATCCGGAGCCTCATTTCAAGACTTCCTTACATTATTTGCACTCCTGAAATAAGACCCTGTTTCCTTAGTTGCCATTGCAAGCCAGCATCTCAATGCCTTTTCTGTTAGGTCTCTCACTGGGCCTTGCCAATAGCCACATACATTCTACTCCACAAAAGACCATCTCTTCTCTTGGAAAGCACGCCTCTCCTGGATTTTCCTAACACACTAAGCTGCCCTGTTTCATCTCCTCCTACCACACCTGCTAGAAACATCTGTCCTCAATGCAACTTCATGACCGATTCTCACCTTGAGGTTGGCAACTGGATCCATCCTTGAGTCCACATACTACTGAGATGACGTAACAACAATTAACGATCTCAGGCTGCTGCTTTTCAGCCTCCGCCTTTCTCTAAGCACCTGTCTCATCTACACTCCTCTCTTCTACTCAGTGAGGGCATCACTTAGTTCTCATAGGTCTCTAACCAAATTCATTGGCTTTTAAAATCTTTACAACATACTAAACGAGGGCATCTCCCAGATCTCTTTGCAGGACTCTCTTGGCGACTCACATAACATCACGGCCTACATCTGCTACCTCGTCCTCTTGCTCCAGATTACCTTACAGCTGTTGGCCCACATCACCACAGTATTTTTCAGTACTTCAAGTGAAATCGCTAATGTCAAACTTAATGCTGCCACATCTATATGGTTTTCTCCTGACGTTTCTATGAGTTCCAAAGATATCTCAATAAAGCCATGTCCAAGACTCTGTCCTCAAGGAGTTCCCTCACAGTCTCTATGAAGGGAAAAGACAAGCGTATAAGCAAGTACAAACATCAAACAAGGACTCACGAAGGCAACGGTGAACAAAGAAAAGAACAAAGCACTTTGTGAGTGTGTGACTCCAAGAACAGCTTCAGGCTTTGCCATCTAGAATATGCCTCACCTGGACCAGGACTGCAAGGGTGGCAAGAAAATGAAAACAGGTATGGCAGCCTGATGTCTTCAGGTACAGGACAAAGAGGAGAAATTAAATAGCAGGTCTCGTGATAAAAGCATTATTTCTATCTCCAAAGAGCTTCACAGAAGTTAATCTTCTAAAATACAAAGTAAGCTTCCATAACAGAATACCAAAATAACAACTGCAGCACTCAAAAATAAATAGATAGATAGATAGATAGATAGATAGATAGATAGACAGACAGACAGACAGACAGACAGACAGACAGGGGAAGTGGTGGCTCAGCAGTTAAGGGCTCTTGCAGTTCTTCCAGAAGACGAGAGCTCAGTTCCCAGGACCCATAAAGGCCACTTCAAACTGCCTGTGACTCTCATACCAGGGGATCTTACAGCTTCTGGTCTGTGCATGCATATATACTCATATGTACACAGACACACACACACACACACACACAGACACAGACACAGACACAGACACACACACACACAGACACACACACACACACACACACACACAAACACACAGAGAGACACATACACAAACACCAGAAGTTAAAATAAAGAAAATAACTGAAACTGAAGGTTAATATAAAACCAATGAGGAAACATATAATCTTCAAATTTGGTGTGATTCTTTCTCCTAATAAAGACAAGTAAGATCACTTTATAAGACTAGAGCTATTTGTGCCATCTTTTGAGAAGACCAGAAACAAGTATAGTTTCCTTTCTTGGCTTTAGAAAGAAAACTGAATGAACCAGGAAGATGAGGATTACTTCCAAGATAGTGGTGGAAACTGGGACGCATCTAGCTCCTGAGCATTAAGCCCTACAGAGATCTTCAACAGACCTACAAACCAGCAGAGGTGCCTGACTGTCACAGTGGTGCATGCTCCCTTGTGAAAGCTGCCCTATCCCTTTTTTTCCGAGGACGCTTCGAATGGCTCCCAACTCTGACCTGAAAGCATGGAAGCAATCTATTTATGTGTTTCTACGGTCTTTCAGGGCCTCTGTAACACATTCAGCATGTAACACAACCTCTTGTGCACATCACCTTCCTCCTTGTTAAACCCTATGTAAGGTCTGAAGGCAGGATGGCCATTCATTTCTGTATCTCCTAGTGACCACTCCAGCAACAGTACTTTGCCCATAGAAACTGTTCAACACTGGGTAATTAGACTGAATGGAAGCAACACCATTAAAGCCAACATGGTCCTTTATGAAGGAAGGCTCATTTGGGTGCTGGCAAAATGAACTTAGCTTCACAGAAGACAGGATTCTTTCAGCATTTACAATGGCATATGGCCCACCAGTTAATCAGAACAGAAATGATAGTCCACAGCTTCTTAGATTCCATGTCAAACTTTCTGAACCAGCATGGTGACTGTGACAAATGTTGCTTTCAAATTTCAAATTTTTCAACTGTGAAAAGATTGTTAATTTTAACTCTCTGGCCTCGGCCTGCTATTAGGACAGCGCTGACACACAGCAATAAGCACACAGTGAGCTGAAGCTACTGTGATGGTTTTGACCAGCAACAAAATATTTTAATTAGTTTCCTGTCACACTTACATCTAAATTAATTCTTATTGTGGACAGTACATAATACACATTCATTACATAGACAAATGTGCTAATTTTGGTAGTTGAGGGTGATATCCTTTCATATAGTGACTCTGAATAAAATTTAAGAATTTCAAAAAGCCGAAGAATTTTATAACAGCTAACCTCCAAACTAGGTTGGGTCCATATCTGAAAGAATAACACAATGATCACCTAAAGGGAGACAAGTTTTCTTCCTGTGGTTAAAATCAGATATTTAAATTATTATAGGTTTAAGAATCTTGGGGAAAAAGAGCCATTAAAGAAAACCAAGACATGGGTTGTAGAGATGGCTCAGCAGTTAAAAGCTGACTGCTCCTTCCAAAGGACCCAGGTTCAATTCCCAGCACTTACATGACAGCTCACAATTGTCTGTAACTCCAAGATCTGACACCCTCATACAGAAATACATGCAGGCAAAACACAAATTCACATAAAATACAAATAAATACATAAAAAAGAAAACCAAGACACAAACCTGAAAAACTCTTTGCTGTATAATCCTTAAGGAGGAAGCACAGAAACCTATGTATCCAACAATTCCAGCAACGCAGAATTCAAATAGTATCAAGAGACAAGAACTGGCAAACACGAAGACTTGAGCAGCTAGCTTCCAGACGATTTTTAAAATAATAAACAAAGGGTAAGTACACTTATAAATAAAGAGTAGCACACTTTCCTGATGTTTTGAATGCCATTTGTTCAACAAATTCAAAGTGCTGTTTCTTTCAACTGCTCTCTGTGTTTAATCTACCAGCAGTTTGCTAAACTGCCAAAGTGCAGTGACACAAATGTCCTAAGTTCACATCATTTGGTCAGTTTGATAAATAATGAGCAGTAAATCCTGACTAGCATCTTTAACACACTTACAAATAAATAAATGAAAAGTATACTGTATGTTTTAATGCTAGCCTGAGCACGCAAAGGAAAAATGGCACAACACACACGGCCTTCACAAGAACCCTCTTAGAACCTGAACACTCGGAAGCAAGTGTTAGTGTCCTGGGCACTGTAGGGAGGGAAAGAGAAAGCTTCAGACTTCAACTGACTTAGTCTGCCTTGACGGAAACCATCGAGGAAGAATTAAAATGTAAAATCCTTACATCAGGTCAACCCGAATGACAGTGTCATTTCTATAGGTGAAAAACAGTAATAAACCATCAGCAATTTCACAAGGGGTATGTGGAGCTGAACGGAAAGAATCGTCACAGGAGACATCCTAAGAAGAATAAAATGGAGCCGTGTCTCAAGACCTACGGTTAGACAGACTGAACAGATCAATTTAACGCAAGGAAGGGGCATTAGACAGGGAGAAAACAGGCTGGCCAACCACAGCAATGCAAGAGAAGACGCCTAGTCAGCCTTTGTCACTCAGTGAGAGAGTGCTCTAAGCACACAGAGAGCCCACAGAGGAAGGAAGTGAGTCACTACCAGCAGTTACCAGAATTAAAGGCTACACCTGAGCAGGTACTGTGCTAACCATACATTGGATGGGTCACGCTGTGCAACCTCCCCAACCCCCACCAACAAGCTGCACTGTCACACATTCCTACGTGACACTTCTTCTTGAGTAACTTCCTACCCTTCTGTCTGTGGGGCCTGTCAACAGTAAGGAGAATAGCCAGAATTGGACTTTCTAATCATAGCCTGAAAAGAAAAAATCAAGAGGGATTGGCAAATGGGACAGTGGGTAGTGTGCTGGCTCTGAAATTGTGGACACCAGCTCAGATACCCAGGATGCTCAGTGCCATTTCTAACTCACTAGAGGCCAGGACTGGGAGGGTCTCACGCCTTCTGGCCAGGCAATCTTTGAGCTATTGTCTCAAAAATGTGGGAAGAGTGATAAAGACACCCAGTGCTGACCTCTGCCCTCCATACCATACACACACAGCGGAAAACATCACACAGGTACACTCATACACCCCACACACAAACAAATGAAATTTAACAACCAGACACCAGTAAACGTAGTTACCCTGAGCTTCAGCATCTGTAAGTCTTACTCATCACCAGATAAATCTACTGAAGGCTGTAACTCCCATCCGGTGAAATGATCTCCCAGGACAGCCCTCTTCTCCTTCCCAAGATGAGACACGTCCACACCACCATCTGCCATCTCCTCCTCCTCCTCCAGATCCAGAGTACAAAAAGGAACATCAAAGGAACAGGTTTCTGACTGGGCCTTCCTAGTCCTTAATCTTTGACAGATCACTGTCCCTCCTGGCCACTTCCCCCCACCCCAAATTATCGTTCACTCCTTCCTAGCTTCACTATGGGTGGCTGTCTACCTCACCCACCACCCATCTTTCACATTCCGTGCACAATTCCTAGCTTTTACATGGCCAGCATGCCTTCTGTGTCTGACTGGCTCTCCTATCCAGTTTCTCTCTCTCCGACCACTACGTCTACACCCACCTCAGTGAAGTCCAAGATTCAGCATTCAGTTTCTTTAGCACCCAGTTATGACTTTTTAGGTTCCGGCCCTGCTTTACATGGCACTGTTGAAATATAAATACAGTCTTGTATATTTCTGTACATGGAAGGTTTTAAAGTCTGGTACACACCTGAAGGCCTACACACAACCTAACAGTGCTAAGCTCAGATTGCAACTGCACACTGGTATTTTCCTTTCCAATTTCTGCCTCTTGCTATCACTTGCTTGGCTATAGAACTCCAAACTCTTAAGCATAAAATTCATTCCAATAACCGACTGTCAAGCTCCTCTCTATCCGACTTCCAAATCCGCGTCCTGAAGAGGGACCACCTCACAGCACACTAGCAGAGGTAGTGTCTACCTGCCCAGTTAATCATGTTCCTTCAGCCTTTTCACAACCTGGCACACATGCGACTCTAAAGGCAAATAGTACGCATTACGTGTCCTAAGCTTATTTTTATGCTCCCCCTCCCTCTCTCCCATGAACACCTAGCTGCTGTTTCACGGAACACATTAGAAATACTGCTCCAATCTTTCCTATTTCAGTCAAAGTATCTACCGCTTACCAGCAAAAGCAACTCTGATCTCTATCTACCCAGTGTCCAGTCAGTCTGCCTCTAATAGTGTTTCTCAACGTGTGAGTCAAGGCTCCTTTGGGGAGGGATCATATTTTAGGTAGCTAGCATATCAGATATTTATATTACGATTCGTTAACAGTTGCATAATTATAGTAATGAAGTAGCAATGAAATGATTTTATGGTTCAGGGGGCACCACAACCTGAGGATCTGTATTAAAGGGTCACAGCACTAGAAAGGTTGAGAGGCACTGCTCTATAACTTTCCACCTTATTTTTGAGGCAGAGTATCTCACTGAACCTAGGACCCTTTAACTGGCTGGGTACAGCCTGGCGAGCAAGTCTCAGAGAGTCTCCTGACTGTGTCCCAGTGCTGGGACTCCAGGTGTGTGCCATCCTCCCTAGCTTTTAACAGGTTCTCAAGAGCTGAACTTGCTGAGCCATTTCCCTAGCCCACCAAATTCTCTTTTCTCTATGCTGTCACATCCATCCTCTGTATATTCCCTCTTAAAACTACTGAAATTTTAGACCATGCCCTATGTAAGAGTTACAGGTCCTGTCCTACAAATATTGCTATCAACACTTCAGAATGTCATGGCTTTACTCTGTGATACAGTTGGAAATCAGAGCATAAGAATTTCTATCACCTTGAAACAGGCAACACTGATGTAAATATTAGCTAAGACTGGGGGCTTCAAAATAAGGTAAATAAGAAATATGGACAAAATATAATAAGAAGATGCAGAGAAAATAACAACTTACAGCTAGTTTCTCATTAAATATTTAATGCTGAATTTTCCTAATACTTTATTACCATATAGTGCATCCTTCAACTAGTCTATAAATTTCTCAATGCTGTCATGCCCATTTAGTTTTAATCCGTGAACATACATTAACATGAGAAGAGCACAAATATTTAAATACTATCTTTTCAGTCCCAGGTATTACTGGCAGAGAGGAAGACAGCCACCCCACCCCACACACAAAGTTATACAGAATATCTGCCTCCTATTCCAGGTTGTAGGCTCAATTTTCTTATTATATTTTATTATGAACTTATTAAACGAGCCTACTTCCCTAACAACCCGACTAACCCAGACTATCAGAAGAGGATATTAAAGAACACTACAATGAAACCTTAAGGATGTCAGTCCTTAAGGGATATATATGCCCTCAGTCTGTTCAAGGGTGTTTTTTACCAAGCTCCCCTAGAAGTAGTTCCACTCCTATGTAGACAAACATCCTGCTTTTTCACGTCTAAGTGGTAAACATCCTGCCCTCCTCTCAGTCCCACACTTTGGATCAAAACAGAAACAAGTTTATCTCCCCTTCACCAGGTAGAGTAAGTATGGAAGCGTTTGTATTATTTGCTTTGAGATAGGATTCCACTACGCAGAGCAGACCAGCAGAGAACCCACGAGCCTCTTGTCATCACAGCACAGCAGAGCACAGCCGCGCCTCCTGATGCTGGCTGATTCCTTTCATCCATCCATCCCTCCCTCCCTCCCTCCCTCCCTCCCTCCATCTATCCCTCCCTTTTTCCTTGGGTTATTTACAGTTCCACAAAATTGAAAGGAGAAAAGAGGGTGGTGGTAACGGTAACTGCAGGTTTCTGATTAGTCTTTTGGTACTGGGAGAAAATGCTAGAAATCTGAATGAAGACAGGGACAGGTAAGCTGTGACCACAGGGCAGAACTAGGAGAGAATTCCTTAAGAATTGTTCCTGCAATAGCAAACATACCTCAAATTAGTATTTCTTTGGCTTACTGAGGGAAGGAAAAACCTCTCCGTTTATTATAGAACAAACAATTATAATAAAGACACTAGCAATAGCTAACATCCACACGGTGTTTAATCTGGCCTTATAAGGTTGGCACTGCAGGAAGACCATATAATGCAAAGATCTGATGTGTTCTTAAGTCTGAACATGGTGAAAATCATGTTGGATTCTGGAGCGTTTATGATTGTGAGTTAGGAATGGTCTGTCAGCAGCCTACACAAACACTGCTAAGTTTTTGTTTTGTTTTGTTTTTTAAATGCCAAAACTGAAACAGTTCTGGCTCCAGGCATTCCAGATAAAGGAGAATCAATCAGCATCAGGCTCCGTTTTATGGAAACTACAGAGAGGCAGGCTAATTAATTCTCCCAAGGTCACACAGGTAATATGGGGCAAAGCTGGGTCTCATGCCCAGTCCTATAGTATATATCTCCATTATTTCTAAAGTCTTTGTGTCTATTTACTGCAAAGATAGCAATTCACTAAAAAAACAAGACAAACAAACAAACAAAAAAAAAAAAACCCAGCCTACCATTAAATGTTAAATATTGCCCTCCATTACTGGAAATGCCATTATGGAAAGCACACTTACCTGAATCAGATATCTGTGCACTTAAAAAATGGCCGCATGCTATCATAACCCCAAATCTGCAATGCTCTTACGGGTATTGCAGAGACTCTAGGGACACAGACAGGGAAGAACAGTATTTATTAAAAACCAAATACTAAAGCGCTTAGAGTTGTAATCGTGAAGCATCCTCCATTTTAGAATTCAGGGACTTCTGTTGTCATCAATATTTATACCGAAACTCATTAGGTAAAAGGCGTCATATTACATTATAGAAACAAGAGGAGGCAGAGGGCAAAAGTCCTATTAAGTTTACAATCCAAGAACAGAATCATTCATTAAAAATGGATTAGGAAGCGTCAGTTTGTTCTAGCAATACGCCTATGCTCGTGCTTTCCATAAAACATGTATGCAGTAGTATGCAGGGCATCGTTATATAAACAGCAATAGTCTCAAAGCGTCCATGCAAGGCTAGCTCACCTACTCTGAAGGACGAGCACTTTAGTCTTAAGGCAGCACTACTATGTACTCTTTTAAAAATATGATTCTAAACTCTGATGGCATGTCCGCTATTGCTTTATTAGCAGTAAAGCTAAGAAGCCCACCTTATACCCCTGGGGAGTTGGTATGGCCCAAGATTGACACACATTTGCCTGAATGAATCAACAGTGCTGGAAAAACGACACAAATCTAGAATTTGCAACCTTTGCAGTGTATGGCTATTACGTAACTTGGAACCGAAGCAACGACACCCTTGTCACTACATTCTGGAAAAGTGGCCTCTACAAGTCTAGTCTATCAGAAATATTCCACGTGCTTCAAACACTGTCACAAACAGGTTAGAAAAGAGCCCCCTTTCTACTGCCGCCCCCACCGCAGTAACTTCGGCACCACAAAGTTACCTGAAAGTTTTAACAAGGCAGGGTTAAATTTCAGGTAGGGCTTTCCAAACATTAAAGGGCAAAAAGTTTTGGAAACAATGTTGAAGAAGAATATGTCGGCTCATTTGCAGGCAGCAGGCCAAAGCTGAGGAAGGATTGCCCGACATTCAGGTATCAGCTGGAGAGAATGAGTTGAAGGCCTGTCTGGCTGAGACGAAACTCCGGGGGTTTTTGGTGGTAGTAGTGCTTTTTAAAGGATGATTACTATATAAGCCTACTTAAGTAGAAGAATGTCTCTTTTTAACCATCTCAGGGGTAAGTGTTGTTACATATCAGACAACCCCTTCATCAGGAAGGAACAATTTGCTATTTAAAATGCAAAGCCAGGCAACTTAAGATTTTTACAATTTACACATTAGAATTATTAGGTGGCGGGACCTAGGAGAAGAGGTGGGTGACAAGAGGCCTTCCCAGTCTCTCCCCATCATACCAAGAAGGCACTTAAAGGCAAAGGTTCTCAGCATATCCTCAACAGTGTATCTGTAGCTTCATAAGCCTGCCTCCAGGTTGCTTAGCAACCTTTGATGCCCCCAACCAGGGGCCCAGGATAAAAAGTACAAACCAGCCACCAGTTGCTCTCTTACTCTGCCTCTTTCACTTGTGCTTTTCTCTAAGGGCACCCCACCCCCTTCTGTCTCTCCCTCCACTCATGGCCCACTCAGGTCCCAACTCCTCTCCAGTTCTCTCCTCCCAAATAAATTTCTCCACATTCGTATCTGTTGTGTGCCATCTCATTTTTAACCCTAACAGTACTGCTGTAGGTAATCTTCGATGTACGGAACCACATACGGTATTACAAAAGAAACCAAGGCAAAGTTTTTCACCATCAGTGGTGGTAGAGCTCCTGGTGACACTCTCCTAAGTCATGTGTGGTGGTGGTGTCAGCTACAACTGCGTATGTTTGTAGAACTCACTAAAAACTCAGCCTCCTAGGTGAGGTCTAAAATATAAATGTATTTAAACTCTAAAGAAGAGTGATCTGACCATGGGTAATTATGCAGGTATTATTGGCATCACAGGATTAAGTCGAAGCGAACCTTGTGTAATGCAGTCTTCCCTGAGTGAGACTATCTCTTACTTAACGAAAGGTATAAAACTGCAAATAGAAACAACTCATTCATTTGACAGCTGTTGCCACATTCACACAAAACAAAGCGTCCAGATTCCTACATTCATACAACATAATTACTCTTCTAAATTGCCATTTTTGAAACAATTCTAATTCCTAATTCCCACATTTATAAAGCAAAATTTAAAACTGTTATTATTACAAGACACCAAAGAAAGGTGCGCCCCCCGCCCCAAAGAGGCAAATCATTCTCTGCATAAAATAAAATTCTGTAGAACTAGTATCCATATGGATTTTAAAAATTCAGAAGTCATTCTCTAAAATAGGAGGAGGAGGAGGGACAGGAGGAGGAAAACCTCCCCCAGATCATAGTGCTACTCTGAAAGGTATTTCAGATTTTAAAAATATTAACAGCCTTACATATCCAGTAGTTCTAAGAAAATATACGAGGACAGAGAGAAGCTTCCTTAATCACTGCCAAATGATACCAAATACAGACTCTGTGGGACATTAAACACCTTATATTTTACACAAATCTTGGGCCTAACTTCTGAGGCACTCCTGTGCACAGCCCAGCTGTTTTGAGTGATTTATCTGCAGGAGTTTAATTTCAATTGTGTGTGGGAAAGTGGGAGGTAGTGATTATACCTTCCCCAAATCTTTCCTGCACATTAATAAATATTTTAAGGAATAGTCTCCAACTGAGATTAATTTGTCTTGCAAATATTCTCTTCTTAATTCTCCAATGGCAAGCTCTGATCCACTACACTTTAAATGGAAGAAGCCAAGACCATGCTAACAATGGAACTCATGTTTTACTCATTTTAAGACTAAAAATGCCACCGAACCAATGTACCCCCTTGGCATCCTCTATCTTCAAAAGAATATTATAGTGAAGTAAAGCTACTTACTTCCTTAAACCCATGGACCAATTCCTTCAACCCCAAATTAGTATTCATTTCTTCTCCTTTGTAGTATCAAAACCTCAGGTGTGGCTATTCAGAATTTCAGCAATGATAAAGTGTGTGTGTGTGTGTGTGTGTGTGTGTGTGTGTGTGTCCTTTAATATATTAAAAAAAAAGAAAAAACAAAACAAAAAATAACAAGTAAAACAGTTTTTGAATAATGCAAAAAGAAAGCTCATATGCCAGATGGCAGATTATATGTTCAAAGAGTCCGACAAAATATGGAACAGGATGAAAATTTAAAAACATTAATCTCTGCATTTAGGCTCCTTAGAAGGTTGGTTTATTTAAGTCTAAAATGGAGGCATCTAAACAAAATTGAAGGGCTTTTAGATTACTACCAACTCAAACCTTAGCTTGACTGTGTAATAGTCTACATTAAGTATGGAAGGCAGCAAAGACACCAAAGTGTTGAGGGGTGGTGGGCATGCTAATGAAGGAAAGGCAGTCCGCTTGAATATGTCTCAGATAACAGGAAAACCTGTTCAACCTTGGAGGTTGAGTACAAGACTTGAAAGCACTAAAAAAGCTCCCTTTCTGCATGGGTCAATGCTTAAGGCAGCCTGGGGGAGGGGGAACTCATTCCTAAAGAAACTGAAACTGAGAGGATCTGGGGCGGGGGGGGGGGGGGGGGGGTTTGACAGGAGGATCTGGAGGAGGGCATGGATGGAACCACACACTAAACCACCCTGCTTAAAAACAAAGAACACTTGCATTTCCTGCACTTCTCTAAATCACCGTCAGTGGTTGTAATTTAGAGCTAGCTGGCTACAACCTTGCTGGCTATAATAAATAGCTATAGACACACTCCTATGTGTCCCTGTAAGGCTTAAATCTTTCTTAAAGAAGTCTTGTTCCTCAAGACTACAGATCAATGAGAGCGCATTAGCAGATACCACCACCAGCACTTCCAAGCTGGGGCCAACTACCCACTAATTTCCATGGAGGAAAGTGGGATGACTCTGGGGGAACCTCACTATCTGCTCAAATTTTATCCATAGGAAATGGGATAACCAAAGCTTAAAAAAAAAAAAAAAAAAAAAAAAATACAGAGAGGTAAAAGCAAAGAGCATAGTGAGCATAGTGGCTATGTCCCTGGCTTAAAAGAAACCTTAAAATTCTATTAATCTGTTTGTCTCCCCCATATAATTTCAAAGGACACAAACATTTATATGCCAGGGGCTCTTAATGAGAATGAGTCTTTTTAACTTAAGAAAGTGAAGTAGCCTCAAGAAGACATGCCTGTAATTCATTCCTAGCAGAAAAAAAATAATACGGACAAGGTTACAACATCCAGAAATATAGAAGAGTTAAGTTACTATGGCATAAAGCGAAAGCCGGCTGCCAGGTAGTTCGCGAGCTAGAAAAACCCAGATATTGAGGGTTTGACTGCTGCTCTACAACAGTCAATTCCAATCTGTGTTGTCAGATTACTATGGCTTCTGAGAAAACAAGGGAAGGTGGAAGTGCTACCCAGAATTGAAAGTTTAACTTTTAAAAGTAGTGACTTATTTATTCTTCTATGTACATGTGCATGAGCAGGTGAACATGACTGGGACAGCGGGGCTGTGTGAGAGCATAGGCCAGAACAGGGTGTCCGCTGTTTAGAGCTGGAGTTACAGGATGGAGTGCCAGGTCCCTTAGAGCCCGAGTTACACGTATTCCTCAGGACACCTGGCTTGGGTGGATTTTGTGATCTGTACCATGGTCCCAATGACTCAGCAGTAAGCACTCTTAGCCATTACTAAGACGATGGGAAGAGTAACCAGGACACTGCGTTAGCCTGCATTACTAGCCCTAATCCGCTGCCTTCCTACTCCCTGACTCCCTGTGCAGGCCGGTCCCAGTAAAAGACTTTCAAACACTGACCACAGCAGTGAATCATGAAAAATAGGATGACTAGTGGCCAAAAATAGAGGTGACTAACACAATGGAGGGGAAAAAAACAAAACACCTGCAAACCATAGTGATCCCACAATGGAAACCGACCCCTCCATGAAATACAGAAGGATTAAATTATACTGAGGAGTGACCATTTGGCCCCCACTTCACATTTTCTTCTAGTGTGTACAGAAAGGACTTGTCGGTGAATGATTTAGGGAGACTCTGTTAACTGAGCCTTATTTGTTCCTATCTCTATTGTAGTCATGTTGTTTGCTCTCTCAAATAATCTCTTAAACACTATAACCCCAAGGAAGTGCCACACCACCCTTCCCCACCCCTGCCACACACACTGCAAGATATCTTCCTCTATTTAAACAATTTGGCTGAGCTTTCAGACAAGCACATGCTCTTTGGCCTTGGGAACAGGGAGGCTACTGTGTGTGTGTGTGTGTCTGTCTCACTAACACAAATTAGTAGGAGCTGCCATTAAGAAGCAATGGAACCTGTACACTGCCAGAAAGGCTTAACTTCAGCCACACAAAAGTCAAAGTCATTTCGGTATACAGTCTTAAACTTCAAATAAAAAAACAACTCTGGAAGGATAGTCACAACATAGTCTCTAAGAAACTGTCACTTCTGTGTTGGCAAGGACAACAGATGCTCAGCATTGTGCTGGTCACTACTCAAGGCATTCACTTAAGTGCAGCGTTTGTAAAAATAAGCTGTTTTCTAGGAATCCTAGACAGTTCCTTGGCTGCATAAGCAACTAGCCAGTAACACCTGCATTTACATGTGTTCTGGCTTGTTCTTATTGATTTATAGCCAGAGTAGGTCTAAGGCTATTAGAAACATTAAAAACATTATTTTAAATAATCAGAAGTATATATAAGCATCAGACCAAACTAAATAAACAAAACTTGCAAAGACAGTTTCAAAGACAGTATGGCAGAAGCTGGCCCAAATCACACAGTCTTTTTCTTTTCTTCCTTCTTTTTTTTTTTCCCCCTTTCTTTCTTTTTTTCCCCCTTTGGTTTTTTGACACAGGGTTTCTCTGTTACACAGAGCTCTAGCTGTCCTGGACTCTTTGTAAACCAGGCTGGCCTCGAACTCACAGAGATCCATCTGCCTCTGCCTCCCAAGTGCTGGTATTACAGGCGTGCTCCACCATGCCTGGCGGCTGCATCATCATCACCTTCTTCTTCCTCCTCCTCCTCCTCCTCCTTCAATTGCATTTCTATTTTTAAAGGGAGGGGAAAGAAGGGAGGAAAAAGGACAGAGAGGAGAGAACATTCCACAAAGATTACCTGGTTTCCATAACTGCAAAACATTAACAAATGACCCTTTACAGAAAAGTCTGCTTATCCCTGGCGTAAGGTAAAGAGTTTGGCAAACTCGCCCTGTATCAAGTCATTGAAAGAATGTCTACATCTGCCTCGCGCCAAGAGTATGTGTCCTGTCCTAGCCTCTGAAACCCTTAATTTTGAAAGGTTCCTTTACCATGTCTGAGCCAGGAGGATAACTGCAAAAGCCTGAATCCAAATCTCTCTCCTCTAAAAGCTTACAAGCACAAGAAGTATAACAAAGTCACATGTGGCCTTCAGTATTGTACATAATAAACACCACGGTCCAAGAGCCCACTACCTTCTCCAGAAGTCTGTGGGCACCACTCACACACAGGGCTTCCCCTCCAGGAGTCTGTGGGCACCTATCACAGGAGAAAATAGGCTCAAGAAATCTTGTGAAAAGAGACCAAATGGCACAGACAAACCAGATGAGGTCACTCCCAGAGGAGAAAAAAAAAATCTAGTATCAAGTGCCAAAATGATGACCACTCAAATCTGGACAGTCATGGTCACACCCAGTCTCACAGGAGGATACAGGGCAACAACAAGAGGCAAGTGGCCTGCTCGCATAAACAGTGCTTCTGAAGAAGCACCAGACACATCTAGGAAGGAAACTAAGGGCACTGCAGGACCACAGGCACAGAGGACACAAATTCCTCCTTCCTTCTCTTCACTTCACGACCACCCTGTTTTAATAAGGCATTCTTAAATCACGAGCCCAGCCACTGCTCCTGGGACACTAAGCTCAAGGTAGAGGTGGGGTATGCTAGCCACACCCTGCAGCAGGTAGTGACCAAGGGATGCTGGGAGAAGCCCAACAGAGCAGGGTAGGAATTCGATGGGGTTAGGGGGTGGAAACCAACCCTACTCTACCCAAAAGAACTAGAAGAAAGCAGGAAATGCCACTCGAATTTAAGCAGGTCTTCTTATCAAACAACTTTGGCGACACATACACCACGAAGCAGGAGAGAGCTGTGAAACAAATGCCTTCATACTGAGTAAAGGCAGTCACAAAAAAATAAAAATAAAATAAAATAATAAAAAATAAATAAAATAAAATCGCCCAGAAGCAGTTGAGTGATCTCAAAGAAGGGATTTCATTTTTTTTTTTTTTTCTTTCAGGAATTGAGAATAAATTCAAAAGACCTGATGTAAAACACACCTAAACAACAGTGGCAAAAGGAAAGTAGAGTAAAATGAGAAGTAGGAGAGAAAAGATCCAAAGAAAAGCAGTGGCTGGGACATAAGACATGGAAAACATTCAGCTAAGCTCTTTAAGAAAATAATGGAGGGCTGGAGAGATGGCTCAGTGTTAAGAGTGCCACCCGCTCTTCCAAGGTCCTGAGTTCGGATCCCAGCAACCACATGGAGGCTCACAACCATCTGTAATGTGATCTGATGCCCTCTTCTGGCCTATAGTTGTACATGCAGGTAGAACACTGTATACATAATAATAAATCAATAAATCTTTAGAAAAAGAAAATAGTGGAATAGAACTAATATTTAACTATTATTAAAGAAATTATTAGAGGAAAAAAAGGATGATGACAACAGCAACATCTAAAGCAGCCATACTGGAAAGGACAGCAGCACACCTGGGAAGCCACTTGACCCAGAGCAATCTACTTTAAGACATGTTCTAGCCAACTACTAGAGTTTAAAGACAAAGCAGAAGAATCCTCAGAACACAAGCCGAAACAGAAAATGATTCTTTTTTTTAAGACAAGAAAATTAGACTTTTACAGCAACAAAGACAATAGCGTTAGTGAGAAAGTTAACAATACCAGAGCCAAGTCCACCCACAGCAAAGTCGACAGAGAAAGGTAATCTGTGGTGCTCGGCATTGAACCCAAGGCCTCCCATATTCTACACACATGTCAAACACATGCTTGTGCCCATCCTTGAAAGAAACTCTTAACTGTATGAAGACTTGGGGACATTGCATACACGTGCCCCATGAGGGACTTACACAATAAAGAACTTCAAGTGAGTTACAGCTGGTATGGGGACTGACAATAGCTAAAAGAACACACTAACTTACCCGTCACCCCAGCAATTTTCAGTTGTAGAAACTTACTCTGAAGACCTATCTTAGTGATATGAAATACATATGCACAAGGTATATTCTCTGCAGCATCACTTCAACTTCAGAGTGCTGGGAGCCTCCTCAAGCTCCAAGCAGAAGACAGTGGTTGCCAAGTGAATATGACCCACCTGAGATAGGGAGGAGGCTGTCTACCAGCCAATACGGTGGAGTTTCTAAAATATATCAAACGCAGGGAAAAGCACCAGCCTTTGTGAAAGAATACAAGAAATGGGGGGTGGGGGGGGGCGGCAGGGAAGTGTGTGACAGAGCAGAAGGAAAGGTCCCATTGTGTATGTCAGTACTGACAGAGGCCCAGTCTGCAGAAACACACATTAAAGTGGGATGAGAGCCTAAGACTGGAAGCAGCCACTGAGCTTCCTGGCAAATCTCTATTTATTCATATTACATCTCAATGGTTATCCCATCACCTGTATCCTCCCATTCTCCTTCCCTCCCACTTTCCTCTTACTCCCCTCCCCTATGACTGTGCCTGAGGGGGACCTCCTCTCCCTGTATATGCTCATAGGGTATCAAGTCTCTTCTTGGTGGCCTGCTATCCTTCCTCTGAGTGCCGCCAGGCCTCCCCATCCAGGGGACATAGTCAAATATGGGGCACCAGAGTTCCTGTGAAAGTCAGACCCCACTCTCCACTCAACTGTGGAGAATGTCCTGTCCATTGGCTAGATCTGGGTAGGGGTTCGAAGTTTACTGCATGTATTGTCCTTGGCTGGTGCCATAGTTTGAGCAGGACCACTGGGTCCAGATCCGCCCTTCATAATGTTCTTCTTGTAGGTTTCTAGGACCCTCTGGATCCTTCTATTTCCCCATTCTTCCATGTGTCACTCTTAATGTCACTAAACTGGGACTAAACATAACTTGGTAAACTGAACCAAGATAGTCTCTAGAACATGCCGTGTCTTCTATTTCCAGCCTTATCCCTCTCACACCTCAAGAGTAACACTCCCATCCCTCCCCTGCAGTCTAAAAGCAATCCCGGAAATAAGGCCCCCAGAGAAACAGCATCAGCATCACCGTGGAGCTTGACAGACACGCAAGCATGAGACTAAGTAGGGACTCGGAAGGCCCTGCCTAGCCTTCCAGGACTTACTTTCTCAGTTATAGCCTGAACTATGTGTCCCCAAGAACCCCTTTGCAGAGGCCTTATATCCCAGTATGACTTTTCTGGTGATTACATCTTCAAGAAAGTTATGAAATATTACGTGAGGCAAAAGGGCGGGGTCCTAATCCAAGAGAGCTGTCACTGTTAGGAAAAAACCCAGTCTGGTATTTCTTACCGCAGCACCAGCAGACTCACCTACTACTCCCTTTCATTTCAAAAAGGAAAAAAAAAAAGTTTTCATTCCTAATCTCTGTACGGACTGAAGGCACCAGCAGCCGTTAGAATTATTTCTGAAATTCTCTTCAGTGTCTGTTCATCACATCAATTTTTACAGTGTTTAGATGGCAAAGGCTTATTCTGGTCCTGACCACCCTGAAGAGACAAATCCCTCCACGACAGCTATAATCCATCCTTTGACTCCTCCCTTTTAAAGTCTACAGACCCGGTCTCAAACATCAGTCTGCTACAGCAGGCATACCAGACAATGAGTGTGGTCATGACTACACTTTTATTCTACATTATGGTTACAGCTTTAAAACTATAGATGTTATTTCCTCCTTCGTGTAATACAGTGGAACAAACAGCCCAAACCTCCCAAATCATTTCCTACAAGGAAGTTATAGTGAAATAACACTATACTGAGTACACGCTTTATTAAGAAATACTGATAAAATTGTAAATGCTAGCCTATGAGTCAAACACATAAACCACAAATCAAGCATAAACTAACAGGCTTAAACAGTGCTCTGGGCTGAGCCCCTGTGCGTCCACTATATTCCAGCAGCACATGGCACAATTACGTACATTCTCAACGTGAAGCTAAATCATCTGATGAGGAGGGCTTCATATTTCACGTGTTATATGTTATATGTATCTACACAAACACCCAGACTTACACTAGGAGATCAGAGAGTGCTTCCACAGTAGCCAAGTACACATACAGTAAAACAACTGTGCTATTTAGAATATAATCTTGCCTCTACCAAATTATTTAAAATTTAAATGTTAATGAAACACAATTAAATCATTTCCTCCTTCCTCCCTGCAATCCCTTCTCTGTGTTCTCCTCCAATCACTCTATTCCCTCTGTTACTCCCTTTCAAACTCATCATGGCTTCTTTTTCTGTGATTATTGTTACACACACAGAGAGAGAGAGAGAGAGAGAGAGAGAGAGAGAGAGAGAGAGAGAGAGAGGAGAGAGAGAGAGGAGAAAGGGAGGAGGGGAAGGAGGGGAAGCAAGGGGAGGAAGAGGGAGAGGGTAAAAACAGAATATATATAAATACAATTTGCCTGGTATCTTTAGTATTGCTTATGAGTATATAATTCCAGAGCTTATAACTTGGAATTGTATAACCAGTGTGTGTGCGTGCGTGTGCGTGCGTGCGTGTGTGTGTGTGTTCTAGAATAGTCCCAGCAGTCCTGAGCTGTCTGTAGTTCTGTCTAAGGGTGGGCTCCTTAGGACTCCCCCTTTTGTGTTGGCCTGTCTATCGGTGTTGCTTGGGTCTCGTGTAGACAGCCATACTGTTGCAGTGCTATGGATAAGGCGTCCTTGCCATTTTTAGGAGACGCAGTCTCACAGCAGACGTTCTGGTCCTCCTGTTCTTCCGAGGCTTCTGTGTCCTCTGCATCACTCCTTGAGTTTTAGGTGCAGGGATACGTTGTAAATGTATCTAGAGGATCTGGGCACTACTTGATGAATTGTTCTCTGGATTTTGACCAGCTGTGGTTTTCTATAGTGGTCTCCCACTGCAAAGAGAAGCTGCTTTGATGAGGGGCAAGAGCTACACTTACTAGGCAGAGATGGCTGATGAACCTCTACTAAGTTAATTTAATATGATACCCTTTAGAGGATACTTGCATTTTCCACAAGTGCAAGTGATTTAAAACAAATGATTGGGATCTTTAAATTTATCATGCGGTAAGGTTAAAGAAATAACCATAATCATCCAGTCCCCTTTTAACTCAAATACCAACAAAATTATTTCCCATAAAGACAGTAACACAACAGAGAGACCCTGTCTCGAAAAACAAAAAAAGGACAGTAACACAAAATGTTCTTTTAAAATGATATAAAACTTTAATTATATGTGGGAACATGTGTGGCCAGTTGGTATGTCAGGAGACAACTTGCAGGGTTGGTTCCCTCCTTTTGCTATGTGGGTTCTGGGGATGGAACTCAGGCCATCGGGCTTGGTAGCAGACACATCTATGCACACAGCCATCTTTCCAGCATAATTGGTGTTTTTAAATTACTTAAAGCCTCATTTCAAGTAATCTTATAAAGGTGGTAATTTGGCTTGGTGTTCTTTTTTATCCTTTTTTTATTTTTCGGTGTGGTGTACATGCATATGTGTACAGATGTGCAGACAAAGAAGTGTACACAGGTGCACACACGTATGTGAGTGCATGCAGGGCCTGAAGTTGATGTTTTAAATCATCCCCCATCATTTCTCTATTTATTGAGGCAGAATTTCCCAATTAAAACCAGAGCTCATGTTACATATAGCAGTTACATACAGGCTAGTTTACTGTGGGTATGCCCTGTCTCTCTCTTGTGAAGCTACAATCGCAGGTGGCTGCCCTGTCTGCTTGGCATTTACAGACTTTCCTGAGCACCCTACTCCAGTTTTCACTCTATCACAGCAAGTGTTTTAAGCACTGAGCCATCTTTGTAGCACCTTATTCTTTTTAACAAACACCAGCTGATAAAGAATTGATATTGGTAAGCTGAAGCAGCTCAGTTGAGAGAGCATTAGAATGAAGAACTGATATTGAGGACCACAAAACTGGGGCACCCAAATAAGAAAAACATCAATTCTTTTTGTTCCATATACTTTATTTGCTAAGAGAGAAAATCATTAATATTTTGAGAGTAATAAGGTTCAACATGGGATTCAAACAAATGTTCCTTACACAGTAATTCCAATAAGCAGGTCTCACAAGTTACAGTCACATTTGCATTTTCAATATGTGCACAAACCAAGCATAATTTCTCTATTTGGAAACCACTGCTAAGATTCCGTTAGATTGCCAAACTAAAAAGGTAGATTCATACAATACTTGTGATATTACCTTTCCTATTGATTCATTCCATGCTAAGTCAAACGGTGACCAAAAAATAAATAAGTAAATAAATAAAAAATAAAAATAAAATAAAAGAACATGTTAAGAACACTGCCACATGTAAAAAGAAAACCAGGACCATCCTGTTAACCAATCCAGGGCTTCCATGTTCTTCCTTACAAATTTATAAACTCCCTATATCAAGGTTGCTGGCAGAAATCTAACTCAAAGAGATAAGCATTAGATAAGATCAGGTTTTTGTGTATTCATAGTCTCAGGCAATGATATAACCTGACAACAATTTCTTTTGTACAATCAGTGAGGTCTCATTGATATATCAACAATCACTACTGAGGGTGACTGAGCTAACAACAATTAAAGGTGCAGGTTAAGACTATAAGGTGCACTGAAGTTACAAAATATCTTGAAGATAAACTGTAGACCAGGGGAATAAGCTCCAAGGATCAAAAGTAAGAACTGTAGCTTGGGACAATAAATCATTTTATGCCATCTTGTCCATTAAGCTACCAAATATTTATTATCAGTGGAGACACAATACAGTTCCATACATACAGGACAAAGCTGCTTCAGCCACTATCACTCCCAGAATCTAACATACCACCTGAAGCTAAAGCTCAGATACTATCCTGAACAATACTAACTGTGAATGGTTGGGAATGGGACCCGAGTTTTCACCCATCTGTAGGATCCTGGGTAAAGTGGAGTACCACTGGGGCCCATCTATAAAGCAGATGGTTGGATCAGGTTCTCAGAGCTTTTCTAGCTTTGCCCTGTGCCCAGAATGCTTTAAGTCCATGATTCCAAGGGCAGGCATCTATGCCCCATTTAGTGGACACAGACCCACTCACCCTTCTAGCATACAGTCTCCTCTACCAAAAAATATATATGAAGAGGTCACCCTCCCAAAAGGTCACATTCATTACTGAATGCACATTCATGAATGAACATAGATGCATTACTGGGTTTGTGTTAATGGCTCAGAACCCTGGTTCACTGTATTAAATTTAGTTCCTACATTCCTTGTTGGTTCTAATTAATAAAAACAGGTGGCCTTTAAAATTAGTTTTGAATACTGTTTTGGGGGAGTTGTTTTGGTTTGGTTTGGTTTGGTTTTTTTGTTTTTGTCTTTTTCAAGACAGGGTTTCTCTGTGTAGTTCTGGCTGTCCTGGAATTCACTCTGTAGACCAGGCTGTCCTTGAACTCACAGATCTGCCTGCCTCCGCCTCCTGCTGGGATTAAAGGCGTGAGCTACCACCACTCATCTAAACACTGGGACATTCTATTTCAGGCTCCTATTTACCAATGCAGACCAAAGAGTCACTCCATTACTGCCTGTCTTGTCAGGTCCTTAGAAGCTATTAAGCTGAGTACAGGACTTCCTATTAAATTTAAACATCAGATAATCAACAAATAACTTTTAGACCACACATGTCCCATGCAATATTTGGAACACACAAAAAAAACATTCATTTGCAAACTGGTCCTGTTTTCTATGATTACAAAGCCCAGTTTCCAAGGAAACAATTTTAAAAGTAGATTAAACATCAAATGCAATTTGGCTTTTCTTTGATTCTGAAGGAAACTGGGTCTTCCAGGAGCTGAGCATCACCTTAGTCTAGTCTCACAGCCCACCACACTTACACACACTGGAAATGAATTGTAAGGCAACAGACTGTCCATCTGGCCTGTGTTCCTGGCCCTATAGAGTAACTACTATGCTTCTGAGAGTAAGCTTAAAGACGTCACCTACCCAATTAGCAGTTGGGCAGGGGAGCCTCTAAGCCACATTCTGCCCAGGCTCAGAAAGACTTCTTCATCCTCACTCTATCCTCTCATTTCCTGTATTAGTATTTATACTGTTTGTTTGTTTGTTCAGATACCAATCAGTTTGGGAGACAGTGCTTATTATCCTCACACCCGTGGCTTACCTTGTGTGAAAGATGCAGCCTTTCACACAAATACAATGTTTGGCTTCTATTAATTTGCTCTTTATTTATCGTGAAACAAGATCTCATGTGTCACAGCCTGACCGTAAACTCCTGAGCCTCCTGCCTCTACCCCACCAAATGATGGGACCACAGGTATGCAGCACCATGACTTGCTAATCAGTGTTTTCTAAACAGCAAATGGCTGTAGATCACTATACACAGAGGTGTGATGGCGCTTCTGAATCATATTGACTCTCGTGACAAATCTGCAGGGCTCTTATTTTAATAAAAATCACACTGGCTGTTTTACTTTTCTCTAGTTTAAATATGGACTGTATAGAAGCCCCAATTCCTTACTTTTTGGAAGTTTGGATTCTCCATAGTTAGACTTCATTAGGCATTTGATAAAATTTCTAAACTTTTAAAAAATAGATGTTATTTCTACTATGCGATGTGGCTATTAAAAAATTACAAAAACTCCAATTTTAACTATACCAGAATATACACAGGTTAGCAAAAGGCTGCTTGTTACCAAGAAGTAATTATCTTCTGCCATCCTGATGCTTGAGTCATCTGCAGCTTCTACTTTCAGTGCTTTTTAAGGAAAACATCTCAAAGACAGAAAGTCTATGTTTTGTTTTAAAAAGATATGCTTGAATACCTTTTATAATTTTGTTAATACGTCTCATTAATAAGGTTGGTGTCTAATCCCTTTGTAAAGATAATGGCAAAGTTGTGGCTCACCCCTTTCTTGGGGCATTAGCAAAGTTGCCCCACAGAAACTGTCAGAGGCAAGTCCCTACACAAAGCAGTATCTTACAACACAGAATTTCCTAAGTCCATCGGGTCATTAAACTCCTGAGCCCAAATTTAACAGAAGTGTCGTTAAACTTTAAGCGCATGTTTTAGCATCTATTATTTGCCACTAGTTAATTCTGAAAAGAATGCCCTTCTCCGTGTTTTCTCCTTCCCTGGAACCATCAGAAACACCACAGTTCATTAACAATCACTATGTCTCCTTCATCCCCACCCTGATGGTATGCATTCGCCCTTTATGACCAGGGTAACACCACCAAATGTGGCCGCACACACCTGAAAGCCCAGCATTTGGGAGGTGGAGGCAGGAGGCCCGAAGAACAAGTCCAGCTGCATGAGGCCCTATCTCAAAGAAAGAAGAAAAGGATTAGGATTATGTCAAATATACATTGCTTGCTTGCTATTTCAAATGAGTGGAACAATCTAAACAGAACTAGATTTAAACAGGGCCCTTTAAAACCAACATTTAGTCGATAAAATTAATTAAATGCATAATATCTGGAACATTTTCACAGCAACAGTTGGATGAACAGGCAAGCGGTTCAAGAATGATCCAAGAACATTTTAATTTCTCTCTCTCTCTCTCTCTCTCTCTCTCTCTCTCTCTCTCTCTCTCTCTCTCTGAGACATATCATGATATGTCAGGGGCACAATTATGGGCAATGGAAAGAACAGCCACCTAGAACTAGAGAAGTGGCTCACATGCCTTTCAGGCCTATGGGGCACCTGGGCAGGTCAACTCAATTATGTCTTTGTCTACAGAGAAAGGAATTATTACCTTATCAGGAATGCTACCATAAAGATCAAAGCACAGCACCTGCTGATGCAATATGCTTTTCACACAGTCCCTAACTATGTAAGAAAATCAGACTCTTTAGCCTCTTGACTACAAAAAGGAGAGCCAAGGAGCCAAACCCATTCTCTTAAACTCAAGGCAAAGTGCAAAATCCATGTCTCAAGCACTTACCAGGAAAAACTTGAGCCATGGGGTATGTGGCATGGAACGGTTTGAATGAAAATGGCCTCCACAGGCCCATGGGGGGAGGGGGGGTGGCACTATTTAAGACTTGTGGCTCCAACAGAACTGGAGCCTACCATAGTTGTCCATTGAAAGGCTACACCCAGCAGGGGATCCAAACAAAAGCCGAGTCTCACAGCTAAACTTTGGGCAGAGCGCAGGGAGTCCTGTGGATGAGTTGGGGGATAGAAGATCCGGGAGGGGACAGGGGCTCCACAAGGAGACCAACAAAGCCAACAAAATCTGGGCCCAGGGAGGCTGGCAGAGACAGATGGACCAAACATGGACGATGCATGGAGAGGACCCAGGCCCTCAGACAGGCATCTCAGTCTCCATATGTGTCCTCTAGTGTCTGTACCATGGACTCTGTTGACTGCACTGATTACTTCCCCCTGGCGGGGTTCCTTACCAGGCCACGAAGAGGATGCAGGCAGTCCTAATGAGATTTGATAGGCTGGAGTCAGTTGGTAGGGGAGAAGGGCTCCCCCTCTCTGAGGAATAAAGGAGAGGAGGGAAGGAGGGTGGGACTGGGAGGAAATGAGGGAGGGGAGCTATGATTGGGGTGTAAAGGGAATAAATTTTTAAAAATAAAAATTAAAAAAAGGAGGGGGGAGACTTGTGGCCGTGTTTGGAGTACGTGTGGCTTTGTTGAAGGAAGTATGTCACTGGGGGGGTTGGGGGTGGGGGGTGGGCTGTGAGGTCCCAGGCACTCAAGCCTGACCCAGTGCTCACTCACTGCTCCTGCTGTCTGACGATGCAGCTGTAGGACTCTCAGCCGCCTCTCCGGCACCCTATCTGCCTGAAGGCCACTTTGCTTCTCGCCATGACAATAACAGGCTAAAACCTCTGAAACTGTAAGCCAGGCCTAATTAAATGTTTCCCTTTTTCTAAGGGTTGCCAAGGTCATGGTGTCTCTTCCCAGCAACAAAACCCTCACTGAGACATGACATAAATGAAAAACTTACAAAGATAGGAACTAAATAATTTGCATAAAAACCTTTTGCCAACCTATGACAAATTTCCCTGGACAATTTTTAAAAGCCGAGCACAATGAAGTCAGCAGGTGAAACATGATTACTCTTCAGCTTCAGACCTGCACTCTCCCAGGAGCTCTGCTAGGTCCAGGGGCTACAGTGTCAGCAGCTAACCCCTAAGGAACCCCCACCCTCATCCAGAGGCAACAGACCTGCAAGTAGATACATCGAAGACAACACACGATACTTTAGAGACACTCAGGACTGGAGAGGCGGCTGGCAGGCAAGGTGTTTGTTATAGAAGCATGAAGGGCTGGGGCTGGAGCCTCCGCAGGTACACACTTAAACATCCAGGTGTGGCAGGTAAAATCCCAGCACTGAGAGGGCAGGCAGAGGCCTGGGGGGGTTGGCCAGGCAGCAGCGGTTCGCGACCATGAGCTTCAATGAGAGACCCTGTGTGGAGTCACACAGGAAGACACCTGGCCTCCATACTCTCTCTCTCTCACACACACACACACACACACAGAGAGAGAGAGAGAGAGAGAGAGAGAGAGAGAGAGAGAGAGAGAGAGAGAGAGAGAGAGAGACAGACAGACAGACAGACAGACAGACAGACAGACAGACAGACAGACAGACACAGAGAGAAACACTCCATTCCCCTGGTTCCCACAGTCATTCTTTGAGCTTCTAAACACTACTAGCTTCCCAAATAAGAAATTCCATCCTTCTGTTATTGTTGAGTCCATGGGAATTTGAATCCCTCATTTCTGCTTAAAGTATCTTTCAAAAGTTTATAATTAAGAAAGAACACTGAAACCAAAAATCTAGTTTACACAGATTGCCTGTCACACGTCAGGCAGGCAATTATACAGGAGAAGATTGGCCTTATTCTCAGAAAAGGATTTTCAAATTAAGGAAGTGTAATGTTTCCTTTTTATACATTAGCACACGGGATCATTGTTACTTTAACAACAGAAATAAAAATAAGAAAACCACAATTAAAAAATAAGAAAGTTGGGGCTATGGAGAAGGGCTCAATGGGAAAAATTGTGTTTGCTGCTCGGGCCTGACAACCTGTAGCCAACCCCAGGGCCCACGTAAAAAGCAGATGCTGTGGTACACCAGTAATCTTAGCCTTCCTGAGACAGGCTCTCAGGCCACCTTGCCTGGGGTACCCTAGGAGACACTACCTCAACAAAGGACGGAAGTGGAGAAGAGACTCCAGAAAACGCTGGCCTCTGTGTTCCTCTCATGTGTGCATGCACAGAACTCTCTCCCACACTCAGGCAAATTAAAAATTAAATAAATAATGAAATATGAAATTCAAACAAATCTAGACATTCTGCTAAGCTACAAAGTTCCCTGCCCTCTGCAAAGGTTGTAGAGAACTTAAGGCCGCAAAACACGGGTTATAAAAGGTAACGCGCTGCTGTGATGCCTGCCATTCCCAACCCAAGATCAGCATGGTGACTCAGTTGACTTGAAACTGAAAATTTCTTGAACCTGAATTTCTCTATATTTAAAAATAATAATAATATCCCAGTAATAATTACAATCTTTACGCTTTTAGTTGAAAAACGAATTCTATTACATACAGTTCCTGAGAAAAGAACCGTCTCTTGCAGTCAGTACGAGTGTTATCTGTGTGCATACTTTTCACTCCCCTGCAACTGTTACTAAACTCATCCTTTATTTCCTACCTGATATTTCAGAGTCCAGGAAACTGACAGTATAAAGTGATCGCAACCCAGGCATGGGGCAGCAGCTGTGTAGGGAGGCTGGAGGGGTGGCTCCGCAAAGCCTGGCCTTTAAAAGCAGGCCTTAAACAGGAGCAGCATTTTGTGACACGAGGGGTTTAGTGAAGAGGAGTGTGACATCCAAAGGCAGGGAACAGTGAACAGGTGTTGTGCACGCCTGGAACCAGCAGGGTCTCCCAGTAAGACTGCGGGATGACTGTGCCTGCAGAACTGGGACCGCAGCAGGACTCAACCAGATGACCCCTAACTCCTCAGATACCCACCCTTTGACAGACCTAAGTGTTGTGAAGGGGTTTCAGCGTCCTTAATGATGTTAATTCCATGCGAAGGTTTTCCAGATACGGAGAACAGCAAAGAGCAAATGTTTTTTAACCAACTGTCCACGACTGTTAAATCTGATCCACTCAAAAATGTCATCTGAGGCCATCAAGATATCGGATTTGGTTTTTCTCTTTTTGGGGGTTTTTTGGTT
The DNA here is from genome assembly GCF_903995435.1 of Acomys russatus. Lineage (NCBI taxonomy): Eukaryota > Metazoa > Chordata > Mammalia > Rodentia > Muridae > Acomys > Acomys russatus. The sequence continues at coordinate 21,527,355 of NC_067167.1, read as the reverse complement.
TTTTAAAAACCACGATCCTTGTGCTTGCCTCCAAACAATTTTGTTTCTCAAATTTGTTCTGTCGTTTGCAATATTTTAGGAAACTGGTACAGGAATGAATCTGAAGTATGAGTAAACATACCAAGTAAACACCTTAACAAGAGAAGCGTTTGGGGTTTACAGGAGGACGTTTGGCTTCTTAAAAGGCTTTCCTGCCAATTTCCTGGTTTTTTACTTTGCTTTACACCGGCTCAGGAAGGTGGATGAACAACAGCCTCAGGCTAGCCCAGAAAACAGCCAACAGCCCCTTAGCCTTTCCGCTAGCCCTGTGCTGCCTTCATTCCTCACCGGTCCACGAAGCAATCAGTCCACTAATGGGACTCGTCCACAAGACTGGTGAGAGAAAAAGCTTTCATTGGGTAGTCCCGGTGGCCTGCAACTTGTTATGTAGATCAGGCTGGCCTAGAACTCATAAAGATACGCCATCCTCTACTTCTGGAGCGCTGAGATTAAAAGCGTATACCACCATGCCCAGCCAGGACTGTTATTAACTGACTTGAACATAAAAGCACATTGTGGTACACTTCTTTTATACCTGTAAGTTTTTCTTAAAAGTGACATTACTTACATAGGAAAAAAAAAAAAACCAAAGAAAATGACCACCCTACTTGTGTTGAAGTCCCAAGTACACAAATACCCACCACATGCCACTTCTGCGGCTGTCACGTTCATTTGAAAGGCCACCGTCCCAGCACTACCTATGGCTTTCAATGATGACCTGCAGCTTCTTGCATTTATTTGCAGTTTTCGTTTAAGCAAATATCTTTCAAGAACCCTAAAACCAATCTAAACTTCTTCAGCTTTGGGGGTATACACTTTATGAGGCTAGCAGCTGCCAGCAAATAGGCTGCAGGAGCGTGCTAAAGAACCCTGCCAACAGCTTTCCCTCACTTCAGGACAAAGATCCTCACCAGACAGCATCTCTCTTGGGAAACTATGGAGTCTGAGTCTATGGCTACATGAATTAGTATGTTATCAAGAAAGGAGGCAGGAGAAAAGTCCAAGGTTGCATGGCGGACTCATCACCAGGCCTCGGCTCGCTGTGGAAACACAAGCAATGCTCAATGCCGCTTAGGACAATCTTCAGCAGTAACTTTTAAGAACAGGAACAGTGGCAGCCAAAACCACTGAAAGCACATTACAGACGGCCCCCGCTACTTTGTAGGGGAAAAAGAGCTAGAAATGATACCCCCCTTTAAAATAGAGAACAGTCAAGGAAGTGGACAGGTGCACAAACACTGGTACTTGCAAGCAAGAAGCACCTGATGAAAACTCTCACAGAAAAGGAAATGAGAAAGAAGGAACAGCAGGTGTGCAGACTCATGGTTCTGCAGTCCCTTCCTGCTGCACATGCTCATGAGCGCGCGCGTGCGTGCGCGCGCACACACACACACCTACCTCTCCCTCTCTCCACCACCTCACCCGTTTCCCTTTTTCTTTTTTCATTTTAAACAGAGTGTCATGAAGCCCACTCTGGTTTTGAACTCCTGATTTTCTTGTCACCCCATCAAAAATAAATAAATATATATGTGTGTGTGTGTATATATATATATATATATATAAATATATATGTGTGTGTGTGTATATATATATATATATATATAATATGTTTTCAACTTAAAAATCTAAAGTTTGAAAAAAAAAATCAGAAAATGTGAAAACCTACTAAAATACCTTGAAATGTCTCTGCAATTTTATTTTACCTACAGTGTGGTGTTATTAGTTCCACACAAATTCCTCAGTTAAGGTTTAGACATTAGAACATCTGGAGTTTTCTAGAAGTAAAGTCTTGTAGAAGTACATTCTCCTTGCAGAAAGATTAATTTAGAAAGCATAAAGCAGTCGGTAACTTCAGCTAACACATCGGCCAACTCAAAGCTAAAGAAGAAGACAGGAGCTAGTGATGAATTCTCATTCCAAGCATACTATCGCTTCTAAGCGATGGCACAGGCATTTTATTTTTATTTGTTTTACTTAGTGTCTGTGCAGCCCATGTGTGCCTGGTACCTCAGAGGCCAGAAGAAGGAACCAGAGGCCCTGGAACTGGAGTGCTGGCATTTGTGAGCCACCACGTACAGTCTCAGGATCGAACCCAGGTCCTCTGGAGGAGAAGCTGGTGCTCGTAACAGCAGAGTGGAGCTGCCTCTCGTGCCCCAAACAAGTTATTTTACAGAACTCAGAAGCCAATGATACAAGCTCAAAACCACATATAAGATGCTCATCTAACGCTGGGAAGAACCTCACAGGTACAAATAGGCATCATGCCAAGGGCCTAGTAACAGAAACATTAATATTCTCTACTCTCAGGGAGGACAACAGCTCCCGGAAGTGTCAAACAGGTATGCAATTTTAAAAAGTGCCAGGGAAGATTGTAATAGGTCACAAACTACCACGTTTCTTTAAATTTAGTAATTAAAAAGAGGCACAGTCATAAGTGAGATAAGCACCTACAAATAAAGACGCACAACGAGGGATAATAACTAAATAATTTAACGTAGAGGAAAACCAACACAGTCCACACATAGGACCAGCCGTAGGATAGATCATACTAATCCATATCACGTTAAGGAGAAAAACTTAAATAGAGGGAAATTATGTTTCTTAAAACAATACAATCATATTTTATTACTCCAAGGATGTTAAAACATATAATTTAAACATTAAAACAATGAAATGCTAAAGCCAGTTAATTTAAAGAGTCAGTGGTTCTCTTTTAAATAATTTATCTTATATGCATAGATGGCTTTGTTTATGTGTAGTGTATGTGCCACGCATGTGCGTGGTGATTGTGGAGGACAGTAGAGGGCGCTGAGCCCCCTAGTCCTAGAGTCCTGGGAGGTTCTGAGCCACCATGTGGGTACTGGGAATCAAACCCAGGTTCCCTTGAAGAGAACAGTCAGTGCTCTTGACCACTGAGCCATCTCTCCAGCCTGATTTTCTTCTACTTTTACAGCATTCTGTATTTTCCAAACATATAATTAGTGCTCTTCTACTTTTAGGTAGTTAAAAAATCAGTAAGTCACTGCATTTGCAGGTAAGTCTGTGTGGTGTACGCGCATTTTCCTTTGTGTAGAGGCACACATGAGCCTGTGTGTGCAAGCGTGTGGACGCCAGATGGTGGTGACAGCAAGGTGCCTCCATTGTGCTCTCTACTGTATCTGAGGGCAGGGCCTCTCACTGGTTCAGCCACGCTAGCTACCCAGCTTGCTTCCTGGCTCCAACTCTCAAAGTCTAGACTTGAAGTGAGCCTCCATGCTCACCTGGCATTTGGTAAATGCTGGAGATCTGAACCGTCCTCACATTTGTGCGCCAGACACTTTACTCCCTCACTCATCTCCCCAGCCCCGAGAATAGTCTTTGAAAACAATTAAAAACCCTTTTCATCTTTTTTCTGTAAAGACTATTTTTCACCCACAAATTCCACAGAGGCCACTCACTCTAATGTCTTAGGACAGGATGCTACAGGTAGAAAGCTGGTATATGGGGATTCCTTTTATTCAATTATTTTAATTATTTCAATTTTAATTTCCCTTTATCTGTTCAAAGTAACTGGAATTACTTGGGTGTCAAGAAAAAATAGCTCTAAGCCATTACTATAATATTACAGATGGCAAGCCACTGTTCCTCATAATAAGAGACTTAGGAATTTGAACTTGGAAATACGTTGGGCTTAAAGGAGAAATCAGAGAAGTGGGGGAAACCTGTAAGTTGTTCACAGAATACCTTTGCCAAAGAAATGTTCAGTCAAATCCACATTACTCCTCTATGTTTCTGTAGAAGCAAGTTATTTTACACACAGTAACATCATTTGCGCAAACAGACACAAAAACTAACAGGTGACATATTTGGGGTACCTACACATTTTGGGGATATCTACATAGTTTTGATAAAAATCCTACAAGTGCAAGCTTATTTAAAGATCCAAAATGCTCTTCTACTTTTTTTTTTTTTTTAAAGAAAGCTTTATTTATTTTGTATACAGTGTTCTGCCTGGATGTACGCCTGCACACCAGAATAGGGCACTAGATCTCATTATAGATGGCTGTGAGCCACCATCTGGTTGCTGGGAATTGAACTCAGGACCTTTGGAAGAGAAGCCAGTGCTCTTAACCTCTGAGCCAACTCTCCAGCCCTACTTTTAAACATCAACAATCCCGTTAGTCGTCCCATGTCACTTTCTACTCAAAGGCAACTACAAACTACACTTTCTAATCTATTAGCTACTCGTTCTAGTATTACTTATGTTTTCAGATGTTAAATACCCAGCCCCACCACCACCACCGCCACCACATATATTAAAGGACGGTTATCAACCCGGGGTGCTACTGGGAGGCAGTAGACCTGCTGGAAGGAAGTTAGGCCACTGAGGGCTGCCCTCAAAGGAGATGCTGTAGCCCGCCCATTCCCTACTTCTGGGCTGCCCTGAGGTTACCAAGCCCTCTATCTGTCTATCGCGTGCTTCTGCCACAGCATGCCTCACCACAAGCCCAGAACAACGGGCCAAGGCTACCACGAACTCAAATCTCTGAAATCAGGGCCCACATCTGCCTCTCCTCTGTCGCATTGACTTGTTTGGGGCACACATTTTCACAGCGATGGCAAGGTGGGTAACACAGTACCTAGCTTTATCTTTACAGATCATTCTGGCATATATATAGTCCTTTCGCTAACACGTCTCTCCAACTCCCAGCACACACACACACATGAATGATACCTAAAGCTCTTTGATCTTAACAATAAAGAGATACTATAACTCAATAATAACAAACTGTGCCTTACTGGAACCAGACTGTCCATTAATAGGACCAAAATAGCTACAATTTCCATTAACAAATTGTGTTATAGCTATACAGTGACGTTCTCATCAGCAATAAAAAGAAACAGGCTATTAATAGATACAGCATGGACGAATTTCAAAATAATTGGATCAAATGAAAAGCCAGACTACAAAAAAGCATATACTGTATGATTCTAAGTACATGGTAATTGTAGAAATTTCAAATTAATCAGGACAGATCAGCGGTTACCCAAGGAACCATCAGGGGGCTGGTGGGAGGCGACAGAGACAGACATTTTTATGGGAGAGGACTATGCTTAGTAACTGGCTGTGTTTCCACTCAGATTGCCATCAACCAGAACTCAAGACTGTCACTTTAAACAACATAATGTTTACTGTGCAGTATGATACCTTAGTAAAGCAATAAGAATGAGGGGTGGAGAGGCAAATATGGAAAATGAAAGGTATTGACATCACTGTGTGGCTTTCTAACTATGGATTTCACTGCAGAAGACCTGACAAAGACTCTTTTTTTTTTTTTTTTTTTTTTGAACAAACACAAATCGAGATCTACAAGTTTTTCCCTTGAGCCAGAGAATGCTGCTCTTCTGGCCAGCACACAAACAGCTGAATGAGACGTGACCAGGATCTGCATGCACTCACTAAGGAATGTGATATCTTGGTTTTCAGCTGTGTGCCTCACTGTATTCAACTTCCCTAGAAAAGCGAGAGAGAATGCGGGGGTTGGGGGGAGAGAGACAGAGACAGACACAGAGGCACAGACAGAGTCTTCTATAATCTGGACAGATGAAGAAGATGGTCACAGAGCTACAACCAGAGCCTGGGGGGGGGGGGGAACCCTGAGATATAAACCAAGCAGCTCCTAGGCCTTCCTATCACTGGTTTGGAATTCAGCTTTTTAAGTGCACAAAGGCTACATCTCATTCAGCTGTTAGTGTCTGTCCTGCATAGGACCGTCCTCTGGCTTAAGAGCAAAGTTTTGAAAAGTGTCATTTATGTGTGTTAAAAAAAAAAAAAAAAAAAAAGTGTTTTTGTCAGATCTTCTACAGTGAAATCCATAGTTAGAAAGCCAACCGTCAATGTCCACACCTTTAATTTACCTTGTTTGTCTTAATTTTTTTAAAAAATCCTCTTACTGCTTTATTAAGGTATAATCCTATGCAGTAAACATGTTTAAAGCGGCAATCTTGGGTTCTGATGTATGGCTTTTGCAGCTCTTTCTGACATTTTAGTGAGGATTTCTTTTCTCTGAATTTGTGGGAAACTTGCTATTCACATTTTTAGTGCACACATGACAGGGAGCAACATTAATGCTAGCTACACGCACCTTCTTCTGACAAAAAACTCAAGACCACGTAGATTTTCAACAAATGTATTTATCTCCAGGAACCAAATAGAGCTTGTCACAATTGGAAAAACAAATAATAAAACACAGAAGAGTTCACAAAGTTTTTTAACTAAAGGCTAAAAAAGTGGAGTCTGCTAAGCTTAATGAAGGTTTCTGAAAGCTAAACTTAGAAAATTAAAAATCCTTGCCTTTTTATACTTTTCTGGGTGATGCCAGAGAAACTCAAGTGTTTCCATTTACTCAAACTCAGCATTTCTCTACCATGGCTTTGGTTGTTGTGAATATACAAAGTACCCAAATTCATGAGTGACTTCTCAAAGATACAAAAAAAAAAAGAAGAAGTTACAGCATGTCTCAGTTGACTTTGAGCAGGAGTTGAGGAGAAATGGATAGAATTATATAGCAAAGGAATGGGCGACTCACACAGCTACAGGCTTCAGCTGGCTGTATAATGTATATGCTGGTGGCACCTGGATAATATTCTAGTACAACAGGATCGACACTTACTGCATTATTCCTTGCTACTTTTGTTGGTGGTACTGATCCTTGCCTTCAAATTCCTTTTATTTTCCACTGATGAAACGACTCCTCTGCATCTTTGGACCAACCGCTGTATTTCAACTACAATGGTAAAGCTAAATCAGGACCAAGCCCCAATCCCTTCTATAACACCGTATCACAGTTCTGTCTATTTACACTGGTCAGGAAACACATTAATGGTCTCACTTAACTGTAGCCCACGTGTGCTACGATACTGACCAGCCAAGCAAGATACGCCTGCTGGTGCAATAGTGGCACAACTATTTGGCGGTAACCAACTGTTCTGTGATTGAACTGGAGACCTGCCCCACATTCATAATAGTTTTTTTTAATACCAGGTTACCTGGTATTACAAAAACTGTTCAAAAGCCTGTTTGAGGAGGTTATAGGCCCATGAAGGGAACATACTGCCATTGGCTCCCTAAATGAATGTGTTGTTAAACTGCCTACTAAGTTTTCATTTTTATACCTGTGAACCAATGTGGCACTCAGCCTGCAGCAGAGCTCCACACTGCAGCAGAGCAGTAGAGCGTGACGGGTGATGCAGACGTCTATCTAGTCAAATGCTGAGATAAGTAACTTTTGAGTGTTGAACTCTAAAGGTCTCTTTCTGTGTCTCTGTGTCTGTCTGTCTGTCTCTCTTTCTCTCTCACACACACACGGGGGGGGGGCACAGGGAGGGAGGGGAGGAAGGGACAGACGGATGGACGGACAGATAGACACACACACACTCAGAAAGGGAAGGAACAATTTGAGCTGGGGCATGGGGAGTAATTCCATAAAACATTTCCATTCAGATATGATACTGTAATGGTGAAAACAAGGCACAAGATCTGGCTCTTTAACATTCCTTCATGAGGGGAAAAGGTACCTAAGAGGCACCATTCCTTCCTGAGATGCTATCGACTGTTAAAGGCTGCTAAAGGTTTTCTTTAATGGTGTAACCACTAGCAGACTAATTTGGAAGAAGAGAACCAGAAGGAAAGGAAGCGGGTAACGGAGCCTAAAAAGGGGGTGCCACAAATATCAATAATAAATCAGATCTATACAAAATAGTGTCCAAAAATAAAAAAGTTTAAAGAAAAACAATAAACACCTAAAATATGAACCCTTAAAGGCTTTTCGAAAATTATATGTATAAGACTTAGAAGAGTCAAACAGTAGCACAATGTGCTAATTACTGGAAAATAGGTTAATTTTTTAGAGGTTCCCCTAAGTATTTTGAGAGTGATAATTTACATGGTAAATTTCTATAAATAATTATGTTTTAAGTTGGTGCTGTGTGTATAAAATGAGCATTTGGTAGAAATGATAGGTGTGGTCTTTGTTGACCTGAAGGCAGGTGGAAGGATGGCCACACCACTGTGCTTTAAACTTACACAGACTGCATCCTTATACTTGTTCCTGATGCCTACGGTTGTTGGACACTAGGTCACACAGACTTACAGTCCACTCAGTTTAAAAACCCTTTCTAAAAACAGTAGAACCTGCAATCCATGACAGCGCGACAAGCAGTCCTATCAGCACACAGGAACTGCAAGAGTATGGTATTTACATTATAAGCCATGATAAATGCTTCAAATTGTGGCCTTGTGCACCATACATCATACCAGTGGGTTTCACATAAACCCAAGAAGCACATCCCAACATTTATCTAGAAGAAAGACAAATATGGCACATGCCAAAAATGAAGTTAGTTATTTAAAAATATAATTTCCCCAATGACTTGTTCTCTTTTTTATTTTATTAATTCTTTTGAGAGTTGAGTGTCACATGTGTTTTGATTAAAAATATAAATCTTAACTACAATTACTTTTTAGAATCAGAATAAAGTCTAATAAGGATGAATATACTACACTGTTTACAAATGGAAAAAAAAGCTTCCCAAATAGAAGCTAAATTCTACTGTCTTAATAATATTCAATGAAAAGGAATCAGTCTTCCTTTTCCAGTTAAATTAGACTGTCCCATGAAGCAATGGAAGCACAAATAAAAAGTCAGAGACAAAACAGGCTTTAGAAAGTCAACTTCCTTCAACCTTCTCTATTACTTGTACCGTAACAAAAGGTACAAAATGTCTAACTCCTAAATCAAGAGGCAAAAAATACTGACTGAACATTTGTTGTCTGTAAGTCATCACCTTTGCTGTTTCTTCATCAACAAAATTTCAACTTCTCTATATTGTCTCCAGTATAGAAAGGGGATATGTAACGCAAGACATGTACAACTGGGGCTGGAGAGATGCCTTCAGTAGCTGAGCAACTGCTGCTCTTCCAAAGGACCTGAGATCTGTTCCCAGCACCCATATCAGGTGGCTCACAACTGCCTGTAACTAAAGCTCAAAGGATCCACAGCCTTCATGAGCACCTGCACACACACAGGGTACATAAACATATGCAAGCACACAAAGACATCTAAGTAAAAAAAAAAAAAAAAAGTAGGGCCAGGCGTGGTGGCACACACCTGTAATCCCAGCACTCAGGAGGCAGAGGCTGGTGGATCACTGTGAGTTCGAGGTCAGCCTCGTCTCCAAAATGAGTCCAGGACAGCCAAGGCTCAAAAAACCAACCAAACAAACAAACAAACAAACAAAAACCTTAAAAACAAAAACAAGAAGCGTATAGCTAAGAATAGAAATATAGATGAATTTAGACAGGCAAATTAATGAAGAATGATTAGAAAGAATGGACAGGTGCTGAGCTTTGAGTAACAGGCATACTTAGACCAGAGGATCTAGGTTTTCTCAGGTTAGAGGGCACACATACGAAGTCACAGCAAAGGGAACAGGGAGACAGCCAGGTGATACACTGTCTCCAGCGGACAGTCAACGGTGCTATGTATTCAGCCCTGTTGTCAACTCCAGAAGACATTAATCCTCTGAGGTTATATTGTGAATGGCACCTCCTGCAAGTAGTGACTCTGGTTAGGAGCAAATTAAGGTTGCCAGATGGGGCAGATGTTCCACTAAGATGGTTGTGAAACAGAGGCAATACTGAACACATCTGGATAGGCTCCATCCATACTCTCACATTAAAAAAGTAAAGAAAGCCCAAGTGGGAAAACTGCATAAAGTGTACATTTAAGATTTCAGTTCTGTCCCCTTCCTCACATCAAACCCTTTATGTTTCTAAGAACCAGTGTTCACACTTTAGAAAACAATGGGCTACTTATGTGATGCAAGGTCTCCAGAATCAAGTTACATCTATATCTATATCTATAGATGTCAACATATCTTTATCTATACATATATAGATATATAAATATAGATCAAAGCAACCAGTGGTTCATTCAAAATCAGGTCCTTGTCTCTAGAGGCCCAGGTGATATTAACATTAATACAAAACCAGAATCCCAGACAGCTGGAGACCACAATGTGAGAAGTTACTATGCTTATAAACAGCAAATAACTTTCTTACCAAAGAAATAATTTAAATCATCTATTTTTTTTTTTAAAGGAGGAGGAGGAAGAGGGGGAGGAGGAAGAGGAAGGGAGGGGGACCAGGAAGGGGGGCAGTGGCAACAGCACTACTAAATGTTTTAGTGGAGAAATCAGGTAAGGCTTTAAAAAAACTGACAACAAATTTCAGCACAAATATGAAAAGTAGATTAAAGCAAAAGAACTGGGGATTCTGAGAACAAGATTATTTTAAAAGTCCTTCTGGCAAGAGAATATTCTAGGTTAATAAACAAGACAGATTACATTGCTAACAATACAATGATTATAAAAGCTCCTTTTAGGTTAAATAGCCAAATCCTTTCTAGGATCTACTTTTCAGAAGACATACACTTTATTCTTAAATTTATCAGGTCTGTGCAGTAGTCATACCAGTTTTCAGTGAAAAGTATTATCTCAGATTTCACAGTGTAAGCAGGCAGAGCAAGCAGTGGTCCATTCAAAAGTAGGCTCCTTGTCTCTAGAGGCCCAGGTGACAGTGGTATTGACACAAAACGTGAACCTCAGACTGCTGGAGACCAGACTGTGACAAGTATTATACTTGTAAACAGCAAGTAACTTCCTTACCAAAGAAATAATTTTAAATATCACATATTATTTAGTTAACATTGGTTTTGGAAAATTAATAGACAACAGCTTTTTAAAAACACACAGGGAGAAGTCTTCCCACTATGTCAAAAATACTAATTTAGATTTTCATAGTCATTAGTAAATTATACACCATGGTTCCTAAATGCTCCAAGGCTCAACCAGTAAGCCTAAGTTTTAAAAAGAAAAACAAGTTCAGTCGTCTTGAGATGGGCTTTGAAACTGCTTTCATTTTTAATGCATGTATAGGCTATTTATTACATAGATATACATGAAGCAAAACAGCTGCATTTTAAGACTGGTTTTAAACAGGAAACTTATGAAAGGCAGTTAGTCCATACATAGTATGTAATAGTTAAAGCTCCCCTAACAGTCAGATGAAATGGACCTTACAGTAGATTATCCAGCTACACACATTTTTAACATGCAGGTGAAACAGCACTGCCTTTTGTTTTGGTATACAGCTGGAAAGTTATCAGTATGGTGTCATTAATATTCTTGAAAGATCATCAGCATTAGCATGCTGTTTTTGAAGTGGCTGTTTGCTAAATGAAATTTAAAAGGGTCACTATTTGCATACTAGTTTACGTCCATTTATTAGAAAGATTTTCACCACTAACACAAAAAACAAAAGGTAGAATGATACCTAAAGACGCAGAACGATGATGACACAAGATGAATTACTTTTAGGAAAAGAAACCTGTGCTCAAATCCTTTGACGACAGCGGACATTTAGACGCAAAAATAAGAAAGGCATTGTCTGAGAGCTTACAATGCTTAATAAGTAACCACAGATAGACCTTCTGAAAGGCCACTCAGCACACACAGATAAGAGAAGTATTTTCCATCTATCAATTTTTGCAATTGTCACAAAAACTACCCATCCCCACAAGTCCAATTTTTCTACGACAGTCAAACCTATTCACAGACAAAATTTGACTATGTTAAAAACAAATCCGTGATTTCCTCTTGACTCATAAAGACTTTTAAAAACGATGTTACCATTTCCTATACTATAAACCTATAAATTCAGTATCACTTTTTCTGAATGCAGACTGGTAGGTCCCACCGCAAATCTGCTTCCTCAGAATTGATTGCAAGGGTAATGCCAGGGGACCTGCGCCTTGAGCCACTGTCCCAGGTAAGTGCAGAGAACCACTACCTGTTTCTGTGTGAGATTTGGGATGAAGTTTTGGGTTTCATGAAACTAAAAATCTCCTCACTGGGGACCTATTTAAACTTCTAAATTGCACTGCTCAACAAGTTAATACTCTAGAGAAATTTAGATTAACATACCTGTAGCAGAAAAGCAAGTACACAAAATATCACAGGAGTTGATGGGTGGGTTTTTTTTTTTTTTTTTTTGCGCTAGTATATTTTATTTCTAACTAAGTTATTGCAAAAAATAAGTCACTGAAAACAAGATTTTAAAAAATTATAAATTTAACTATAACATTTTACAAATGTTTATTATATTCACTCTCTCGCTGGTAAGCAAATCAGAGTATGTCTGAATTGTTTATATTATCCCAAGCATAAGCAATAGTTAAACTATAAAGCTATGCCTGGGCAAATTTATTTTTATTATATTATTAAATTTATGCTGATCCGAAGCTGACCTTTCATATACGTCCATAAGCATATACGGACACACATAGTGAGAAGACAGTGAGCAGAAGGAGGAAGGCGCCTCTGCATAATCCAGAGTCCGTGTCGGGCTGATTTATCTATCAGCTGTGTGACACTGGGCCTAGATAAATCACCTTGACTACCAAGGAGGGAAAGGCACAACTGTCTACGTAACTCATCTTGAAAAATCACTTGTTATGAGAATCAAACAGCACGGTCATGTTAAAAAACGACACTAAATAACTATCTGTATTTCTAAGTCACCAACAAGAGCAGGACCTGAAAAGCTACCATTCGGTATCTGCTATGCAACAGAGTTATCGGGAGAAAAATAAAAAATCCGCACCACATACATAGCCAGAGTTGATTTTTCAGGTATTATTAAATATTGGGTAGAACTGAGCATCTTCTATACTACAGATACTAAACGTAAAATTTCAAAAGGAGGAAGCAGGGAGGTCTATGAGTTCAGGGCTAGCCTGGTCTACATAGGAAGTTTCAGTCCAGTGAGGGATACATAGTAAGAATCCAACAGTTAAAAAACAGGCTTCCATTCATTTAACTAACATGTCCATTTTATTTCTAGTATGGTGATACTGAGAGCAGATAGGCTATGAGTTGTCGTCAAAATGTCACTCTATTTTCACTGGCAATTTCTATGATAAAACGATGTATTTGGTATGTGTATAAGTCCCATTCCTAAAGCTAAGGAATTGCTACTTCTTTTTGGAAATGGTCCTTGTATATCATTTTCCTTGTAATGTTACCCTCAGAGTCTGTAAAGCCCCAAATAAGCTGCTAATAGCACCTTTCCGCAAGACATTTACTAGACCGCAACTTTCCCTTCCAACAGATCAAGAAAATATCCTTACATGAGATGCAGAAGCTTAGGCTTGAAGTCTCTGCTCCCTGACCATTATTCTTTCTGGGTTTTTTTTTTTTTTTTTTTTCATACTAATTACAAAATTCAGCTCAAACCTTATATGCATAAAATTGTCAAATGTGATCTTCAATATTATTAAAGTTTTACTAAATGACAAATACTTTTAAAACTCATTTCATATAAGAGATTGTTCCACTTAAAAAGAACTTAACATGGTTGCCCAAGGAAACTAGTCAACTGAATCCTCAAATTAAGGATTTTATGAAAATACATTTAACAGTGTATTAATTATTCTGCATGCATCAACTTAACGGCTTTAAATGTCCTTTAACCTAGGGCCATATTCCATAGCTTTAAGGAGGCCTTGTAGCAGTGAAGGCATAAATAACCTATCATCTCAAACGGATTTTTTGTTTAATTATAGCTTAATACTTATCTACAGCTCAACATCTAATACTTTACAGTAGTCAGAAGAACTCACAAATGTTGAATTAAAATTTAAATACAGATAGAACAAAATAATAGCTTGTGGTCTGTAATTAAAACCTGCATTAGGTAGTATCTGTTAATTTATCCATTGTTTAAAAGCTACAGCTTTTTCTCCTCCACCTAAAGAGATAGTGTACCTTAAAATTTGCATTTGAGAAGGGAAAGAGAAGGATGCAGAGAGAGTGAGGAAACCTCATCAGCTTAGCTGTCACTAACTATAGCATCTCTTTCTTCCGAACCTGAAAAATCCCATTTATTTTTCTATGAGATAATCTGAGAGGAAGTAAAAGCAGAAGCCACATCTCCCAATATGGTCTCGATTAAACTTTGAATATAAGTACCCCTGCTTAATGTACTCATTCATATTATTTTAAAGCAAGTAATTATAGCCCCTCCCTGAAACCATGAAAGGCAGGTAAATGGAAGACAACAAATAAAGTACTATGTCCTATTCAGTCCAGAAAAACAATTTCACCAAATTTTCCGTATTTTAGAACCTGTTCATAGCTCAGCAGCTTAAAAAAAAATTAAAAAGCAAAAGTACCTCCATGCTGGTAGGTACTGGAATTTGCTGGAATGGCTAAACAACATGGACAACACTGTCACAGTACTATCTTTCCCTCAGTGGATCCACACCATCAATATCCTCTCATTTTATTATCAACATGAGTCAAACTAGTGCCTCACCTCAGCTCAGAATGCTATGTAAGGTCTCAAGCTTCAACTAAAAACAAAACGCCACAGTTTCCAACACAGTTGCTGAAATTCCTCAAGATCTAGAAACTGTAGAATAAAGAAAAATGAAGACAAGTCTCCTGACTTCTTAAGGGGCACACGGGTGAGGACAACTGCGATAAGAGGGCGTACTCTAAATTTTCACCATTTGATAGGAGTGGGGGTGGAGGGGTAACAAAATTTTAAATCAAAGGTGGCGCTCTGTCCTCGGCTCACCCGAATGTGACTCACTTTTGCAGACTATATGGTAGGAAATAACAGTTACTTTTCAAAGATCTTTGCAGTTACACCCAAGCCAAAATCAGGATAGAGATCCACCCTTAATGACAGCAATTTAACTGTCTTATCCAAAGCAAGGTAGAAACTAAAACAGCTCCCTGAAAATACGGCTTTAAAAGGCCTTTTTCATACACCAGCTCTCAAAAGCTCCCAACAAGAAAAAAAATATTCCTATTTACTTCAAATTTGAACTGACCGGGAGGGGAAAGGTGGGAGGGAGGAGAGTGTTAAATGAAGCATCCAAGTACAAAAAGCAGACTCTCCTCGTCCAATCCCTCTTTAATTCCCGCAATCCGCCCCTGCCACACACAAGGACAGGAGTCTCTCCCTAGGGAAGGAAGGCTGGTGGCAGGGCAAGTGAAGGCTCTCCATTCACTCACATGGGCCACCATCCAAAGGGATGCCCTATGAGCGCTTTATGCAAACCAGGCCCTTACAAGTACTTATTATTATAAAATACACCTACGCTGAGCAAGAACCTTATTTTTAAAGTAAGACTGTCCTCAGGTGGGGGAGGTGAAACACAACAAAGCCTTCCATGTTGAAAGGCAGACAGTCCAGACATATACCTACACACGTATGAAAAAAAATCCATATAACTAATTTATCAAGGACGGCAATCGATACCAAAAGGAGCCATTAGATTATTAATAAACCCAGAAAAGTAGCATGCATAGCAGCCAAAGGTGGCTGTCTGCGGCGCTCTAACCCACAGGGTGGGTGAGAAACAGCCTAGCGAAGAGGTTCGAGTCCTTAGGGGTCCTGCAGACAGACCCTTGTACCCACGCACCAGCTCCAGCTTTCCCTTGGGGTCCGACCACCGCAACAGCAAAAGCACTCACAATGCTAGAGTCCCGCAGTAAACTGGTGAATGGAATGCGCACTGAGACCGACCTGAGCAGAGACCAAAGCGCAGACCCAGGGGTCGCTAACTAGCTAAGCCACAAAATTCTCTTGCAAGATGAAACAGAGAGGAACCCCCTGCCCCCTCCGTTTCCCCCCACCCCCCGCGCAATTGGAATGACACCCTCCTTCTTACTGACCCTTTCCGGGGACCCTAGGATAGCACAGATTGGTTTGTTTTTTTTTTTTTCTTTTAAACTAAGTACATAAACATGAATCGGAAGCAACCGTGAACATCCTTGGAGGGCTGGACTCAAACCCTAAAGAGAGCGTCCATGCGGTTCTCCAACTCCCCGGGAGTCGCCGTCCAGTCTGACACGCATCTATCACATCACCCCCTCCGGGGGACCGACGATGAACCCTCACCTTGCACCCGCAGTACCTCCCGAGCCAGGGATTAAATGGGTGACCCTCCCGGGGCGCGGAGAGAGGGAGTGTCGGGCACCGGTGCCCTCAAGGTCACCACACGCCGGGGTGGGGGCGACCGGTGTTTGGATGGGCTGTGGCGGCACCTGAAGCAGCCCCGCGAAGTCGGAGAGCCGCGGGTGTAGACGAGAAGCCACCGGGACGGCGACTCCAAGCTGCACCCGGCGCTGAGGCGCGCGGCGAGGAAGCCTTCTCTCACCTTTACGGTCTCCTAGCTGGAGCGAACCCCGGCGGCTCCGCCAACTTCGCGGGGACCCGCCGCGCTCCACCCCGCGCCCAGCTGTCAGGACCCCCGCCGCGCCCTGCGCGCTCCACCCGGCCTCCCCGGCAGGTGACCGCCCCCGCCGCGGGCGGCCACCGGCCGCCACTCACCTCGCCCGCAGCGGGAACCATTTTTTTTCCGAGGGAAGAATCAAGGAAGGATAGGCGGGAGGGTCCGGGGGGGGGGGTGGCGGCGAGAGGTCGCGGGACGTGCCCGCAGCCGGCTCGCTGGGCTCGGGGAGCCACGCGGAGGTGCGGCTGCACCTCGGGGAGGAGGCGGCCGCGGAGCCCAGAGACTCAGCGTCCAGCAGCCGGGGCTCCCTACTCACGCTGCACCGCGAGGAGGCGGCGGCGGAGGAGGAGGCGGCGCCCGGACGGCCCCCGCCCAGAGCCCGGCGGCCGGCGAGTGGCCGCTCGCGTCCCCGCAGGACCCGCCTCCTCGGCTCCGCAAAGCCGCGCTCAGGGCGCGCCGCGCTCAGCACAGCAGCCCTACCGGCCCCGCGCCGTCGTCCGCAGCAGGAGCGGCGGCGGCGGGCAGGGTGCAGCCCGGGGCGGGGTCCAGGGACACCGGGAAGCAGAGGGTCGAACACAAGAGGATACAGCCAGCTCAGGGCAGGGGCCCGTGTGTGCACCGGGTGACCCGCGGGACCGCCCGAACAGGCAGGGAGGGGGGAGGACGGCGCTCACCCGTTCCGGTCCGACGCCCGCTCCCTTCTTCTCCACACCTCCACGCCTCCCGCTCCACGCTGGCGGCGCAGCTGCTCCCGCTGCCTCTGCCACCGCCGCCGATGCTCGCGCGGCCGCCGCTGCCGCCTTGGCTGGGCGCGGTCACGTGACGCGGCCCGCGGGGAGCCTGAGGGCGGGCGGGCGCGCGCGCGCGCACGAGCGGAGGTAGCGCGGCTCGGACCGAGACTGGCGCTTTCACCGCCTAGAGGGCGTTTAAGGGGAGGATCCGGCGAGCCCGTCCCCGGCTGCCGAGCGCGTGCCCGCGGGTGGGTGGGAGGGGGGAGAGAAGAACTAGACCTCGCTTCGCGCGGTACGGAAAGGGTGGCTGGAGTGCGGGGCGGGCGACTCGCGCCTCCGCGCGCCCCTCCCTCCCTCCCTCCCTTCCTTTTCTTGCGCGCGGGGCTCGCGGCTGCCCCCGCCCCCTCCTGCGCTCCCTATTCCCTCCTGCGACGGCCTCCGATTGGCCACTGGGCTCTGACGTCTGTGTTTCCATGACGTGTCGGGCCCGGGGAGGGGCACGGGAGGGGGCGGCGGGGGAGGAGGGGGCGGTGACTCGGTCAGTCACTGCCGCTGCCTCGGCGCGCGCCCGGGCGGCTCCCGCAACGCGTGGAGGCAGGAGATCGCCAACTGCAGCTGCAGTGGGACGCCCTTCACCTGGGGTCCCCGCTGGAGCCACACAACACACCCCGCGGCTGGAGGCGGAGGCGAAGCCCGGTGACCGGACGGTGGAGCAGCTCCTCGCGGTTGGGCGCCCACTCCCTAGCGGACCTGTCTCAGGTCCCGGACAGTGACGCACTCCCCCGGCAGCCACAGTGCCTCTCCCTCTTTGGGAAGAGAGCCCACTCTCCCGTGGGCGCGCTGGCCGGGCCGGCAGGCACCGGGGATCCCCGCTGCAGCGCCCGAATAGTGTCCTCGGGCCGGTGCAGACAGGCCTCGGACGGTCCGTGCTTAAAAGTCCTTGTGCTCCTCTTTCGGGTTTGCTTTTTTTTCCCCCTACCTGTGGCAAGCTAGTGGGTCTTTAATTCATAGTGCTTCAGCCCTATCCTCTTCTTTCCTGAGGAGAAAGAAACGAAAAGAAAAATCCTGCAGAGTAACGTGCAATATTTAGATAGTGAAAGGTAGCCGATTGCGGCCCAACCTTTCGAACATGTTGCAGTTAAAACCGCTAGTCATTGCATCTACTTTAAAAAAGGATATTCCTCACTGTAGACACACATTAGCCTGCCCCATCCTTGTCTGATCTCTTAGGTCTGAACTAAAGGTTCTCCCGATCGTTTAGACCTTATCAGGGTAATTTTCAGTATCACTTAACCAAGAGAAACAAAACAAAACACTTCTGTAGTGCTTTTTCTTGTTATTGTTCAAACCCCCCCTCTCGAAATGGAAGAATTAATAGTTTCAAGGCAAGTACTGCATTATGTATGTTCTCTGTGTGGTAGCATGTGTTTAAAAATAATGTGAAGGCTTGAGAACAAAATATTTGAGATTAAAAGCAAAATTTCCACGATAAAACTGTTGAATGCATTGTTCCATTTATATCCTTCACCATGGTAAATATTAGCAACCTCTGAGCTGTGCCCTTGACATGTAAAACTGGCACTCGGTATTTTTCCCCCCTCTGTGTTTCATCACAGAATTGGTTGATGTGGCACGATAAATAGCCCTTCCTGATACTATTTCAAATCTACAGATAGAGAACCAAATTAATTAAATTTCACTTAGGTAATTTCCAGCATTTTCTCTCCCTGAAATATTTTTCAGAATAGCTGAGACACATTTATGAACTCTTGGCTGTTTCCCAACTTCCCTCCAAGGAAGTCCCCATACAAAATTGAATTTGCATTCTACTTTAATCAAGAGTTTGACATTAAAGTAATAAACGAATCATTGTATGCTACATTACCAAAATTGGTAATAGATTAAACTAGAGTCGGTTCACGTTGTGGGTTTGTTGCAATTCTAACTCATAAAATGCATGTTCGTAAAGAATAGATTCCGGAAGAATCACGGAGTGCCCTCATTATAGAACATACTGTAATGGCATTTTTATTTGCATGTAAAGATGCCCCTACAAGTAAAAACATGTATGTCCCAGAACACAGTTGTATGCACTTTACGTGAGTTACATATATATTAAACTTACTGTCATATAGTCAACATAATTGTACTGTATATTTGATTTGTATGTTTTCATTCTTCAGATACAAAATCAAAGCTGAAAGCAGTATAGAAGCAGCTGTGCATTAGGAAACTCGATTTTTTTCCCTCCCAAGGACTTCATCCTGAAACCTCCCTAATGACAGGCGACTTTTCAATGGAGGAATGCTGAGTTATTTAATTAAGGTTTCTTCTTTTTCTTCTGGTGCCAGAGATGGAACCAGGGCGTTGTGGTGACCAGCAATTACCCTGGCACTGGACTAGAGCTCAACCGCTCAGCATTATTTCTTATACTGAGCTGCCTAAAGTCCGCAGTGGCCCTGTGCGTTGTATGAACACATCATCTTCCTCTTACTTGATCTGAGACCTACTTTATCCCATGGATTTAATTGATCTGGAGATATATTAGCATGCAATCAGATCAGCACAATACAAGTTTCTATTAAATCATGTTGTAGTGTTTTTGTAAAATGCTTTTTAGTTACAATACAAAAATTTTAAAGATAAATTCCAAGTTGGGGGCTGTGGCAGACACCTGTAATCCCAGCACTCAGGAGGCAGAGGCAGGGGGATCGCTGTGAGTTTGAGGCCAGCATGGTCTACAAAGCGAGTCCAGGACAGCCAAGGCTAACACAGAGAAACCTTGTCTTGAAAAACCAATAAATAAATAAATAAAACCTCCAGACAAGTTACTCTTTTGGATGCTATATTGGAAAGGCAGTAACATGTTTGACAATTTTAATAGGTGCATTCCTTTTAATAGTGTAATTGTATTGACATTTTTACTGGTAGATTGATTAGTTCAAGCTGTGTAACTCAGGCTGAAACTCCTCGCTGTAATTAAATGTGAAGAGAAACATCAGGCTCTTTATTCTCTTAAGAATCCTAGTCTAGCAGGATTTCATGCTTCCATAATACCAGTACTCAGGAGGAAGGAGAATGCCAGACCACCCTGTGCTACATAGTGAGTTCTAGGCCAGTCAGGTAATACACAGCGAGACCTTGTCTTTAAGGGGGCGGCAGGGAGCTGGGACCTGGAGAGACAGCTCAGAAGACTGAGGTTCAATTTCTAGGACCCCCATGCAAGTTCACAACTGACTATAACTCCAGGATCTAACACTGTCACACAGAAATGCAAGCAGGCAAAATACCAATGCACATAAAATTTTAAAAAATGTTTTAATTAAAAATGTAAACAAAAACCTAACTTACCCTTGAACTTAATAAATATTTATGTGCCTAGTAAAAAAGTTTTAATAAATTAGTTTTTTAAGCATCATGTATGTTAAACATTAGAGAAAAATTAAGAAGCCGACAGTATGTTTTTAAAACAAAATACATTCCCTAAATGGACTTTTTTTGTGAATATGTCCATCCTGATCATAATGCAAGAGGACCAAGGGGTGGAGGGAGATCAAACACTTTATAAAACATAATTATATATGTTCTCAAATTTCCATTACCTGGAGATAGATATTATATATATAAAGAGAGAAACATTACTTAGCAGAAGCCACAGAAAACTTATCTATTAGTAACAAATTAACTACATTTGCTCGATCAAATGGATTAAATTAAAAGTAAGCCTAAAATAAGAATCTTCAAGTCACATAATAGAAAAAGTTTATGTATGGAAAATGCAAAACTGGTGGATGATATCATTTGATGGGATTTATTTAGTGCCCACATTCTTTGTATCTTCTAGGAAAAAGCATTTTTCCCATCCCAAATACTGTATAATTTAGACATATGGTATTGACCCCCAAATCTAAATTCTAACAAATAGAGGAAGGTTTCCCATGGAAGATTCAGATGTGTCTTGTGCCATAAGAGACACACATAATTTAATATAAAAGAATATACACAGTAGAGGGGTTCAGAGTATTACCTGAGAATTAACAATTTTATGACAACCTTCATTATTCAAGCGTATACTGATGATCTTTGAGGGTCCTCACTACCCTTAATTAGAACTGATCGCTTTCCATATTACTAATGATGAATCGTGATATATCATAAGGTTACAAAATGTGGGGAAAATATTAACATAAAATTTCAACACAGTGTTTGTTGGTTGTTTTATTTTGGTTTTAGGGTGGTTCCCATTCTATAATCCAGGCTAGCCTGGGATTTATATGTAATCTGGGCTTCCATTGAATTCACACTTTTCTTTCTTCTGCCTTCTGAATATCAGGTGTGTACCATCGTTCTCATCCCAAAAAAACAGTATTTGAGGTACTATATATGCTCAATAAATGTCATTATTGATAAATACTCATTTAAAAGACTTCTTACTACAAAGTTAGATGTACTACAAAGATGCACATTTGATTCGTTTTGTCAAACAGCCATAGAACAATGCTTGTGAAAAGGATGCTATAATTGATCATCTTGAAAACAGTACATTTAAGCACCAGTCACTGCTTCATTTCACTGTCATAATCTAAGTCTTCTCAAGCAAATAATTTATTAAATGAGACATGATCCTGCCTATCATTAATCAAAGGGTGGGCCAACAATGGGTTTTATGAATCCAGGTTATGTTAACTTACATTGCTATGGAAAACACAAAGGAGAAAAGGCACAGGAAGAGCTCTTTTACCTTGTGCTTTCGCGCCCTCACCAATTGTCTGCATTGCTCTAACGCAGTTCTCAACCTTCCTAATGCTGCAACCCTTCAATGCAATGCATTATTTTGTGGTGACTCCCAACTACCCACCCCATACACAGAATTATTTTGTTGCTTATTTATAACTGTAATTCCACTACTGATATGAATCATAATGCAGTGAGCACTATCCTGGTACAAAGTATGCTCATTTCATGACTTCAGCCCCTTGATGACAAGGATAATGCTGCTTTCCTTACAAAGTATGTATTGAGCCTGACAAATGTCCTCTGAGGCCACACAGGTAGGAAAACAAGAAATATTCTATTTAGGAGACGTTAGTATCAAGGTGATAGTTCATCTAGTTATTTACACAAAGAAACTTTTATTAAGCACTTACTACATGCCAGGCCTAGCAGAATTTGGCAGGAAGCAAATGCCAATTCATTAAGCTCAAGTGAATGAACAAAGGAATGAAGGATCGTTTCTCTGATGAGGAATTCCAAGTTTATGCACACATCCTGATGTTATTCTTACCCTGTTTAGAAACCTCTTTCAGGGTCTTTAACTTTTCTTCTTCCAGATAGAAATGATAGTAAGAAAGCAATCAACCAGTCAGTCATCAAAAGCAAGTCCCTGGAAGCCCTTTTGTTGATCCATGTATTTTGGTGTCGGTGGAAAAAGGGGACAGGAGAACAGTGTTGGTAGATGTGGAGAGCTGAGTGGGGCACTAGGAGGGAGGTGGGACTTAGACTGTGAAGAGCAAGAAGGAAGAATAAAAATTGAAAACCAGAGGGAAGAAGACACAGGCAAACAAATGCTAAGTGGGCTGTTCCTTATGTGTTGGTTAAAGCCATCAGCCAGAAGGAAGTAAAACTAAACACTGAGACTGGTACATTGAAAGAATTAAAAGGTGAGTGAAAGAATAAGTAAAGAATAGATTTTCCAAGGCCTGATAAATTTAGAGTGATTTGACAGCGATAGGAGTTTGTATGACATTTTGCCAGAACTCAGAATTGGCTTTTTTTTTAAAATCTGCCTGGCCTCAGCACATAAGAGTCAAAGGGCCTAGTGCAGAGCTTCCTAGCAAGAACGGACACAGCCATGATAATCACAGTGTATTAGTCTTTTTCCGACTGCCAACAAAATACCACAGACTCGATCGCTAAAATAACACGAATTTGTTTTCTCACCAATCCAGAGCTTGTGATGATGAGTTTCCTGTGAGGCTTCTTCTCTACAGGGCTTGCAAGATGCACCTCCATGCGTTCTTGTCACATGCCTTTCATTGGTAAAAGTGCCTATAGAGAGAGGTTCTCGCTCCCTTATCTGAACCCTGGCCCTATCAGGTTGAGCACCCATTGTCACACACAACCTCACCTCACTGTCAGGATTTGTCTAAAGACATCATCTTCACGCAGGCACGTTGAACGTTAGGATTCCAAATGAATGGTGAGGGGACCCAATTCAGCTCCTACGGCAGATTTCGTTTATGGCAAGAAGTTCTTAGAGTTCACATAGGAGGCCTGTTCAGATCTGCTGGATTCGATTTCCTCTATTATATAAAACTCTGCTCCTCAATTGCTTGTGGGTGGTGCCTAGAGATGGTACTGGGGATGTAGGAAACAATACTGATATGAAACTGAGTACGAAGACACAAGAAAAATGTACACATCTGGGAATGGAGGACTCAGAGGCGGAGGAACAAGCAGATGTTAGCCCAGAGAATGATAAAAACCTGGAACCGAGCCAGTTACACACAATCACAGAATTGTGCTGATAACATGTGGCAGGGTATGACTGAAGCAGCAAAGTGGGTGTGTGTGCTCTGTCTGAGTGTCGTGTCCCCATAAACTTCATCTGTTAAATTCTAATGCCCCAAACTGACCAAGTAGTGAGAGTCCTAAAGAGCCTTCATGAGTAGAGTTAATTTGCTTATAAAGTAGGCCAGAAGACTTACTCTGTTTTCTCTACCATCTCAGGACATGGAAGACACTGTTTATGAACAAAGAAACTGGTCCTCACCAGAAGCTAAGCTCCTACCTTGGTCTTGATCTTCCCAGCCTTCAGAACTGCACAAATAAGCACCTGTTGTTTATAAGATAGCAAATCTACAGTATTTTGTTAGCACTCTGCATGGGCTACCACCATACCATGTAAAGTTAGAACCCAGCCTCTCACAATGGCGGACTAGGACTGGTTCCTCCCTATTCCCCTATGCCAAGTAAAAGCATCATTAGGGAGGCTTGATTTCTTCCCAGAATTAAAAAAAAAAAAAAAAAAAGAGACACCAATGATGCAAGACATTAAAGAAAGCCACCCTAAATGCTTTACTAAGAGACTGCATGACAACAAAGATGGGAGACAGAGCAGCAACTAGAAATGGTTAAAAAAAAAAGAAAAGAAAAAGAAACAATAAGCCTGATGACTAACTTTGTATTAACAACAATATGGGTGGCGAGATAAAGGATGTTTTCTTCAGAGTTCTTCAAGACATAACTCTTCTAGAACTTCGTAGTTTGGTAAGATGCTGTCGGCTTCCTAAGAGACTCACTCAAACACTTGGGGATTTCTGCACCCACTAGTTAGATGTCTGCCTAGTCAACACCTCCCAGAACGATGAGAAATTGAGAAGGATGCCAGAGTGAGCAGACATGGCAGAAGAATTGACTAAAGGCCCGTGACGTGACTTGTCATAGATGCCAGTTTCTCTGATGGACAGCTTGGGGTGTCCTTATCAGAAGACTGCAAGGAGTTGGGCCTGGAGGAACAAGAGGTTGGAAGAAAGCTTATCAGTCAATGATAAGAAACAACAGCCTTGTTGTGCCTTCCCCCAGACTCCCACATACACCTTTATGAATGCCTGGATGCCTGCCACTCAGAAGGCATCCACAGCCAGCCAGAAGAGATTACAAATGGAGCCTGCCTAAGAGAAGAAACTAGGTGGTTTCTCCTTGTCTCTGCTTCTCGTCCTTGACACTGAAGAGCTGTCTTTGAAAGAAGAAGAAAGAAAAAGAAAGGAAGTACAGACACTGACCCTGCTCCTTCCTAAGACACACAGAAAGTGAGGAGGAGAGAAAGCCTTGGGGTCCAGTGATCTTACACTTTCATTGTTAAAGACTCAGGAGGTAAAAGAGTCTCTTTCAGATGTTAATGAATAGGCCTGGAGGTTCACTAGGTCTTAGCCCAACTGTTGAAATCATCCTTCTAGCTAAATTCCTCAGCTGTGCTTGAGGCCATAACTGAATAGGCGCATTTGTTTAAAACAATACATGGGTAAACTGGAAAGGTCCTAGCAACTGCAAAACACAGTCTCCTGAAAACAGCTCGAATAGCTATCTAGAAAGCTGTACTTGACAAGGATTCTTATTTTTTATTTTTTTAATTTCAAGTGGAAGAGAACACCTTCCTTAAAATTTTGTGAATAAAATCCCGAATGCTTACCATCAGGAAAAGCTGGCAGTAAGCCGGGCCCAGTCAGATGTGTCTTCCTGTTTAATTGTGAAATCCAGAGATGCTGAGTTCTTTATAAAACTTCTCTACAGTTAAGGATGGAGAAATCTCTGGGTACAGTGTGTCACACGCTCATTGCTTTCCCAGCCCCTCAGACTTCACTGTTGTGAGTTTGTGGGTTCCAGACCATTTGAGGACTTCTGTGTGTTTGCTTTTATTTTTTGTGTTGGCTCTGGAGTCCTCCAGGTTCTCACTGTTTGCCTTGAACTCCAACAGCTGTGTCCTTTTCATCTTCCTCTTACCCAGTTTCTGATGCCATGATGTCAGTTCTCCTGTATGTTTCTACTCAGTTCTGCGAGTTTGCAGCTTGGTCCATCTTAAACTTCAATTATACCTGTCTCTTAAAGGAGTTCCAATGGCTGACTATGGACTTGCCAAGGTTCTTGACTCTTGTGCTTTTGTAGCTTTCCAGGTCCCAAATTCTCCATGCCTTTTAATGCTTTGGTGCTATTAATTGCACTGGATGTGTTTCTCTTTCTAAAAGGCATGGATCACTATGCAAAAAACCCAAATGCTGGCATCCAGAGAGCTCCTTTAAAGCTGGTAATAGAAAGGCCCCCAAGACAGTATAAGGTCTTGTAATTCCTCTTGGTTGCAATTCCACCAGAAATACTTGATAAAAATCATATTGCTAAAGACATCCTTCCCCCTACCCCCACCTCCTTTGTGGCAAAATACAGTGAAATTGAGCTGGAACAGAACTGGAAGTTTTCTCCTTGTTGGTTAGTTTTCATGGTACTAGATGGTACTAAGCAAGTTGCTAAGGGAGAAAAGATAAGAGCTATCTTACCCAGCTGTTAACATGATGAATTGTAATACCGACCTACCAGGGAAAGTGCACTCACTGGTGCAATACTTGCATGGCAGCTTTAGAGGTAACCAACCACTCTCTGCTTGGATTGAGGCTCACTCTGCATGAGGGAACTCATGACTGGTACTGTAAATTCAGGCAACACCCTATTATTGAGGAGGTCTTGGGCACTAGGGGAGAGCTGATACTACTGTTTAGCTAAATTGGTATTGACTTCAAGCCACCTTCTAAATATTTGTTTACACCCACAGGTCAATGCTAAGTGTCCACCTTAATTGGAGAAGCCTCTCTTCAAATTGAATGGCGCTGAATGCAAAGACTCATAGCTGCTTACAGTGCTTGAGAGTGACTTGTGACAGTTGAGGGCTTAGCTCTAAAGAGCACATTTAAACCACTCCCTCTAAGGCTCAGAGAACATCCCAGAACAGGAGACAGAAAGACTGCAACAGAGGATAGGGAGAAGGGCTGTGAAATGCTGTTTTTCTGGTTATGACACAGACATTGCTATTGTGATCTGACAACTATGGTAGTGAGCCTGCACAATAGTAGGTCTGTCGACAGTCATTTATGGATTAGGGAAGGGCTCGTAAGCCCTGTCTCTCTCTGAACTATCGGCTCTACCGATGGGTTCTGGAGATAGGGAGGCATCGCCCTCAGTTGTGTGCCCATTGGTGAGCGCACAAATTTGCATGGAGAGATCCAAACACACTGTCACACAGATGGCCTCCGTTAAACTTGGTGGGTCACAAGACAAAACAAAAAGACATGACTGTGGGAAAGGGAACTTGTAGGGAGGACAGAGAAGGCATTGGCAGTGGAAAGAGATAAGAAAGCGAGGAAGGGTAAAAGTCATCAGACGTTACTACATCCGTAGTAAACATTTGAAAATTATTTTAAAATATAAGCCCATTGCCTTTTCACTTAATTTTACTCAACTAATTTAGCGAGTGCATTTTCAACTTTTTTCCATGAATACAAGCTATAGCAACTTTACTGCACCATCAGACATAAAGTATAATTTTGGTAAATTTTGAGCAAAAGTCAAGCAATAGCACCTGTTACAGGATTATGGGAGCATTTCACAATCGTCTATTAAAAGATATGAAGATTTGGTGATTTTTTTTTTTTTACTTGAATGTGTTCAGTTCTCTATGGATCGCCGCTGACTGCTATTATTATACACGTACATGGCTCTAAATGTATACCAATGTTTTTAAGGTCATCTTAGTGGGGCTAAAGATCATGGTTTTCATTTCTTCCATAAGCTTACAAATGGTGGGCCTTTCTTCTCTATTATTTTAATGCTTGTCTTATTATGTGTATTATAAGTATATATTATCATCCCTTTCTGATTGTGATATCCAATCTTATCCTCTTTTAAGATTCCTCTTCATTGCTTTAAAAATTAAGGAAGGGTCCCTTAATGGCCTCAAATCTTTCCTACTTCTGAGCCTAAGACATCTTTCTTTTGATTTTTGAAATCTTATCTATCACTATCATAAATAGAAAAATAATTACAATGCTTCTTCAGATTAACTTCTTTTTCTGCAGAGATTTAAATAGAATGGAATTTAATCAGTAAAACCAGGAGATTACACACACACACACACACACACACACACACACACACACACACACACACAAAACTAGCATTTCCTTGGTTACTGATTTACGGGAGAAGGCCGAGCCCATTGTGAATGGTACTATCCCAAAGCTATAGTCCTGGGTTCTAGGAGAAAGCAAGCTAAGGAAGACATGAGGATCAAGTAAGCAGCACCCCTCCACAGCCTCTGCATCAGCTCCTACCTCCAGGTTCCTGCCCTGCTTGAGTTCCTGTCCTGATTTCTTTTGATGATGAACACATATATGCTTTTGGTCATGGTGTTTCATCACAGCAATAGAAACCCTAAGTAGGACAGAAGTTGGTCCCAGCATAGTGGGGCATTGCTGTGACAGACTTGACCATGCTGTTTTGAGGAGGATTTGTAGAAAGGCTTTGGAACTTTAGCATAGAAAATTCACTGATTGTTGAGAGCTCGGTAGGCTGTTCTGTAGGAGCTTGTAAGATAAGTATGTTTGAGAGCAGTTCAGATGATGGCCACCTGACCTCTGAAGTTTCACAGGGAAGATTAAAGACTTTATCAGGACTGTTTGTTATTTTGAATTTAGGTTCTGTGGGTCTGGTCAGCTAGGGTTGAAGAGTCAGGTGTGATTTTTAACTAGAGACCAGAACCACTAAGGTGAAACCTTTGCTTTGCTGGGGTACTTAATGCTAGTCAGCTGGAGCTAAGAAACTAGTGGTGATTAAGAAGACATCGCCACGACCGGTGTGTTGGAATCTTCTGAGAAGTGTTTCCCGAGAGCGCATGGAAGCTGTGTTCCAGAGGCAGCCAAGGTTGGACTTCCTACTGGCAACTCAACTTGGTAGTGTAGGAATCACCAAGGTGGTAACTGGTTTTGAAGACAAGAAAGGAGTCGTGGGAAGGTGAGGCTTGGCACTGTGAGAGGCCAAATGGTGAAGCTGCAGCCTTAGTGGCAGCTGGAGGCCCAAGGCCGAAGAGGTCATGTGGAGGCTTGGCCCCATGAGAAGAGCCTATTAGTGAAAGCGCAGCCCAGCGGCAGCAGAAAACCCCAGCGTTTTGGAGATCCCAGGACCATGGAATGACCACCAAGAACAGCAAAAAAGGACTGGAGTGAAGGCAGCCAGAGCCTAGAGGACAAGCTGTGCGTACTGCAGAGGGCAGAGATAGAGGAGGAACCCCAGAAGGTCAGGAGTAAATCAGACCTTGGGTTATTTATAATGTCAGAGTTTGGTTTTACTTTAATGTAATCATGACTGTGCCTTCCCTCTGGAACTAAGAAGCACTGCATTTATTTTGGATTTATCAGGACCCCACAAATGAGACATCTTGAGTTCTACAACACCGGATTTGAAAAGAGATTGGCTATTTTAAAGAGAGTGAGCTTTGAATGTGTTTGAATTTGTTAAAACTGTGGGGACTTTTAATGTTATTTCTATTTTTTTTTTTTATTGGAATCTTGGAGGATGAATGAATGAGAAAGGAAAAGTTGTGGCTTAATGGTGGTGTGTTTGCTGTCAAGTTATTGGGTGGGGGGCGATTTTGCTGGATTGTTTTATGACAACTTGACACACATCCGAGAGGAGGAAACCTCAACTGGGAAAATGCACTCATAAGATAAGGCTATAGGCAATTCTACAGGACATTTTCTTAATTAGTAATTAATGGGGAGGGTTCAGCCCATTGTGGGTGGTGCCATCCCTGGTCTGGTGGGCCTGGTTTAAATGAGAAAACTGGCTGAGCAAACCATGAGGAGCAAGCCATGGCTCCTCCATGGCCTCTGTATCAGCTCCTGCCTCTATCCTGCCTTGCTCGAGTTCCTGTCCTGATTTCCTTTGATGATGGACTGTGACGTGAAAGTGTAATCCAAATAAATCCTTTCCTCCCCAACTTCTTTTTGGTCATGATGTTTTATCACAGTAATAGAAACTTTAACAAGGGCATATTATATACACATATGTGCATGCATATATACATATATATATACATACATACATAATTTGTACTTTTTCTTAATATTTCCAAATTGGACATTTAACAGTGTTTTAATAATAAACCAGCCAAAGCCAGGTATGGTGCCACATGCCTATAATCCCAGCACATGGGAAAGGGAGACAGGAGAATCAAAAGTTCAAGACCTGTCTCAAAAAGCAGGTGTAGTTACCTGCATGCGTTTCTTTCTATATTTTTCTTATTCTACACTTGAGCTTACCCAAAGGCCAAGAAACAATACTTTTGTCTAATTCTAATAATGTAGATGCATGCTATGTGAGAGAAAGATTTTTATAGTCACATCCTGGCATCACCAGAGTAGGAAGCTGTGGTAATTAGGACAGAAGAGTCATTCGGCTGAAATAAGAGATGGCACAGCGGTTAAGAGAGCTGGCTGCTCTTCCAGAGGTCCTGAGTTCAATTCCCGGCACCCACAGGGCATGTCACAACTCTCTTAAATCCAGTTCCAGGGAATCCAATACTCTTTCACAGACATACATGCAGGCAAAACACCAGTGCAAACAAATAAATAATTGAGAGTGAGAGAAAAAGAGAGAGAGCACATAGGGTGTAGTAGCACTGGTAATTGACAAAACAGTAAGAAATATATGGATGTGTGGCAGTGCAATATACACCATATAAACTTGCGCTGGGGAATTTAAATGAGCGGAAATAGGCAGCCTGAACTAGAACCTCACTGTTGAAGCCTGTAGGACCTTATTCAACCCGTTCCTTGTCCTCTCTGGTTGCTGAGTTTTCCTCTATGTAAAACGACCACTTTCTAGGGCCTTTTTCAGAATGAAGTTGCACAATGAATCTTTCATAGCAGATATTCAGTGACTAGGGCTTTGACCACTGCCTTAGATAATTTGTCACATTTTAAAGCAATTCTTAATAGTCTCTAACACAGTGGTTCTCAACCTTCCTGATGCTGCAACTCTTTAATACAGTCCCTCATGTTATGCTGAGGCCCCAACCATAAAATTATTTTTATTGCTACTCCATAACTGTAATCTGGGTACTGTTATGAATTATAATGTAAATATTTTTGGACACGGAGGTTTGACAGGGGGTCACGACCCAGAGGTTGAGAACCACTGCGTTTTATACATACATATATATATATATATATATATATATATATATATATATATATATATATATATATATATAATGCAATGAATGAAATGTGGTTAAAATTGATACAGCAGCAAAGGAAGTTTTTAAATCTTATAGAGCATATTCATTCATCATTACAAGGGAGACTTTGAAAGTATAAGCAGTTGTGAAATAGTAAAGACACTGAGATTAAGGTTCTATTTGTATGGCATATTAATTAATATGGCCACTCAGATTATTTTTAATCAGGTAAGATATTCTCTTCTATTTTAGAAGATCATTACAATTCAAGTTAAGGTCAGCCAGGTAGTTATATATAGGCATGACAAAAACCAGTTTTTTAGTAGTGATTAAACAATAAAGGATATGGTCTCCTCTGAAAATGAAGATAAATCATTTTTATTGGTTACTTTTTCTTTCTTTCTTTTTTTTTTTTTTTTTTCTTTCCAGACAGTTTTTCTCTGTGCTAGCCCTGGCTGTTCTGGACTCGCTTTGTAGACCAGGCTGGCCTTGAACTCACAGCGATCAGCCTGCCTCTGCCTCCCTAGTGCTGGGATTAAAGGTTACCTTTTTTTTTTTTTTTTAAACACCATGACCAAAAAGCAGCTTATGGAAGAAAGGGTTTGTTTTGGCTTACGGTGCCAGCGGGATTAACAGTCCGTCATGATTGGGGAGGCACAGCGGGCGGAGTAGGATGAAGAGGTCATGTCTTAAGCGTAAATATGAAGCAGAGAGTGTGAACTGGAAGTAGGGTGGGGCTATCAGCTCTCAGAGCCTGAGTCCAGCCAGCGATGGACTTCCTCCAGCAAGGCTAGGCTATCTCCCCAAAACAGTCCGCCATCTTTGGATCGAATGTTCAAACACCCTGAGCCGGTGGCGGACATTTTTCACCATTCTTCAAGAACTTAAGGTCACCACTGAATTCGGAACCAGGGTCCAAACAATGAGCAGCAAGCTATCTCAACAAGTCTGTGTTTTTCCAGCACCGCAGCTGTGAGCTAATTGCATAGCCCAGATTGTAGGACTGAAGTTTAATACTGCGCTTATGGAACAACTTCAGAGGACATGCTATCAAAGTCTGGGGTTTGTCAGAAGAAGGCAGCATTTTTCTTTTTAAAGCAGCCCTTAAAATTAACATACTGGATAAGCTGCTTATTATAGATATGGCCTATGAGATCCTTCATATAGATTCAGAAGTGAAGCAGTGAGTGTCTGAGCCAACTAATGAGACTATTGCCCTGGGACTAAAATCTAAAAATAGCACCTTAGATAACCCAAGAACACTTTGAGAAGTAAATTTATACTCTATATGGTCATTTCTAAAGTACTAAAAGCCGCATTGATAGCCACTAAATACACTGGAATCGCTCTATGATGGAATGCGAAGCAATTATGTACTTAATTAACTTAGAAATATACCAGTCATAATTGGAATGTGTGAGGAAAGAATATTTTAAGTGACTACGAACTATACTTCTCCCTTTAATTATGCTTAATAGTTAAGCCTCAAATTTGTGACCAAAATCACCAAACAACAAATAAAATATTACTTCATAAGTCATTTCTGACAGCTGTCAAGTTGTTTTGTTTTATTTTAACTGTTGTACATAATAATGGGAGAAGTAAGACATGGGGCCGCTTAGCAACAAGACTTTTTGGAGGCCATGGAAGCCAGCTATTATTTCAGCATCCTACTGTAATGGGTTCTCAAGAAGAAATGGAAGAAAACTAGTGAGATCTTTCTTGTTCTACTCAATTATCTCTAAAGCAAAGGAAGTAACACGTGGCTTGTATTTCTTTCAGTGATACAGCAAAGTGAGGTAGCAGGTTTTGAACTGCTCAGCACCCCTGAAACTTGGTACAGGTAAAAGCCACTGGGTACAACAAAGCCCTTCATCCAGACGATGAAGTGACTTGACTTGCGGTAGCCTGTGCTCCTATGTGTAGGTTTCATAGATGCAAAAGGGATTAAGCCATGGCGGGGGGGGGGGGGGCAATGTACGGGATATTTCTCTGTGTCATTAAAAACAGTTTTCTTATTGAATTATGAAGCAATGACATTTGCAGATGAGTGTAGAATGCGTGTACAGGATGGCAACAGTGTAGGAACCAGAGGGGAGAAAGACAATCTGACGGGAAACTTGTAACAGAGGGAGGAGGTATCTCATCCGGCTTGTCGATGTTTTTAGTTGTTCATACGTGTGTGTGTGTGTGTGTGTGTGTGTGTGTGTGTGTGTGTGTGTGTACTCGACGATCACTTTCTAGATAGAAACTCAAGTCCCTGTCATCAGGGACTATGTGCCTGTCTAGAGGCTCCAAACATCTTCCTAAATAATTTGAAGTAGAAATTAAAGAGTTTCTCAGAGAATGTTCTTTAAAAGGTAACGAAATAAAAACAAGTGAGTATTCATTATCACGGTAGGTTTTTTTTCCCCCCCAAAAGATTTTACAGTTTGAAACAAAACATGGACTTTTACAAACGTCTTCTCTAGCTGATCTAAGCCAGACCCTTCTTCCGTGATAAGATTCCCCAGTGAGCAGCCATACCCGCAGACAGTCGATCCGTGGTTGCTGTCCCACATGCAGGGTGTATACTTGGAAGAAGGCCCTCAGGCAAAAAAAAAAAAAAAAAAAAAAAAATGGCATGGCTGGATAAAATGAGATAATAGATTTTAGAGTGAGAAATGATGGAGAAGATGAAGTCCACCACTGTTGTCAGGGGGGAAAAAAAAAACTGGATAAAACTTAGACAGAGAGAGCATGGTGGACTTTAGAGGAAATCTACTCAAAGGATCTTTAAGTCGCCAAGGCAAAGATGATCGGGATGCTGGATTAGTGTAGGCATTGAGCGTAGGAAGAGAGACTTGATAGTTGTCCACAAGTGTCAGGGATATTAGCTGGAAAAGATAGTTTATCTACCCATAGGTAGTTATTTGCTTGATGGAATTGCTGTTTCTTGTTTATTCAACAGTAAGTAAACTAGGTACATTTTGAGTCCCGTAATAATATGGTAGGCATGACAGACACAAGAATCCTAGTCTGGTAGGAAGAACAAAGGAAAGCAAGTCTAGTTTAGTGTGGTTAAATGCCAGGTATCCATGTGTGCGTGGGAGCTTAAGAGACGTTTGAATTTTGAAAGATCAGCTTGGGCATGAGGGACAAAAGGAAAGAGATTTCGTGTACAAGGAGCAACATGTGCAAAAAAAAAAAAAAAGAAAAAAAAAGAAAAGAAAAGAAAAAGAAAAAAGAAAAATAAAGGAAGCTGAGGAAATACTAGCTTTTCCACCTAGTTACAGGCTATTCACAACAGCCAGAACATAGCATGTACTGAGAGCTGATTATAGGAATGAGGTTGGAGAGGTAGGCCGGCTGGCCACAGTGTCCTAAATATGATGGGAAGAAACTGAAACTTTCAAGACAGTTTCAAGACTTGCTTCTATAACCCCACTCTGTGGGAAGCCGGGGAGGAAAAATCGCATGGACTTCCAGGTCAGCCTGGGCTACTTCATTGGTTCCAAGACAGACTGAACTACGGTGTGAGACACGGCCTCCAAACAAAGGAGCAATCACCACCACCACCACAACAGGGAAAGCAGAAGTAGAGACAGAGATCAGGAGAGACATTAAAAGATTTGTAACCCTGTAGGATTCTGCTATCAACTGATGGCTACATTCTTAAGGATCATTCTCTTGTTTGTTACTGATACCAACCGAAGTATCTGAATCAAATAAAATGTCATAGTGTGTGTGTGTGTGTGTGTGTGTGTGTGTGTGTGTGTGTGTGTGTGTGTGTCTGTCCCTGCTGATAATCCTAGGTGATGTGTGCAGAAGAATAAAAGGGGGATGGGAGTTGGATAGTAAGAGAATTATAAAATAATGTACGTAAATATATGAAATTAATACAAAACACATAATTGAGGCTAAATTAAACAGTTTAGTGGTTAAGGTAAAAGAATGGAAAATAGAGAACTCCCCATTAGGACAGATTCTTGAACAATGTATAACATAGCATAACACACACACACACACACACACACACACACACACACACACCCTTGAATATTTTATACATATAAAACTTTCCATTATATGCACACATGATTCCTATAAACACTGTAACTGATTTAACTCTAAAGATATAGATAGAAATATATTTTGGATTTGATATAAATATTTGAAGCTAAATTGTCACATTCAATCAACTGCCGTTAATGACAATTGGAAAGTAGTGATCGAGGAAGGAGCCAAATGGCAAAATCATTTTTCCAAAAAGAGACAAAGCCTTCATAACAAATACACACAATACAACCCTGTAACCAGGGGGGGAAAAGTGGAGCCTCATAACAACCTGTGCAGTAAGAAAAAAGAAAAGAAAACCTTAGACTTGTTTTTCTGTTTGGTCAAGCTCTTGGTCAATACTCTTGGTGGTGCTCCATTTTTCCCTTGCTGCCAGTGTCATCTTTTGATCTAGCAGGCTCCTTTTCCCTGTTGCCTCATCTTAGCCTCATTTCTGTAGGTACTTGGATTCTTCTCACACTACACATTTAAGGGCTAGGTGACACTCTGAGTTTTAGGGATCCAGCTATTGGGGACTTAGCTTTACTTAGCAAGCAGTCACTCCTTTGGTGGGTCTCAAACAATAGAACATTTCGGAACTAACTTCCAATGATGTGTTTAATTCTTTCCTTCCAAAACAGCTCAATACTTAAGTTACCATCCAGTGACTTCCCATTGTGCAAACATTTCTCTGTCTATTTGCTTCCACCCCCCCCAAAAGGGATGTGTAGCAATTACCCAGTTCACATCATTGTGGTGATGATGGTGACTCAGGACATCAAACGACACCTGCCAGTCAGACTTTCCCCTATGTCATTTCCCACTGCAGTTTGTGCAGTGCCAATTGCAAACCTCTGGTGTAATGATTTGTAAAGTTTTCCATGATGGCAAAGATGCGTAATCTTTTCATACTCCATGTGGACAAAAGTCCATTTTCTTCTGTTGTTGTTTCCTTGTTTGGCTGCCAAGCTTGCTGATAGCAGTCTAATGAACAAAGAGTAAACTATTTTCGCTTTACTTGCTCTCCAGTGGCTAATTCATAGGAGGCTTTTAGAAATGCATTTATTATATAATTAAGAGATTTGTGATTCCTTTTAAGTCATTGGCCATAAAAGGCTTTGTTTAATATAATAATTACAGTCACTTCTCCTGTTGATCTGGGTCAGCAGCTTAGGCTCACCCTTGGAGATCGTTTTCCCAAAGTTAAAGTTGTCCGCGTTCCAGCTCTCCCTGCGATCTGCTTCCTTCACCACCCAAGTTCCATTGCGTGTCTCATTTGTAAAAAGCAAAACCTCATCAATGTCAAGAAGATTGAAATCATTAATCTGTTTGTGTCCCTTTCTTCCTTAGTTCTCTGATTCTCACATCTATGGCTCTAGGGGTATTCTACTTTAACACTCAAGACTATAGCTTGGTAACTTAGATCATCATAAAGCATATGCTAGGAAAATGTTCCAGTTTTTAAATTTTAATTTATTATAATTTATTCAGATTACACCCTAATTGTTATCCTCTCATTTGTATTGTCCTGTTCCCACCCTCCTTCCCTCTTCTGTCCTATTCCCCTTCCCAAGATTTCTGACAGAGGAGACCTCCTCCCCCACCATATGACCACAGCCTATCAGGTTTCATCCAGATAGCATGCTTCCCCTTCCTCTGTGTGCCCACAGGGCCTCCCCACCAAGGGGAAGTGATCAGATCAGGGCACCAGAGTTCATGTCAGAGGCAGTCCCTGCTCTCTCCACAGCTGTGGAGAATGTGCTGTCCATTGGCTAGATCTGAACAGGGGGGGGTCTAGGTTCACTGCATGCACTGACCTTGGTTAGTGCATTAGTTTGTGCAGGGCCCCATGTTCTAATTTTTAAATATGGGGCTGACACATAGAACATTTTTAGAAGTAAAGAGAGTTTTCTTCTGTTGTGTTTGTTGCATATGTGTCTAAGCCTTTATTATGAACTGTTCTGCCTTTGACTTCCAGCTGCTTTATCTTTTTTTTTTCCCTTGAGCATGTTGAGCTTCTTCCTTGTTGCTTATGGAAGCTATTCTGCTTTCCTTCTCAACAGGCGTGCTTGCATTTTGGAACCTTGGATTGCCTGGTTTTAAGTTTATCTCTTTACTCAGACAGCACAGAACGTAAGCATGGTAAATGCAGTTGACATTCTTTGTCATTTGATAGGGAATTAGCTAAGGAAAGATTTAAGATAACAGTGTAGGAACTGGGCTTGTAATCTCAGTACCATGAGACTGAGGCAGGAGGATCACTATGAGTTAGGGGTTAGTCTAGATTACACATTAAGACCCTGTCTCAAAAGAACTATGCCAAACAATCTGACAGTACACTGTTGGGGATTTAAAAAAAATTCATGTTAAATGTAAAGGCTAGAAATGCCAGTATTTTAATGTCACCATGATCCCCACCCCCACCCCGTGATACTTAGTAGAACTTGGAATTAGACACTCATTTATTTTCCTTTCTGATGTTATATTGCAGATCATTCTGATTTCAATTTTAAAGTCATTTCTATAAACAATGAAAAACTGTGTTGACAGTTCCCTATGACTAATTTATTAGTGGTAACCTTGCTTGTGTTTAAAGAATTGGCCCTATTGTTCATACAAGGTTGGACAGCAACTAAACTGGTAGGGAGACAGATAAATCTAAGTTTCTGGAGCACTTTTTGTCTTTCCATATAAATATTTAATTGTGTCACAAGAAATCTTTATGAAAAATTGTGACACACGATGGGATTGATTCTCCCCGTAAGTAGGGCACTAGTTAGGGATCTGAAAAAAGAACTAACACGTTCCGAATCTTTCTGAGTGATGACTCTATTCTAGGCTTGAAATTATTCTCTTTAATCTTCATTGTACCTTACAAACTAGATATTATCACTCTTAATTTACAGCTGAGTAATTAAAGTGGAATAGCTTACCCACAGTTGCAGTAAGGGAGAAGCAGAATTACAAAACAGGGCCGATTCTAGAGCTCATTTCCTTTTTTACATTCTTAAAATAGGTCCTTCCTGCTTTTTTTGAAGGTGAAAAGTGGCTTTGCAATAAGAGACAATGCTTACTTCTGGAGCCCACTGCATTGGTGGAAAAGTGCAGGGGTTCAGAAGTTGAAATTCCTGGACTCCCAACTCAGTCCTATTGCTCAGCAATTCTGGTAGCGAGTATTACATTTCATAATCTATAAAATGGGTGGGAACATAGCAGTACCCACCCAATAGTATGGTTTATGAGGACACAGATACAAAGTAGTCAACCAAGTGCTCAGTAGTAGTGTTTTATAGACACTTTCCAGGAGTTTGATCTTGCTACAAATGTCAGCATTTGAGGCTGAGTTTGCTTTAGGCCCAGGGTTTGATCCCTGGCACTGGAGCGAGAAGTTGGCTCCTCGTATGCAGAAGCTATACGTTTGCTTGCTGGCTGCTTATGTCTGGCTCATTTGGAATCACTGTTTGATTTTAGATCCCTACCTGATTTGACACGTCCATTTTTTTTTTCTTTCTTTGATGCATGCAGAAGATTTAAAAATGCCGTTGAATTTCCCACTCATGCTCCCTTTGAGAATGTTCTCTTGGAAACTGACTAGACTCAGTGATGTGCGCCGCGAACAGGCCGGGACAGAGGGAGGATTTTAAGGCTAAGTAACTGTATGTCTACCGCATATCTCTGGATGCTCACTCTAGGGACTCTTAGTCTCCAAAACACAGAAGCACCGAGACTCCACATTGGAGAAACGTAGGGCACCTGCCATCAGGTCTACAGAAGTCTGGTCTCGCAGTCATCCTTGTCAAATAAGGCTATCTCGAGCCTTCCAGACAAGGTCATCTGCCACCTCATTATCACTGATGAAAAGATGACCCCACCCCACTGGGCCCTGCCATAGCTGTTGACCCACAGAATCATGAAATCTAATAAGCTTTTGTTGTTTTAAGCTATCATGTGATGGAGTAATTTATTACATAGAAATGAATAACTGGAAAAAAATGAGTTCTTTCTTTATTTTAGTTTTATTTCTTTATTATTGCTTATTAAAAATCAACAATTGTGCCAACAACTGTTCTGGGATGGGGTGGATTTCTGTATGAGTGACCTAAGCAAGGTCACTGCTCTCATATGGTCACGGGATTAGTCATGGCTCTCAGGGAATGAAAGCCCTCAGCTAAGAATATAAAGGTCCATACAAAAGGAGGACTCACTGTAGGGAATAAGCCATGCAGCTATGGAAACTCAGAAGTCCCCGAGTCCGTTGTCTGTAACCTACAGAAGTGAGAAAACTTGTGGTAATGAGCCTGATGCCAAAGGCCTTCACCACCCGTGGTGGGCTGACGTCCAAGTCTCAAAACGTAAAGACCAGGAATTCTATAGACAGTCAGGTGTACGAGAAAATGTGTATATCAGCTCTACTTTAAAAAAAAAAAAAAAGGCAATTTTCTCCTTCCACAACTTTTTGTTCTATTCAGACTCCTAGGGTATTGAAGAGCTCCTAAGCATCTTAGTGCTGCTCAGTTCACGTCTCTGAACACATCTTCCCAGACACACCCAGACAGGATGCTTCCCACCTGGCAGAGTGTATTTAGTATAGTTAAGTGGAAAATTAACTACATTCAAATCAATCCTCACAATCCTGTTCCACAAAAGGCACAGACAATAAAAATAGACAAATTCAAGTATTGATTTACAAAATTCATAAATCTCACACAGCAATAACCAATGTGAAACGATACCAACTGGGGTAGGCCTGTGGGGCTAGTTGAACTTTGAAGAGCATTAAAAACTAGCGAGCCACTCAGGCACCCCTATTAATCCATTGCCTATAAACCAAACAAATGTTTCGCAGCCACTTTGTGCTCAATATTGTAAAAGATAATAATGATGTACCCTGAGGTAAACATTACGTCATAATAGCATTCTAGGAACACGCCACCCAACAGACATACACCTAGACCTGCATGGCACAATAAAATGGAATTTAGCTCAGTCCAGAAACCAGAACTTCCCTTTTCACTTAGAATATGCGTTCACTGAGAATTCATATAGGCATCCAACCAAATATGGTTATCTACAATCCCCACGCCTCTAGTCCGCTCAGATTCTCCATACCACATTCCCTTCCAACTCCATAGCTTCTACTTTACTTTTAAATAGACCTATTATGGGCAACTTGTGCTGCGCATATGTGTGTGGGCTCATCCGCCAGAACCAGAGAAATCTACCAATAGCCACACCCCCAAAGAAGAATGGCTCTCCCTCCCTCAGCAGCTGTCACTCAGGGCTGGGGTCTGAGGAACATCTTTCCCATTCACGCTGGAATGTTGTTCATCTCCATCTTATGCAGAGCATGTTGCCACAGTTGCTATAAGTTCATGAGCCCAGCAACCCTGTCACAGGCAGAAGACAAAACTTCACAGCACTCTGCCCTGTCCTCCAGTTCTTAAATTCGTTTGGCCTCTTCCTGGATGTTTCCCGAGTCTTAGAGGTTCAGATAGATGATTCAGCTAAGCTAAGCACTCATGAGTACTTGCATTTGGTATCTTTGACCAGATACAAGTCTCTGCATAAACTGCTACCCACTGCAAAAAGAAGCTTCTCTGACCCAAATTGAGAGAAACATAAATCTATGGGTATAAACAATGAGAAGACATGCCTATATAGCAAGATAATATTGATAGATTCTACCCCTAGGGCCTATGACCTCACCAGCTACAGGATTTTGACCAGATTTCCAGTACCAGACATGAATTTTGTTCCATAAAATAGGCCTAAAATCCTATCAGAGAGCAGTCGATTACCTCATAAAAGTTATGCCACCATTGCACCAGTGGGCACACTGGTTGATCGGTTGGTAATGTAGCATACAGGGTCCAGCTCTGGGTAAGACCATCAAGGTCTTTTCTCTCTTAGCAGCCTGTACAGTACCTTCTGGCACTATGAAGTCCAGCCATCAGGGAAGGATTTTTCTGTTGCTTTGAGCTTGACTTGAAAACCATATTCATTCAGCTATTGATACTGCTATTGTTTAGGATACAACATTGAATTAAGACTGCTTTAAGAATCAGTTCTAAGTTATTTCTTTACAAAGGTTTTCATTTCTTTCTTTCTTTTTTATTGTAATTTATTCACATTACATACTGATTGTAATCCCCTCTCTTATCTTCCTGTTCCCACTCTCCCTCCTTCCCTCTTCCTGTTC
This sequence comes from Acomys russatus, assembly GCF_903995435.1. Classification (NCBI taxonomy): domain Eukaryota; kingdom Metazoa; phylum Chordata; class Mammalia; order Rodentia; family Muridae; genus Acomys; species Acomys russatus. The sequence goes on along the minus strand of NC_067167.1, from coordinate 21,486,222 downwards.
CCACCCTCCCTCCTTCCCTCTTCCTGTTCCCACCCTCCCTCCTTCCCTCTTCTGCACATTATGAGAAAAATCTTCCTTACTACTTCTCTTTCTGAGCCACAATATTATGTTGTGGCTCAGATTTATATATATGTATATATATGTGTGTGTGTGTGTGTGTGTGGTATGTACACACACACACACACACACACACACACACACACACACACGCTATCCATCAATTCCTCCATCTAGCAGATTTATTCCTAAGTGTTCTGTTTTCCCAATTGCGTGCATCCTAAAACAGTAAATATTTGCATTATTGAAGACATCCAATGGAATATCTTACTCTCTTTACAGGGAAGCCTTCAAAGTAGGTAGTGAAAATGTTTTTTTTTTTTTTTTTCACAGTAACAACACAGTCAGCCCAGGTGCAGGACTTCTCAACATGGCTTAGGGAAGAAACATCATTCATGCGAAAGTTTAAATGATACACTTTCTTTGAAGAAACAATTGCATCAGCCTAGAGCCACGCCTTGTTTCGTGGGCATTTATTCGTGAGAGATTTATTTGATCTTAGTCGGGGCACTTAGCCACCTTGATTGCTGAGGGACAGATTTCTTAAAATGTACTTCGAGGTTTTTTTTTCCTTCTGCATGCCAGGCACAGTGTTCATAACAAGCAGTACTTTTTGCTTATATTGAAATCTGCCTTGAAAGTCCTTCCCCGGCCCCTATTACTTAGTGCAGTGCACGGCATTTCACTCATTCATTTATTCACTCAATAAGATTAGGTTAACCATGGGGCAGTCAGCCTGCTTCAGTCCCTGACGGGAACAGAGGAGGGTTCAGACCTTGTGGGTCATATAATACAGCTATGTAGTGGGATAATAAAAGAAATAATTCCAGTAAAGCCAGATGGGCATAGTGATAGGTGGGTGACAGGAGGCCATGGGAGTGTGTAATGTAACCATACATACAGAGTTGGAAAAAGGTCTCCCTGAGGCAGGAATGTTTAATCTTGGACTTGGTAGATGAGTTAGAGTCATCCAGATTTGAAGACGGGAAGGTGGGACAAGGAGAGAACACATTCCTTTCAGAGGGACTCGCTTGTGAACAATCCCAGATGCTGCAGAGAAGGTGTTTGAAGGGTTAGAAAAAGACCGCAAACATTTATTGAATGAGTAAGTCAGGGAATGTGAGTCTATCTGCAGTTTTTTCAATTGTGAACGAACTTTCAAAAAGAGCTTGGGATAGTTTTTTTTTTTTTTTTTTTTTTTTTTTTTTTTTATTCTTTTTTAAAAAATTTTTTATTAATTTATTCTTGTTACATCTCAATGTTTATCCCATCCCTTGTATCCTCCCATTCTTCCCTCCCCCCCCCATTTTCCCATTATTCCCCTCCCCTATGACTGTTCCTGAGGGGCATTACCTCCCCCTGTATATGCTATCTGCAGTTTTTTCAATTGTAAAACGAACTTTCAAAAAGAGCTTGGGATAGTTCTTAAGCACGTAAATGCAAGCGGTTGCGTTTCCCTCCTACTTGATAGTTGCAGCTGATGGGCAGTAAGGTCAGGACGTGCTCCGGTGCCGCAGTCGTTACTCGCTGTCTGCATATACGTGCACCCCACGTTGCTCTTCTGCATTAAAAATCCATATGTATTTCAATATGCTTGTGCCAAGCAATGAAGTCCTAAAGTCCTGCTGTCCAATATGGCAAGCCACTAACCACACGTGGCTATTGAACATATGACATAAGGTGAGTCCAGGACAAACTGCTTTAAGAATGAAATGTATGCTAGATTTTGCAAAGTACAAAAACCAAAATGCACATTAATAATTTTATATAGGTTACATGTTGAAAGAATTATGTTAATATAATTAATTAACTTATTTTACTTTAAAAGTATAGACATGATGCGCATAAAATATAATTGGAAAGCACTGGCTGGCCTTATTCAAAACAATCCTAGTTTTCTTTCTCGGCTTCTTCTAAAGGTAAGGGTGCTACGACGTTCTGTTCTGCTCAGCAATACCTGAGCAGATGTCTGCTGGAGGATTTCTAGAAAAGCTTTATTTTCAAAAAATATTTTAAAGATTCTATTAAAAAGAATTTATATTGTACCTTCCTTTTGTGGTCTCCTTTTTTTTTCTACATTGAATTGTGAATATGATGACTTTATCTTATATGTAGTTCTTTTGTTGCTTCTTTGTTTTTTCATTTGATTTTTAAAAATTAAAATCTGATTACATCACCTTTCATAATCTTTTTCTTCCCTCTAGTCCTTCCCATGTATCCCTTACTTGGTCTAAAATGTATGGCCTCTATAGTTGTTGCACACACACACACACACACACACACACACAGACACACAGACACACATACACACAGCATATACATACATAGACACACACACACACACACACACAAACATATATTTTTTGTGTATGTGTATGTCTACCATTGTCTCAGTCCATATGTCACTGAATTGTACATGATTTCAGGTCTTACCACTTTCTATTGGATAACCAATATTTAAAAATCATTTATTCATGCCTCAGTATTCATGGGGGAAAAAACCCAGCAAGACCTAGAATGATTTTCTTTAAAAACACTGATTCATTGCTACTACACCACAAGCGGCATCTCTTTATTTGAAGTAATACTGTTCCTACATTTTGCGCCTTGTAGTCCAATGGATTATCAACTAAGACACTCACATCCAGAGTTGTCCCTAGGATGAATGTGGGGTGCCATCACCCCTGCCATTAGCCTCTCTGTCCACCATAGTGATCTATATTGTGAAGATAAATTTAAAAGATTGGTTTTTTGTTTAATGTAAATGTCATGTAGGTCAAATTCATTGATCCTGTTGTCAAAGTGTTTCACTGCACCAATCTCTCCCCCACCCCCTTTTTTTTCAGTTGTTAAGAAAGAAGGATGTTGTGACTTGTCTATTTCCCCTTGTTTGTTCTTTGTTTGGTTTTCAGTACTGAGATTGGAATCCAGGGCTTTGCACATTTGGGGCAAGTGTTCTGCAGCTGAAATATATCAAGAGACCCTATAGTTTGACATAGGGTCATGCTGCATACTGCAGTTTGGTATTGAATTTGCAATCCTCCTGCCCCAGTTTCCTGAGTGAAAGGGTTGCAGGCACGCTTCATGTACTATAAAGATCCACTAGGCACATAAAAGTTTGGGAGTTACCAAAATGCATGATGGCCTCATCCATTGAAACATCACAAACGTCAATCTCCTTTTTCTCTATTGAGAAGAAAGACTGTACCGGGACTCGCTTTCCCATGCTTGGCTGGAAACGTGCCCTTGGGGACCTTCACAATTCCTCTAGGACCACAGCCACTTGTTCCCAGTTGTTCATCCCCCTCACCGTAGTGCTTTGTTTATTTTATCCAATTTTGGAGTTGTAGATGGCTGGAGCTTGAGGCTAATGCCTAGTGTTTGCATGGTCGTTGTCGTCGTCATCACCACCACCACCACCACTGGAGCTAAAGGCTTTGAAGGTTTTGTAGCAAAAGCCACATAAATTCTCCCTCAGTGTGGAATGCTACCTTATTAAGATCAAAATTATAGTGAGCCTGAATGAATTGGTCCCCCCTATTTTATCCAATCTGTCACCATTCTCTTGCTTACCGTGCCATAGCCACCGAGGCCCATCTGCTGTAACTTTTGTCTCTGCTGACTGTAAACCTTCCTCTCAGATCCATTCATAACATATCCACTCACCCATTTATGCCTCTGCTCAGAGGATCCTCCACAAAGAGGCCTTCCCAGAATTCCTGCATCAGTTCCATCATGTGCTTCTTTTTTTTTTTTTTTTTAAATCATGTTCTGTGTGTCCATAGCTTTTAGCACACATTGAGCTTATGTAATATATTATAAATGTTATTCTGATATGAAACACATCCATCCACATGGGCAGAAATCACTTCATCTTGTTAGTGTCTTTGTTTATAGTGCACACAACATTTTACATACAATACCTGCTTCACCAAAAAATTATTTAACAAATATGTGATGTCTATAAAATAAGGGGAACTTAGAACCACCTTCATGTCTGGGCATGGTGGCGTATGCCTTTAATCCCAGCACTTGGAAGGCAGAGGCAGGCGGATCACTGTGAGTTCGAGGCCAGCCTGGTCTACAAAGTGAGTCCAGGACAGCCAAGGCTACACGGAAAAACCCTGTCTCAGGGAGAGGAAAAAAAAAAAAAAAAAAAAAAAAAAAAGAACCACCTTCATTAGTTACTTCCAAATTATGTGTTCTGGAAGTAATTTTTCTCTTAAGCTAACGGCCATTTGGTTCTTAAAGTACAAAGGTGTGGGACTTATCACTTAGTAAGTTGGAAAACACTGGCTTTAAAAACACTTAATTCAGATGTTTCCTGAAATGTTACTATTTTTAGTGTATGTTGTGGTTAACTGATGGCGGATGCCATGTAAAGTTATGTACTGTATTTGCATTCTACTTGCTATGAAACCTTGCTGTAAAATTTTGCTATTGCCAACTTCTTAGATGGCTTTCATTAGGACAGTATGGTACATTCCAGATTATTGTGTTGAATGTTAAAGAAGTTCCCTGTCTTGCCCAAGAGTTAAATGCTACTAACCACACAGTCATATCTTACATTCAGGTCTCTGCCTCTTTGATTGTAGCTATTTCATCTCTGTAGTTTTCTATAGGCTTTCCCCTTCTCTGTGCTAATGAACCTGCTCTTGACTTCTGTTATATCATTTGCCAAATACTTCTACCCCAAATAATAGCAAGTATGTTCTTATTGAGGGTCTTCAGCCTTCTTTTCCTATTAAGGTACTTTAACGCAAGGGTAGGAATGTTGAGACACGGGCTATTTTCTCAGACTATTTCTAAGATCTTGGCTCTGCTTTAAACAGATGTTGAATTGACTCAGGTTCAGCTATTGGAGAGAAGACTACAAAGAAGAAGAAATAACAAGGGAGACATAGAAAATTACCCAGTACCAGCAGAATTTATTTTACCTCTATTTCAAAGAGAAATGCTTGTTAGTGAAAATAAAGCATCATGGACAGATTACTGATTTTATCGGAACAGAATGAGTTCCTGTAAAGAAATACAAGCCACTGAGAGTACAGAAAGCTTGGCCACTAAAATACATTTTAAAAGGCTCACAAGTCCTAGAGCCATTTGGCTTGTAACAGCTGACGACTATTCTTTATGATATATGTAATGAGTTGATTCTGCCTTAAGTGTTTACATGACAGAGCAAAACACTCAAGCCTGAGGTTATTGTCTTGCCATCTGCAGGATGAAGAGACTGACTCAATAATCTCTAAAGCTGAGGAATAGATGCGTGGGGGGTGGGGTGGGGTGGGCAATTATAAGTGTTGTCTGGACTAGGGCATCAGGAAACTTTTTGGGTCAAAGCCAAGACAGTCATAGGTAGCAAGTAGTATAGGTTTTGCAGGTCCTGTGTCCTTTGTTGATATTTCTCAATTTGTCCTTTGCATCTCAAAACAAACACAGAAGATACAGTCCTCTCCCCTTATCTGTGTTGAATATGCTCTAAAATAACTAGTGGATGTCCCAACCATGGCTAGTAATGAATCACACACACACACACACACACACACACACACACACACACACACACACGGAGCAGGGAGGGATGGTTTCCTACATATGCATAGTCTTAATAAAATTTAGTTTATAAGTTAGGCACAGTAAGACATTAACAAAACAGTAACTCATAGAGAAGGGAAAAATACTGAAAGGCAAACATGACAATACTGTGTCTATGTGACTATTCTTCTGATGACTGAGAGAACTAAGAGGTAGATAGCATATACTGTGTGGACACACTGGCCAAAAAGATTCTTTGTGTTCTGGGATGGGCGGGTAAAGTTAGTTTAAGATTTTATTGTGTTAACCAGAATAGCAAGGTCTTTAAAATTTATGAATTGCTCATTTGGGGCAGTTTCCATTAATTTCCAGACTATAGCGGGTGACTAGAACTGCAGAAAGCAAAACCAACAGTAACAGGGAAATACTGTATTTATGAACTTGGGGTTAGAAGTATTCAAATAGCATGTTATTAAATAAAAGTGGGCTGTGATTGGCCAATTCCAAGCCAAGACCGTCATTATGCTGTCCTCAATTACACATATAGTCCTAATGTTATCTCACACGTGAATGTGACTGCATTTACAGAGATGGTAACTCCTTCACAGTACTCATAGCCAGCACTAGTGTACCACACAAAGCTTCTATAGCATTTAGGAGACCCTGTACGTCTTGCTTATTAGTTGTTTTCCTTATTGAAGAGTTCATGCCCCAATCATATGGTATAAAACAACCAAACCCTGTAGAAAACTTTAATGCTAATGCTAAAACCACTTCATTCACCTTTTGTACTCCTGTGGATATGCCACGTTCACACATACCTCTGCAAAGAACAAGATCAGACCATCAATGACTCAGTCACCCAGGGTAGTTACTGTTTTCCTAAGAAACCTGGAGATGCGTAGAAGATCAGTGAGTCAGTAAGGATGCAGGATCTTTTCATTCTGCCTTCTCATTCTCATAGTGTGTTGGCTTTGTCTTCCTACATAAAGTCTCATAGGACAAGATGACTGCCACCTCTTCAAGCTATATGTCCTTGAACAAGTATCCAAAGCAGAAAAGGAGAGCAAGGATAAAACAAGTGCCTCTTTATATCCTTTTTCTTTTATCATCAAATAAAATCTTTATCAGAAACTTCCTAGCAGAATTCCCCTTCTTAGTGGGTAGAACTAGGTCACCTACCTCTGTTTAGATCAGTTCCTAGCAAAAGGAAATGAAGTCTCTGTGATGGCCATAGACAAAGTGTTGACAAACTGTGGATAGTGGAAAAAAACCAGCTGGGGCTTGTTTTGGAGACAAAGTTTTATTAGGACACAGCCATGCTTGTTCATGTTTATATCAGTCGTGACTGTTTTTGTGCAAGAACAAGGGAGTTGGTCAGTGGTGACAGAGACCATCTGCCTTGCAAAGTATAACATATTCATTACCTGGCTCTGTACAGAAAGTTTCCCCTTCTCTGACTTAGACTGTCATTTATTCCATGACACTTACCACAAAACCAAGAATCTTTAAAAAAACAAACAAAACAAAAAAAAACCAAGTAAGAATGACTTCAGGTGACAATCAGTAATGAAATCCTCACAGTACTTACATGCTTTCTAATATGTTAAGCTAGTGACAATGTCTACAATTGGCCAACAGATGGACTTTTCGAAAACCTTTTCCTACCTCCTCAGTTTAGGCCCCCATGTCTTTTCACCATTCTACCCAAACTTTGGTAATATCCTTTATTTATATTTCTTTTCTCTCTCGGCACTTCTTTTGGACTATAAAAACTTAAGAGTTCTTCAGACTCTAATGATCTGGAGGGAATATAACACAGGGATTTGAATAGTGAGGAAAACTGCACGTGTGTGCGCACACATGTATGTGCTCATGTGTGCATGAGTGTTCATGTGTGGGTGGGTGCACGTGTGTGTTTGTGCACGAGGTGGTAAGGCCAACCAAGGTATCATTCTTCAGACACCATCTACCTTGTTTTTGGAGACAGGATGTTTACTGACCTGGAACTTTCCAGATAGATTCTCCTGTCTCTGTGTCCTTGGCACTCAGATTGCAAATGTGCACCAACTGTGCCCAGATCTTTTATGTGAGTTCTGGGAAGGCTGAACTCAGGTCCTCATGGTTAAGCAGCACATATTTTACTGACCCATCCATCTCCCAAAGCCCCATATTTAGTTGAGACAAAGTCTCATGTATCCTAACCTAGCCTTACATTTCACATTTAGCTGAGACTGGCCTTGAACTCCTGATCTTTCTTGCTCCACCTTCTTCTTCTTCTTCTTCTTCTTCTTCTTCTTCTTCTTCTTCTTCTTCTTCTTCTTCTTCTTCTTCTTCTTCTTCTTTTTAAGAGGGAAACTTTTTTTTTATTAAAGAGATTTATTTATTTATTATGTTTACAGTGTTCTGCCTGCATGTCTGCCTACAGGCAGAAGACGGCACCAGATCTCATTACAGATGGTTGTGAGCCACCATGTGGTTGCTGGGAATTGAACTCAGGACCTTCGGAAGAGCAGGCAGTGCTCGTAACCTCTGAGCCATCTCTCCAGCCCCTCGCTCCACCTTCTTGTTGCTTGGATTACAAATGTGTGTACCGTACCTGGTTGAACATCATTTAAAAAACGATGTGTTAACATGTGCTAGGGATGCCTCCTGGCCTCAGATTGTTCACAAGTCTAGCTTCTTTCTCCAACAGATCTCTGGGCCCAGCTGGTGGAAGAAAGATGCTGGGGGAATTTTCTTGTGAGTGGCTGGTTCATTTGGCTTGTGGCAAGTTAAGGAGTTTATGAGAGTAAACAGGTTTTTAGGCCTTTTAAAATTGTTATTGTTTTGTTGTTGTTGTTGTTGTTTTGTTTTTTCGAGACAGGGTCTCTCTGTGTAGCCTTGGCTGTCCTGGACTCACTTTGTAGACCAGGCTTGCCTCCAACTCACAGCGATCCGCCTGCCTCTGTCTCTGCTACATCTAGGTGTCACAACAGAGGGCTTTAAAAATAGAGGGACAAGGGGCTGGGATATGAAGGGGACCATCTTCCTTTGTTGAACAGTCATTGGAAGTTAGTTCCAAGTTTTCAGATCTAAGGTTATGGGGATGCTTAACTCACAGTTTGAGGGGAAAAAAAATTCAACCGGAGTGAAATTTTGGAATACAGAATTATTCTATGAATTAGAGCACACAGGCCTTCTGTGACCCATTTTGTAGCTGACACACTCGAAGAAGAAATAATTCAGCTGAGTTGATGTAATTGTACCACTCTTTCCTGGGTTTATCCTGCAGCATAGGGGGGCAGAGGGTTGGGGACAGAAAAGTTTCAAGGGTCTAATTACAAAATGACCTGTGCAAACTCCTAAACCACTCTACGTACTGGCTGGACCCTGTCCATACTCCTGTCTCAGCTGTTGCTTTCCACTGCTGTGTCTCTACCCAGTTGGCTCCAGGGCACCCTCCCACTGCAGCTGCCACCACTCTACTCTTACAGAAAAGTGGAAGGGTGTCTTGCTCGACGCAGCTCACAGCTTTGTTTCCGGATCCCGGCGTTAGTCTGCCTCTTGGTTTACAGGCACGTCTGCCAAAGAATCTGGAAGCTTTCCTACCAGCTGCAGGAAAGTAAATTTGACGGACACAATCATATGTCTTCCTAAAAAGTTCGCTTCCTCACTGCTAATAATAGGCTTCCCAGGATGGACTGTAGACACCATGACCTTCTACTTTAGGTGAGGTGGGAGAGTGTCAATTGTGGTGTCCCAACTTTTCCATCTCTATTTCCCCAAAGAAAACCAGCAGTCTCATCAGCAGCTTGGCCTCCTGGGAGCCTCTTGTTCTCTCCTAAATTTTCAGAGTGAGTAATTTGAGTAATTTCTTCCTTAATTCCAGGCTCTTCCCCATCACTGGGCCTCAATATATGTATAGTGTGTAATATAGATATATATGTGTGTGTATATATATGTGTATATATAATAAATAAAGAATATTTACACATTATTTTAATATTAACATGTTATACTATAGAATAACAATATAATAATAATATTAACATGTTAGTAGACTTGATTTTTTATAGCACTAAAGCAAGAGTTGTATATATGACTATCTACTCTCTTCCTATTCTGGGTATCTCAGCCTTGACACCTGTTGGCCGGCTTGGGGCTCCAATGAAGGACGTGCTCAGTCACGTGGGTTAATGGGAAGCATGGTTCTTAAACAATTCTGAGAGTGTCCTTTATTTGTTTTCTGGAACCTTAGCAAATGTGTGCAATGCTTGCAATGTTCTATTCATGATAGCGGAGAACACAAAGGTGCAGGAGGCGCAGCCAGGACTTCAAATAATCCAAATAGTCCAGATGTTTCACACAGTGTAACGCCTTCTGATGGCAAAGAGAGGGCATAATTTAGATAAACCGGGAGGACCTGTGTTTGGGTTACACATTTCGAAATATTCTCCAAAGAGACGACATCTGAAGTTCTGTGTGAAGTATTTTATTTAGTCAAAACAACAACAACAGCAGCAGCAACAACAACAACAAAAAACCCATGGTAAGTACAAATGTGGTAGAAACTGTTCTATGTTCTTATGAAATGTTAAGACATGAGAATGAGGAAATAGTTAATGTCTATGGTTTCAGTTCTGCAAGGAGAAAAGCGTTCTGGAGAGGGATGGTGTTGATGGTTACACAACATGAATGTGTTTGATTCCATTGAAGCCCACACTTAAAACACAATTCAGATACTGTGTTTTGTTGTGTCCACTCAGGCTGTGTACCCCAGGCTGGCTTCAAGCTCATCCTCCTGCCTTGGCCTCTCAAGGGTTGGGATTAAAAGTGTGTGCTGCCATACTGGTTACTGTAACTCCTTTATATGTTAATACATAAAAATTGGAAAACTAATAAAAACTAACAACCAGAGAAGCCAGGCATGGTGGTCCATGGTGCTAATCTCAGCAGTGAGGAGGAGCAGGAGTTCAAGGTCGTCCCCAGTTACACAGGGCCATAAAGGCTAGCATGGGTTAAGTGATACCCTGTCTTAAAACAAAAGAGTAACAAAACCAAACACATCATTTAAACATAAGAGCTATACTATATCATGCAAGTATAATAGTGATAGAGACCATATAACTTGTTTATATTTTGGAAGGTGATAGATGTTATAGAAAAAAAAAGTAAAATGGAATGAGAGGTATTAGGGATACTGAGTTGGCTACTATTTTTAAAAGGGTTGCCAGAATATGCCCAAGGCTTAACTAGAGATACAGAAATGATGGGTGTGGCCATCTGAGGCAAGCATTTTAAAGCACTGGAAATGCCTAGCAAGAACACATCTGCATAAGGAGCCATAAGGAAGTGCATGTGGGTGGGACAGCGTGCAAAGTAGAGACAGGAATTGAGGTCATAGGGGTAAGGGGAAGTCTGTTTGTATTTATCACATATGCCAATGTATGTTCGTAAGATCATTTGTAGGACGTTGGCTTTCACTCTGTAGAAAACGGGAGTTGTTGCAAGGTAGTAAGTAGAGAAATGGATAATGTGTGATTTCTTAAAAGGATAACTATAAGCAGAGGGCATATAATTAAGTAGCAAGAGACGAGGAGAAGCAGGAAGTCCTTCTGGAAGGGTCTTCAGTAAGAGGCGGAGACGGCTTGTTATTTGGGGAGTGGTAGTAGACATGGTGGGAGATTATATGATTGGTTTATATACTTTTAAAGAGCCACCAGAATTTCTCCCTGAATGACGAGAGGTAGCGATAGAAAAGAGGAACGGAGGATGCAGCCAAAGTTTTGTCATGAGTCTCAGGGCTTTTGGGATTCCATCATGTGAGAGGCACGTCGTGAGCTGCTTTCAGGGGTACGGTGATCACGAGTTAAGTGTGGAACATACTGTGTGTTAGCTTTGTCATCACAATTTGTCTTGTTAAGTAGCACAAGAGAGGGCCACGGAAAGCTTGAGTCAGCGATAGAGGATCGGTGTGGCTTTGAGATACAGAGGGAGAAGAAGATACGGGAACAGAAGTGCTCTGTTCCTGACTCATGCTCTTCACGACCATCATTTGCGCAAGTTAAGAAAACTAACTGTGGGGACAGTCGAGCCACAACCACTGGGCTCTTGTTATACATTAGATACATGACATACTAACTCAAGCTTGCTTTGCAGTTAAAGGAGAGATTACATTTCAGTTAGAGGCTAGGGAGTCTCCTAGCCTCTGCCCACAGCTGACACCTCAGGAAGATTTGTAGTTCACAAACACTCCCTCATCACCATACCGTTACTCATCTTTCATACAGTCTTGTAGTGCAGGTCAGAGTGAGGTTATCCTTTCTGTGCTCTGAGGGCTGGAGGCCTTGCGCAGTGTAGAGACAACAGTTAAACCGGTCAAGTTCTCTGACTAACAGGCCAAGAACCTCCTAATAGCTCTTTGACACTCAAATTTTTTATTTACAACATTTATTTTAAAACTTAAACAAGATGTGTAATAGTATACCAAACACTTAAGTATCTTTTTCTACACTTAAATATCTTCTACGTATTTTACCAATTGTTATCTTGCCACATTTGATTGCTGTCTTACACGCGCAGGCACACAACACACACACACACACACACACACACACACACACACACACACACACACATTTTTTGATGGCCTATTTGAAAGTAACTTGCAGGCATTCTGTCACATTCAAGTATATTTAGCCTACATCTTTTAAGAATTAGGATATTTTCCTACATAATAAATCTTCTTATGCCCAAGATAACTAATAATATTTTAAAACCTATTATCTCATAGCTATCTATATTTACAAGTTGGAACTGTCTCCAAATATCTTTTTAGCTATATATTTATTTCTTTGTAGGTACTGATCTAGAATCATTCATAGCATTTGAGTACAGTCTCTACCATCTCTTTGGATAGAACTATTTTCCATTTTTAAAAATGATACTTTCTGTTTTGCAAACTCCAGGTCACTTGTCATAGAGAGAGTCCTAAATTCTGTTTGTTTGATTGCTTCTTCAGGATTCCATTTAGGTTAGGGTATTTTTGGTGGCTTGGGCAGTAATAGCACACAGGTGAATGTCAGGCCGTGAGCCTGTGTTGGTAAGACTGATTACTCCATTAAAAGGAGACCTTCAAGATTCTTCACTCTGAGAACCCACTTTCTCCTCTTAGATTAGTGTTTTCTGTGGAGTGGCCATTGAGCCCATGGCACTAGCATCCAGGGAGGGTCTCTACCTGGGTTAGTTACTTCAGCGGTGGCTACAAAATCCCTATTAGAATCCCCGATTCTGGTATGCTGTGATTTTACACTCTCAGGCAGTGGTAGAAGAAGCAAGAAGCAAGCAGTAGAGTCAGCTATAGGTGACATCGTGTGTCAGGTGATGACAGGGTCCAGAAAGACTAGGCAGGGCATGTATTTGTGAAGCAAAAGTGCTACTTTGGTGACAGTAAGTTTCAATTCTGTAATTTTGGGGGTGGTGACAGTTTCCATAACTTAGCTTTTTTTTTTTTTTTTTTCCTTTCTGTTTTTTAAAAGTTTTTTAGGGGAAGAAAAAAAAAGAATTCAGTCAGCATAATCTCTGTTTTGTGGATACTGTATTCTGTCTTTTTACTCCCTCTTCCTCCCCTCTTGCTTCCTAATCTTTTCTTTCCTCAAAGTCACTAAATATATGCTTAAATTTTTTCCCTCTCAGTTTTCTTTGATCTATCTCTTCTAATTGACCAGTTACTACATTTTCCTCCTAGAAAAACTGTCTGGCTGACTTTTCTTGGTAGAACAAGGGCTTGAGAAAGCTAGAAGCAAATTTTCACCTTAACATTTTTAGGAAACAGCTTTTATTTATGGCATAAACTACCCCAGCTCAAGTCTTTGTATCATAAAATACATCCTTTTAGAAAAAAAAATGCATTAAAAAAGATATCACAGTACTTTTCTCCAGTAACTACCAGTTTTCCCAGCAGGACTTTGGCTTAAAAATGCATTATTCTGCCAACCACACCCTTTCTTTTTATAAAGCTCAAAAATAGAAAGTTCCCTCTCTCTCTCTCTCTCTCTCTCTCTCTCTCTCTCTCTCTCTCTCTCTCTCTCTCTCTTCCCCCCCCCCTCTCCTTTGTGGGGTCTAACCACATTTTTGAACTCTGGTTTCACATAAGCACTTGTTGATAACTGATAAATGTTGTTTTGTACAGAAGCCATGCTGATGAACTGTGGAAATAAAGTGAGAGAACATTCGAGACGGGTGTCTTCTTAACTCCCCAGTCATCTGGTTTCTATGGTGAGAATGACAAACAACTGGGTGTGGTGGCACACACCGTAAAGCAGCATTGAGGAGGCTGGGGCAAGAGGACTGCAAATTTGAGGCCAACCTGGATTACATAGTAAACTCCAGGCTAGCCTGAGCTACATGGTAAGACCCTATTAAAAACAACAACAAACAGCCAGACAGATTTACACACACACACACACACACACACACACACACACACACACACACACACACACACTCTTTAGATCATTGTCAGGATTCACCTTATAAATTTTACTTCTTTTTCTGCATTTATTGGGGGGGGGGGAGAGAGAGAGAGAGGGAGAGAGAGAGAGAGCGCGAGCGCACGTATGTGCTGAGATCAGAAGATCAAATTCAACTGGTCAGGCTTGGTGGCAGGCATCTTTAGCTGTTGAGCCATCTCACTGGCCACCCACTTTATTACATAGTTTTTCCCCCAGTGCATCATATTTACAAAATACTCTTTTAAAAAATCCCACAGCTTCCAAACAATCTCCTAGCAATTCTAAGTAATTTATAGCCCCAAATAATAGCAGCACCATAGAATATGATATAATTTTACACTGAAAGACGTAGTTTTGTCGACTGATAAAACTTCCAGTTCAGTTCTCTGCGTAAAGGGTGGAGAATAAAGCCATGCGGAAGGATGGAGAAGGTCTCTGTCTTAACGGTTTCATTGCTGCGAAGAGACGCACCATGACCACGGCAACTCTTACAAAAGCAAACATTTAATTGGGGCTGGCTTACAGTTTGAGAGGTTTAGTCCATGATCACCATGGCGGGAAGCATGGCAGGGAACAGGCAGACATGGTGCTGGAAGAGCCCAGAGTTCAACATCTTGGATCTGATCAGCGGCCAGGAGCACGCTCTGATTCCACACTGGGCGGAGCCCGAGCACAGGCAATCTCACAGCCCACCCCCACAGTGACGCACTTCCTCCAACAAGGCCACGCCTCCTAATAGTGCCGCTCCTTGTTGGCCAAGTGGTCAAACACATGAGTCTGTGGGGGCCATACGTTTTTAAACCACAGTAGTCTCCTTCAGAGTAGCCCATAGCATTGCTTATCAGTGACTTTCAAGGGTTAGGAAGGAAAAGAGCCAAGGGATACGAGCTCTCTCTCTCAGAGGTGCCCTTGACCCTGTGTCTGCCATGGTTTCCCAGATAAAGGATACTAACTTAATTCCTATAATCCTTCTGAAGCTTGACATTGAACGTATCATATGGAGATGGATAAGATTCAGAAGAATGAACTTTCCAAGACACTTTTAAAACCTATTTGATATTCACCAACAGTTTTATAATCTTAATCTTCTTCCTATTAAATAAACTAGGACATGATTGGCGGCCGGGAGGAGGCTCTGATTCCACACTGTTGCTATTAAACACGAAGCACATATTTAAATAGCAAAACGGATTGAAACCAGTGACACCTCTGCTCTATAGACGTTCACATTTAAAAATTAAACTTTAGTGACTCTCTATTAGATGGTAAGGCCTGCATCAAATAATTTCTGAAGGTCCTCCAACCTTAAATACAATAAAATTCCAGCAATTAGTAAGATCTTATTCTCAACATTAAATATGATGGCATGCTGTAAAGAGGTGTATAAGTAAAAAATTAAATGTGTTGCTTACTAATATAAGTGGTGTAATATTAAGGGTAATTAAAATGAATTTTAGTTAGATGATATTTAGACATTTAGAATAGAAAACTTACTATTTTATTATACTCTAAATGTTTACTTGATTTATGATTCATGTTTTGGTGATAGCTTATAAGAGTTTACTTATAGCCTTTTGAAGTTATAACGAGACCTCAGCCTGGTGGTACATGTCTCATTCTGGCATGCAGACGGTTTGGGCAGGAAGGATCATGAGTTTGAGGCTGATCTGGCTGCACATTGAGATCTGCCTCAAGAATAGTTTTTTGTTTTTTGTTTTTTGTTTTTGTTTTTGTTTTGTTTTGTTTCATTTTAATTTAGAGGGCTGGGGATAAAGCTTGGTGGTAAAATGCTTGCTTAGTATGTGCAAAGCCTGTGGTCCAATTTCCAGCACTAAAAAGAAAAGGACAAAAATAGATACCTTCTTGAGTCCCAGCAAGCCAAACAAAACAATAACAAACACATGCAACAACACTAACAAAAATGCCGAAATTTGTCTCTTAACGTGGTTTTTATAATTAGATTTTTTATCTTTGAAACTTGGGTATTTTCAGATAAAACATTAAAAACCATTATTGTCATTTAAAAATAATGAAATTCTCTGCTTCAACACTTGGATATCAAGACAGAATTGGTATTGAGCAGAAATGGCAGAGCAGATGGCAAATAAGGCAGACTCTGAGGCTTTCAAAATCTGTAGCCAGAGCCTCCTATAGACCTGTCAGGTCCACATTCCACAGTGGGGGGAGCTTAGTGATTTCTGCCTCTGTCTCAGCCAAGTACCCAGTTAGTCAGGGACAGTGTTCCAGTTGTTTTATGGGTCCTCCTACCCCGCACCCCAGGCCATCTGCACCTCAGGATAGCCATCAACTCAATATGTAGCAGAAGATGACTTTGGACTACTCTTGATCCTTCTGCCTCCACTTCCCAAGGGCTGACGATAGGCCTGGACCACAGCACTCATTTTTTCTAGGCCTTTTTTCTTTTCTTTTTAGTTTTATTTTCTGATACAAGGTCTTACTTTGTAGCCCATGCTTTCTCAGCCTCCCTGGTACAGAGATTCATTCACAATACGTGTGAGTTGTTTTGTTTTGTTTCCTATTTGTTTTCCTTTTTGTTCTTGTCCTGTCTACTAGTGCTTTCAAATTGCTCCTTAGGGACCTGTAAGATAAAATTATTGATAGTAAAATTGATTTAAGGTATGTAATCACAATATTTAAGAAAATATAAAACTATAAACAGTAGAGAAGAATTGAAAATACACAAATGTTCTTTTCATTATTATTTAAAAATATTAAATTTTAACTTACCATATTGTCATAGCCTTCGGATAACTAGCCCTTGGAAAACTGGAACAAAGGATCTGTAGCTCAAGGCTAGCCTACGTTTCATATAGCGATTATCTCGAAAGAGTGAATTTCTTTTTCAAGGATAAGCCAAATTAGAAGAGGAAGTAAAGTTATAATAAGAGTCACAAACAGGACTAGTCTGCTTTTCCTGCTGTCTTCTTTGTAGTTTGTAAAAAAAACCTTTCACATATTCTCTGAAATAGTTTTGAGCATCCCTGGGAAGGAGTTTCAAATATGCTTCCAAACCAGCTTTTCTAACTAACAGGTGGTATATGGCCCATTTTCTTCCCTTATGTTTATTGTGGTGGATGACATTAAAAGTTTAGAGACTCTTATTTATAAAGTCCTTGGTGTTAATGTTGCCAGTACCACCCTCTTTTGGTTGGTCAACATTGGTCAATATGAACAAGAGATTGCAGTTTCATTGTACTGTTGGTCAAAGTAACATACAGTAATAATGAGGTTGACCAGACCTCTCAATGATTCATGGAGGTTTAAGGGAATAAACTTGCTTTTTCTTAGCTTTCATGGTCCATCAGGCCGAGCTTGAGAAAAATTGTTAGTGGCTACTACTTTCTGATTAGCCTTTGGTTTTCTCTGCCCTTGGGATGAATTGTTTTACCTGTTAGCTTTTACTGTCCATATACATAATCCCCTAAGATTCCTGTTTTACTAGTTCTTTAGATCTGTCAAGATCATAGATCCTTGCCAAATATATGAAGAAGTATACATCAAGGCTATGAGAAGACAAGGCACAGCCAGCAGAGAACAGTTAGTTAACTCTCTAAGGCGCATAAAGTAAGCTTTTGTTATTGAACTCCAAACTTCGAGCAACCTCTATCAAAACATCAAAGGCCCAACTGATAATTTTGTTGTTGGTAACATTCCTAATACTTCTGGATGACTTTCCACTTCCTGTTGATCACAACATTTGTTGTGCAATAGCCTGTTGAGTACCTTGCAATCTTTTGTTTGGTGGTATGTATTTCTATAATAGTTTTTAACAGTATGAAGAATTTCTTATATAATCACATCTTACACGGAATCTCCTAGAATATAATGGAGGACAAATATTTGGAGACTGAGCCATGCAATGCTAAAATATTAATATTAATGCTGAAAATTGCAAAGACCAATGAAATATAAGGAAACCTTGGAATGGATTTGGCAGCTAGAGGCTCAGCCATGAAACATCTGGAACCAGTGACTCAGACACTGTCACATCCACAGGTGATGTTTTGCTTTCTGTATGTTTCAGCAATTTAAAACGTATTTCATCTCTTATGTGTGTTTGCTTTCTTATTACGACAGCTGGAATTTCTACATATTGCAAAACCATGTTTATATTATGTGCTCTTGAGATTAGCCTAGCACCACTTTAGTTATGTGGATGAGATATCTCAATTGTCTTTCTAAAAAATCCCCAGAAAGCCTCTCCTTGGCTTTGCTTGGGAAACGTCAGCACTGATGTGCTTTAAATTGTGTGTTTCTCCATGATATTGAATTTCTGAGCCCAAGCATCTGTGAATGTGACCTTACTTTTTGTATATTATTGACTTGATGATTTGATTCCAATGGGCCCTAGTTGAAGAAGACTGACATCCTTGTCAAAATAAAAGATTTGGACACAGAAACAGAAAAGTACATGGGGAGAGCGCCATGTTGCTATGGAGGCAGACAGGACTCGATGCACCTACAAACAAGAGAATACAACTATTGCCACCGAAAAACCAGGAACCAGGACAGAGGCATCCTCACATGCCTCGGGAAGAGTCAATCCTGCTGAGCCTTTATCTCAAACTTCTTCCCCCAGGAACTGGAGACAATACATTTCTGTTATTTACATGGCCCAGTGTAGGATACTTTGCTATAGCACCACAGAAAACTAATAAAGACTTGAGTGATGGTTTGTGGGTGTGGTGTACAGTTCCCCGGGAGCCATGTAGATGGTGAAAGTTGCTTCTGAGAAATCAGTTCTGGTGTTGTTTGTATCCCTTAGAGTTTAATACCAACTCCAGGTTGCAGTTTCTATGACATAAAACTGGGGATCAGTAAACTTGGAACTTCGGTTGTGAAATTTTTTTGTTGCTGTTGGTGAATGGATGAGTTTAGTTAGGGATTCAGTAGATGTCAAGGGGTTACCTAATCAAAGTAATTTCCGGGTATTGTTGACTAATTGGAATGCGGGCCTTAGTACACGAGTTTCCTCAACCATAGGAGAAGTGACAAACTTGCTTTGTTCCAGGTAGGTAAGTACTGGTAAGGAAATAGAGTTTATGTGATAGCAGCGGGGATGTTTAAGAGTCTACTGACACCTCCCCTATGACTGCTCCTGAGGGGGATTACCTCCCCCTGTATATGCTCATAGGGTATCAAGTCTCTTCTTGGTAACCTGCTGTCCTTCCTCTCAGTGCCACCAGGTCTCCCCCTCCAGGGGATAAGGGGAAATTGGGAGGGAGGGAAGAATGGGAGGATACAATGGATGGGATAACCATTGAGATGTAACAAGAATAAATTAATTAAAAAAAAAAAAAGAAGAAGAAGAAGAAGAATGCAAAAAAAAGAGTTTACTGACAAAAGCCGATGCTGAGCCGAATGCAGGAATGCAGCGTTCCTGTCAAGTGGAACTTACCTCTCTGCCTATTAAACGATTTCGCTTCTTTTGTACTTATTTTTAAGCTTCTTTTGAGATGGATCATCTTGTATCAACTGGCACCTTTACCCTTTCTTAATTTATTCATCACTACAAATGCACTAGTCACGCTTAGTCTTTATCCACACCTACTTTGCATCAGAATGAATCAAGACTCTCTGATTGTTATTCTGATCTGGCAGCATGGTACCTGATATTCTAATTAAAGTCTCAAGGGGCACAGGCAAACTACAACTCAGGCTACCTTCAGTCTCTCCCACCATTGCCCTCAAAGTTTAATAAAGACTCTCTCTCTCTCTCTCTCTCTCTCTCTCTCTCTCTCTCTCTCTCTCTGTGTGTGTGTGTGTGTCTCTGTGTGTGTCTGTGTGTTTGTGTGTCTCTCTCAGTGTGTGATAGCCTAACATTAGTCATTTAGTGGGCCATGTCTGTTTTAATGTGACATGAGCAGAATTTAGCAGTTGTGATGGAGACTGCAAATCTTGAAATATTTACTGTCTGAACATTTACAAAAGAGAATTTGTTGACCCCTTAATCAAGGTAGCCATGGCTATGAGAGGAGTTTTGCTGTTTTGAACATATTTATACTGTGGACAGACTTTTTATACTCTGGAGTAAAACATAAGGGTTCACATGTGTGAAAAGGGCCACATGATTTAAAATGCTTCATCAAGCACATTCTTTTTTATTTATAGTTGGTTGTAATTAGTAGCTATTTAGTGTTTATAGTTTTTTACTATTAGAAATAGTGAGTTACAGAACTGATAAGTGGAATGATTGGCCAAAGGTATTATATGTTCAGAATTTTTGACCTAATGTTTTTTGAAGCCAGGAAGATATTTGTGTTCATCATCAATGGCTTATTTTCCTTACAGAAAATCACCTCGGGTTAAGGTTATCAAGTGCAGTATGTTCTTGCTGGTTAATTTATTAGGAGATTTATTTAAAAGAACATAAATATTAGAGCTATTTCTGTTTGTGAAGTAAAATTTCTTATGGTAATGGAGTAAGAGACAGAGACCCACCTCCTCTGTGCTCGGAGATCTTAAAAATAGAAACTGTACAAGGTTATGAGCAATAAATGAAGTAATTTATTTAAATGTGTTTGAGTATATTGTTTGTAGTTATGGCATAGTATTCATGTTAATACTATTATTATTTATTTAGCTTCATAACTTAATTTGTCTGATTTGTTTTAGATACAAGGCAGGCCATCAATTTACCTACCCATTCAGTTAAAGTTTATAGCCACGAGAAGACTTACATTTATATAGATTTATTACAAAAATTGTGTGGAAGCTAAAATAGTGCTAATTTTTCCCTTTTCTTTCCTCTTTCCAAACCCTTCCTTATACTCCTCCTTGCTCTCTTTCAAATTCATGACCTCCTTTTTCCTTGTTATTTTATAAATATATTTATATGTATATATGCACATATACATATGCACATAACACACACACACACACACACACACACACACACACACACACAAACTGCTCAATCTGTATATCTGTATAATGCTACTTGAATGTATCCAATGAGTGTGTGCTTCCCCGGGAAGACTACTTCTCCTCCTTAATTGCAGGCTTCTCCTCATTCACTTTTGTGTGTCTGTTGGTGTCATCCTTGTTGGGCTCATGTTTGGGCAGTCATGTTGGGGCGACCCTGTGAGCGTAGCTCCTGAGTTGCCAACTTTTTGAGAACCAGGAAGGCAGTTTCTGTTCAAGTGTAGAGATCTGACAATGCGGAGAGCCGATGGTCTATTTAATCTTTATTATATTCTATCCATTCTGAGAATTTCATACATCTAGATAATGTATTTTGATCATATTCGCCCCTCCTTCTTCCTCCCAGCTCCACTCATATCTCCCCATCTTCTCCCATTTTCGGTCGCTTTTGTTGTTATGACTCACCAAGGTGAGTTTGTGCCGCTCACGTACTCATGGGTGTGGGGCCTACTTTATAGTATAACCAAAGACGTGAGGACCAGGAGAAGTGATAATGGAGTTTCCACTCTGAGTTAGAGTGTAAAGGCAGAAGACTAATGCCCCACATCAATGATTGGCAGAGACAACGAGCTCTTCTGTACTCTGCCTTCTTCTGTTTAAGCCCTCATTGGACTTTGCCTGCACTGGAAGGCGCAACATCTTTTAGTTTATCTACTGATTTAAAATGTTCATCTGAGAGGGAAAGACCCTCAGAGGCACACCCTACATAATGGTTAACGAGACATTCTGTGGCACAGCCAGGCTGATGCGTAGGATAAAGGATAGCGAGTCCATTCCGTTTCAACCTGGCACCCAATGAGTCACCTAACAGCATAAGTGTTTTCCAAATAGTGCCAATACCAGAAGCTGCACCTGACACCATGAAAGTGTGCTGTGTACAAGGAAAACTGCCCTAGCTCTTTTCCTAGAAGGGAAGTACAATTTTGGGGGAGAAATATATACTTTTGTTCTTGATGTCTTCTAACAACACACACTCACAAAATAACAATACTGAAACACTTGTAAAGTCAGCGTGTTTGATATTACATAAGTGAGCAATGGAGGAAGGCTGCTTGTTAAGTATATAAATAAACATATAAGCATATGCTTACCTGTACATATGTAGAACAAATAGACACATATACAGGTACCCTCATAGCCAAATAAGGAGAAATATTCATAACAGCTCTAGGCTTTCTATAGCTAGTTACATGGCTATAGCTGCTGTTCACACCTCCCTGACTTACTAATAATCTGTCTTTCTTTTGCCATCATGAAGCACTTGCATTGGCCTGATTCTTTAGTTGGTGGGGTGACCTAAACTTCCATTCTTGAAAGGTCTGGCATCAAGATGCCCAATCTTTTGGCGTTGCAACATGGCATTGTCATTCCATCTACAAAATTTGTGTATGAGAACCATGCAATCAAATGTTTAAAAATGGTTAAAAAGAAAAGAAAGAAAGAATAAAGAAAAAAAGAAAGAAAAAAACAGTAACAAAACTCCACAAAATCGCTGGGTGTAGTGGCACACGCCTTTAATTCCAGCACTTGGGAAGCAGAGACAGGCGGACAGCTGTGAGTTCGAGGCCAGCCTGGTCTACAAAGTGAGTCCAGGACAGCCAAGGCTACACAGAGAAACCCTGTCTCGAAAAACCAAAAACCAACCAAACCAACCAACCAACCAAACAAAAACAAACTCCACAAAAATCCTTCATGATTTTAAGTAAGTTTATAATTTTCTGTTAGGCTACATTCACAGCTATCCACGCCTGTGTCCTGTGTGCCACAGGTTATACACATCTGAGTCACTTTAGGTCCTTTATAGTCCTGCCTGGGTGGGTGTGTTTTTGTTCTTACTTTCTTCCTTTGGTCTTAATTACAAAGCATGATAGTGCTGTGTTGCCCTGAGGTAACTAATATGGTCTTCCTTCTCTTCAGTATGGAGAAACAGCCTGATTTCCTTTTGATATCAGGATCAGTCACCCTTGACCATACATCTTTCTTTTTTGCCTATTGATTGAGGATCAAGTGGCCGGACAGCAGTCTTAAGTTCTAGTCCAATGGGGCCATTGCTGGGCTTTCTACTGTGAGGCTTCTCTTTTTTCTTTTTGAGTTAAAATCTAGGAGAGCAAAGTGTAAGACTGTAGGAACAGGAAGCAAAAACATTGCTAGTAGGTGACCAAGGATAATAGGATGGTGCCACTCCCGTCACCACACCTCTATACCTATACTCACCATACCACAGGCTGTATAACTACTATCGCCATGTGTGAGATGCTGACTCAGACCATATACAACTTTCTGGAAAGTGCTTTCCCAATCCTGAAAAATGTTTCAAGGTGTCTGTTTGGTCGCTGATCGCATCCACACAGCTTCTTTAGGGTGATGGGAAATATACTCTCTAGAGTTGTATGCCGGTGGTTCTCGTGAATTCTCCAAGGGACCATAAATACAGACACAGAACAAAAAGGCCATGTTGTGGGAATTGTGGACATTTGAAACATTCCTCCATGTTACTTACCTGTGCCTTTAGTGCTGTTCACGCCAGCTTTATGGCTAGTGGGTTAGATAATACTGAGTAATTGATGGACAGATTAGATTGCCTGGTCACATGGTACCCTGTGGTTGAAAAGAGGCTTGGATCTGTTTCTCCGAAGGACATTGCTACCTGAGAAAGATGAGAGGGCTTTTCTCCAACGACCTAAGAGCTTGCACTAAAGTTCATCTGCAAAACCCCTGTCAAAGGCTTTAGACAGCAGCTTAACTCATCTCCATCAACATAGATGCAGAATACTATGCATAGCAGCCTGGACCTGTGGCAAACCCTTCTCTTGCTCTGGACTCCTTTTGAAACTAACAGTTTTTTTTTTAATGGGTTGAAAAGCACACCAGAGGAGAAATATGTTACCTCTAAAATTCAAATACGGATAGAAGGCCCTTTCTTGGTTACTGGACATACTAGTTACAACCACTTATTGTTAGTCTTAAAATGGGTATTTTGTAGGCTAGAGAGATGACCCAGGGGGTTAAGAGCAGTGGCTGTCTAGGTGGCCCAGATTCAGTTCCGCATTCATATCCAGTTGTTCACAACTGCCTGTAACTCCAACTCCAGGGTACCTGACATCCTCCTCTGGTATCTGTGGGTGCCTGCGTACATGTGCGATACACACACACACACACACACACACACACACACACACACACACACAAATAAAAACAGATCTTTTTTTTTTTTAAAGAATGATTTAATGAAAAAGGGGGAGAGGATCTTGGTATATCTCACGCTATGAGAGTCTGCACAGTTTCACTGATGTAGACGTCTCCAGATTGTTGTGGGACACAAGGAAGTCCTGGCAATATGTTTTGAGTACTTATAACTCCTTACTATAGACAACTGTGATAGCTTGTGAAAGTGGGGGGAAAAAAAAGCCAGGTTTGGTGGCACACGCCTTTAATCCCAGCACTCTGGAGGCAGAGTCAGGTGGATCGCTGTGAGTTCGAGGCCAGCCTGGTCTACAAAGTGAATCCAGGACAGCCAAGGTTACACAGAGAGACCTTGTCTGGAAAAAAAAAAAAAAAAAAAGGAAGAAAGAAAGAAAGAAAAAAGAAAGTGAAAAACAAAACAAAACAAAAAACAAAAAACAAAAAACAAAAAACAAAAAACAAAAAAACAAACCCCAAACAAACCACAATCAAAATCGTTTTGATCTGGATGTAGCAGGCCCCAGTTGTAATCCTAGCATTAGGAAGGCAGAGGCAGAAAGACTACAAATTCCAGGTCAGCCTGGGTTTACAGTGGTCCCCGAGTAAGAAAATATCCTTTTGCGATAAGTTATAATATGGTGCTAGAGATCTGATGTACCTCTGAGGTAGGAAAGTAGAGGCTTATTGCTCACATTGTCAGTTGAAAGCAAGTCAACTTACATGTACCATGATCGATCTTCCACGTGTGTTTCCAGCTTTATTGTAAAAGAATTTTAGCACGTCGTTGTGGAGGCTCAGAAGACCTAGTATCCGCAGTTAGTAGACTGGAAACCCAAGACAGCCAATGATGTTTCAGTTTATCCTCCATCCAAAGGCAAGAGAAGATATGTCGCCGTTCAGAATCAGTTAGAGAGAACAAATTCTCCCCTATTCTGCCTTTTTGTCTAGTCAAGACTTCAGTAGATTGGATGATGCCCAACAGCATTGGAAGGGCAGCCACCCATACTACCAATTTAAAGGTTAATATCTAGAAAGACCTTCTCAGACACCCAGAATAACATTCAATTGACTATCAGGGTACTCCTTGACCCAGTTAGTTGACATAAAATTAACCACATCCCTCATCCTGTGGCACACACAGAGACACATTGTGACGAACATAACAACTGTAGTTGCTGTCCTCCTGTGTGTTAGTGGAGATCACAAAGTGTTTCATGTTGTTATGTTTCATAGTATCATGAGGAAAATTAAAGTAGAATAAAAGAGAGAGGCGAGGTAGATGACACTGGGGTAGATGACACTCTTAGATAGGGCGGTCTGACAATGCCTCTTTGAGAAGTTAAGGTATAAACAAATAGTTGAGTAAGTCAGGGTAGCAGGCTATGTGACTGGGGGTGGGGAGCGCAAAGCATCCTAGGCAAAAGGAACATCAATTGCAAAAGGAAGGGGAAAGGAACTTTCACCCCTCCCCCCACCCCTGAGATCAGCAGAGTTAGTTAACACCATAGGTGTTTCTCTTCAGTTGTATCCAATCGTTAGTGTTTGTGCATGTAATAGGTAGAGGACTGGGCCTCATCAGGGCTTTAATCAGATGGGGAAGAACAGGATAGGGGAGCTGGGGTGCATGTCCATGAGATGAGTGGCGCAGATCAGAGGAAAGCTGAGAAGTGGTAGAGATTGTTAGTCCTAACCAGACTAAAGATGTTCCGAAGTAAGGTCTCTAAGACAAGTGTGCTTTGATAGAAGGGGCTGGAGGCCTGTGCTCTGAATGCCTGAAATGTTAACTTTGGAGTTTCTAAGAGACATTGAGCAGGCATTGTCATGACAAGGATAAAAGGTGGAAGCCAGAGCCTCAAAAAATGGAGGAAACCGTTGGAAATAAAGAGCTTAACGATGGCAAGGGTGGATTTGAACAGAGCATCGCTGACGATGGCAAGTGTGGATTTGAACAGAGCATCACTGACGATGGCAAGTGTGGATTCGAATAGTGCATTGCCAGGTCCTGTGCAAAGTATTCCGTGTAGTTCTCAGCCCCCCATTTTTTTTGAATGTGCCACATTTCCCCTCCTGAGTTTCGCATACAGATGTCATTTTCTGTGTAAGACCTGTTGTGACTCTCCCTATAAAGATTTGTCTTCCTGTGTGACCCTATGGTACTTTGTAACCACTTACATCACGCCGCCAAATAGTTCATAGATTTTTCCCTCCTTTGATTAGAAAGTGATGTCCCGGATGCACATATTCTCTACTGTATCAATCTGTATCAATCTGTGCTGGCTAGTTTTTAATGTCAATTTGACACAAGCTAGAGTCATCAGGGAGGAGAGTGCCTCGATTGAGAAAATGCCTTCATATGATCAGGCTGTGGGGCATTTTCTTAACTGGTGATTCATTTGCGGGAGGTGGGGGGTGGGCAGCCCATTGTGGGTGGTGTCTTCCCTGGGCTGGTGGTCCTGGCTTCTATGAGAAAGCAGGCTGAGCAAGCCATGTGGATCGAGTCAGTAAGCAGCACTCCTCTGTGGCCTCTGCATCAGCCAGCTCCTGCCCTTGATGAACTCTTATATGGAACTGTGAGTGAAATAAACTCTCTCCTCCCCAGTTTGCTTTTGGTCATGGTGTTTCGTCACAGCAGTAGTAACCCCCAACTAAGACAGCGGTTTTGCATCCATGCAATAAACTTTATGAAGACTTTCTGTCAGGATATGAGTAAGTTAAAGGGTGTGACTATATGTTCCCAGTTGTATACACAGTGTGCTGTTGTCTCAGTAAATATTGTTATAAACCTACATAAATTCCATTGTTAATTTCTAAAGACCAAACCCCTGAGGTTCATGGGCAATGCTTTCTCTCTGGGGTCTATAGGAGTCAGGGACTTAATAGCATGAACAACCCAGTTAGCGTTTGATCACAACTTGAATCACGTCTGAACTTTTCTATCTATAAATGTTTAAACCACACCAGCTGACTAATAATACCACGCAAACGGAAAGTTGAACCGAAGTGAACATTTACAGTTAAACTTTAGGAGGGAGTTGGAGAGGTTTAGATTCAAAGGTCAGGTCAGTTTGCCTTGGAACTATGCTTGGAATTTATCGCCGCTGCTGAAGTGGAATCGCCCGGAGGTGCGCTGATTGTGTCGCCACAGCAATTTCAGGGAGCAGTGGAATTACTCTAACTCTTTTTAGCAGGCAGTTTCTTTTGCTCTGGGAGCGCTTTTGAAAAGTTGTGCACGGTAATATCCTCCCCGATTCATCTCGAGGAAAGCCCACCGTGCTGTTGCCGTGGTGCCCATATCTGATCGCTCCGGCTGGCCGTGGCCTGTGCCTCAGAATCGGCCGTGGGAGCTTTTCTGAGACCTAGCAGGCCAGGTTGCACCTTCAGATGCCGTGATTCAACGTGTGTCTTACAAAGCTTCACAGGAGACATGGATCCGCTGCCAAGGTGGAGGCTCTCTGGAGTAGAGCAGTCTTCTGAAGGACGTCACCAAGGGTTTCTGACTGAACTCCTCAATGCTTTCTAACCCATTGGAAAGTGCATTAAGGTGTTGCGCTCTTGGGAGGGAGGGCTGTATTATGCCGTGATTCACCCATTAGAAAGAGACACTCTGTTTTCTGTAGTGCTGTACAGGTTAAACATTCATTTATATGGACAATCTTGAACTTGATGACTAAGCTGTGAGATAATGGCATCCCTGTACCGAGGCAAATGCTCAAGAACACTATGTCTCTGAGGAAGAGATGCAAAGCAAGGCGCTTGACACTCTCAGATGAAAGAAATGCTCAGTTTCTAAATAATCTGAAGAACACAGTATAAACCTTCAGATTTAATGTATTTTACCACCCATTTAAATCTTTTATTTTTTAACCTTAGGAAGTTACTTCATAGTATTGAATGCAAATTTTTGGATTCTGTTGACACATAATAGAATAAAAACAATTTTATGTGACTCTTGAAAACACCTTGTATTTACAAATCTATTTATTGTTTTATCTTAAATAATTTCCTAATTTCTATTTTTTGCGATTGGCCATTGAAGATAATGGTGTCTTTGTCTACCATGGTCCTTTTTTATTCCCTTTACCTTGATTTCTTTCTCTTCCTCTCTCTTCTTTGTTTGCTATCTCTTTCTTTCATTTTTTTTTTTCCTCTCCTTTTTCAAATCTTCTTGCTTCAGATCTTCTCGCTTTGCCTCTGGAGTACTGGGATAGCAAGAGTGTGCCACCAGGCCATGGTGTTCATTTTCTCTCTTATGAGTGACAGCAGGTCCATTTCCTGTTTTGTCTGTTTGTAGAGATTGAGAAGTCCCTCTGGCAGAAAGCTACCTCCATGAGGTCACACTGGGTCTTACCTTCCTGTGACCTTCCCCTCACAGAGGCATTCCATGTACATTCCATGTACAGTGTCAGATCCTTTACTGTTGATGAGTACAAGAAGGGCTCCTCAGAACAGTGGAATGAAAGATGCAAGAGCCTCCCATACCTATTAGCTCTTGGTATTTGTAAGTTTTCCCCTCCTCTTTTTATTCATAAAGGATTCATTTTTTGTAAATGATTTATTTTTTTATTTTATGTGCATTGGTGTTTTGCCTCCATGTATGTCTGTGCGAGGGTGTTAGATTCCCTGAACTGGAGTTACAGACAGTTGTGAGCTGTCATGTGGGTGCTGGGACTTGAACCTGGGTCATCTGGAAGAGCAGCCAGTGCTCTTAGCCTCTGGGCTATCCCTTCAGCCTTTGTAAAGTCTCTAAAAGACAAAATTGTACTCGGAGAACATCGGCCTGTGATCTTGTTCCTATAAGCTTCCTAACCACTGTCAACTGCCACCATTTAATTTCCCTAGCTACATAACAGTGTTCGTTCTTTCTTTCTTTCTTTCTTTCTTTCTTTCTTTCTTTCTTTCTTTCTTTCTTTCTTTCTTTCTTTTCCAGACAGGGTTTCTCTGTATAGTTTTGGCTGTCCTAGACTCACTTTGTAGACCAGCCTGGCCTCGAACTCACAGCGACCCTCCTACCTCTGCCTCCCAAGTGTTGGGGATTAAAGGTGTGCACCACCACTGCCTGGCTTACCAGTGTTATTTCTTAAAGCTACTCAAATTATTTGAAAAGAATTTTTAGCTGATCACAGCTCAACCATTCCTCTGTGTTCAGTTTAAAGGAACTGCTTTGAATTAGCACATAGTGTGCTTTTAGTAAAAAGGAGATGCTTTTTATGGAAAGTGTCAGCTTTGTTCTTGTATGCTTTCAAATACACACATAGACACAGTCCTAGAAGTGGTCTTCCTACTTGGAAAGCAACATCTAACACCTACTGGCCTCTATTTAAAAAATAGCCTTCTCTCTCTCTCTCTCTCTCTCTCTCTCTCTCTCTCTCTCTCTCTCTCTCTCTCTCTTTCCTTCCATGTTAATGCCTTGCTTTCCTCAGTTTCTGCCCTTCTAGCTCATCACCAAGTCGGGAAACATGCTCTCTTTCACTCTGTGTGTGGTTTCTCACTGCTCCCTGCACCCACACAGCCAAATATCTTGCCCGACAAAGATCTCTATCCTTTTATTACCTGCTTTGTCTGCTGGGATCAGCCACTGTCTGAGGCCCAATGCACACTAGGGTGGTCAGTATCTCAGCACTCCCAGGCAGATGCCTGACTCTGCTAGTCTTACCTACAGTGGCCACTCAGGGTTCCAGACCTTTCTCCCTTGCTTCTATGCATTTTAGAAACACTACAGAGGCTAGGTCAGGTTCCAGCTCTTTGGGAAAAGTTTTCCTTTGTCGCCAAGAAAAGAGCTCAAAGGATTTTTCTTGTCTTCTAGCCTGAGGATTGTGTTGTCTTTTCTTTTCATTTGGCCAACTAAATGCTATTTGTTATCTGCCTCATGTCAAGACGGTACTGTATTTCGGGTGCCTCTTGCCACGGCCAAAAAAATATGAGATCTTGGGTCCCAGCCCTGTAATTTAATAGCTATAACTGTAGGCAAATTATTTTTGAAGTGTTTTTATTGTTAAGCTCTAAAAAATGAGGCCAATAATACTGTCCCCATCTAAACTGCCACAAGGATTAGTTATGACAAATGAAATACTGTTGCTGGAAACTGTTTTGAAAGCCAGTCGTGGTGGTGGCACATTACTTGTAACGCCAGCACTCAGGAAGCTGAGGTGGGAGGACAGCGAGTTCAAGGCCACCCAGTAAGACCATGTCTCAAAGCAAAGCAAAACAAAACAAAGAGCTAGGTTTTTTGCATCTACCGAGGTGTTAGGCCAGGGAGGAGAACGAATTTATGCTTGAATTAAAGTAATACTATTTTTTTTTTTATATCTTTAGTGCACAAATAACACATATTCTATTACAGCACTCGCTCTCGCTGAGCTTATTTTTGATGCAGAGATGCAACGGAGTGACTGTTAGATATTATTAAACGTTCACAGAAGCTCTCACAATTATGTGGTTCCCTTCCTCCTGCTTTGTACCGTGAGTACACACATTCAGGTTCCTGGTACTCGAAGAACGTGGCTGCTTGTTTGCATCACGGTTGACAGGCTGGATTCCTCTCCCTTCTTGTGTAGCAGCTGTTGGGGAGAAGGTGTAAGGAGACTCATCTCCACTGTGATGACTCAGGCTTCCTTGACTCTCACCTCTTCTCTCTGCACGACACAGTTCTTTCACAACGGATCTGGATCCGCTGCAGGCTCAATAAGCTTTTCTTATATGCTTGCACCCGGCCTCCACAGGGGTCAGAGTAAATCTTGCATGACAGTCCCGGATGGAATCTCAGCCTTTGATCATGTCACAGAGACTTGAGTTTAAAAGTGTGACATGATAACAAGCACTTTAAAGTCTCCATACCAAGACACGGAGCACAGTTGAAAACTATCACACATTCTGCTGTTTGGGCAGAATATCATCCTTTGAGGCATGGAGCAGTGCAGAACTTGAATGTTAAATAAAGAAGGTGCAATTCAAATCAAGAAGAATGCTGTCAACGTGCTGTGAACTTTATTAGATCTTGAAGAAATAGGGCAAAATGTAAGGCCTAGATTTTAGAGGGATTCTATATTTAACGCCGTGTAATTTTGTCGTTATTTTCACAATTAACCATATTTAACTTTAAATTAAAGAACGGAAGCTGGGGAGATGGCTCTGTGGGTTCTTGTCGTTCATGTGTGAGGACCTGAATTTGATACACAGAATCTACATTAAAAAAAAAAAATCCAAATAACAAGAAACAAGAGGGTGTGGTGGTGG
Source organism: Acomys russatus (assembly GCF_903995435.1). Lineage (NCBI taxonomy): Eukaryota > Metazoa > Chordata > Mammalia > Rodentia > Muridae > Acomys > Acomys russatus. The sequence goes on along the minus strand of NC_067167.1, from coordinate 21,454,771 downwards.
GTGCTGTAATCTTATCACTGGAGACTCAGGGACAGGAGGGTCCTTAGAAGCTTGGTGGCCAGACACTATAGTCTCCTCTGTGAATTTACACTAATGAAAAAGCCTATTTTCAATTCTAAGCAAGAAAGAATAGTAGTAGGGACTGACCTTTGACCTCCACATGTATACACCCCTGCATGCACATATACAGGTGCACCCACATGAACACATACATGCAAAACTGAGTGTGTGTGTGCTGTTAATTTTCCCAAGTTGAAATACATTTTCTTTCCACTGAGCAACCATTCTGGAAGAGTTATGGGATGGCAGCAAGACAGTTGCATCCAAAATAAGGTGAGCCAAAATGGAGACCAAGCCAATGAGACAAGAACATGGCATCAAATACAACCAGGACAGTGGTTTAGCAACATTTTAAAGCAGAAGCTTTGAGCTGCTTTCCCTTCAGAGTTCCCTTACATCCCATTCTTGACACTGTAGTGCTCCTCCACATCTTTTATCCAACAGATGAACAGGCTTTCACATCATCCTCATCTCATAGGGTGCTCAAATGGATGACCAGCTGAGGGCTGTTAGACTCTAAACTGGGCAGATGGACTAGTGTGTTTCTGTCCTTCTTCATGCATACTACTTTACTTTCAGGGTGTACCTTTATCACACAGTAAGAATAGAATAATAATAGCTAATTTAACACCACCTTCCATATTATATAAATATTATATTCCCAATTATATTTGTATATCTTAATTATTTCCACATTACAATTTCTATCTACCTACAGTACTTTAGATAAATTAAAACAGTTTATCCTTATATAATTTTTGCATTATATACTAATATTATTTGCATTTCAGTAACATACAAAGGTGCTAAGTAGGTGATGATTTAGAAAGCGGCAAATCAAAGAGTCTGAAGCCAGTTAAGTTGCGCAAATCCTACTATGAACTATTAGGGCATCCTGCCAAAACATGAGAGAGAGAGAGAGAGAGAGAGAGAGAGAGAGAGAGAGAGAGAGAGAGAGAGAGAGAGAGAGGGAGACCTGTAGGGCAAAGTAAAAAAAAAAAAAAAAAAAAAAGATTTCTTAGCTTATAAAAATTACATAGTGACTTTGAGGTTAAGTGAAGCAGTGTGTTGATTTACCTCTCTGTTTTGATGAAAATCAGGGGGGAAAATCTGTACAAACTCCCCTTTCCTTATATTGAAAAATATCACTTGAAAAACTGTAAATTTATAGAGTGGGAAATAAGAATGGTTAGTAAAAAGCAATCAATGAGCATTTAGCTCTCTGTCCTTGCATCCAGATAAAGAAGGGAAGGCTTAGGAAGACAGGTGCAGGTGTTCAGGCAAAACCAGGCAGTGGGTGTTTGGTGTTTGCTGGGCTCCTGTTGCCTATAGGCCTCTTGTGCATCCAACATCAACTTTTCTGTCTGAGACCCTCATTCCATCTGTCAACATCTGGGAGTGTTGGTTCCTGAGGCTAACAGCCCATTTCCTCTCCAGGAATCACCCTCTCTCTCTGGGCATTGTCCTTTGCCAAAGGGAGTAGCCTTGTGTAAGTCTGGGCTTCCTCCCCAGGGACACAGCCTGCATTCTGTGATGGATGGCTGTTAGGACTGAGGACAACTCAAAGAACCAATCTCGTGGCCTAAATTTAGAATTCCTTAGGGACTGTGCCAGTGCCAGAGTTCTCTAGGAAGCCACAGAGGCCTTTGTTTTCACGCCTTCGTAGCTGGATCTCATCCTATGACTAGCTCTCGTTTCTTTGTCCTTCATGGGTCTCGTTGCTTCCCTACCACGTTACTGCAAGCAATCTGCATTTGAGTTTGCTTCCCAGCGACCTGGACCATGATAGTCATGGCCAGTAGTGAACTGAAGAAGGCAATTCTTTTTTTAAATTAATATTTTATTAATTTATTCATATTACATCTCAATTGTTAGCCCTTCCCTTGTATCCTCCTATTCCTCCCTCCCTCCCATTTTCCCCTTACTCCACTCCCCTATGACTGTGACTGAGGGGGATCTCCTCCCTTGGTATATGCTCATAGGGTATCAAGTCTCTTCTTGGTAGCCTGCTATCCTTCCTCCGAGTGCCACCAGGCCTCCCCATCAAGGGGACATGGTCATATATGGGGCACCAGAGTTCGTGTGAAAGTCAGACCCACTCTCCACTCAACTGTGGAGAATGTCCTGTCCATTGGCTAGATCTGGATAGGGGTTTGAAGTTTACTGCACATATTGTCCTTGGCTGGTGCCATAGTTTGAGCAGGACCCCTGGGTCCAGATCTGCCCATCATAATGTTCTTCTTGTAGGTTTCTAGGACCTTCTGCATCCTTCTATTTCCCCATTCTCCCATGCTTCTCTCACCCAAAGTCCCAATATGGATGTGAAGACGGCAATTCTAAGTGGAAATTTGGAAGTAGGTCACTCACTGGTCATCTCTCCCTGAGGATCTCATTATTGGTAATAGTTCCTACCATATCAGCAATGCTTTATTGGTCCAATTATTGATTTTGTGTTTCCTTGACTTTCAACGGAGTTACATAGTAATAAATTCATCATAAATTGAAAATATTATAACTCAAACGAATGTAACTAACCTGATGAAAAACATATCTGGGCAACACAATATATTATAAACTATCCATTTTTATCCTTGTGCTTGTAAGGGTGATTGGGAACTGTAGTTTCTTGCCTATAGCTGGCAAGCTGTTGTTGGCTTGGGAAAAGAGCAAAACTTTAAAACTATAGTATAGTTTCTACTGAGCATCTACTGCTTTTGCACCATTGTAAAGTTGAAAATCTTATACTTATTGTTCTAAGTCAGAGGCCATTTGCACTGTCATTTCTGACTACTTAGAATTTTCTGGCTCTACACATGGCTGTTGGTCATTTATCTGTCATTGGAAATATAATTAGAATGGACATAGTGCTCACTAAATTCTAATTAAGTGTCTCTTGTTTGTAGATGAGACCTATTGCAAAGGGAAAGTCTAAGTAGAAGCTTCTAATACAGATTGCTAGATGAATAAAAAAAAATTGTATACTGGGAATATAAAATTGATTTCTATCACAGTTATACCTGTTTTTATCTTGTCCCTCAAAATAAAATAGCATGAACACATAGAAACACACTCATACAGACTGGTTTCAATGTGACAAATTCAGTCAAGTTGTAGCTTTAGCTATGGGTGGTATATAGATACCATTCTCCGTTGGAATGCATTTACCCAAACATAGTTTCGTAGGATGTAGCCATTGATCTGGTTGCTGCATTCTCTTTCATCTATTGTGGAAATTCTGGTTTATATGTAAACATGTCTTTGTTTTAATCCCAGGTGTGGGATATAAGGGCTGCTCCAGATTGTCCACAGCTGATAACTGCCTCCCGAGAGGGCACGTGATGTTTGTTAGCTGTGAATTACCTTGTGTGTGGGCATGGTCTTTGTTAGTGGTGATGAAAGCCAGACCCAAAGAGAGACTGGGGGCTCTGAGAAAGAAGAAGGCTTCTGGTGCTTCCCCGCTGCTGTTCCTGGTTGCTGTTGATGCAGTGTGACAATAAAAAGTTGGAGTTATCCTGAAACTAGGATTGGATTTACCCCAAGGAACCTGGCAACCCTGAATAGCAGGAAGCAGCTAAGGAAAACTACATCCTTTGTACCTACTAACCTTTCTCTCTTACCTAGTGTTGGGGTATTGGAAGGGATTGGGGTGGAGTAGGGAGAAAGAGATTTAAGGGGCCTAAGATAAAAATAGATTTTACAAATATGCCAACATTCATCCCTACAAACAAGGAGGATTAAACATACTTTGTCATGTGGCTACAGGCACTCACCTATAACTCTAGCAATCAAGAGACTAAAGTAAAAGATTACTAGTCCAACACTAGCGGTGGCCTACACAGCAAGATCCTGTCATCAAAGCAACCAAACCAAACTAAACCAAACAATGGTTCTTCATCATGTGAGGTGCCAGTCCACATTCAGAGTCTGGATAAATGCAAAATTAATTCTTTGGTGATCTGTCATAATACAGTCTGGTGAGAACTGAACTATGTAGATATTCTGCTAAATATCACATCGGAACAACGTATGGCTGACCACCCACCCCCACCCCGTTAATCAGATTGAGGACCATAAATTAAGAATCTTTATGAGACAGACAAGCTCTAGAACTCCAAAAATTCATTCACTCATGTAGCCCGCAGCCTCAATTAATATGACTATTTAAATTAAAATTCATTAAGATTGAAAACCTTTCTAGAGTTCAGTCCAGATCAGCACATTTCAGTTGCACATTAGCCACAAGTAGCTCATAGTATTATATTGGAAAGAACAGATGCAGAACATTTTTGTCATCAAAGACTCCTTGGGTAGCAATGCCCTGGGTGTGGGAAGGCCCTGTGGAGGCCTAGAGGATTTCTGAAGGAAGCTTTCGAGGGGCCAGTCACCAAGCACATGCAAGAATATCTTCTCCAAAGTGAAAGAAAATTTACTGCATCCGGCGGTGGCCCCTCGCAAGAGAACGTACCTTGGCGGATGTCTTTGGGACCTAGAAGTGGGGTATTTCACATTAGGAAATGCTGCTCATTCCCAATGGCAATTTGATACATGTCATAATGTTTGTTTCTGGGGCTCAGGTCTCTCAGAGTCAAAGGTGCAAGTCAACTCAATGCTCTGGAGGACCACAGGAGCATTGGCTGCTAATGAGGGACATCTGAATGGGCGGGACAGGGAGACCTTGAGCATCCTTTATGGCTTTGAGGGTAGCCAAGGTGTCAGAAGGAGGTCCTTCGACTTACAAGATTATTTTAGGAAGTAGACGTCCTAAATCTGGAGGGCCTGTTCCTTGACAGGGAAGGTGAACACTACATTAATAAAGCAAGTTGATCCAAACAGCAGAACCAGTCCAGTGGCATGCAGTCCTGATCTCGACTCAAAGCCAAGGCACTTGTTTTAGCTGTTGTGAGTGTTAGATGCTGGGTGCTCCCATATGACAATTTTTGTCATCTCCTTTATGTAAATTATATCTTCTCCTTCTATGAAGCCCCGAGTCTGTGGCTGGCTCACAAGGCAGTAAAAGGGCTCAAGCCTTATTCTGAAGGGCACGACATGTCAGCCTCTGAGTTCCCTGTGAGATCTGCAATTCTCTCTCTTCCCCCCGCTCCCACACCTCTCTCTCAGGTATGAGTTCCCAGTGAACATAGCATCAAGAAATGCCTTCCCTTGGCATTTTCCCTGCAGGCAAATATATACTTTAGCATCTCTTGCCAGTAAACTCACTTAAGACAGAATAAAAACTAAATAATGCTTTGTCTTGGGCTTAATTTTAACACATCAAGTGACATAATTATTAATGTGCCAAGTGTGAAATATCACATGATCCATATGTATGGGATACTTTTTTTTAATTTCTAAAATGTGGAACCATAGCTTTTAATAGATTAGTGTTTTCACTTTGATTTTTTTTTTTTAATCTGTTAAAAAATAAAATCCAATTCTAGGTCTTATTTTCTTGTTATTCCTTTCTGGGGCTTTGGGATACATTATAGTCGTATGGGTTGTCATTATATGATATTTTTTTTGAGATAGGGTTTCTTTGTGTAGCTGTGGCTGTCCTGGAATCTCTTTGTAGACCAGGCTGGCCTTGAACTCACAGCAATCTGCCTGACTCTGCCTCCCAGAATGCTGGGACTAAAGGTGTGTGCCACCATGCCTGGTTTGCATGCTACCATTTTAACAGACTTTGGAAGAAATAATGTGTAAGCATAAATGAGATTTCCTTTGCAGTTCTTGACAACAGCAAGTATGATAGGTGAATTAACAATGAGTGTTACTAGATACTTTTATTTTGAAAAATGGAATTGTGCTGAAGGTCTCTTCTTCCGTGAAAGAAGGATCCTAGCACAGAAGCATTTGACTGTCTCCTCCCTGATAATATTGGCTTGATTCCTGTGGGGGCAGCTTCCTGATACGAAAGGCATGGGTGCTGTAATTGGTACCCTGGAGCACTGTGATTCATTTGGGCAAGACAGAAATGGGATATAGAAATAGCATTGGTTAGCAACTTACACTGACATCTTGCGTGATCCTAATTCGTGAACTGTATCTCTGTTTCACTTTCCTTGTTTGTAAAATAAAATAGGTAACTGGAAAAAATAATGTCTGAGGCTTTCCTCCTCAGGAAACATCTGATCATCTAGGAAACTGTTGTATATGACACAGAGAATTAAATGCTAACATTTATTATTACATTTTAAAAAAACATTTTAAACTTTATTATTTGGGAGGAAATAAGGGAGGGGGTTATGATTGGGATGTAAAGTGAATAAATTTTAAAAAATAAATTTAAATAAAAGAAAAAACTTTATCATTGTATAACTTAAATTTTAATTTCAAAAATTTTTGTACTTTAATAGAAAACTGAATACTGGTTGTATTATGTAAAGAAGGCCCTAGAAGTTATTTAACACTTTTGTTTTCATCAAATGCAGGTAGAAAAAGGGCAACTTATAGAACGTTCACGGAACAACAAGGTTTTTTTTTTTTTTTAATTGTGAGTTCTTTGGGGTCCAGGGAACAGAACCGGGGAGCAGATAGCTATGAGTATTTGGTTAGATTCAGATCTTTATCTTCATGCAACAAATTTTGTCTTCTTATCTCTCTTGCTCTTTCTCATATGTATCATTTTCCAGTGAACAATCGCATCAAAAAAAAAAAAAAAAAAAAATGCCTGCTGTTGGCATTTTCCCATCACGCAAATACTCACTTTTGCGTCTCCTACCAGAAAATCCGACTTATGACAGAATAAAAACTATCTAATGCTTAGTTTTTGACTGGTGTGTGTGTGTGTGTGTGTGTGTGTGTGTGTGTGTGTGTGTGTGTGTGTGTGTTGGCAATGGAGCTGTAAGCGTGACTAGAACCTAGCCTCATGCCAGAATTCAGAAGGCTCTAGAAAGCCCAGACTACAGTCTTTGCTGTTGGTACTGCAGAAGAAGATCGATGAATGATGCAGTAAGTGAGGGGTTAACGTTGGAAGTGAAATAGAAGAATAGGCACAGAAGTGGGGAAAGCAGAAGTGAAATCAAACTTCTTCCTTCTTGTTTCATCTCAAGCTCCATCTAAAGACAGGGACTTAAAAAATGCGGATGGATCCAAACTTCCCTCCCAGTTAGAAGATAGTGGTTTATCTTCGGTCTCTCCAGCCTATTTTCTTACTGCCTAGCATCTGCATAGTTTCATTATTCATCCTTCGGAGCTAAGAAAATGTCTGACATGGTGTGTATGCTTTATAAATAGCTCCATCGAAGGAAGAGCCAGGCTCTCTAAACCTAGAACAATCGTGGCTTCAGCTGCTGTTCTAACCTGTCTTTGGAGAAGCTCTGCACACACCCTCTGTCCTCATTGTCTTCAGTGATGCCCGGTGCATCTGCAGTTTAGGTCCCTTTGCATCCTGAACATTGTCTCTCTTGGATGTAACAGGCGCTATGCTGTTTCAAGGGTAATAATTAAGCCACAGGAAACCATTTAGACTCCATTAGAGTTAACTGTAAAGCAAGTTAATAAAATAAAATTTTCGACATTACGCATCTCTTCCTCAGTGACACTCATCAGTGGTGGCCACTGGCTACTGGATAGCTCAGACAAGGAGGATATGTACTACCTCAGACAGTTTGAACGGGCAGTGCTATTGAATCTGAAGGCTCCAGAGTTTGGCTTTGACCAGGTTCTTTCCTTAGTGGACTGCAGGACATACATACACCAGAGAGAGGTTTAGATCACACTTCTTAAGGCCATATCTCCTTTAAAAAACAACCCAGTGGGGCTGGAGAGATGGCTCAGAGGTTAAGAGCACTGGCTGCTCTCCCAGAGGTCCTGAGTTCAATTCCCAGCAATCACGTGGTGGCTCACAACCATCTATAATGTGATCTGATGCCCTCTCCTGGTGTACATGCAGACAGAGCACTGTATATATAATAAACACACAAATAAATAAAAATTAAACAAAACAAAACAACAACAACAACAAAACAACCCAACTTGGGTGATCATGAGAAAGCCTGGAATCATTTATAATAATTCTTTTCTTTAAAATGACCTTTTTCTTTCACTTTCTCTTTCCACGGCCACTGTTCTCAGTAATCATGGCAACAAGGAAAAGTTGAGTGTTGCCAATGTGTCAGACACCATGTGTTTTTAAAGTATCATCTCAGTTCCCATCATTCCAGCATGCGGATAATGTTTCCACCCTCATTTTATGAGAAACTTGAGGTTCAGAGCTAGCAAGTGGCTTGCTTAAAGCAAATAGATGATATGTGGAAGAGCTTGGATTTAAAATATTTAAAAATTATATATTTATCTGACTCCAGAGCCAGCCGAGCATTGGGTTGCATTGCCTTTATCGTTGCAAACCCAGAGGGCCCAGAGACTTCGATTTCTCTATGTGTTTTCCCACTCAGTTCTGACTAGATAGAGATGTCAGACTATTTTCCTCAACCTTCATTTTCTTCTTAAATGTTTTTAATGTCTTTATTCGTTCTACATCTACTCAGAACTCTAGTACTCGACTTTTGAAACCAGGTAATATTGATTTATTTGCAATTCACAAAAGGACTGTATATTAAAACCTTAATCCTTGTAAGCATTGATTAGCTCATAAGGGCTCTGCCCTCAAGAATGGAGCGATGTATTTGTGAAACTGGGGTAGCTCTTGTAAGAGTGTGTTGTTATAAAAGCGAGATCAGCCTTGCTTTGCTCCCTCCCCTCCCCTCCTCTTTCCTTCCTTCCTTCACTTCTCATTCATTCATTCAATCATTCATTCATTTTTATTTTAAGACATAGTCTCACTCGTACCCTTGTCTAGCCTCATGAGTACCATGTAGATCAGGCTAGCCTTAAACTAGAAACCTGATCACCTCGTCCTCTGAATGCTAAGATAAAAATGTTTGTGCCAACCCCTCCCACCCCCCACCATACACATCCTATTCTTTTGTGTTTTGCTTCCTTTCACCCACTTTTCTCACAGGATAAATGATGTAGGAAGAAGCTCTTAATCAGAAACTGGCACCTTGATACTGGACTCTTAAGTCTCCAGAAATGGAAGCAATATATTTGTTTTCTCTATAAAGTCTATGACATCTTGCTATAGCAAGATAACGTGTATTAAAACTTCAAATTTAATAAAACAACTTTTAAATTTATTATTTATTTATTTATAGACAGCCTCACTGGGAGTGGTGACGCACATCTTTAATCCCAGCACTCAGGAGGCAGAGACAGGTAGATCTCTGTGAGTTCGAGGCCAGCCTGGCCTACAGAGTGAATTTCAGAACAGACAGATCTACACAGTAAGAACTTGTCTCAGAAAAACAAACAAACAAACAAACAAACAACAAAAACCATCTCACAGGGTGGTGGTGGCACACGTCCTTAATCCTAGCACTTGAGAGGCAGAGGCAGGAGGATCGCTGTGAGTTCGAGGCCAGCCTGGTCTACATAGTGAGTCCAGGACAGCCAAGGCTACACAGAGAAACCCTGTCTCAGAAAAACCAAAAACCAAACCAAACCAAACCAAAAAAAAAAAAAAAAAAACAAAAAAAAACCAAACACTCCCCCCGCCCCCCCAAACAGGATCTCATTATGTGGCCCTAGCTGTCCAGGAACTCTGTAGACCAGGCCGGCTTTGAACTCACAGAGCTACTGACCTGCTTCTGCCTTATGAGTACAAGGTTTAAAGATGTGCACCACCATTCTTGTCCAATAAATATGCTTGCATGATACTCTTGTAAGCATTTGGACATAGCCAGGCATTAAGCATGCCCTATGACTTCTGTGTATGACCATCTTAAAGTTACAGCCTTACATTTGTTTAATGAGTACTTTGCTTAAGTGTTTTTGCCTTTAACCAGGAGTCTCATATGTTTTAAGAGCATGACTATTTTCAGAATATAACCAGAGATTCACAATTTGCCTTCTAGTAACGTATTTCTCTGAACTGCCAAGAGACAATTTCAACTTAATAAGTGGCTTAATAATGGTTACCTCTTATGCTAAAATAAATTGATATTGTGCCTTTAAATTCAACTGACAGGAACGAGTCTAAAATTTTTGTATTTTCTAGACCCCCAAAAAGTAATCAAAGCCTGTCTCAAATGAATTTTTTGTTTTGTTTTGTTTTGTTTTTGTTTGTTTTGTTTTTTCAAGACAGGGTCTCTCTGTGTAGCCTTGGCTGTCCTGGACTCACTTTGTAGACCAGGCTGGCCTTGAACTCACAGCCATCCGCCTGCCTCTGCCTCCCGAGTGCTGGAATTAAAGGCGTGCGCCACCATGCCTGGTGTCTCAAATGAATATTAATCTTATGCACATTAGATTGCTAATGTGTCTTTAGAGGAAAATTATCTGGTGAGACAACGTTGGTGCAGCATAACAAACCGGTAGCCCTCCATCACTGGGGAGCTGATGCCCAGTCTTCTTTAGCCGGAGTTCAGGTACGTCATTCCATTGCTCTCAAACCCCCCATGAACTTCCTGCCTCGGCCTCCCGAGTGTAGAGCATTCAAGGCATGCGCCACCACTCCCAGTTTAGGAAAGGAAAAGCTACCGTTTCTGGTAGTATGCTTTAGGAGAAATTAGAACAGAATCAGTTGAGATGCAGCTAAACTTTGGCTTCTAATATGGGGAAACCCTGAAAAAAAAAAAAAACCAACTGAATCTATTCTTTTAAAAATTGCCCTTCCCCCTCATTTGTATATTTATTTATGATTGATTGATTGGTTTTTTTGAGACAGGGTTTCTCTGTGTAGCCTTGGCTGTCCTGGACTCACATTGTAGACCAGGCTGGCCTCGAACTCACAGCTATCCGCCTGCCTCTATCTCCCAAGTGCTGGGATTAAAGGCATGTGCCACCATGCCCGGCCTCATTTGTATTTTATTACTGACCTATATCTACATTGCTTCATATTGCTGTGACCAAAAACAACTTAGGGAGGAAAGGGTTTATTTCTTATATCTCTCAACCCACAGTCCATTACTGAGGGAAGTCAGGAACTCAAGGCAGAGATCTGGACTCATGGATTAAACAGAACCCCGGGAGAACACGGCTTATTGGCTTGTTCAGTCCACTTTCTTACATGGCCCAGGACTACCTGCCCCAGGTGGCACTGCCTCCAGTAGGCTGAGTTCCCACCTCAGTCAAAGCCGAGAAGCGCCCCACAGGCTTGCCAGGCTAAGGAGCCATTTCTTCTTAATTGTAGTTTATTCTTCCCAGATGACCCTGGCATGTGGCAAGTTAAAAAGCCAACTGGGATACAGTGTATTTACACACAGTGTGTATAGTTACCCTATGTTTTAATAAATTTACACAAATGCCTCCAAACCATAAAAGATGAATTAATCTCATAACATCTTTAAAAAAAACATTATCATTATTTTTTAAATATATTTTATTAATTTATTCATATTACATCTAAATTGTTAGCCCATCCCTTGTATCCTCCTATTCCTCCCTCCCTCCCATTTCCCCCCTACTCCCCTCCCCTATGACTGTGACTGAGGGGGATTTCCTCCCCCTGTATATGCTCATAGGGTATCAAGTCTCTTCTTGGTATTATTATTATTATTACTTTTATTATTTAGAATTTCATACCCTTCATTCCCCACAGATTCATTCCGCCTCCTTTCTTCTCCAATTTTCTGGTCTCTTAAAAAAAAATTAATAACCCACAAACTCCAGTGTATTCCGTCCATATGCTTCTGGGTATGGGGCCATCACTGGAGTGTGGCGGACTTACCAGAATCTGACCTTTAGATGAAACTGGTTATCTTTTCCCCCAAAACCATCAACTGTCCATAGCTCACTTAGGAGTGGGAGCTCACGAGCTGGCCCTTTTACCATTCCGTGCTAGAATGATGACTGGCTTGACATTGTGTCAGGTATAGGAACACAACCATAGCTGCTCTAAGTTCATGCGAGCCGTGGTCCTATAAGGTCCAGAAGACTGGTTTGCCTTAGCCCTGCCAGACCTTTGGCCCTTACAATCTTTTTTTTTCTTCTGATTTCAAGATGGTCCGTGTGATATAGATGTCCCATGTGAGGGCTGAACCCTTCTTGTTTACTTATCCTTTGCACTCAGGTCAACTGGGAGTTTCTTTGTTAACCTCCTCTAACTGCACAAAGAAACGTGTCTGGTAAGGTCTGACAGCTATACAAATCTAACATCTAGAGATCTACTAGTTCAGAAGGCAATTTGATACTATGTTCATTAAACAAAATAATAGTTGTAGGTTCACTCCTGGTGTCTACCAGCTCCCCAACTATTGGTTCTTACTCAGCTTTAGAGTGCCAGGTTTGTCTTGTCTACTGTGCAACAGGGCTACATGCCAGCAGAAAGCAGTTGGCTACTCCCCCTAGTGCCACTGTTGCACCCATGAGCGTAGTTTTCCACGGCAGCCATTATTGCAGTACACCGATCACAGCTTGGCCAGTCTGTCGATGAAGTCCCTGCCGTGCAGCAGCCCCCTGACACCTTCCAGTGCTATGTGGGAGGAAGCTTCTGAGTCAGCACTGACTTGATTTTTTCCCATAGCCTGTGACCAGTGTGCGGTGGCATCAGCAATAGGGTTTTACCATCAAGTTCTTGTGGGCAAGTAAAACAATGGTGGTAGCCTGTATGGCTTCCATACCCAGCCAATGCTGCTTATGGTATGCTTCTTTGGAACTTAAGAGTGTGTACATAAGGAGAATCTTCAGATGTAATATGTAATTTGCAGACTTCTATGGGGAAAGTATCCTGCATTATTTAACCAGGCCTAGTTTCCACTTGTGTTAAACTCTCAAAAGGGATCCTCTTTCTGATCAAAGTTAACCTTCGCTGCTAACTTTACTGGATTTCACCTACACCTACGAAGACTGAGGCATTCCTCTAGGTGTGTCTGTAAGGGCCATTCTGACAAAGATTAACTGAAAGAAGAGGATGAAGACCAGGTGTGGCAACTGAATGGCCTAACAGGGAAAAGCAATGAAGTAGAAAATGTCAGCCTCCATCTTTTCTCTGTTTCCTGGCTTACCACAGTGGGAAACCTGCTTTCTGCCATCCCTTCCCTTCCATGGTGGACTGGACCCTCTGACTCTGCGGACTGGAATAAACCTGCCACCCATTAAGTTGTATTTTTGTCAGCTATCTAATCAGAGCAATCCGAAAAGCTAGTACGCACATAAAGTAGGTAGTTGAAACATGATAAGGACCCACCCTCAATGAAACCGGCTTTTAGGGAAGGAGAGTTCAAGACTCAAAGATGTAAGCAGCCTAAGGACCGGAATGATCTAGTAACAACAAGGAAGTAAGAAGTTCAGGCCTACAACAGCTGGGTGCCAATTTCCGCCATCTACATCAACGAGCAAAAAAAACACTCCTCCATATAACTGCAGCAAGGTACACCACTCTGGGGATGCCATAGTTGCAGCCTGGTGAGATCTCTGTTGGGTTTTTAGACCAGCAGAATAGTAAGAAGATACATTTGGGTTGGTCACCTCTCGTAAATTTGTCATGAGTTGTTAGGGAAGCAATACAAAGCTGCTATGAAAGTGCTACTATATCTGTCTCTTGGAGTTTGACGGGTGAAAAAGGTACAAAATATACACCGTGAATGATGGATGCTCAGGCTAACTGCTGTCAGTGTGTTCTCAGCATCAACAGGCTCCACCCTGCTTTTGAATTGAAAGCTTTTTAAAATGGCAGTCTTAGTAGGTAAGCGTGACTGTCTACTGAGCACATGTTTGAAGTTCACTATCATCTGTGTCAGTGGAGACAGAAGGCATCATGATGCTATTTTATATGTGGGCACTATCCTCGCTCCTTTTCTATTGCTGTGAAGAGACGCTATGACCAGTTTATAAAGGAAAGCATTTCATTTGGGAGCTCATGGATCCAGGGGATTAGAGTCTGTGACCGTCATGACAGAGAGCATGGAAGCAGGCGGGCAGGCAGGCATTGTGTTGGAGCAGTAGCTGACAACTTCATGTCTATCCATAAGCCTAAAGCAGAGAGAGGGAGGGAGGGAGAGAGAGAGAGAGAGACAGACAGAGAGAGAGAGAGAGAGAGAGAGAGAGAGAGAGAGAGAGAAAAGAAGAAGAAGAGAAGAGGAGAAGAGGAGAGGGAAAGGGAGAAAGTACACTTTTGTAACTTCAAAGCCAATCCCAGTGATACTTCCTCCACCAAGGCCATACTTTTCAATCCTTCCCAAATAGTTCCACCAACTGGGAACCAAGCATTCAAAACTATATGAACTCCTGGGGGCCGTTCTCATTCAAGCCACCACAGATACTGTTAAGGAATTTGATGCTGTTGGATTTTTCTTGTATTCCTGTAAGTTTTACACACACACACACACACACACACACACACACACACACACACACACACACACACACAGAGTGGTATGTGTATATGTGCACTTGTTCACATGTGTATGGGTGCATGTGTACACAGATGCATGTGGAGACTTAATTGACACTGGGTGTCTTTCTTTATTACTCTCCTTGTATACTGAGGCAGCACCGTTGATGAACTCAGAACTTGTAGCCATCTTGCTGGATGGATTCCTCGTGTCTTATGTGCTGGGATTATAGGTGGGCAGTTTCCCAGGCATCCACACACTATTGAAAGGAAACTTATCAGACTGGCTTACAGGATGTGGTATGTACAACCCAGCAAGGGGCTGCCTCACACTGGAGAAGCAAAGAAGGACTTATAGTTTGAATAATTTAAGCTGTCTTCAGGAAGAGTAGTCAGCATGGGAAAGTCATGTAGCTCCAGTTACAGAATACTCGGAGAGAGTTTTCATGAATGTGTTTTATTTGCTTTTTTACTTTTGAATGCTACGGAAGAAAATTAAAATAGAAACTACCAGAAAAAGGTGATGCAGAGCTTGAAGTGATTAAATATGAACAGCGTTCATGAATTGTACAGTTTACTTTATGATCTTGTCTTGGAAGATGCCCCCTGCTGAACCATGAGCAGGGATCAGCAAGGGCCTCAGAGAGCCGTCTACTGTGTGTACATTTTGTGTGATAAAAGAAGTTAATTAGAAATGAAGCTTAATACATTGTGCTGTCCTGAAATTCAGACCATACATCTCCATGGATTTTGAAAAAAAAATAGTTCTTTGAAGATTAATTGAAGATGTCTAGCCTCATGATTGGAGGTATGCTTCCACACTGCGGCAGACTTCAGGGCTGGTCTTTCATGTAAGTCAGAAAGGTTCTTGTTTGGGATGGAAAATGCTAACCATAGCCCCACTAGGAAGGCAGGCAAATGTGGAGTATAAGCAAGTATCTTAAAATATTTAATGACCTTGAAGTTATTTCCTACAGTTGAAATATGATGTCAATGGGACATGGGGTCTTAAATACCTAGTACTCTTCTGAGCACCTGACTCCTGTTCCTCAGTTTATTTTCAAATACAAATGTGTATTATGCCTTAGGTCTTACATAGCCTGGAGAGGCCCACATGCTAAAGGTATGGTTTCTATGGTACTATAAAAAGGCAACTGAAACATTTAGGAGGTGGGGACTGTGGAAGGAACTTGGGATATTAAGGAAATATATTTCCCTGAAGGGAATATAGGCTGCCTTTGACCCTTAGGGCTTATGTCATTGCCCCAGGCTATGACAAGGGACAAGTTTCTGCTGCCATATGCTTCTCCATGACGTTCTGCTTTGTCACGATGCCACACATCTGGAACCATGGCCCAAGACAAAACTTTCATTTCTTATATTGTCTTATCTCAGCATCTTGTTATAGCAAGGACATTTAAGTCAGTAGGGTTGCCTGAATTTCAGGCTACTGTTTCCACGGAAGAAGGAAAATGTCTCGGTTGGACAAAGTTAAAGAAAACACATCTTTCTCCTCATGACCTTATTTCCAGAGTGAGCCTTAGCTGAAGCTGTTGCCGTAAGCAGATTTCTTTTTCTTCTAGGAATGTACTTCCCCATTCTCTGCCTTTTCCTCTTTTTCAAGACTCTTTCATTTCCAGGGACGTAAGCATTCTTTTTGACCATGCCTTTACAACATTGAATGGTCTGTTTTCTTTCCCAGTGACTGCCTTTTGTGGGGGGAACTTGGTAAGCATGTTTATTTCTAAGAAACTACTTCAGATGGTAACCACGGACTTTATGGCATCAACTGGCGAGTTGTTGTTGTTGTTGTTTTTAATTCCACTGTAATGTCCTTTGCTTCTTGGCCCATGTACTAAGTTTCCTGGGTACTAGCTGCTAGCTGTAACAGGAGCCCACTCATAGTTAGGCATTCCAGTTATAATGAAGATTTTCTAGATTGTGAGTAGTAAAAACAGATAAGATATATCTTAGGCTCACTGAACATTTATAACCTCATTGGGTTGTGACCAGTCCCGTGATATGCTATTATAAGAAGCACGGCAGAAATGCAGCCTCAAGGCCCTTAGGCTGCCACTTACTGTAAAGTATATATTATACCTACCCATCACTCTGACACTGATTACAAGGTGGAGGCTAATGCTTAGTGCACAGTACATGCTCATGGAATATGGACACAATAAGCTGCTCATCTCTACGTTGGAATAAGGTATGCGGGAGGTCCACAGAGGCTGCTAGTTTCTCATGTCAAGAGTTATTTGTGAGCCAGCAGAAGCCTGATAGGTGTGAATTCACTGTTATGCTTTGTGCTGGATGAAAGAATTTCCCATGAGGATAGATGAGGCTGGGTGTTCCCTTTTCCTCCTCTGTCTCAGATAGTCTCAGCCTTGGAGGCCTGAGTTACATTTGTATCCTAAATGTCTCTTGATACTTTGCAAGCTCTCTGACTATACTTCAGGGAAGGCCAAAAAAGAAGGCCTGGGGTGTTTTTTAAATTTTTTTAATTTTTGTTTTTGGTTAGGCTGTATGGATCTACCACTGTGGATAATAATGTTTCATTAGTACTGAGCAGGTATAGAATCTTAGCATCTCATTTAGGATCCACTTACATTTAATTGACCAAGTCACCCTGAAGTCAATGCAACCAAATACAACAAGTTAGGGGGTCCACACAGGCTTTTGGATCTTTCATCAGGAGTACAAGGAAAATAGTACGCAAGCACGTTTAATGATTCACACCAAGTCTCTCCAGAATGATGCACCACATGGCGCTCACTGTGGGCCCTCGCTGTGATGTCCTTTACTCTCTAATACCAACACTCAAGTGAAGAGGGCAAGCACTGTCACGTGCATCCTACGAGTTTGGGATGGCACATCTTATTTACGGTCAGTGAGCTTAATGGAGGAGGAAGAAGTCCAGGAGCTAAGCTGTAGGGGGAAGTGGAAGGTTCTGGAATGATGGGTTTGGAGTTTCCCTCAGGATAGGGACACATTGCTTTAGTCTCCTCTTTGTCGTCCCTTCCCCTATGACATGCTTCATCATCAATAAAAGGTCAGGTAGTTCATCTCTCAGGCCGAAGCTCAAGGGGCTGTAACTGCCCACTCTTCCATGTTGCTTCAGGCCTCGGTGTAAAAAACGCACCCATTGCAATTTATTTACCTTTTCTTCTTTATAGACTGCCTATACCACCACCCACTTCCTGCCCTGATATGTACAGTCCAAGATCCTATTGCATCATGAGCTTCTTCTTTCCTATCCTCCTTTGCAGACAGTAGTCTGCACACCGACTCGCTTTTCACATCAATCCCGATCTTTTTTATATTTTATTACTTTATTCACATTACATCTCAATTGTTAGCCCATCCCTTGCATCCTCCCATTCCTCCCTCCCTCCCGCTTTTCCCCTACTCCCCTCCCCTATGTCTGTGACTGAGGGGGAACCTCCTCCCTCTGTATATGCTCATAAGGTATCAAGTCTCTTCTTGGTAACCTGCTGTCCTTCCTCTGAGTGCCACCAGGTCTCCCCATCAAGGGGAAGTGGTCAAAAATGGGGCACCTGAGTTTGTGTGAAAGTCAGTCCCCGCTCTCCACTCAGCTGTGGAGAATGTCCTGTCCATTGGCTAGATCTGGGTAGGGGTTCGAAGTTTACTGCATGTATCGTCCTTGGCTGGGGCCACAGTCTGAGCAGGACCCGTGGGCCCAGATCTGCCCATCATAATGTTCTTCTTGTAGGTTTCTAGGACCCTCTGGATCCTTCTATTTCCCCATTCTCCCATGCTTTTCTCACCTAAAGTCCAAATAGGATGTCTCTCCACATTAATCTATATGTAATTGTTACTAGAATAAGACCAGGATGCCCACTTCTCAAAGGCCAGCACTTGCAAAATGAGAGTTGTAGGAAACTATTCAAAGCCTAGCCCTGAAGAAGATAGAAGGGTTATTTCTTCAAAATCTCTTTGGAAACAGGGAATCAAGAGTTCCAGAGTTGTTATATAGAAAAGGAAAGCTATGTGTTTAGTGGGATCGCCTTCATTAGAGTATGTGTCTCCTTCTTTCTTCTCGGTATCACTGTAGTGAACTTTGAACTCCTGGGGCTACTTCCTGTTAAAATTTATGGCAATTCACACGCGTTGTGCTTCTTCTCGCAGGACAAAACTCAAGGAAGAACGATACAAAGGTCACATTACAAACATGCATCTAAAGAAAGATTTTAGCAGTTAAGATCTCAACCGTTGAGGTGTAGCTTCTAAATGCTCTTTATAATTAAATCTTCCAAGCATATTATAAGCCTTGCAAACAGATCAAGAAGTAGTGGAAGGATGGGAAGGAGGCTTGAAAATAAGTCTGGCTAGGACAGCCCAGTTCTAAGCTTATGGCTGTTTGGTCTTCCTACTTCCAGCTAGGGTTGACCATTAGGAGCTCTTGCTGAAGATTCCAGGAAGAGACCGAATTATGCGCAAGTCTCTAGAACCACTCTACTTTTTCCACTTGGAGCTCCTTTGAGGTCCTTTGAGGTCAGAATTCTTCTCCACGTGGTCCTCAGCGTCTAGACTCCAGGTCTTAGTTTTTTGTTTTTTGTTTGTTTTTTTTCTTCACAACATGTGGCTTAAATGTGATCGAGCTTTTTGGCTCTCTAGCAATACGTCAGTCGATGGAGGGACAGGCTTTACTAAAGGAGAAACCTCATCTAATGAAGTAGCCATCTGTGGAGATGGGAAAGCAAGCCTCAGTGCCACCTTCCTGAGCTTTTAAGGATAATTATCGGGTAAAGAGGCAGGATGGTCTGAGGCGTGGGAGGCAAGGAAAAGTGAGGTAATTCATGGTCTGCACCCGCATAATCAGACCTCACAGCTCTTCAAAGGATGCTTGCTCGGAAAATGGCAGCTTAGTGTGCTTGGAAGGTAGATATTTAGCCCAGTGACATTAAAAGGTCGTCACTAGATACTCCTGCAGGCCCAGATAAGAGGCCAGTGGTTTCAACCCCTTTGAGTTGCATCAAAGTTACTGAAAAGACGCCCCAAGTCACACACCACAGTCAGAACTGTTGTCTGTAGCAAAGTTAACGGGAGTGTACAGCTTCTCTATTGATCTTTAAACTCAGTGATGAAAAAAAGTAGTCAAAACCAAGTGAAGCTGGGTTTATTCAGCTTTCCCCTTGACATCCAAAGGACAACAATGGCCTAGGTGTGTACCAGATTATCGTGTTTTGCTTTGAAGTTGAATTCCATACCTTGAAAAGTCCTGTGCCCTTTTGTCAACCCCTCCTTGATTTACTCAAACCTGGGTGTGTGACCGAAACTGTCTTCTGGGACCCAGCCTGATAAAGGTTTTATGGATTACTTTCTTTGTGTTAGGGCTTTTCACTTTGTGAGGTTCCGTGGGCCTGGAACTCAGCTGCCTGCTGCAATCCGACGAGAGATGGCCATGCTCTGCGGACCTTGGCTGCTTGACTATAGACTTGGACACCTGTCCTGTAGCTGGATCAGTTTCTCCTGGGTGCTGCTCCTGCCCAGTCCTGGCTTTACTCCCCTCATCACTTACTCTCACCGTTAGAGTATCAGCATGCCTTCCAGCAGAAGGAACGCTTGCTCACAGGGAACATGACTCTCTCTGAAAGCTACACGAGACAGACTTTTACTTTGGACCTATCCCTTATGAGGTTAGGAAGGACCTCAGAAACATGTCATCCAGTTGCAGCATGGATGCAAAACAAAACAAAACAAAACCAAAAAAAAACCCCCACCTCATCTCTGTTTATATACGGACCACGAGGACTTCCTTTTCACTCTGTCTGACACTGTGTGCTGACTAAAATTTGCATTGTTTTTGATATTGAAAAATAAGTATAAACTTCGCTCTGCAGTGTTTCACTGGCAGGGCTATCCTCTGTCCTCCTGATAATCCTATGAGAATCTCCATTTATGGAGATATTTGAAAGTGTGTTGAAGATTCACCTACTAGGAGTTTTGTCACATTTTTAATATTTCCAATTAATTGTTGTCTTTTGGATAATGAGAGTTTTGCATAACTCAAAAACGAACCTTGTGACTATCTTCAGTTGTGCCAGGTACAGAGGCTGCTTCACAGTGATGTTTCCTGAGTTGAAATAAATTACGTACGTTTGGAGTTTTCTAATGCAGTTTGTTATGTTAGAAGTATATCTACTCTGTTGAGAAATAAGTTTGAACTGTGTTTTGGGGTGGACCATTACTCACTCTGATGTTTTAGAGTTGCTATTTGCCCTCAATTTTGAGTTGGAAAGTTCATGACTTAGGCCTTGCTAATATTTATCTCGTGTGAAATGACTGAGGATCTTGGGCCAATTGCTAGTGCCTGTGTGCTTATTTCTGTTGAGGTTGGTGTTAATAGGTCTTCTCTGCACAGATGCCAAAGGATGACCTGGAATAGACTTTAAATTAATGTTCAACTTTGAAGATATGCCTTCTAGGTCAGAATTGAGGCCAACGAGTAGCACCAAGGAGTGGAACAGGCTGTCAGTGACTGCCTTTCTCCTCTTCCTTGGGTTGGAGTATTTATCAAAGCTATGCAGTCCAAGATGTTAAACACATTCATTAGTTAGAAAACAAAATGACATCCAGGATCCCTCATGACATGTTCTAAGGGTTAAAACATTTATTGTAAAACAGGCATGGAACAGCTTTTAACAGTTTTGTCAACAAGGTTCTTGCTTAGCTGCTATTTTTTGTTTGTTTGTTTGTTCAATGTCATCTAATTGACTCTTCTCCTTTTTTTTTTTTTTTTTTTTTTTTGCCAGCTAGGCAATCACCAAAGAATAAGTAATATCAAGAGAATCATTAAGGGGATGAAGAGCCAAAAAGAAACTGATGAAGTTAAGTTTCTGTGTATTCAGTTACATGACATGAGGTACACTGATTCCATCACAGTCAGTTCGAGAGCTATATTCTTCCTTTTGTTATTTGAAATAAAGGCATAGAGTACCAGCACTTGTAGAGACCCTAAAAATGATTTGAATTTTATATTGACTAGAAAAATTCCTGGGCAAGCCAGAGCTTCAGTAGGCCTCTGCTAACAATATAACCTAATTGTAAAAGTCATGGCTGTGAGGAAGTAATATAGTAATTCTGTTTTCACACACACACACACACACATTGAGTTACTATGAGAGGCAGCCACATATTTAATTAGTTGCTATTTTATAAAACAAAGGCTACAATAATGGAGTAAAAGATAAGTGAACAGATGGCAGGAGCCTACAAGAAGTAAAATAAGTTAAATATAATATTTCCTCCTCCTCATGATTGGCTTTTATTAAAATTTCTGCTTCTCCATTATTTTCTCCTTGCAGATTTGTTCTAGTGTATTGCTAGCCTTTGATCTGGGGATCTATGCTATTTAATTGTCGTGTTATACAATATAGAAGGCAAGTGGAAAAATACAAAGGAGCCTTGTGGTAATTTATCTAGAGGTGCAAACCAAACTGTTAGTGGAAACACTGAAAGTCCTGTGCCCACATCTTAGCGTCCAGATATAGTGTGGCTGCAACGTGGCAGAGGCAGGGACAAGTATCAGGTCATTCATAGAAACCTGTCTTGCTACTTTGATGCCTGGAATTTTAAAAGCCGAAATTTTAACCCCCTGACGATGAGGTTGCCGTTGAGACACATTCTCAAGCAGGCTCCTTTCCTTACAATCCCTTTGCATAAGTCATGCCCTAGAAGGGCCACCCCCCCACCCCACACCGCTTGTCCACTTAAAGCGTTAAACCACTCAGTGTTATTCAAACATACTGCAAGGACTATGGCTGAAAAACTCTAAGAGTCTTAGCCTGACCAAAGTGTCCACACCCCAGGTGTTTAGATTCTGTCTCATTTTTTCTTATCAACCAGCATCCTAGGCTTTCCACCTGTGACAGCTGAAAATGGAATATTGGGGTCAGAGGAAAACTGGTCTGCGGCTGAAGCAGACTATCATTAGGATGCTGCTGATAACATCCTGAGGCTCCAACTGACTGACCTCAGCTCTAGGAGGCATGGACTAATTTTCTATGCCTAAGGACAGGGCGCATGTTTGTGGCTTTGAACTTGATGCTTTTATGTCAAATTTAGCTTTGGGGTGTATCTCAACCGCCATGACTAATTGCTTTAGTTTCTGAAAATGTGGGTTTAAATCAGGAGACTCTCAACTACCACTTGAGAAAAAGTGTATCACTAAGGTTCTGCATCTCCAAAATGCTTTCATATGCACCGTGTTCTCTAGTTCCCTCGACAATCCAGCAGGGCAGGCCAGAAGATATTTTTATTCTATTTTACAGATGAAAAAAAAAAAAAAAAAAAAAAACCAAAAAAACCTGAGAGTTGAAAAAGACTGAAAGTTTTCCCCAGGGACACTGCGGAGCTGATGTCTGATCTGCTGGCTCCCGGACCAGTGCCATTGTACAGCCCTGGCTGTCAGCAAAAGAAAAACCTTCAGTGAACCAGCAGATCAATTAAGCACAGGTACCCATAGGCTATCTATCCACAGCGATGCACTAACAACTATAACCGAGGCGTACATCACTTTTCTTCTTTTCTTTTTTTTTAAAATTAATTTATTCATATTACATCTCAATTGTTAGCCCATCCCTTGGATCTTCCCACTCCTCCCTCCCTCCCGCTTCCCCCCTACTCCCCTCATGTCTGTGACTGAGGGGGAACTCCTCCCCCTGTATATGCTCACTTTTTTTCTTCGTAACTCTAAAATGACTAGGCAAATCATTTTATTTGGTATGTATCTTTTTTGTTTGTTTGTTTTTTTTGTTTTTTGTTTTTGGTTTTTTGAGACAGAGTTTCTCTGTATAGCCTTGCCTGTCCTGGACTCAGTTTATAGACCAGACTGGCCTCGAACTCACAACGATCTGCCTGCCTTTGCCTCCTGAGTGCTGAGATTAAAGGCATGAGCCACCATGCCTGGCATTTGGTATGTATCTTAATTAGAGAGTATGTAATTATTAATTCATAAGTTTTCTTGAAAAATTTAGGCAAAATTACATTCAGTGTTGGGTGGAAGTTCAGTGTAATTTTTGAGATATCTTTGTTACAACTGTCAGAAGGCCATTGTTTCTGCTGCTTTTAGACGAATTACGTAGGTACCCTCATGAGGTCCCAACAGTGGGGCTGTTCAAATAAGGCACGGCCGGTGACAACACCAGTTGATCTGCCAGTGTGGGTGGGGATGGCTTACAGAGGTGAAGACCCACAAGACCCTTGAGAGAGCAAGAATTAGTCCTCCCCACAGAAGAGTCCCTTAATTGACTATCCAATCCCAGGTGTCGGTCCGAAAATATATACATACAAACAACACTAAATGGGCTTGGCATGTGAGATTTATGTGTTTATTTCATACATGTGAAACAATAATAATTACAGAGGAAGAGGCTATAAAGTTGAGGGGTTTAGGTGGCATGGGTGGGATATAAGAAAGACAGAGGGTAGAATTATATAATTATAATTTAATTAAATAAAACAAAACCAAACACCCTTCCCCCAAATCCCCAAACCCAAATATCCAAACTCGTTGCAGCAATCACCGGAAGCTCAACAAGTCATACGGATGCTAATTCCGTAAAAGGATGTGCTTTGGGGGTTGATTTGTAGTATCAGGAAGCAAGCATGTCCGACAGACGCTGAGTCTAAGCGTTTACTCACCGTGTATTTCACGAGAAAGTTTTCTCCTTCCGTCTGGAAGGATTCCTGTCAGGCCATAGAATGAATCATTGTTTCCCAGAGTTTTTTTTTTTTTTTTTTAAACTACAAACACCCATCAGTGACATATATAACCTCATCAAAAATTAATATGATAAAGAAGTGATTTTAAAGAGGAACAAATTTTTTTGTTCTTTTCAAAAACCTTTAAATTCCTTTTAAAAAAATACTATAACTGAAGTTTCTCCTCCCTCCTCTGCTTCCAGTCCCCCATGCCCCAGGCCCCCTCTCCCCGCTTCTACCAGATTTCTCTTATAAAAAGGGCAGGCCTCCCATGGGTATCAACCAAACATGACATATCAAGTTGCAGTAAATCTAGGCACCTCTGCTCATATCAAGGCTGGATATGGCAACCCAGTATGAGGAAAAGGGCCCCCAAACCAGCAAAAAGAGTCAGGGACAGCCTCTGCGCTCGCTGTTAGGAGTCCCACAAGACCAAGCTACACAGCTGTAATATATATACAGAAGGGCCTGGGTCAGCCCTACACAGGCTCCCTGGTTCAGGAAGAGGAACAAAATTCTGAGATCAGTATATCTTTAACAATAGCTGTATCAATTTTTCATTTCCTCCTTCCTCCTTCTCTTTCTTATTACTTATATATTTATTTTTGAGGCAGGCTGGTCTGGAGGTTAGTAACTGAAAATAACCTTTTAACCTTTGAGGTCTACCCCTCAAGTTCTGGGATGTATGACAAGCTTCTTTATTGCAGTTATTTTTGTTTTTATATATTGTTTTTATATGTATTATCTACTGTATATTTACATTTTTGGATTTAGAAAACATTTAGATTTTTCTGAATTTTGTTATATAAGAAAAAGCATAACTTACTGAAGAAGCAGTTAATCAATACAGGGATAAATAGATATTAAAGTACACAGTCAAATTTAATTCTCTGTAGTGCATCAAGCCTTGACAGAAAGTTGCTTTTGTTCCTATGCTTAGAATTCTTACAATTGCTCTAAAAAGCTAGCTTATTTTTGTAATCTTTTTCTTTTGTTCCTAAATGGTTGGGTATCAGAGGATTCAAGCTGCTATTTCCAAGCAGCTATCCACAAATAACATACTGAGTGTTTGGAAAGTCTATACTGCTAATGAGTTCTAAGTCAAATTGGATAAAATGCTATTATAATTTTCAATTAAATATCAGTTTTTAAAAGATTAGAAACACATTGATGGAATTGCCATAAGTTTTGGTCAGATACACATAATTTATAAAATTAATCTGGGTCATCACACAAAAACTTGGGAAGCTCAGGGATCAGGTTTGGGAAAGAAAGAGAAGGTAGAATGTTGTAGGGTCTTGCCAGCTGGGTGGGAGAGTTTTAGCTAATCGTCTTAGCATCAGCACACGTACAGATCAGCTTCTGTCATCTGTTGCTATCTGTAATGACTCAGGTAAGATTTGTGCTCGCAGGAAGGAATGGGTCACATGATCACTACTTGGTTGTCAGAGAAAGTCCATTATGGAGTTGACAGTCCCATTTAAGTTCATACTCCAGGAAGAGGAAGGAAAAGGGTGCTGCCTTCAGAAGGCACTGAGTGAATATGAGTAACACGTCTTAACTCATAAGCTTTCTCGGTTCCCAATTAGTCACTCATTATTAGAATTAAATTATGTAATGCATGACTAAGAATGAGATTATGTAAACCTGAACAATAAGCTAAACATTTGACGAGGAGGATTAACCTGGGTCGAAGAATGCACAACTGAGTGAGTGAGTCATGAGAACACCTCCCTGATCACTATTGGCTGCCATGAATGTTTACTTGATTAAAAACTCTTGGTGGCTCGAACACAATCCTTATTTAAAGACTAATGCACAAACAGTCATTTGAGTTACCAATTTAACATGCCCACTCTTTCTACCAGAGAGATATTTTGCTTCTTAGCATTATGATGCCACTTTTCCATGGCAGCACTTTCTCTGCTTTTGTTTGTCTCAAGAGAAGAACTTCATCTATAACTGTAGAGATGGGCCAAAAGGCTGAGATCCCTAGGAACAACCTGGACCAAAGAAAAACCAGGATCTACGAGGAGGGTAAATCTGGAAGAAATGGAGTTGTGGTCCATAGTGTCAAACTACATCTCAAGCCATCACTGTTTGTATATTTAAAATGAGCCAATATCCATGACACACTGGGGTTATTTGATTGAGAAACCACCCTAACTGCTCCATTGCCAGATGAACCCTTGTCAGGCCTGCAGGTTCACGAACTGATATATGGACTGTAAGTTCATCTTCATGAATAGCTGCTTTGTGCAAACAGAAGTCAGACTGGAAGATAAGTTGTAGACATGTATGTTTGCTGGAAGATGGTCTGATGTATTTTGATGCTAATTACTGCTTACTGTCTCTATGACCAACCTTTTGCTTAATAAAAAGCCATCCCACCTGGGCGGGGCAGAGGAGATAGGTGGGGCTAAGAGAGAGAGAGAGAGAGAGGAATTCTGGGAAGAGAGAGAGACCTAAAGTGAAGACAAGAAGGCCGCCATGGGTTAGATGGAGGAGAAGCACACGGCCGGCGGCGTGGATGGAGAATCCGGCCCAGCTGCGGAATGATGGCAAATATTTGGGATTATGAACGGGAAGGTAAGTTGGTAGAAGTTATTAGAAGCAGATGGCATGGGATTGAGGCAGGGATCCCATGCCTGCCCCACTATGGGAGATAGTTTAGAGGACTGATATCTGCCCTGCCCCTCGTTAGCTAAGGCTATTTTAAAATAGAACAAGTGTCTGTGTCTTAATTGATTGCTAGCCAGGCCTACGAGTAATAGATGTATGTTAGATGATTGGATATGCATTCTTTGGGGGAAATCTTAGCATTACTGTTGAAATACATTTACTACCTAGGTAGCAATTTTTAAGTCAGAAATAACATTTTTGCCATTAAAAAAATTTTTTTTTTTTGAGACAAGGTCTTACTATGTCTCTGCGACTAGTAGGTCCATGCTTGTGTGTAGCCCAGGGTGGTCTTGTCCTCTGGAATGCTGGGACTGTAGATATGTGCCACCTCCTGGCAGAAGTGACCACCTTAGTTTCCATTCCTGTCTCCTGAGTACATTTTTCTGTCTTCTCCAGTTTTAAAATTTAAATTTACTGCATCATCACCTTGCATAGTTTCAAAATCTATTAATGCTTTCAACTTTTGTTTATTTTTTTTTTTCTTGGACAACAGGAATTACAAACTGTATTAGGCCAAGTCTATGCTAAGTTTAGGCTCTGGTTTTGTGTATAGCCTACTTGTACACCTGTGGGCTTTTTCTTTCTTTCCTTTCTAATTGGGCTGTGCGTTAGTTTCACCTCAGTAGTTTTAAAATAATGGCTCTCAAACTTTAGTGCGCATCATTTCACTTCGTAAAACTGTAAAAGATTCCTAGGTCAACCCCAAGTTTCTGACTCAGTAATTCTAGGGTGGGGCCCCCAATTTTGCATTTATAACTAGTTCCAGGCCATACTGATACTGTTGGTCTACAGACCACTGCTTAAACATTGTTTTTCATCCCTAATGACTTAAATCGGAATCTTCTGAGGAGGGGAGGGGTTAAGGCTCCCCAGATGATTCTAATGGAAAGCCAGGCTGAGAGCTATTGTCCTAAACAGAGGAACACTGCTGGGTTTTATTTCCTGCTTAAGAACTTACAGAGGTTCATAGTTCCAATAAAACATTCCCTTTCACCTCCCACATGAACCCTTGACCCACACATTCTGTCTCACTAGGAAAAGTCAATAAACTTAAATGAGAGAAGGGACTAAAGTTGATTACCCAGGAGAGTCACTGGCTGAGGACCAGCTCTCTCTGGTCTCAAGAGCTATAGATATGTCTAGAGAATTTTTGTAATTATATTATTGAGGTCCAACTAGCAAACGTGGATAGTTCAGTGAGGGGAGCTAGATGTATAGATTATGCAGAAGATTGAAATCTGCAGGAAGGGCCAGAAGAGGTGTTGCATTATCAGGGCTCAGGAGCCTGGGTTTCAGCAAGGAAGCTAGAACTAAGATGGACTTAATTAGCGGTCACTATGATATTAGTCAGCGTTCCAGCTTCTTGTGTCTCTGGAATAAACAGTTGAACAGAGACACAGATGGTAACAAGCAAAGCGAGAATTTATTAAGGAAGGATACACTTC
This sequence comes from Acomys russatus, assembly GCF_903995435.1. Taxonomy (NCBI): domain Eukaryota; kingdom Metazoa; phylum Chordata; class Mammalia; order Rodentia; family Muridae; genus Acomys; species Acomys russatus. Next base: position 21,426,532 of record NC_067167.1, on the reverse strand, counting down.
CTAGGGAGGACGCAAACTAAAGCAAAGAGAAAGTTCAGTGGCTTGAAGGCCCTGCTCTACAAGGAATTTGGGCTTTAAAAATTTTGCAACCTTCCTCTCTTTCTGTCTGTCCTGTTGTGTATGTGTGCCACAGTGGAGGTCAGAGGGCACACAGTTCTAGGAAGTCTGTTTTCACTTTTTTCACCGTGTGGACCTTGGGATCAAACTCAAGTTGTCAGGCGTGGTGGGAATGGGGCCTAGCAGCAAGCCCCTTCATCCACGGAGCCATCTTTCCGGCCCCGAGTTCTGGTTTCTGTGTTACTTTAGTGTGAAGTTTTTGGCTCATTTGCAGTGTGGGCTTTTTTTTTTTTTTTTTTTTTTAAGTTCTATTGTACAATTTCAATGTGTCACATGTATCATTAGCACCTTGCATTAGTCACTTCTCTGTGACAAAACACCACGACCAAAGCAACATATAACAAAAACAAACAAACAAACAAATTGGGCTTTGGTTCCAGTGAGTTCCAGTGCACCATGGCCGAGCAAAGGCTTGGCAGCTGGAACAGCTTTGGGCTCCTATCCCAAACCACAAGCAGAGGCCTTAGAAAACCCTGAGGAAGGTAGGAGGCTTTTGAAGCCTCAAAGTTTCTCCATCAACAGGCCTTCTTCCACAGGGTCACACCTCCTAATCCTTCCCAAACAGTCTGCCAACAGGGGACCAAATATTTAAATATATGAGCCTATGGGGGCTATTATCATCCAAACCACCACACATCTCAACTCTCAACCCATGCTCTTCATTATTAGAATGAGCTTCAAGTCACCTTCAGCCACTCTGGAGGACCCCTGCATCTACACTAGTGACACTAGCCAGTTTAAGCCAGCTTCAGGGATGGGAAGCCTTACCCTTTGCCAAATTGTAAGACTTGGCTCAAATTCTTCCAGACCCTTTTCTTCGTGGTATTTTGCCATCTCAACTCTCACCAGGGAGAGGCAGCTGCTGCCAGGGATACACCCAAAGCAGAGAGCGATGTGGGATGAGGTGGGGTGAATAGTCTCCCATTTCCCCCCCCCCCCCCACGCACCCCTCTCTGCCGAGTGAGTGAAAATAAATGTTAGTTCTATCAATTACATATAAATCGCCTAGGAGTAAAGTTAGTACAATAGTCAAGATTTTCCTAATATATTGGGGCTTTGATGGTATAATTTCCAAACTGTCTTCCTTCTTTGACTTTTGCCTTTCTCCAAGCTCTCAGATGCAATTGCCTCGTAGAATATATTCCAAAGTGTAATTTCTCTGATTAGATTCAGGTCTCAAGGACCTGGATATGATGATTCCCACCTCTTTCTCCAATTTTACCCGCAATTCTCAGTGCATGCCAGATTTTCCTGATCGGCAAATAAGACAAATAACTTAGGAGTCCATGAAGACACGTGCTCCTGTCCCCCAGTTTGCTGGCTAGATGCTCATCTTTCTGGTCTCATTTAGAAACGTTCTTCCCTCTGGAAACTTTTTATGACCACACAACTGGAAGTGACCTTCATTCCTCACGGCTCTTTATTATTTTCAAATTTGTCCTGCCTGCTTTTCTTCTGTTTCTAGTTAGGATTGCTCATCAAACTAAGGCCTACTAGAATGACAATTGACACCAGAGTCTAGGAAACAAGCTGCTGCCACAGCAGACTTTTTAGTTTCCAGATTTGAGCAGGCACAAAAAGAAAGATGTGACCATTAGAGCAAAGTCAAGGACCAGCATGCCATTCTTGGATAGTATGAGGTTTTTTTTTTTTTTAATTAAAAAAATTTTTTTTATTTTTAATAATACCCATGATTTATTCATTCTACAAATATTTGCTGAGTATTTATTATAGGCTGGGCATAACTGTAAGCCCTAGAAATACAGGGCTCCAAATAAAAGTCTTGGAGATATGGAGCAGGATGTGGTGATGCGTGTCTGTAACCCCAGCTCTCGGGAGGCTGAGGCAGAACGATGGTTCAAGAGCATACTGAGTTTCTTTCTTTCTTTCTTTTTTTTTTTTTTTTCTTTTTTTTTTGTTGTTTTTTCTTAACTGATGAAACTGGGATGATGACCATTCATGCATGCTGCTTCATTCTAACGATGGTTAGAATCTCTGTTTGGGGTTTTAATCTAATCTCAACACATGCTTGTGCATGTCAGGTGTATGCTTTTGGTGCACATGTGCAGTCTCCTTCAGCTAACTAGTAACCTACTCCAAACACTGTCTATCAGCCTCCTTTTGTGGGCAGGTTCAGTTACCTGTGGCCAACTGCTGCCTGAAAATTCTAAAAGGCAAATTCTAGAATGATTCGAAAAGCTCAAATCGAACACTCTTTTGGGTAGTGGGATGATGGCTCAGACAATTAGCTGTATCCCATGGTACGAGAATCATCTTACTGTCTGATGTATCCATGATGTACAAACTCTTCTCCCATCACCACTGTCGCGATATTATTACTGGGGGTTTTTATACCCATGCCCCAGTTCCAAAAAATAACAGCCCTGAGACTATTATTGATGAATAAATGCCTGGGCCATAAGCTTTGGCTTCTTTCCTGACTAGCTCATAACTTATCTTACCCATTTGCTTTATTCTATGTGTGCCACAGGGCTGGTTACCTCTCCTCAGTTTCATGCATCCATCTTTCTCAGAGTCTGGGCGAATCTTCCCATCACTCTAGCCCAGAGTTTCTTTCTCTCTCTCTCTCTCTCTCTCTCTCTCTCTCTCTCTCTCTCTCTCTCTCCTGGAACTCCTACCTCTTATTTCCTGCCTCAGCTAATTGGCCATCAGCATTTTTATTGACAGGTGATGCTTCCATACAGCACACAAGAGATTTTTTTTCTCTACATATATAGCTGTAATTGTATATAAAGTTTAGTTCTAGTGGTGGTTTGAAGTAGCTACTTGCATCTCGTAGCCTTGAAGGATAAGGCATGCAGACCAGGGTGGTCAGGTTTTATAGCAAGATTTCAAAAAGATTCTTCTAGTTTCTAATGCTAACTCAATTAATCCTTTTTCTTTACCAAAAGGGTTGTCTAAGGTTGGGATAGTGCACATATATGGACTTTAGGACATGGACAATCATTTCTTTGATTTTCTTTTAAATCATGAAGTGATTGAATATGCTTCCTCGCCTGGCAGGGTTTAGACTCCCAAGCTGCTCATAAACAGGACTCTTGTCTCCCTTATTGACATGCTAAACTCTCCTTTTGCGTTAGCCACAAGTTTGCACGGGCCTAGCTTAAGACACTCTCTTGAATTCCACTGTGAACCTTGTTAATGACGCCATTATTTGAATAGTGTATGGAGTTAATTTTCCAGTTAATTTATCTTTCTGCCCCATTTCCATAGCATCATCAGAGGCTCTTTCCTGTCCAGATTGACTGACAGTCTTATCTGTGACTCTGTACCTAGGGTGTCAGTTCATGTTCAGAAACGTAGTCCCGATGTTATAGTGTGATACATATCTGTATATAAGTATGCTATGTTTGTTATCGTGCATTAACGACACTTCATAAAATTGTGTCTTTTCTAAGAGGGTCATTTTGGGGAACCTCTCTAACAGTTCCATAATAATGAATAACCGCCCAGCCTTAGTCCAGACCTGAGTGGGTGGTCAACACCATCTGGGGCCTATTAATGAATTGGCAGCTTTAGCATCATATACTGATCTTAAAAAGTATTGTTCTTTGGCTCATCCAAC